>NC_064627.1:881175543-881800543 GCF_023864275.1 Schistocerca cancellata
CTCTACTACTAATACTGCCAAATCCTGATTAACATGCCGACCCCGTGTAAACAGGGGATAAAGCAAGAAAAGAGAATAAAAAGATATTTGAAGCTGGTAAGCAATACTTTTAGCTAGTGAGTAACTGGGGACTGTCTTAACAAAACTCAACAAATGCCATTAACAGAATTTTGTAGGAGAAGTATTTTTAGCTGTTCTCAATGTGGTTGAGTAAAAAATATTCAAAAATGTAATACTCGTCATCAGTGTAGGTAGGGAACGACGAAGGAAAAATTTGAATTTCATCACTGACCTCCTGTAGTGAAAAAAAAGTTAGAAATTACAAAAATTTTACAAAACTCGAAGTATGCTCGTTTTCATGCCTGTTTCTTCTTTAGCGTTACGAATGCTTTCACAATTTTATTTGTATCTTTGCAAAGGAGAGAGTGAATTTCAAAATTTAAAAGCACCTTTTACGCGGAACTGGATGCTCTGTAACTTTCATTCAATACAGGTTTCATTTGGAGTCACCGTGTTTGATTACAGGCGTTGGAAGGTGCCTATAACTCATTTTTCCCACAATTTGGTAGTTATTGCCGACTTTTGACGATCGATTACGGCCAAACGGCTGAACCGATATTACCCCTTAAGTAGGTCATTCTACGTGAAATTATATGGTCTTTCGTAGTGGTGTTATAGGAAGTTTTTGTTCGCTGTATCGTTTTAGTGTTATAAGCGAAAAACAGAAGAGTAAAAAAAATCGTAGTTTTTCGGTCACCAAAAGTTTAGCAAGCCTAGAAACCATCGTGAGCTCGTTTAATCTATATTTGGGGTACTCATCGTCGATTAAAATTATTTCCAGCTTGTGCATATTTGCCGGCCAGCGAATGTTAATTTACATACACTAATCGTAGCAAGAAATTCCTCTGTTCAACTTAGTTCTATTAATGTATAGGCTATCTCTAAAATGAAGATCATTGAAGAAAAAAATCCTGCTTTGAAAGCCGTTTTCTTTGTTGTTTCGGTTGGTTACAGTACGTATTCATATGTTCATTCGAGGGTGTAATCGTAGAGTTCTCACCCTTCCGACGTTGACAACTACTTCTTTTTCCAGCATTTTCAACTCCTAAATTACTTCATACCATTTTGAATTTACTGTTATATTAATAATGATGTTCCAACAAGAGCGCACTACAAGGGCTACTAATGTTTTACTAAAATAGTGACTGAACATGAAAGTGAATTAAGTGGGACAGTGTTGTGCTACTGCCCGACAATAAACACATGCGAGTGTAAAGGGTGTTAGATTTAAGTTTTAAATATTATTTCTTAAATTTTCTACCATGCAGTATAAAAGAGGGGTTAGTGGAATTTGGTGTAATCTTGAAAAATGTAATATCAAGTTTTGTGAAAATTTGGTATATTAAGGTAAATTTTACAACGGCGAAAACCCAGTTTTGCCGTATTTTCTTTTAGCCATTGTGTGAAACTCATATTAAAGTACCATAACACGTTAAAAAACGCGTTTTTAAAAAAAGACGTTTCTTCACTTTTGTTGAAACGGTCCACAATTAGACCTGTTCAAACAGGTCACATTCCTCATGTAGCACAGTTTGTGTTTTTATGTTAACGTACATGTTGCAGGATAAGAAGAATGTGCCTGTTTTCAACCTGCATTTCTTTGATACAACATATCTGAAATTTACTTCATTGTTTCATGCTGGACCTGTTAGGATAGACAGTATTACATCACGTGAAGTGTTTGGCCGCGAGAATCAGGCCTTTACCTTACACACATGGCTTTCCAGTGAGGAATTGGTTTTATTATAGATTGTGATTGCAGCACTAGATTATTCCCTTATATCTTTAGAACTTGCACAGTTCCTGCAATTTTAGTATTTTATTTTGTAAACAATACCAAACTAGTGTACATTACTGATGCACATTGCGTCTTGTGTTCCTGGTAGCATACGTTCTCATTTGTGGTTTGGAGTTTCACCTACGTTTGTGTTTCCTTTTGTACCTTAATTCACACTGCCGATGTTTGAGATTAAGCCCACGCAGTTTCCTTATAGAACTATTTGCGTGTGTCGCAACACCTATTTAGTTTATCTATTATTTGCGGCATATTTCATCTTCATAGAGCCGGCCGGAGTGGCCGAGCGGTTCTAGGCGCTACAGTCTGGAACCGCGCGAGCGCTACGGTCGCAGGTTCGAATCCTGCTTCGGGCATCGATGTGTGTGATGTCCTTAGGTTAGTTAGGTTTAAGTAGTTCTAAGTTCTAGGTGACTGATCACCTCAGAAGTTAATTCCCATAGTGATCAGAGCCATTTGAACCATTTTATCTTGATAGAATTTATGTCACTTCTTCTTTATTCCCTTATACACGTGATGTGTTCTCAAATGATTCATAATGATAAATAATTGTAAATGAAATGGAAACAAATTTTGTTGACAACTATAGCTATCATGTTGAAAAATCACACAAAAGATATGAACTGCGTCTCGTCTTTGAATGAGAATCCAGTGTCCCACAGGAAAGGTATATACTGTTTCCAGAATGAGATTTTCACTCTGCAGCAGAGTGTGCGCTGATATGAAACTTCCTGGCAGATTAAAACTGTGTGCCGCACCGAGACTCGAACTCGGTACCTTTGCCTTTCGCGGGCAAGTGCTCTACCAACTGAGCTACCCAAGCACGACTCACGCCTCGTCCTCACAGCTGTACTTCTGCCAGTACCTCGTCTCCTACCTTCCAAACTCAACAGAAGCTCTCCTGCGAACCTTGCAGAACTAGCACTTCTGAAAGAAACGATATTGCGGAGACATGGCTTAGCCACAGCCTGGGGGATGTTTACAGAATGAGATTTTCACTCTGGCAGAAGTAAAGCTGTGAGTGCGAAGCGTGAGTCGTGTTAGGGTAGCTCATTTGGTAGAGCAGTTTCCCGCGAAAGGCAAAGGTCCCGAGTTCGAGTCTCGGTCCGGCACACAGTTTTAATCTGCCAGGAAGTTTCGTATATACTGTTACTGCTAACGATGTCGAATGATTACATTACAAGCCACATATCATCATTTATCACTGAATCTAAACTTAAGTGAAGCAAGGAACAGATTTTAAGCGAAATAATAATTTTAACGCATTTCAGTGGCAGTGCAGCGTCTGTTATGTACTCTGTGGGAAACGTAGGATACCGTCGCACACACATGAAAGAAGGTCAGTATTTATGTGTTTCTTCAGGTCATGATGTATCGTCATTACATGTTACGACTTACCATGCAGGCGACATCATAATCTAAGACAGATGACTGCGTATGATGACAGATTATTTGTGAAAAATACATTCTGATATTCGCTGCAGTAATAGAAATTACGAAATTACATTAAAGCGTTCCAAGCTGTCAGGCCGCGTCATATTCCTCTTCACATTTCTTATTACACGATCGACGTTCAGACCACTTCGGTGAGGACTTCTTTGCCGCGCGGTGTGGCCGCGTGGTTTGAGGCGCTATGTCACGGACTGCGCGGCCACTCCCACCGGAGATTCGAGTCCTCCCTCGGGCATGGATGTGTGTGTTGTTCTTAGCATAAGTTAGTTTAAGTAGTATGTAAGTCTAGGGACCGATGACTTCAGCAGTTTGGGCCCTTAGGAATTCACACACACATCTTGAGGACTTCCTTCTGTATCTTACGGTAACTGCAGTAGCTGAACACAGTGTTCAATTACTGGGAACAACCGGAGATTGAAGAAGATCCCAGCACAGAAGTTGAAACGTCGACTGTGTAAGAAGAAATCTGAAGATGAACATGACATGGCCTAACACCCTAAATTGAAGGTAGAGAGGGGAAGAAAGGAAAGGAGAGGGATCACAGCTGCCAGCTGCATTGGTACATTATTCGGTGTCAGTGGCGACAAGTGAAAATCCACGCGGCCACTCCGCGCGGCTCCCAATAAGGAAAACGCAAACAATTCTCCCAGCTTTTTCCAAAGCTGTTTCACAGAGGAAGACCGCACTGCAGTTCCTTCTCTAAATCCTCGCACAAACGAAAAAATGGCTGACATCGAAATAAGTGTCCAAGGAATAGGAAAGAAACTGGAATCACTCAACAGAGGAAAGTCCACTGGACCTGACGGGATACCAATTCGATTCTACACAGAGTACGCGAAAGAACTTGCCCCCCCCTTCTAACCGCCGTGTACCGCAAGTCTCTAGAGGAACGGAAGGTTCCAAATGATTGGAAGAGAGCACAGGTAGTCCCAGTCTTCAAGATTGGTCGTGGAGCAGATGCGCAAAACTATAGACCTATATCTCTGACGTCGATCTGTTGTAGAATTTTAGAACATGTTTTTTGCTCGCGTATCATGTCGTTGCTCTGTAGGAATCAACATGGATTCCGGAAACAGCGATCGTGTGAGACCCAACTCGCTTTATTTGTTCATGAGACCCAGAAAATATTAGATACAGGCTCTCAGGTAGATGCTATTTTCCTTGACTTCCGGAAGGCGTTCGATACAGTTCCGCTCTGTCGCCTGCTAAACAAAGTAAGAGCCCACGGAATATCAGACCAGCTGTGTGCCTGGATTGAAGAGTTTTTAGCAAACTGAACACAGCATGTTGTGATCAATGGAGAGACGTCTACAGACGTTAAGGTAACCTCTGGCGTGCCACAGTGGAGTGTTACGAGACCATTGCTTTTCACAATATATATAAATGACCTAGTTGATAGTGTCGGAACTTCCACGCGGCTTTTCGCGGATGATGCTGTAGTATACATAGAAGTTGCAGCATTAGAAAATTGTAGCGAAATGCAGGAAGATCTGCAGCGGATAGGCAGTTGGTGCAGGGAGTGGAAACTGACCCTTAACATAGATAAATGTAATGTATTGCGAATACATAGAAAGAAGGATCCCTTATTGTATGAGTATATGATAGCGGAAGAAGCACTGGTAGCAGTTACTTCTGTAAAATATCTGAGAGTATGCGTGCGGAACGATTTGAAGTGGAATGATCACATAAAATTAATTGTTGGTAACACGGGTACCAAGTTGAGATTCATTGGGAGAGTCCTTAGAAAATGTAGTCCATCGAGAAAGGAGGTGGCTTACAAAACACTCGTTCGACCTATACTTGAGTATTGCTCATCAGTGTGGGATCCGTACCAGATCGGGTTGACGGAGGAGATAGAGAAGATCCAAAGAAGAGCGGCGCGTTTCGTCACAGGGTTATTTGGTAACCGTGATAGCGTTACGGAGATGTTTAGCAAACTCAAGTGGCAGAGTCTGCAAGAGAGGCGCTCTGCATCGCGGCGTAGCTTGCTCGCCAGATTTCGAGACGGTGCGTTTCTGGATGAGGTATCGAATATATTGCTTTCCCCTACTTATATCTCCCGAGAAGATCACGAATGTAAAATTAGAGAGATTCGAGCGCTCACGGAGGCTTTCCGTCAGTCGTTCTTCCCGTGAACCATACGCGACTGGAACCATAAAGGGAGGTAATGACAGTGGCACGTAAAGTGCCCTTCGCCACACACCGTTGGGTGGCTTGTGGAGTATAAATGTAGATGTAGATGTAGATGTTCTCAAAAAATGGCTCTGAGCACTATGCGACTTAAGCTCTGAGGTCATCAGTCGCCTAGAACTTAGAACTAATTAAACCTAACTAAAATAAGGACATCACACACATCCATGCCCGCGGCAGGATTCGAACTTGCGACCGTAGCGGTCGCTTTGTTCCAGACTGTAGCGCCTAGAACCGCACGGCCACTCCGGCCGGCTATGTTTCTCAGTTGGCCACAAAAAATCACTTGCTATTCAATGCTGGGCAGTAACAACTGGTGAGCATTCAAAACGAATTCCTCGGTACAGGGTACTGAAAAGACAGTTCACAAGTGTGCCTTTGCTTACCACAGGTTACATGGCAGATTAGATGAAACATTGGGTTCAGCGAGAACTTGGACCAGCAATGAGAACATAAACAGAATGCACCAAATGGGGAGAACATTCCACCAATTAAAAACAGTACCAGATGTAGTTAATCCACGACGTAACATGTACTTCTTAAAACACTGTCAGTATATTTTGAACTACCTATCAATCGAACTTAAATCGCTATTCTTGAATAATGTACAAGTAATTTCGCAAGTACCCCAAAGTAGTGATTCAGAGGCGTTACTGTAAACAATGTGTTATTCTAAAAGGTGCCTGCTTGATGGCCCTTTCATTTTCTCTCAACAGTTTTTACTTAGTTTTCATGATTTTTAATATTTATTTTACTAATATCTTTGAGATCTTGTAATAACCACTTTCAAATATTTCGATGCTAATAGTTTGCGAAACCACTGCATCGGTAGTAGGTCTTTGGAGTGTAGGTTGGCCATTAGACAATATTATTTGAGTATTCCTTGGTGGCTAGCAAGCAGTGTGAGTGCCTTGTTCGAAAGAAGTCAGCCATTATTCTCGTTGTGTTTCTGCTGTACAGTGTATTGCAGATTTAAGACGTCTTTTGTTCGAATGTTTCTGAGGATGGATGCTGTTCTGACGAAGTTACTTCTCTTTGCGTAGAGCCATGGTTTTGAATAGTCTGAGAGATGTGTGGGTGTAAGATCACTACTTTAACTTTAATACTGAAGTACAATTTAGAGGGTGAGGTTTCTGTGTTTCTTAATTCGTGTTGCTCTGCGCGCTGGTATCCTCCCGCTTGCTCCAGCACGCTTGCGCGCTGCGAAAATGCTTCAAATGGCTCTGAGCACTATGGGATTTAACATTTGAGGTCACCAGTCCCCTAGAACTTAGAACTGCTTAAACGGAACTAATCTAAGGACATCTCATACATCTATGCCGGAGGCACGATAGCGAAATAGGTTTGGAGACTTTGAGAATTAGTAAGTCCTTGGAGTCTGGAGACTGGATCATTTCCAATTTCACTTCATTATGTACACCCTTAACTTCTGCTATGTCAACTGTTGAAAGAGAGTAAGAGTACATATGTAATGACGATTTTGGATTACCTGCTCAATGCGATTGTTTTTTTAATGAGATGTGTGTGTTTTGTTACTGTTAAGAGAATGTACACTGTGTTAATCGATTTTCAGGTTCAGTACATCACTATTGAAATCATGAATGTTGCGACCTTCTGCAAACAACTTTACCTAAATGTGGCACGTTGCAAAGCTGACATCTTATCTTGTTGTAAAACTCAAGGACGTCCCCCAACATTTTTCATGAACAGTCATTCAGTCACAGAATGTACGCTGATTACTAAGATTATTAGTAAATATTACAATCTCTTAGTTTTCAGGAACTCTAATTTAATGCTGCACATCCTTTGTTGTCGGTTGGTGAAACTTGTGGCAGCACTGCCTCAGTGAACAACTATCATTAGGAGCCCGACGGAATTTCAGGTTTAAATTGTCTTTCAGCTAGCTAGTTATTATCTGCCTTCTGACTTTATGCGTACACAAGCGAAGAAACCGCTCCAATGCAGTGCCGGACGCTATAAGCGAAACGCAAAAGTATGTCCAAGAAACCCTATTGCTTTCACGAAACTGTTCATTCATATATTACGTATTTCTTATGATATGTAGGGCCCTATTTCTCATTCCGTTGCGCGGGTTGATGCAAGTGTGCTGTATCATTTACCTTATTGATGTTTTTTCGAGTCAGATACCGTTAGAAACTTATTCTTTGGGCATTACATATTTTATTTTGAATATCGCTATATATGAGGGCATAAAACTTTAGTTGACGTTCTCTCTCTCTCACTCTACACACACACACACACACACACACACACACACACACACACACACACACACACATTCAACTTCCATTACTTGCAAGGTAATTCAGAAGTCATGTCCGGATACGACAAATAGCATGAACCAGAACATCACCGACAGATTTTCAGAGGTGGTAGTAAAGACCAAAACAAGACAAAAAATAGGCACTATACACTTCCGCTGGAACGAATACCTTGCGAGCTATGGGCATTTGTTCATCGTCCCTACTGTGAAATGAATTTCATCTACTGACCAACTGCTCGTAGTTCTTCAGGTATGCATGTTAGAGACCTTATTTACTGGACTTTTTTTCTTTTTCTTGTTCATGTTACCACCTCTCAAAGTATGGAACGAAAAGGGCATGCAGTAGAAGAGATTTGTTTCGCAGTTTCGAAGATGTAAAAGTGTCCATAGCTCTTAAGATACGCGTTTTAGAGTTCATGTTTACTAGAGATGTAGATATGTTTACTTGTTTCGCCAACTCTTAAAGTTTATCGGTGGAGTTCTGGTTTAAGCTGTTTGTCCTGTGGGACATGGCACTCGCACCGCCCGGAGCCATATACCGCCGAATTTGCACTGTACCCTCCACTCGGTGTTGCTTGTACGGCACTTTGACAAAATGGTGAAAAAGCAAAAAAAAATGGTTCAAATGGCTCTGAGCACTATGGAACTTAACTTCTGAGGTCATCAGTCCCCTAGAACGTAGAACTACTTAAACCTAACTAACCTAAGGACGTCACACACATCCATGCCCGAGGCCGGATTCGAACCTGCGACCGTAGCAGTCACGCGGTTCCAGACTATAGAGCCTAGAACCGCACGGCCACCCCGGCCGGAGAAAAAGTAAGAAAAGAATTGTTCAGAGACGAAGCGAAACTTCGATTTATCTGGCCAATTGCATTTTTCAACCGGCCGTCGTGGCTGAGCGGTTCAGTCTGGAACCGCGCGACTGCTACGGTCGCAGGTTCAAATCCTGTCTAGGGCATAGATGTGTGTGATGTCCTTAGGTTATTTAGGTTTAAGTAGTTCTACGTTCTAGGGGACTGATAACCTCAGATGTTAATTCCCATAGGGCTCTGAACCATTTGAACCATTTTCACATTTTGTTTCGTTTAGGAAATATATGAGGTAGCAGCGTTAGGCGGGAGATCCTGTATGTACTGGTATGCAAAACCCAAGTTCGAAAGGGACTTTCTCATGATGTGTCGCTGGCAGGTAAACCAGCCTGATGAAACTTGGACAGTACACAGAAAGAAATGCTACAGTCTAGCACAGAAGGTAACTGACAGAAATACGCATTGAGACGAACAGAAATGACGCTTTTATTCAAAGACAACAATTACACTGAAGTCACCGCGTCTCTTGCTGGTCCCCTGAACGTTATAACCGGCGGCACATCTTTCTTAATTGGGTGTGTGATTACCAGGGATGGCCCTGCATTTTCTGCAACATCCTCTCTTGCCGACCATAGGATTGGTAAGGAGCTCTTGTTGTAGTGTCTTCCGTTCCTCCACCAGCGCGTTTGGCATCTGCTGGATGATCATTGGTGTGCAGTACGTCTCCCCACTACATCTTACAAGTGCTAGATGGCTATAACACTCGCGGAATATCTTCTCGTCCCAAGAGCTACTCCAACTCTGCTGTTCGATGCAGTCGCGCATTGTCCTGCTTAACAATGAAGTCAGGACCCTGAGAAGTTACACATGGAGAAGGGGTACAGTGTCACGATAGCGTTGACCGGTGGGTAGGCCGTCATCAAAGATTTGGAGATTACTAAGCCCATGGAACATTACGCCTCTCCACGCCGTAACGCCTGGACCAACAATACGCTGGGTGCAGTACCTACCCTCAGAGCTGGAAACACGCAAGAAAATTAGAAGCGTTCTAAGGTAAGGACAGAAGTGGAACATCGTAGCAATTCAGAGCCGGGCTGCTAGATTTCTTACCGGTAGGTTTGGACAACTTGTAAATGTTAGGAGATGCTTCTGGAACTCAAATGGGAATCCCTGAATGGAAGGCGACACTCTTTTCCGAGGAACACTATTGAGAAAATTTAGAGAACCAACATTTGAAGCTGGTCGCCGAAAGATTTTACGGCCGCCAACAATCCGGGTGGTTATAATTAAACTTTCCCTATTTAACACATTATAATACGGAAACTAATACCTTACGAGCAACAAACTTGGTAGCATTAATGTCGATGACATGGGGAAGCCAGCCGCGGTGGTCTAGCGGTTCTAGGCGCTCAGTCCGGAGCCGCGCGACTGTTACGGTCGCAGGTGCGAATCCTGCCTCGGACATGGATGTGTGTGATGTCCTTAGGTTAGTTAGGTTTAAGTAGTTCTAAAGTCTAGGGGACTGTTGACCATAGATGTTAAGTCCCATAGTGCTCAGAGCCATTTGAACCATTTTTTTTGACATGGGGAAGAGAAATAATTCAGAATAAATTCAATTGAAACGCTATGAATTGGAGTACTTTTGGTCGACCGTTGTGGCCGAGTGGTTCTAGGCGCTTCAGTCTGGAACCGCGTAACCGCTGTGGTCGCAGGTTCGAATCCTGCCTCGGGTATGGATGTGTGTGACGTCCTTATGTTAGTTAGGTTTAAATAGTTCTAAGTTCTAGGGGACTGATAACCTCAGGTGTTAAGTCCCATAGTGCTCAGAGCCATTTGAAGCACTTTTAATGTACTGCGGAGATACATGATAGCATTACATACCGGGACCATTACTGCTACAAAAGGGGCTCAGTATGGTTCCCATTAGCGTCCGGAGGAGTCTGGTAGTGCAGGATTGCATTCTGCACAGCAGAATGAAGCATGCCAGTAGGTATGCTGGCTACCTCTCTTGATATGCTGCGCCTCGGATCAGCACATGTGTGAATGTTCCGCTGGTAAACCCTGCCCTCCAGATAATCCCACAACTAGAAATCACAGGGATTGGGATCTTGTGCGGATACCATTTGAGAATGGTTCGAATCACTTTCCGTACAGTGCACCACGGGATGTTCAACTGTCGTGACACAGCACGAGCACTGCCTGACGATCGGGAAGTGCGCGCAGTGTTGTCTGCCATAACAACAGTGATTTCATCAACTACCTGTGGTGCAACCAATCGTCGGCCTCTTCCCGGAGCGACGCCCTGTTCTCCAGTTGATTCGAACTTCTTCATCATGCTGCGCACAGCAAGTGGAGAACTCCTTCTCCATTTGCTGTGCGCAGCATGATGAAGAATCCTTTCAGCCGGCGATATTCTTGAAGTGCAACTGCAACATTACTGTTGTTTTGATAATAGATCTTCACCAAGGCCAAGGCCCTGACACTTCTGTTCAAGCTCATGTTGACACGTCCAGTGCACTGCAAATGGTCAGGTATGTGAGACTATGAATCACAGTGACTGATCACGGCACCTGGTGGCTATAGTTGGAACTGGACGGTGGCGCTGTGACGAATGGATATCCTGCACCCCATACTCTGGACATTACTGCTATCAAGTTTGATACTTACACGGTAATTAGTTTCCATCTTATAATGTGCTAAATAGGGAAAGTTTAATTATGACCACTGGTATAATGCGCGTAAGGACCACGAAGTTAAGATATAAGGAATTAGAGCTCCTACGGAGGCATAAAGACAGCCGTTCTTCCATGACTATAATTGCAAGTAGAACGGGAAAGGAAGTGTTTTGAAGTGGTAAGCTGTCCGGGGTGGCCCAGCGGCTCTAGGCGCTTCAGTCTGGAACCGCTCGACCGCTACGGTCGCAGGTTCAAATCCTGCCTAGGACATAGATGTGTGTGATGTCCTTAGGTTATTTAGGTGTAAGTATTTCTAAGTTCTAGGGGAGTGATGAACTCAGCTGTTAAGTCCCACAGTGTTCAGAGCCATTTTTTTGTAGTGGTACAAGGTACCCTCCTCCACGCACGGTACTATGGCTTGTGGAGTATCTATGTAGACGTAGAAGTATAAAACACCTTGTGCGTTAGATCATCGTAAGAGAAACACCGTGGCTCATGGGATTTACTGACTTGACAAAAATCAAATGACAGCGAACGGTGTTGACTGATTTCTGGTCGCTGCCAACGTTAGTTACCATGTAAGTTTATGTGCAGTGCGTCGGTCTGTACGAAAGCGAAGCGTAACGCTAGCGTAATAGCGCTGTTGTAACTATAACTGAAATGTCACGTGTAACAGATTTGCAGTCATGTTATTTATTGACTCACTGGAGCTGTTCAATTGGCTCTGAGCACTATGTGATTTCATATCTGAGGTAATTAGTCCCCTAGGACTTAGAACTACTTAAACCTAACTAACCTAAGGACATCACACACATCCATGCCCGAAGCAGGATTCGTACCTGCGAACGTAGCGGTCGCGCGGATCCAGACTGAAGCGCCTAGAACCGCTCGCCCAGAACGGCCGGCTCACTGGAGCTCTTAAATCCGACAGTTTTTGCTACTTAGAATTTTTATCGACGTGACAAAGTCCACAGTGCTCGTATAATATATTCTGAGTCATTTTAATAAGTGCTGCGGTCAGAGACTCGTCTATCCCCCATGTTACATAAACTTATAATACAAATATCTCAAAGGAAAATCTTTTCGTTAAACTCTAAACATAAAGATTATTTAAATGCAAGATGACACTTGTTAGCCCATTTTCATGTTTATTTACCGAGGATTCGGATTAATTAGCAAGGCTTATTCCTTTTTCTTCCATTATATGCTGGAAATCAAGCTATATGAGATCGACCCGGTGTGCTAGTTATTGAGATACTGCAGAACGAATAATTCCTGCTTCAAAAAACACCTGTCTCCAAGCAAAGGCAGCGGAGTGATGTATTGGAACGGTGCGGAAGAGTAAATACAAATACGATCAGGAACGAGTACGGAGCAGATTGGGTGCGTGGACTCATACCAATGAAAACCGCTCGGCTCCTAATTTCCCAGGCGGCCTTTGAGACTAAATTATACCTGTCACTGTTTGCTGCAGGAGAATTGGGTCGATGGCGTTGGTCTCGCTGGGAATGGAGCCACCTTCCCCCTCCCCCCTCAGCATGTCGCATGTGAGGGGCGCGAATGCAAGGATGAAAGTAGGGCAAGGGAAAGGAACAGACATTAACGCAATAGTGGTGAACATGGGAGCAGCAGGATTTGCGATATTTCTCAGTTTTAGCATCTTCATGAGCCTTAAGTTTCAAATAGTCTGCAACTGCATCTGCATGCGTACTCCGCTAACTACCGTAGAGTGATTCTGATTTGCAATTTGTATTTGAGAGTATAGTTTTCAGTGGGTATCTGTATCCTCTGTGTTACGCAGCACTGTTTCAATGTTAGTCCTATCTCATAGATGTTTTACCTTAACAATACCCATTATTGTGGCACCTGGTTTGCAACTATCTCTCTAGTAGCCGTTGGAAATCGTATTACGACGCAGCCAGCAACTTGGTCGCAGGACTCGCGCTTAATGATGTGATGTAAAAACTAAAGAATTTGAAGAGAACTAGGAACCTAAAATTCAAAGAGGTTCTTATCATTCAATTGCGGTAACAAGTGTCATATTCTTACGGTACGACTGATTTATAACAAAAATGTAGTTGTACAGAGTCCGAAGGAAAGTATAACAAATGTTTATATGCAGTTTCTTCTTGAATTCTTTTTTCCGCAGTACGCAGACATTTCCAATAAACAAGCTATTCTGTTAAAAGACGCCGTTGTCCCTCTGAGGCTGACTTAAGTTACTAAAATGTTGTATTTTAATTTTTGGACAACTTAGAACATACAACTGACACATTGTTAAGTGTCACGTATACTAACGGCAGACTGCACATGCAGTTATAATAAAAAATTAAATACGAAGGCATCTTCAGATGCATCGTCCACCCAAATGCAAACCAGTGCAAGTTGCCAATTTTTACTTTTTGTTCATTCAACGACTAGTTTCGGGCCGAGACCCATCATCATAACATAGCCGAAAATGGCATTTCCGAAGATGTCAAATGCGTGCATTGAACATTTAGAGTGCATACAGGTAACTGTTATCTGTATGCACTGTAAATGTTCATTGCACATTTTTGATGTCTTCGGAAATGCCACGTTCGACTATGTTAAAACTTCGAACAGGCCTTGGAAGGCCCAACGGTACCGACCGGCCGCCGTGTCATCAGCCCATAGGCGTCACTGGATGCAGATATGGAGGGGCATGTGGACAGCACACCGCTCTCCTGGCCGTATGTCAGTTTACGAGACCAGAGCCGCTACTTAGCAATCAAGTGAGACCTCAGGTTGCCTCACAAGGGCTGAGTGGACCCCGCTTGCCAACAGCGCTCGGCAGACCGGATGGTCACCCATCCAAGTGCTAGCCCAGCCCAACAGCGCTTAACTTCGGTCATCTGACGGGACTCAGTGTCACTACTGCAGCAAGGCTGTTGGCTTCGACTATATTAAGATGATTTGAAAATGGGTCTAGGCCCGAAACTAGTCATTGAATGAATAAAAAGAAAAATTTGCAACTTGGTCTGGTTTTTCGTTCTACTAATTACCAAATGTTGCAGACCCAAGCTTCTCCAGCAAGCTGTAAAATCGTAAGTGATTGGATGTAGGTCTAACTCTCATTGTCTTGTCATGTTAGACACTATAAGCATGGTGGAGGTAGTGGAATCGTTACCTTGGCGTAGACGGCTTAGTCTACACCTTTGTCAATGAAATGAATCACTTTTGGTTGGTAACCATAAAATGAATGTATAGTGAACTGCGCTATATTTTTAACCTGATATATAACCAACAGGAATAACGTCGTTTTTCGTCCAAAGCTTCTCATGAGTCTCTGCTTCATATTTTATTATGGGCGAATATCACGTCTTATGCTGGATGCAGGATACGAAAACATATCAGTTGAGTGAATTGGAAATAAGGAAAACGGTTCAGCGAAGCATTTACATGGAGTATGGCCCTGTATGCGTGTGAAACTTGAGCAGCAGGTAAACAGGAGGGAAGACGGTTGCAATTCCTGCAGACCTGCAGATTTGGTCCTACAGAAGGCTGAGGAAGGTCAGCGGGAGAGGTAGAGCTAGCAGTGAAAAGGTGATGAGGACAGTGCATGAAACCAGATCTTTGGTCTTTGTGGAGGCACAGCCAAACAAAAGAGACAAACTCGTAGGACACATTTTAAGACACAATAACATTTTTGGAACAATAGCACACGGGGCTACTGAGAAAAAGAAATTGCCGAGGACGACCATGGATGTTAAAGGTGCAGCACATTATAAATGATGCGGGATGAGCTACGTATGCGGAAATGAAGAGGAAGGCAGACATAGAGTGGAATGGTGTACTGGTGCAAATCAGCCTCCGTGTTCGATACGAAAGAAAAGGGCAAGAAATGCATAATACATTTAAAAATGTTATGTTTCGGAACATGACACAAAAGCTTAATTTTCGTTTTTGTTCTAACTAACAATTTCAGCACTACATAAAAGAAACTAATACTTTCCTTTGCCAACAGTTTTTATCTCATCATTTTATGGTCAGTCAGTATCTGTAGCAATAATATCTGTGAAAATAGCACTTCATTTTATATGTGGTTGCAACAATTCACTTGTCATATAACAGCAGTCTCACAAGCAGAAATCGGTTAATTTTTTTTAACCATTTGCTTGTGGTTTTTTTAAACACAGGTACTGTAAATTTATTTGTTGAATATTTCAGCAGAGAAATCAGGAAGAAAACAAACCACTATTATGCTGAAAATTAAAATGGAATGGCTTACGGTATGGCACTATTAACTCTACATTGTCGAAGGTAACTAGAAAAAAAAGGAAAGAAAGAATACGGACAGGTGCGAGGACCCACTATCTGACGATTCTGTATAAACATAATTATTTATATAGTTAAAGATAATAATAATAATAATAATAAATCCCATGGAGGCCGGGGAAAAGAATAGGCCTCCGGTATGTTCTGCCAGTCATGGTCGGGGACGACGCTTGAACCCTATGCCCGCCCACAATGGTAACGACACTGCTAGCCAACTGGAAAATGATCTAAATCCAAATAGAGGTGTTTTGCAGGATATGCTTCCTGCAACCACCCTAGAAGGAAAACAAAGACAGAGGATGGGATGGTCAGATGAAGCTAATCGACACCTCATGTTCTGTTATTACCAAGCAACAAACCTAGGAACCAACACAACTGGATACAGATCAAAAGTATACACAACATTTATTACCAGATATCCGGAATTAAAATTTTTAACAGAACAACGACTAGCTGATCAGATCCGTGTAATAATAAAAAATAACAGGATACCCCAGTCAGAATTATAAAACATCAAACAACAAGTACAACAAATACTGGAACAAAATAATGTGCAATTAGAAGAAGAAGAAAATACAGTAATGGACTCAAACATCCCAGAGAAAACAAACAAAGAACAAAACGCGTCAATTAAACAATCAGAGGAAAACGAAATCTTAAGACAGCCACCAGAACAAGCACAAATAGAACATGAAGTGACACACATGTTAGATATAGAAGAAAAATTTCAGTTGACATATATAGAATACAAAGACACAAATACAGACATTAGACCATTCTTGCGTAGACCACCAAATAACCCACAAGTCGAAACAACAATAATAACTATCAACACAATCATACACAACAAAATAAATGAAAATACAACTATGGAAGAGTTACAGCTGCTGGTTTATGTAGGAGCACTCACTACACTAAATATACATACTAGGCAGAGATCAGAACCAACCAACACATAGAAGAAACCCACAAAACCAGTATGGCAACACAGGCTACAGATCAGAATAGAAAAACTGAGAAAAGACATTGGACAGCTAACACAATTTATAAGAAATGAAATATCAGACAAAAAACGAAAAAGGTTAGGTAAAATTTCACAACAAGAAGCAATAGAGCAATTAAATGAAAAGAAGCAGAAATTACAAGCATTGGCCAAACGACTTAGAAGATACAAAAAAAGTGAAAATAGAAGGAAACAAAACCAAACATTCAACACAAACCAAAAGAAATTTTACCAAACAATAGATAACACACACATAAAAATAGACAATCCACCAAACATAACAGACATGGAATACTTCTGGAGCAACATATGGTCAAACCCGGTACAACATAACAGGCATACATGGTGGATACAAGCAGAAACAGACTCATACAAGATAATACCACAAATGCCTGAAGTGATGATTTTGCAACATGAAGTCACCCGAGCAATTAATTCTACGCACAATTGGAAAACCCCTGGAAATGATAAAATAGCAAATTTCTGGCTAAAGAAGTTCACCTCAACACATTCACATCTAACTAAATTATTTAACAGTTACATTGCAGACCCATACTCATTCCCTGATACACTTACACATGGAATAACGTATCTGAAACCTAAAGATCAAGCAGACACAGCAAACCCAGCTAAATATCGCCCCATAACATGCCTACCAACAATCTACAAAATATTAATATTCAGTCATTACACAGAAATGAATGACACATACAACACAGAACAAAATTATAAATGAAGAACAAAAAGGCTGCTGCAAGGAGCACGAGGATGTAAAGAGCAACTGATAATAGATGCAGAGGTGACATATCAAGCTAAAACTAAACAAAGGTCACTACACTATGCATACATTGATTACCAAAAAGCTTTTGATAGTGTACCCCACTCATGGTTACTACTGGTATTGGAAATATACAAAGTAGATCCTAAATTGATGCAGTTCCTAAACATAGTAATGAAAAACTGGAAAACCACACTTAATATCCAAACAAATTCAGATAATATCACATCACAGCCAATACAGATTAAGCGTGGAATATACCAAGGAGACTCATTAAGTCCTTTCTGGTTCTGTCTTGCTCTGAACCCACTATCCAACATGCTAAATAATACAAATTATGGATATAATATTACTGGAACATACCCACACAAAATCACACATTTGCTATACATGGATGATCTAAAACTACTGGCAGCAACCAATCAACAACTCAACCAATTACTAAAGATAACGTATTCGGCAATGATATAAATATGGCTTTTGGAACAGACAAATGTAAGAAAAATAGCGTAGTCAAGGGAAAACACACTAAACAAGAAGATTACATATTGAATAACCACAGTGACTCCATAGAAGCGATGGAAAAAACAGATGCCTATAAATATCTAGGATACAGACAAAAAATAGGAATAGATAATACAAATATTAAAGAAGAACTAAAAGAAAAATATAGACAAAGACTAACAAAAATACGGAAAACAGAATTGACAGCAAGAAACAAGACAAAAGCTATAAATACTTATGCTATACCAATATTGACCTACTCATTTGGAGTAGTGAAATGGAGTAACACAGACCTAGAAGCACTCAATAGACTTACACGTTCACAATGCCACAAATATAGAATACATCACATACATTCAGCAACAGAAAGATTCACATTAAGCAGAAAGGAAGGAGGAAGGGTATTCATCGACATAAAAAACCTACATTATGGACAGGTAGACAATTTAAGAAAATTCTTTCTAGAACGAGCAGAAACTAGCAAAATACACAAAGCAATCACTCATATAAATACATCGGCTACACCACTGCAATTTCATAACCACTTCTACAACCCTTTAGATCACATAACATCAACAGATACGAAGAAAGTAAATTGGAAGGGGAAGGCATTACATGGCAAGCACCCATATCTAACACAGCCACACATCGATCAAGAGGCATCCAACACATGGGTAAGAAAAGGCAATATATACAGTGAGACGGAAGGATTCATGATTGCAATACAGGATCAAACAATAAACACCAGATATTACAGCAAGCATATTATTAAAGATCCCAATACCACAACAGATAAATGCAGACTTTGCCAACAACAAATAGAAACAGTAGATCACATCAAAAGTGGATGTACAATACTAGCAAATACAGAATACCCCAGAAGACATGACAATGTAGCAAAAATAATACATCAACAACTTGCCATAAAACATAAGCTAATAAAACAACACGTTCCCACATACAAGTAGGCACCACAAAATGTACTGTAGAATGATGAATACAAATTATACTGGAACAGAACCATTATAACAGATAAAACAACACCACATAACAAACCTGACATCATACTCACCAATAAAAAGAAGAAATTAACACAACTAATCGAAATATCCATACCCAATACAACAAATATACAGGAGAAAACAGGAGAAAAAATTGAAAAATACACTCCTGGAAATGGAAAAAACAACACATTGACACCGGTGTGTCAGACCCACCATACTTGCTCCGGACAGTGCGAGAGGGCTGTACAAGCAATGATCACACGCACGGCACAGCGGACACACCAGGAACCGCGGTGTTGGCCGTCGAATGGCGCTAGCTGCGCAGCATTTGTGCACCGCCGCCGTCAGTGTCAGCCAGTTTGCCGTGGCATACGGAGCTCCATCGCAGTCTTTAACACTGGTAGCATGCCGCGACAGCGTGGACGTGAACCGTATGTGCAGTTGACGGACTTTGAGCGAGGGCGTATAGTGGGCATGCGGGAGGCCGGGTGGACGTACCGCCGAATTGCTCAACACGTGGGGCGTGAGGTCTCCACAGTACATCGATGTTGTCGCCAGTGGTCGGCGGTAGGTGCACGTGCCCGTCGACCTGGGACCGGACCGCAGCGACGCACGGATGCACACCAAGACCGTAGGATCCTACGCAGTGGACCGCAGGGGACCGCACCGCCACTTCCCAGCAAATTAGGGACACTGTTACTCCTGGGGTATCGGCGAGGACCATTCGCAACCGTCTCCATGAAGCTGGGCTACGGTCCCGCACACTGTTAGGCCGTCTTCCGCTCACGCCCCAACATTGTGCAGCCCGCCTCCAGTGGTGTCGCGACAGGCGTGAATGGAGGGACGAATGGAGACGTGTCGTCTTCAGCGATGAGAGTCGCTTCTGCCTTGGTGCCAATGATGGTCGTATGCGTGTTTGGCGCCGTGCAGGTGAGCGCCACAATCAGGACTGCATACGACCGAGGCACACAGGGCCAACACCCGGCATCATGGTGTGGGGAGCGATCTCCTACACTGGCCGTACACCACTGGTGATCGTCGAGGAGACACTGAATAGTGCTCGGTACATCCAAACCGTCATCGAACCCATCGTTCTATCATTCCTAGACCGGCAAGGGAACTTGCTGTTCCAACAGGACAATGCACGTCCGCATGTATCCCGTGCCACGCAACGTGCTCTAGAAGGTGTATGTCAACTACCCTGGCCAGCAAGATCTCCGGATCTGTCGCCCATTGAGCATGTTTGGGACTGGATAAAGCGTCGTCTCACGCGGTCTGCACGTCCAGCACGAACGCTGGTCCAACTGAGGCGCCAGGTGGGAATGGCATGGCAAGCCGTTCCACAGGACTACATCCAGCATCTCTACGATCGTCTCCATGGGAGAATAGCAGCCTGCATTGCTGCGAAAGGTGGATATACACTGTACTAGTGCCGACATTGTGCATGCTCTGTTGCCTGTGTCTATGTGCCTGTGGTTCTGTCAGTGTGATCATGTGATGTATCTGACCCCAGGAATGTGTCAATAAAGTTTCCCCTTCCTGGGCCAATGAATTCACGGTGTTCTTATTTCAATTTCCAGCAGTGTACATCCAACTGGCTGAGGAAGTCAAGGACATGTGGCATCAGGATAAAGTTGACATTATACCGATTATACTATCAACTACAGGAGTCATACCACACAATATCCACCAGTACATCAACGCAATACAGGTACATCCAAACGTATATATACAACTACAGAAATCCGTAATTATTGATACGTGTTCAATAACCCAAAAGTTCCTAAATACAATGTAACATATACCGTACAGTTAAAAGGAAGTCACGCTTGATGAAGGTCCGCGTCACTTTCCATTTTTAACTAGACCTATGGTCTGAGAAAAATAGAAATAATAATAATAATTTAGTGCGGCTCAATGTCCCGTTCCTACTCTTTCTACTGAAATGATAAGGGTAGGATAAGGGGAAGGGAACAGGCATAAAAGCAATAGTGGTGAACATGAGAGCAGCAGGATTAGCGGAAGTTCTCAGTTTCAGCATCTTCATGAGTCTTAAGTTTCAAATAGTCTGCAGCTGCATCTACACACGTACTCCGCGAACTGCCGTGGAGTGATTCTGATCTGCAACTTGCGTGTCCCCAAGCTACCCCTGCCATCCAACCGGTGAAGTGAGACCTACAGTTTAGCGTGGGATCCGAACCACTTACAGTTTCTGGCTACTCCTACATCGTTGGGAGGTGAAGGACAGGTTAAAAGTAAGGCTGAAAAAGCCTTGGTGCAACCGAGACACGATCCCGCGACCTCATGGCTTGCAAACACGCGCTTTAGCACTCTCTCTTTCTCTCGCTCTCGCTCTCTCCCCCTCCCCCCCCTCTCTCTCTCTCACTCTCTCTCTCTCTCTCTTTCTCTCCCTCTTTGTAATTCTTTATTTTGTTCATCACAATTCCTGCCATTTAATCTAGGTGGACGTCACATGACAATCGTTCAAATTCATTATTGAACGTTCGACTTACTTTTTTCTTCTTTTTTCAAATGTATTAGAGAGAGCATCCAGCCCTTTGAGCAAAGACAATGAGCTATCGTGTTGGCACCGCTAGACCACAAGAGTAGACCAGATCTAGACAATACGAGTACATTTACTGGTTTTTAAGAATAAAAACGTAAGATATAAATGGCCGTGTCTTTTAACTGCATTACTTTAGAAGCTTAAATTCTTTACACAGGCAAGGGACCGTAGATATTAGCATTTGACGTAAATTTCAGCTTGATGCTTCCACCTCTTCCTGACCAGAAGGGGTATTTACTGACGGGCTGGTTAAAGTACAGTTACGGTGTCAGGGCTTTCTGTATCACACTTAGTCGTTCGTAACAACACGGCGATGAGACGACCAATCACGAGTCCGATGCAGATAGCGGATTAGAACGATGGTTGTATGCACTGACGGAAAAAGATCGTAACACCAAGTATCATTATTGCAGAGTAATGAACTTTCTGGAATACACGCGTCTATGTAACATATTTAAGTGATTAAAATTGCCAAGATCATAGTTCAATGTCAGCTCGAAGTAACCCTTTGCGTACATGAAATATTGGTACATTATAACCGGTAAGATTGCCAGAATGATGAATGCAAGCATGCAAACGTACATGCATTGTGTTGCAGAGGTGCCGGGTGTCGGTTTGTGGGATGGAGCTCCATGTTGTTTGTGGATGATACTGGAGTTGTTTGATGATGTCTGTTATGTGCTCGACTGGAGACAGGTCTGGTGATGATCGAGCAGGCTAGGCAATATGTCGACACTCTATGTAGCATGTTGGGGACAACAGCGGTATTTGGGCAAGCGTTATCCTATTGGAAAACACCCCCCAGGACTGCTTTTCATGAATTGCAGCACAACGGAACGAGTCACCAGACTGACGTCCCAACCTGCACTCAGTGTGAGCGGGATAACCAGGATTGTGCTCCTGCTGTCAGACGATATCGCAACCCAGATCACAGCTCAGGTGTAGGTCCAGAGCATCTGGTGTGCAAACAGACTGGTTGCTAACCCTGAGCTGGCCTCTTCCTAAACAGCATACGGCATGACTGGCAGCGAGGCAGAACCTGCTTTCATCAGAAAACGCAACAGACCTCCACCCTGCCCTCCAGTGAGCTCTCTGTTGACACCTCTGAAGTCGCAAATGGCGGTGGTTTGCGGTTTATGGAATGCACGCTGCAGGGCGTTTGGCTCGGAATTGTCCCTGAAGTAATCGGTTTGTAACAGTTCATTGGGTCACTGTGGTGCCAACTGCAGCTCAGATTGCAACTGCAGATGTAGCACGATGCTCCAGAGGTATAGGTCGAACTCGATGGTCTTCCCTCCCTGTGCTGTCACGTGGTCGTCCCGAGTCCGGTCTTCTTGCGACAGTTCTTCTCATGACCGCTGCTGCCAGCAATCATATGTAGTGGTTACTTTCCTGCCAAGTCTTTCCGCAATATCGCAGAGGGAACATCTATATTCTCGTAGTCCTGTTATGCGACCTCGTTCAAATGAGATGCTGGTAATGGCGACTTTCTCGCCTTACAGGTATTTGCATCCTCTTAGTGACGCCGCTAGAAGCACTCTTATGCAGGTGGCGCGAAACTGGAATAAACACCATCTTTCAGATGTTGTTGTTTATTCTGATGTCATGGTAGTCTGCAGTAGTTAAATACATCTTCATTTTTTTAGTGGAAGATCGTAGCTAATTAACTTTTTTGTTTAAAGTTTGTCAACGTGACTTTTTTCAAACTACGTGAGCGAAATCGGCTATTATGGACAACAATGTCGGCCAGATATTTACATAAATGTCGTTTTGTTGTGTATTTGTGGCACTATTTTAGAAAGTCTGTAGTTAAGGGTAACTCAAATGGTTCAAATGACTCTGAGCACTATGGGACTTAACTTCTGAGGTCATCAGTCCCCTAGAACTTAAAACTACTTAAACCTAACTAACCTAAGGACATCACACACATCCATGCCCGAGGCAGGATTCGAACCTGCACCGTAGCGGGCGCGTGGTACCAGAACCACTCAGCCACCCCGGCCGGCTTAATGGTAACTCACGTTGAGTTTAATTTGCAGGAAGAAATGTAGAATGGTGTTTCCAAGTGGGGCTGCAGGGTACGAAACGAATATGCAGGAGATGTGAAGTATAAGGCCTCGTTCGGATTGCATTCAATTGTGTTGCTGAAAAGAAGGTCCACACGTCTCTCGTCTTAGTATACACGAACACAGTTAGTTTTCTGGCAGCCGACTATCAGTTGCCGATATTTTGAAGCTTGTAACCCCATAGCTCTAATACTCCGCTGATTTATTTTGCATTTTGTTTTATTTAATATTACATCGTTGAGCTACTGTAAAGTGTTTGATTGAATCGATAACACAAAATTGTGTACACCTTTCTTTGTAAAAACTTTGATGTCATGATTTGAGTCTATGCAAGGTAGTATATCTGTCATTTAAACTCTTTGTCTCCATTGGAGGGAGACAAAACTTACTGTATAGATTCTAATTTCTGTGTGAATAATTTTTGTGTACAACTAGCAATATGTGCAAATGTTCTGTTTTATTTAAAATTTTTATTTGCTGTTATGTAAACTGCTGACCTTCACTTGGGGTTCTTAGTTATTTAGTATGTAAAAGGTGTTGTGGTTCCCCTCGTGAACGGAACTGTGTAGCGCGCACAAATTGTGGTAGGCCTAGGTACAAAAGGTGGAACGAAGAGTCAGTCGTGGACGAACCACCAAACTGTCAACTGCTCATGTAAAAGTTGTATATTGTGCTGGTTGCGAGAGAGGCTTTTCCTGACGCTTTCCAATGCCTCGGATGGATGGATAAAGAGCTGGAACTATTCTGAAATTGGTATCTATCATCGCTACCAAGAAATGACAGAGTCCAGCAATTGTACCTGCAAATCCACCTACCAACATGCAATCGTCACCACATTGCGCAGTCACTGTAATGGAACACTATAGTAATGTACAGTGAAGGATCAGTGTAGTGGACGTGTTAGTGTGCTCAAATATACGGTAATTTTAACTGAATTTATGTACATACCTCAAATTTTTTTCTTATCATAACACCTCTCAGGTTTCCCTGCGTTTGAACTAAAGTGATTATCGAGTGTCTTTATTGAAAGAACATTAAAGCCTAGTGTTTTAACTAATTAATGCCTCTTGAACATAGTTAAAGGAAGTTAAAGTTAATGTGGCAAGAGAGTGAACTAAAGTAAATGATGCTTGCTGAAAATAATTTTTCTATTAAAACTGCTTATTTATATGTTGTTGCCAACTTCAAAATTTAAATTTCTTAAAACTGAGGCTTATAAAGTTTTTCTTAGTAAATGATCACATTGCTGCCTGTTGTAAATCGCAAAAAGTGAGTCAGTATCTCACAAATATGTTAATTTTGTGTCTCACTGTAGTAAAAGTTGATACACTAATGCTTGCTAAGAACTTGTTTCTCTTTTGTGTTGAAAGTGCATATTAACAGTGTAACAGGATCCATAGTTTATTCTTTATGCTCTTGATAAATAACAATTAATAGAAGGACCACTATCTATGAAAACAGTAACTTCTTTTATTCAAAAGACAGTGAGAAGTAACCTGTTAGTGAATTCCATTTAACTTTCATTCTAAATAGAAAAGTATTTAGCTGTGAGAGACTTAACTTGTGAACAGTTCATAATTTAGCAGTGAACTACATTTACAATTTTATGTCAGCTAGGAAAATGTTTGAAAAGTAATACTGAACCTATGTCCAATTTGTGATTCTACAGTGAATATTAATAATAATGTAATAAAGACCATTCAGTTTGAATAAGCCCAGAAAGTAATAGTGTGTAACGTTATAAGGTTATATTTATGCAAATAGTTTGTTCTGATCTGTTAGCTCCAACCTTAACCTTAACATACTGTATTCAAGTGCCAGAGTTCATTGCAGTCACGTGTGGCAAAGTATAGGTTGTGTTTGTCCGCTGAAGTTACTCATACCTATTTTCTTGAGCAACAATGTTAATCATTCTCTTGCCTAATTTGGCTGGCGACCGTTATCCTTATTCTTTGAACAGTGAGGATAGGTAAAATACTGTTTGTTACTGTTTAAATATTTACGTAATTCTGACTTTCGCTTCCAGTAAGCTACCTCCGTTAGGTATTTCACGGTAAACACAAACAAAATTCCTCTCAGAGGATAACACTGCTCTGTTGCTTTATACCATAATTAGTCTAACAAAATAGTTCCATTTTACGATCTGCTTCCCACTTTAAAGTTATGGTATAACAGTAGCAGACGACAGTGTTATAAACTGACATTTATGTAACAATGTAGGAGTCTGTGGTTAGGTTGGAATTTTATAACATATCTTGACTGTCAAAAATTCTTCACTATTTTCTAAGAATATATGATGATTTTCGAGGATATGGCTATGCATGAACATAACAGCACAGTTGAAATTACTCCGAGTGATATATGACTTGTATTCACAGTTGCAAATAAGAAAAACTATCAATTCTACTATGGAATGATGACAGTGAACTTTTGTGCCGGACCAAGAGTAGAATCTGTATTTTCCATTATACGAGAGCGATCGCCTTAACCGCTCTGGCTATTCGTTTACGCCTCAGGGCCAGACTCAAGCTCCCATACATCGTCATTCATGCTTCACCGCCTGCACTCGTGCACCCGTTACATAATTCCCGTTAAAATGGTAGGATATTTTAACTGAAAGTCGCTCCCTGGTATCGGCGGATAAATATGATAGTGCAGTACCTGCATGAGTGTCTGAAGAAACATTGTATAGTTTTGCTTAACAACTGCCATATTCACTCTGGGTAAAACGAGCTACTTCCATATTTGCGGTCTAGCGTTCTATAAATGCTTCGCCGTTTTCGAAGAATATATAACGATTTTCGAGGTTGTGGTTAGGCCGCAATCTAATAGTACAGCTTAAAATAACTGCATGTGAGACGAACAGCAATCGCATTTCTTAGTCTTGTTTGTCACAAATGGTTATCTGATTTCTATGAATATATAACAATTTTTGAGGTTGTGGTAGGACAGGAACCTAATAACACAGCTTAAATTACTGCAAGTAAAACATACATAAAACATACTTGCGTGTAACTCCATTCACCGTGTCCAATGCAACATTGCTGAAAGCACTGGATGGCAGCAGAATTATTTACGGTGTGAAATAAATGAGAAACTGCAACACATTACGATCTTCGAGTATGAGGTTCAGCAGGAACCTACTAGCATTGCTTCCATTACTGCGAGTGAAACCATCAGCAGTTGTATTTGTAATCTGGCGTGGCTAACTGCTTCACTGTCTTCTAATAACATGACGATTTTGGAGTTTGCCATTAAGCAGAAACCTAATCCGATAGCCTACATTATTACGAATGAACCGAATAGCAACCGTATTTGTATCAAAGAGAACACACTGTGGCCGAAGCAACACGTTGCTGATATAACGAACAGAACGTATATTTGTAAGGTTACAGCGAGGAGCAAATGAAAACCTACAATCTCATAGGCGACCTGCATTTCACTCCTGATTGGCCGCCTTCCATTTCCCATGATTTATTGCGACAGTTACCAACATGTGCAGGTCACGTAAAAATTAGCGGACACCGTACCAGCAGTTTAACCTAGGGTCTCATCTTTTGACTGCATTGACTTAGAAGTTGAAATATTTTGTGCCACCATGCGAGCGTAGACGTCAGTTTGTTACAGAAATTTCAATTCTGTACCTGTACCCCTACCTGAGGAAAAGAGGTCTTAACGGTCGGACAGACAAGCAGACGGATAAGAAATAGAAAAATTTATATGGTATAATTATAAATTAACCATTTTTCGGATATTTGGCTTTATTTCTATTGTGATATCTTGCTTCTTGCCGAATTTTATGATTTTAGGTCAATGGAAAATACCCTACAGGTGTTGAAGAGTGAGTCTGCGAGTGTCAAAATACGTGACTCCAATCTTTTGATTGGAGTGATTTAGAAGCATCAATCTTCCACACAGCCAAGGAACCGCAAACGATATAAATTCCAGCTTGATACCTGCATCCGTCCCTGAGAAAAGGTGAACAGAGAGACAGGCAACAAATTGATCCATTAATATTACTTTTGAATACATTGTGAGAGTGAACAGCGATCAATGTTGTTACAAATATTTACTATCAAAAACAGTCTTGATAACAAATTATTTATTCCGGTGACGGGTTTCGACCACGACTGTGGTCATCTTCAGACCTACAAGTCTTATACAAAGCTTTGATTAGAGGGCTAAATCCATTAAAGAAAATACATGAAGCTCCAAATCTGGTAAATTTATGAATTATCAATGTGTAAGAACCTCCTTCTGGTGGTAAATCAATAATGGAGAAACCAGTGCACGTTTTACAATATATACTAGAGGCTCTGCCCACTTATGACAGAATGAAGTCGTTGCTAACCAGTGGGTTATAGGTCGAATAGCAACGTAAAATTTGTTTACTTAAAAGAACTTGACAAGAAAGGAAAATAAACACACATTAAACTTAGCGTGTTCAACAGCTATTGTCAGATAAGAAGCGTTAAAAATATTTAATCATGTAGGATAAATGAACATCGTTTTGACAGTACATGGGTTGCCCTCTCAAGGCCTGTTAGTGAACCATTTGGAACCACTGGTTGCCATGGTGAAGTTAGACGCCGTTCCAAAGATGTGTCAGCAGGCTTCTTTCCCCTGAAGTTGTTGTAGAGTCGATAGGTAAACCAGTGGTTGCCATGGTGAGGATGGTCGCCATTTCAAAGATGTTGCAGTAGGCTTCTTTCTAACGACGTTGTTGTGGAAGTGGAATGACAAACAATATCACGTCAGAAGATCTACTATTGGGCATTAACATGTCTTTATTGGAATGATAGACGCTCTATCAGAGCGCTTTTCAATGAGGAGGCTGGAACAATCGTTAACTGACATGTGTAGTTCCTGCTACACAGATACGATTTACTAGTGTAATAAGAGACTTCCGTTTACATAGATTACTCGATACACAATAATTAATTATTACACATCAACACTAAAAAAAACAATCGAGAGGGCACAGTAGTTGCGCATATGTATGAAATATTGTCTATGAAGCTCCTATATACATTGCAATTTTTTTCTTTTTTTTTTTACATGTGACAAATTTTAAAAGGCATTGCTATGCCAGTCTTATAAACAAATAAAAATAATGAAAATGGAAGGAATTTAAAATTATAATATTATAAACTCTAGTGTCAGAAATAAAAGGATGTGCATTAGCAATATGCAGTCTTAAAGCATATAAGCAAACATTCTAAAACCAGATGGTCAGTCATAGAATAATAATTGGCAAAATATAATTACAAGGTAAAAATAAATTTTTTTATAAAGGTCTCAATAATAAAAAAAACAAGGGACAGAGTGAACATTCTCAAGCAGATAGTAAAAAAACCCAAAGAAATGTTTGTCTTAGAATTCAAGTTGCTCATTTAAAACAGATATCAGTTTTCCTTTGTAAAGTGAATAGATTTAAATTTCTTCTAAAGTATTTAGCGGTAGTCCTTTTGCCACAGTATGTAGTATTTTCAAATTGTTAGAAACGCAACCCTCAGAAGGATTCTATGCATCAAGATGTGGACCAAATATTGATTTGATACGTGCAGTACCAGTAGTATGTTCCTTAAATGAGTTAGGAAGTTAGAGCCGGTTTGGTCTATATACTGTTTGTCACAGTCATTACACAGTATTTTGTAAACACCTGACTTTTGGTATATATTTGATTCCCTAGCTATGTGTTTCAGTTTAATCTGTAGTGGGTTATTGTTTTTGATGTTATTTTCACACTTACATTCTTAAATAATTTATTTATTTTATCTGAAATAGGTAACATGTATGTCATTTTAGTAAATCTCTTCTTTGAATTTATAACAGCAACCTGATGGGCATTATAATTGTTAGCAACGGCTATCTGTTTTATGGTATCAGTTTCCTTCTGGATAGCTTCAGGTTGAAGAGGTAATTTCAATATCCTATGTATCAATGTTTTAAGAAATTCCGCTTTGTATTTTAATGGATCGCATCATGTAGCATTTATTATTACGTCGGTTGCTGTGGGTTTACTGTAAATAGAAATATTATGTTTTCCATTCCTGTTTGCAGTTTTGACGCCCACGAAATTAATGCTATTGTTACTTTCATGTTCCACTGTAAATACAAGTTTTGGATGTAAATTATTTAAGTTGTTAGTGAAAGCATCAGTTTCTTCTTTATAACCGTTATATAATGGCAATGTGTCTTCAACATTTCTTTTGTAGTATATCATTTTACTCGTTATTTCTGGATTATTTTTGAAAAATTGAATTTCAACATAACTGACGATGATACCTGCTATAGTGCTAGCAAGGGAATTCCCCATTGCAAGTCCATCTTCCTGAATATATATTTTATTATTAAATAAAAAATAATTGAAGTACAGAGTAATTCTTAACAGTTTAGTGAACTCTACTATCTCTTTGGCGCTCATGATTTTATGATGCGTTTAGTTATCTTTAATAATAGAGATAGTCTCTTGAATACGTATGTTCATGTAAATTTTAGTGATGTCCAACGATGCGAAAGTTGGGTTTTTTGGAATTTCCACATCACAAATTAATTTAGTTCACTCAAATCTGTTTTTAATGCTATAATTTTGGTCATAAATTTATAAGATTCTAAGATTTGAAAAGCTTTTTGTTCAGGTTATAAGAGGGATCTTGATATTGTTAACGATTGGACGAATCGGTAAATTTGGTTTGTGTAATTATATTTGTGATCTCAACTTAGGGAAAGTGGGACTCATGACCTTAAGTGTCACTTTATCTTTAGGTTAAAATATAGAGTCACTATCATCAATCAGCTTTTTAATTTTTGTTTCAAATTTTAACACCAATGGAATAACTGAGGTTAATAAAGACCTGAATTCTAGATTTCAAACATAAATTATTTAAGAGTAGAGGTGTGGCAATAGCATTCAAAACCAATAACCCATTACAGATGAAATTGAAGCACACAATTGGGGAATCAAATATGTACCAAAAGTCAGGCGTTTACAAAATACTATGTAATGACTGTGAGAAACAGTATATTGACCAAACCGGCCATAACTTTCTAACACGTTTTAAGGAACATACAACTAGTAATGCACGTACCAAATCAATATTTGGCCCACATCTTGATGGATACAATATTACATACTGTGCCAAAATGACTACTGCTAAATACTTTAGAAGATATTTAAAACTATACACCTTCCAAAAGCAAACTGTTATCTGTTTTAAATGAGCAACATGAATTCAAAGACAAACATTTCTTTGAGCCTTTTGACGATCTGCTTTAGAATGTTGACACTGTCCCTCGTTTTTTTAAATTATTGAGACCATTATAAAATATTTTATTTTTACTTTGTAATTTTATTTTGCCAAATATTATTTTATGACTGACTATCTGTTTTTAGAATGTTTGCTTATATGCTTTAAGACTGCATAATGCTAATGCGCATCCTTTTTATTTCTGACACTACAGTTTATAGTATTATAATTTTAAATTCCTTCCATTTTCATTATTTTTATTTGTTTATAAGACTGGCATGCAATATAAGACATAGCAATGCCTTTTAAAAATTGTCACATGTAAAAAACAAGAAAAAAAATTGCAATGTACATGGAGCTTAATAGACGATATTTCATAAATATGCACAATTACTGTGCCCTCTCGATTATTTTTTTTGGTATTGATGTGTAATAATTAATTATTATGTATCGAGTATTCTATGTAAATGGAAGTCTCTTATTACACTAGTAAATCGTATCTGTGTAGCAGGTGCTACACTTGTCAGTTAACGATTGTTGCAGCGGCCTCATTGAAAAGCGCCCTGATAGAGCGTCTATCGTTTCCATAAAGACTTGTTGCTGCTCAATAGTACATCTTATTTTCTTACGTGATGGTGTTTGCCACTCCACTTTTACAACAACTTCGTTAGAAAGAAGCCTACTGCAACATCTTTGAAATAGCGTCCATCCTCACCATGGCAACCACTGGTTTACCTATCGACTCTACAACAACTTCAGGGGAAAGAAGCCTGATGCCACATCTTTGGAAGGGCGTCTAACTTCACTATTGTAACCAGTGGTTCCAAATGGTTCACTAACAGGCCTTGAGAGGGCAACCCGTGTACTGTCAAAACGATGTTCATTTATCCTACATGATTAATTATTTTTAACGCTTCTTATCTGACAATAGCAGTTGAACAAGCTAAGTTTAAAGCGTGTTTATTTTCCTTTCTTGTCAAGTTCTTTTAAGTAAACAAATTTTACGTTGTTATTCGACCTATAACCCATTGGTTAGTAATGACTTCATTCTGTCAGACGTGGGTGGAGCCTCCATATATATATATATATATAGTAAGACGTGCACTGGTTTCTCCATTAGTGTTTTACCGCCAGAAGGAGGTTCTGACTCCCTGGTAATTCATCGTCTTATAGCTTTGTAGCTTTATGTATTTCCGTTAATGTATTTAGACCTCTAATCAAAGCTTTGTATATGACTCGTAGGTCCGAAGATGACCACAGCTGTGGTCGAAACTGGTCACCGGAATAAACAATTTGTGACCAAGGGAAGGGGGGATCAGATAGTGGTACAATAAGTACCCTCCGCCACACACCGTAAGGTGGCTCGCGGAGTATAGATGTAGATGTAGATGTAGATGTATTTGATAGTAAATATTTGATCCTATAAGGGTTCCGTTTTTACCGATTGCGGTGCGAAATCCTGAAATGATCAAATTACCACTTGAAAGGGCTGATAAGCTGGGCAAGTAAAGCAGACCAACACATATACACACAGACATTAAGTATAATAGATGTCTAAACTACGTAGCACATGAAAATGGCTATAAATTCTTGAAACGCGCCTTACTACGTATGAAGGAATGTCTCTCGGGCATGATTTTGCTACTGAAAACGGTTTGATAAAGTAATGTTTGATGGTAACAGCCTGGCAAAACGATGCCCCTCTTCACTTTTTACTCTGTACGTTGACATGAGGTACAGACATAGAATGAACAAAACACAGCTGAAAATTGTTATAACGACGTCGGAGGGACTGACAATTTACGTTCGTTATAGCCGATAGTCGGACAAACGCAGTTTTCACTTCGTTTTTTGATAAAACTTTCATGTGTGTTTATTTTAGGGTCCCTTATAAATAACACGAGGAAATACAACAGAAACACGGTACACCTACAGTATTTACAAAAAAGTATTTGTGGAGAGGGACTAAAGAGGAATTTTTTCTGTGTTTATGCAGTACTTACAGAAATAAAATGTTACCAAAATGTAAGAACCTTAAATGTGTGAATAGAGAAGTAGCAACAATGAAATTTTTTCAGTAATATTGAAAACGATCGTGGATAATGAATAAGATAAAATGTTGAGCATGTTTAAAACTTACTGTAAGCGTCTTATAGAACAATAGTCATGAATGTCACAGCTTCGTTCCAGTTACTGTATTACAAAAACTAATCAACGTTAGCAAAATGAAAAGCAGTATTCTATTCATCAGTTACACGAAAGCCTACACTTCCTCCTACGTTTCTCTTTAAAATGTTGTACAGATGTGATGTGATGTTATTGTTTTTGCTGTGGTCTTCAGTCCGAAGACTGGTTTTATGGAGCTCTCTATGCTACTCTATCCTGTGCGGGCCTCTTGATCTCCGAATAACAATTGCAACCTACATCCTTTTGAATCTGCTTACTGTATTCATCTCGTAATATCCCCCACACTTCCCTCCACTACTAAATTGGTCATTCCTTGATGTTTCAGAGTATGTCCTATTAACCGATCCGTTATTTTGGTCAAGTTGTGCCACAAATTTCGTGCGTCCCCATTTCTATTCAGTAACTACTCAATAGCTACGTGGTCGATCCATCTAATCTTCGACAATCCTCTGTAGCACCACTTTTCGACAGCGTCTATTCTCTTTTGTTTCAACTGTTTACTGTCCATGTTTCACTTCAATACATGGAACACTCTGTGCAAATAACTTCAGAAAAGACTTTCTAACACTTAAATCTATATTCGATGTTAACCAATTTCTCTTCTTCAGAAATGCTTTTCTTGTCAGTGCCCAGTTTGCATTTTATATCCTCTCCACTTCGGCCATCATTAGTCATTTTGCTGCCCACATCTACTGCATTGTCTCGTTTCCTAATCTGATTCCCTTAGCATACCCTCATTTAATTCGACTACATTCCATTAATCTTGTTTTGCGTTTTTCCATGTTCATCTTATATTTTCCTTTCAAGACAATGTCCATTCCGTTAAACTTCTCTTCCAGGTCTTTTGCTGTCTCTGTCAGAATTACAGTGTCATCGGCTAACCATAAACTTTAATTCATAACAGAAATTTTTCTTTTTTACTGCTTGTTCAGTGTTGAGATTGAATAAAATCGGGAATTGACTACAACCCTGTCGCGCTTCCTTCTGAAGCACCGCTTCCCTTTCACATCCCTCGACTCTTATAACTACCGTCTGTTTTCTGTACAATTTGTAAATAGCCTTTCGCTCCCTGTATCTTACCCTTCCTACCTTCAAGATTTCAAAGCAACATTTTCAAAAGTTTTCTCAAAGTCCACACATGATATAAACGTAGGTTTGTTTTTCCTTAACATATCTTCTATGAGAAGTCGTAGGGTCAGTATGTCCTCGTGTGTTCCTACATTTATCCGCAATCCAGACTGATCTTCCCGAGGTCGGCTGCCAATAGTTTTTCCATTCTTCTATAAAGAATTCGTGCTAGTATTTTGTAGCCACGACAGTTCGGTAATTCTCTCACTTGTTAGCAACTGCTTTCTTCGGAATTGGAATTACTACATTCTTCTTTAAGCCTGGGGGTATTTCTCCTGTCTCAAGTATCTTGCGCTCCGGTAGTTATGGCCGGCTCTCCCAAGGCTATCAGTAGGTCTTTCAAAGCTGTGTCAAATTCATCTCGGAGTATCATATCACCCATTTCATCTTTATCATCCGCGTCCCTTTCTACTGTATTGCCCTCAACTTCAACACCCTTGTATAGACCCTCCCTTGTATAGACCTTCAGCTTTCCTTCATTTGCTTAGGTCTGGTTTCCCATCCGAGCTCTAATCATACAGCTGCTTCTGTTTTCCCCAAAGACCTCTTTAATTTTCCTGTAAGCAGAATCTATGATTCTCCTAGTGAAACATGCTTCTAAATCCTTAAATCTTTCGCCTAGCCATTCCTGCTTAGCCATTTTGCGCTTCCTGTCAGCCTAATGTTTTAAAAGTTTGTATTACCTTTCGCCTGCTTCTTTTGCTGCGTTTTTAAATTTTCTCTTTTCATCATTTAAAATCAGGATCTCAGACGTGATGTACTGCACACAGTACACTAAAAATATCTGACACACACAACCACGAAACATCGATAACTAATACACTATTATTCCACGTCTGTACTTTAAAGAAATAACACATATTGGAATTCGATTTTCTAGTTTTCTACAATCACAACAAAGATAGCGTCTTCTCATGTAAGCAGGAGATCCCGGGTTCGACTCCTGATCGGGGCACACATTTTCACCTGTCCCCGTTGAGGTATGTCAACACCTGTAAGCTGCTAAGGGTGTTCATTTCATTGTAAAGATAGTGTCGTTTAGTTTTGTAACCAGTTGCTTTTACTTTAAAATGGACTACAGTTACGCATACTATAGCATGCTGTCCTACTTAAGGTAATCAGTTATCTCTGTTTGCTTTTTGCATTTTAAATTTTCGCATGCATTTTGTATTTGATAATGCATTCGTTTTAATACCCATTTGTAGAAAAATGGAGGTTGAAAAAAAAGTTACATTGTTGTTAGTAATCCCCAAATAAAAATGAACATTGGCCATAATAGCTGATATATTTATCCGAAAATGTAATACAAAATACGTCATTCTATACGATAAATCACAGTAAGAGATGTCTTAGTAAGCGATTTTTTAAACGTAGCCTTTATATAGGTTGTAGACGAGACCATTACGGTTAAGTACACAATTATAAATAAAATGGAGCGTTTGTCTATAGACGTTGCAGAGGGACTGGCTATAGACATTTTGCTTCACAATGTATATAGACAGTTTAAGCACTTTGTTTCGTGTACACACTTGAATGCCTTGTTTCTCGATAGTTGTTCAATATTGGTGACCTTACTGGGATCGCAACTCGTGTAGTGATGGTAATGAATACTGGAAGAAATCGAAAGAGACGTTTGTAAAATGCCAACTGTTTGTGGAGGGCCATTGTTTCGGCTGTAATTTACTTACTAATCTGAAGTACAAGGCAGCATGTTTTTTCAACAGCACTCACTGGTACTCATTTCTTTTTGTCACTTTTTCTTGTTATGATTTTCATATTAGTAATTGCCAACATCCCACAAAATATGATGCTGTGTGAAAATGCTCAGTCAGGTACAACACTTTCTCCGTTGGCCGTTTCTTGATAAGTGATGTTCGAAAAACACTCCGTCTTCAGGCCACGAGTGGACTACCGGGACCATCCGACCGCCGTGTCATCCTCAGTTGAGGATACTGATTGGAGGGGCTTGGGGTCAGCATACCGCTCTCCCGGTCGTTATGATGGTATTATTGACCGAAGCCGCTACTATTCGGTCGGTTAGCTCGCCAATTGGCATCACGAGGCCCAATGCACCCCGAAAAATGGCAACAGCGCATGGCGCCCTGGATGGTCAACCATCCAAGTGCCGACCACGCCCGACAGCACTTAACTTCCATGATCTCACGGGAACCGGTTAAGTGATGTTTGACAATAAGAAGAACAAAAATTATAAAAAACCGACGAAGCTTTCTCCATGTCGCGGAGAGAATAACTGACGGCCATGTCCACCAACACGTCCACACTACGAAATGTTGACCAACTTTGTCCAAAAATTGTCTCATGTCACCCATTTAAAACAGGAGTCAAAAGTTCTGCGACTTCGTTGCAGAAGCGTGTCTATAGACATCTCTCAGATATATATGTATTAACTCGTACAATTGTCTACAGACACTGTCTAGTATATATAATAGTGAGGACAAGATCTCAGTCTTCGCTGTTTTAGCCAATACGCCGTTAGCGGTGTCGCTGTAAACGGTATCGATTGTATTTGTTTAAAAGTCCATTTATGATGTGGTCCGGGTCTTTACTGGCAGCATCATATAAGATTGAGGACGCTGGTTGTTGTGGGACGAGGTACAAGGCTGGACTAGCCCCCTTCCACTAGTGACCGCCGACCACGCCCATTAATCAGCGACGCTCGCGGCAGTCGGCGGTCGCGCGCTGTCACCGGCGAGGTTCCTCCGCCGCTCCGCGCGGCGCTGCGCTGCGGTGGCCGGAGACCGGCAGTAACTGCCGCCGCCGTCGCAGGGCGGCGCGTCAGGCGCGCGGGCGTCAGTCATGTGTCGGCGACACGCGCGCCGCCTCCCACCCACACGAAACATGACGTCACCGGCAGATGCCGCGGGCGGGCCGTCTGCGGCGCCGCCGCGCCCCGCGCCTGAGCGATTTACGATTGGGCCGCGCCTGGGCGCGCCGTGACGCGCCGCTGCCAGGTGATACGTCACGCCGGGGCTGCCCCGCGCCGGCCCGGCCCGGATTTCCTGACGCGCACTGCGACTGGCCGCCCGCAGCGCCCGCGCAAGCTGCGTTCTGATTTTCACGCATTAATCCCCTGTACGCGGACGCGGACCCTGCGAAACTTGTCCCATCATTCTCAGCTCGTAATAACTTTCTAACTCTGCTGCGGGTCGTTCGTAACACGGATCACTCTGCAGATTGTGCGCCACTCGCAGCAGCAAGATTCAGCGTGTGGGTTGTACGAAATGCACGAGCGGTAGAGACAGGATTTTAAACTCCAGCTTACGGGTTGAGTGAATCTATTAGGTTGATGTATAAATTCGTAACGTTTTTCCATAATTTTAATACATCTCCATCTACATGGATACTCTGCAAATCACATTTAAGTAGCTGGCAGACGGTTCATCGAACCACCTTCACAATTCTCTATTATTCCAATCTCGTATAGTGCGCGGGAAGAATGAACACGTATATCTTTCCGTACGAGCTCTGATTTCCCTTATTTTATCTTTGTGATCGTTCTTCCCTGTGTTAGTCGGTGTCAACAAAATGTTTTCGCATTCGGAGGAGAAAGCTGGTGATTGGAATTTCGTGAGAAGATTCCGTCGCAACGAAAAACGCCTTTCATTTAATGATGTCCATCCCAAATCCTGTATCATTTCTGTGACACACTCTCCCATATTTCGCGATAATACAAAACGTGCTGCCTTTCTTTGAACTTTTTCGATGTACTCAGTCAGTCCTATCTGGTAAGGATCCCACACTGCGCAACAGTGTTCTAAAAGTGGACGGACAAGCGTAGTGTAGGCAGTCTCCTTAGTAGGTTTGTTACATTTCTAAGTGTCCTGCCAATAAAACGCGGTCTTTGGTTAGCCTTCCCCGCAAAATTTTCTGTGTGTTTCTTCCCATTTAAATTGTTCGTAATTGTAATACCTAGGTATTTAGTTGAATTTACGGCCTTTAGAATAGACTGATTTATCGTGTAACCGAAGTTTAACGCGTTCCTTTTAGCACTCATGTGGATGACCTCAGATGTTTCGTCATTTAAGGTCACCTGCCACTTTTCACACCATTCCGATATTTCTTCTAAATCGTTTTGCAGTTCTGATGACTTTATTAGTCGATAAACGACAGCGTCATCTGCAAGCAACGGAAGACGGCTGCTCAGATTGTCTCCCAAATCGTTTATATAGATATGAAACAGCAAAGGGCCTGTAACACTACCTTGGGGAACGCCAGAAATCACATCTGTTTTACTCGACCACTTACCGTCAATTCCTAGGAACTGTGACCTCTCTGACAGGAAATCAAAAATCCAGTCACATAACTGAGACGATATTCCATAAGCACGGAATTTCACTACAAGCCGCTTGTGTGGTACAGTGTCAAAAGCCTTCTGAAATCCCTTGTCAATAGCACTCAGCAGTTCACGTTAATAAAGAGCTAGTTGCGTTTCACAGGAACGATGTTTTCTAACAGATACACATAACAGACACTTTAGTCATCAATCATATATTCTCCTTCATTATTTACAACAATCTGCCAACGCTGTGTAACGTTTCAAATCCGCGACTGTAGAAATCATATGAATTTCAGGCAACCTTGAAGGTTGTTCGATTGGGAGTGGAAAAGGTGAAAATCTGAGGGTACAAGATCAGATGAATGAGGTTAGTGTTTATTGTCAATCTAGCACAATATGGGCTTGCGTTATCGTGCGGTAGCACCACTCCATGCATTCTTCCTGGGCACTGTTCATGCACCATATCTGCAAGACCTTTTAGTTGTTGATAATAAAGATCAGCAGTGATTGTTACACGTCGGGGGAGCAATTCGTAGTACACCATACCGTCACTGTCCCACCAGATGCATAGCTGTATATTTCGTGAATACGCGGACGTCTTTGCACAGACAAGTTACTGCTTTGTTTGGACTGATCCTTTCCTTTCTTTTCGTTAAAAAATGGCTCTGAGCACTATGGAACTTATCATCTGAGGTCATCAGTCCCCTGGAACGAACTACTTAAACCTAACTAATCTAAGGACATCACATACATCCATGCACGAGGCAGGATTCGAATCTGCGACCGTAGCAGTCGCCCGGTTCCGGACTGAAGCGCCGAGAACCGCTCGGCCACCGCGGCCGGCTTTCTTTTCCCTATGTCAGTGAGGTAGCAGACAGATCGAGAAAAGAGATGCAAAAGAAAAAAAATCACTAAGATTAAGCTGAATAAGAGAGAACAAGTGTTTAATGATGATCTCATACATTTTAATCACGAAGTGAATTTACAAGTGTGCTGGGGAAAATAAGGTCAATTGATTAAAGTAATGGGTCTGAATAGGATGTTCAATATCTATCAGACAACATTTATTAAAATCCGTTTGGACGTCTATAATGATTCGAGAGCAATAAACATGTCATTTGGTGATACTGAGTGGAGACGTGGACGGTGCAAAATGGTATGCCAAGTAGAGAAATCGAAACATTTCCGACATATTCTTCTGTTTGAGTTCAATAGAGGGCTTACAGTAGCAGAGACAGCAAGAAGCATTTGCGCCATGTATGGGAATAATGTCACTGTGCAGAGCACGGCAAGAAAATGGTTTTCTGATTTTAAGGAGATCGTTTTTACATTAGATTTTCTCTACGTTCAGGAAGACGTCGATGTTTCACGAAGATAAACATTGTTTATCTAACAGTCGGCAGATGCGGGCTGAAGTAGTCGCTGCAGAAAAAATCTACTCATGCGAGAAATGCTGACCCCTGTTTCGATCACAACCGAGGTAGAATGTCCCTACACGTCGATCAGGGCCATGAAGATGGCCTACCAAAACGCTGAAACTGGTTGCCAAATAACGTTGGAAGCTAGACGGCTGAAATGTGTTTCAGTCGATAATCCTGACCATTTCAGTCGTAAATACTGGTGACAAAACGTACTCCTGGCCCTTAAAATACTACGGATTATTTTTGTTTAAAATTTTGTTAAATTTTCGATTTATAGCTCGTACTGTAGTAGTTCCTTTACAGGCTACATATAATATGCACCAGTGTCGTACCCATCAGGGCTGGAAAAGCTATCACAGAAACGCCTTTGGCACCTACGACGGTAGGAACATAAAGAACTACTGGTCCGATGGAGGAACCGAACTCTGGTTCTACGAGTGACGACGGGGCTTTGTAACTGTGAGCTACATGCGCAGCAACGGCAAAATTCCTTTCGGTCCGCGCCCTGAGCTACCGGCAACGTAGTGTATATTTCACCACCAGTCTCCATATCTTACATTTTCGTGTATAATGTTTAACTATCATTAGTCTCCAATTATGTGTACAGTACATTTCGTTTGTATGATAATATGCTGACGCTATAACGCAACGTAGGGAGCAACAGACGAAGTGTGTCCTGCGACAACCTGTCATCCCCTTTGCTTTTCTTTCCTCATCCGCGAGATCCGATGAGTGAAGCAACTAGCTGTCTTTAATTATTCCTTTCCCACCTGCCTCATCAAAAGGTAGGGAACCCATTGAGGTGTGGTGAAGCCAGACTTCCTAGGGGAAGAAAACTCTGACAAATTCTCGTCCTCCAGGTTGCAGGTTGTGCGATAGGCTAGAAAAAGACAGCTACGTAAAATTATATGCTTCGGTTTTCGGTGGTTTTAATGGAGTTCGAATAGTAAACAAAAATGGACGTTGCGTTTTGGTATCTGGAATGTGCCGGGCATCCGTAATAAACAACAAGATGTTGTAACGGATATACGGAATCACAACATTGATGTTGTACTTTTCGAAACAAAAAAAGAAAGACAGCCTGCAGTTGTAATGTGTGCTTGAGGTCGAGCATTAGTTTAGTGGAGTGGACAAAAGTAGTACGGCGAGAGCAAAATTAGCCATCGTTCTAAATAAACGGTGGTCGAAACGTGTGACCTCTTGGGAAACAGTTAGTGAAAGGCTGACAAAGATCAGAGTGGGAGCTAGAGCCGTGAATTAGTGGGAGTGGGAGTGTATATCCTCACTGAAGAGTCGCCGTTGACAGTAAAAGAAGATTTTTGACAGATGTTGATAGAGACTGTAGAAGCCGTTTCAAGTGGCCATTAACTGATTCTGGCAGGACATGTTAATAGCAAAACATGGAAACAGAGGTATAGGAAGGCTACTGGGACGTAGCGGTAGTTTGTCAGGAATGAGAATGGGAAATGATTTATGGATTTATGAATTACGAGTAGAAAATACAAGGATATACATAAATTTATATGGTATAAGCAGACGAGAGGGTTGAAATCAATTAGTAACTAACTAATCTTGAGGAAAAAGGCCATTTTAAAAATTCAGGATGTCAGAGTTAAAGGAGGAGCTGATTGTGGAAGTGATCATATCTGGTGGTATATAAAACCTATCCTACACTTTCTGGAGTATAGGCGAACGAAGAGAACGCATCATGCTGACCAGCCTGAGATCATAAGGTGTAACTTGGGCAGTTTAAGGGAGGACAATACTAAATACAGCAACGAGCAAACGAACTGGAGAGCGCAGAGAAAACAGCAGAAGAGGACTATGAGCATATGAAGTTGGCCATACAACAATCTGCGAAACAAAGAGAATAAGAGGATAAGATGAAAAACGTTTTGTGGTATGTAGAAATACCGAAATGACTGAACTGAGAAAACAAGCTTATTTAATGTTTCTGAATAAGAATGACAGAGTTAGCTGTAGGACACTAAATGGGAAGTAAAAAGAGAACTGTTGAAAAGGAAAAGAGCAAAGCGTTGGAAAAAAGATGTAAATATGTAGAGAGGATGATTGGTGGAGCTCGTTGTGCTGAGGCATGGAGAACTATCAAGTCTATGCGAGTGGTAACTAATGACAAGTTACATGATATTAGTGGTTGTCAATGGACAAAATGATTTAAGGATTTATTGAAAGAAAGTCGGCCTGAATTTTTACACAATGTTTGGTGAGGATGTAACAGAGAACGTTATGGCATTTAGATATGAAAGTTCTTCATCAGCTTGTGAGGACCTTAAGATGAGAAAGGTATTAGGATATTGGTCAATACATCCAGAGATGGTAAAGTTTCATCCACCGAAATTGCTGGAAATGCTAAGGAGGCTGTTTGAAAGAGTATTAAACAGAGAAGATATTCCTTCGGAATGGAAAACGTTTTATATGACACCGGTACATAAAAAAGATCCACGTAATGATGCAAATAATTATATGGGATTGGCATGATGCCTTCCGTTGGAAGACTGTGATCTAAGGTACGGAAGATGAAAAGAGAGAAAGAAACAAGTCACAAGCAGCAAGAAGGGCAAGCAGGATTCCGAGCAGTTTATGTGCCCGAGAAAGTGGTTGTTCGGAGGCTGCTGCAGTAAGCAGACAGCCGTAGACAAAAAATGTTCCCGCGGCCGTCCGCTCCGGCACTTATATACATGCAGCCCGAGAGGCAGTGGTAAGGTTCACTTCGCACTCAGCTACGGTAAGTTCCACGTCTGTTAAACGTTGGCATCTCGCTGTGCCTCGGATGACGTCACAGCCGAACTGTGTCAAAGCGCGTATTTTGCGGTAAAAACGGATAGTGAACTCGCTAGGACTGTACACCGTCCTGGATCGCTTAGAATTCGCCAGAGTAACTGACAGTGTGCCGTCCGTGTGAATTACAATTCCGCCTGGCAAGTGGTGGCTTAATTTCTACTTTTATGGCGAGTATTAATTTGGAACATTTATTGCAAACTTTCATTGAGTAATTTTAGTCAGGGCGAAAGACAATCTTGTAGGAACATACCGTAGAGGTCGCCTCTGAACTGCTAAATGTGCTGTTAGAATAGAAAGACTTGCTTTCAATTGCCAGTAGTGAATTTCCAAGTGTTTTATGTTAGAAACTTTACGCAATACCATTTTGATTGGAACGTTATACTTTTATTTAAAATCATAGTCCTGATCTCGCAAAGAAATGAGCGAATAGAAACTTTTCTTTCAGTGAGCTGGACTAGAATGTGCCCGTGCTGACTGGAAGCTAAAGTCAGTACGTTTTCCTTCACTTTCTGGCTCACCACAAAAGTAGTTTCCAGGCTCGTGTGAGAAAAACGGCGAACAAACAAATGATTAACTTTTATCCGCCGCCCCACAACTGCCACGACTATCGAAACAACAGCGGAAAAAGCACTGGTGATAGTTTTTCGGCAACAAACAGCAGGAAATCTCGGCTCCCACAACCTGGACACTGATTTCTAGTAGGCTACCAACTGCTAACGAGCCTTGGAACATTCACAGTGGGATCTTTCATAATGACACCGTAGACAGTACAGCGAAGCGAAATCGTATATGACAGATTTCAAGAAATTCTGAAGTTAATGAAAGAAACGGAGAGAAACGACTGACAGACGTAATGAGACTGGACCAAGATCTCAAACGGAGTACACTACAGCTCACTGCAACCTAAGTTAACATTACGTCCATGGCTTACTAACTGGACTAACAGCAGACGTTTCATAATAACCATTACACGTATTATAAAGGAATAAGTGGGGTGGCGAAGAAAATCCTGGCTCTCGGTCGTCATGTGTGAAGGGAGACGGGCGTGGAATGTCTGGCAGAATAGTCTGGATAGCGACGTACGAATGCTATATGGTGTGACTTGCATTACTAGCATGCAATGCCTCGATACTGTCGTGCTAGACGGTGCAGAATTCCGTTACCTTCGAAATCCAGCAGACCGAGATTTGTTTTACAACGATTTGGCACAACAGATCCCAACCCTTACATTCACACATGTGCCCTGTCGCATAACGGACACACTTAACATTCTGTATATAACAAGCGCACAACAGTAGGAGTGGCTATCAAAAGATCAAGGTCACCAGCGGTTAACAACCAGGAACTATGTACATCACAGTTAAGATAACTAGATTTCATTGATATAAACATGCCCCATTTAGAACTGCGTTAGAGAATCGCCAGTAAAAATTCTATAGTAACTACTTAACATGCGTAAGTTAACAACTATGAAAGTAACTTAAAACAGCGAAGCAATTGGGTGGCGGTCAAAAAACGCAAGGCTAAACTAATCCCTTCCTTCCAGATGATTAAGCCATGAATTGATGGTCGAGAGGAAGACTAAACGCCAAAACGAAATGAGAAAAATAATGGATGTGCACACCTATCCACTGTGAAGTTTTTCAGCTTGTAAAATGGTTCACAATGAATTTCGCCTCAACCACATTACATGGTGCAGTATTTTATTTTATTTTATTAATTATATGATTGACGATTTTTTTAGATTAACTATATCTTGCAGAAGGAATAGATAACATTCCATCAGAATTTCTAAAATCATTGGGGGAAGTGGCAACAAAACGACTATTCACGTTGGTCTGTAGAATATATGAGTCTGGCGATATACCATCTGACTTTCGGAAAAGCATCATCCACACAATTCCGAAAACGGCAAGAGCTGACAAGTGCGAGAATTATCGCACAATCAGCTTAACAGCTCATGCATCAAAACTACTTACAAGAATAATATACAGAAGAATGGAAAAGAAAATTGAGAATGCGCTAGGTGACGATCAGTTTGGCTTTAGGAAAAGTAAAGGGACGAGAGAGGCAATTCTGACGTTACGGCTAATAATGGAAGCAAGGCTCAAGAAAAATCAGGACACTTTCATAGGATTTGTCGACCTGGAAAAAGCGTTCGACAATATAAAATGGTGCAAGCTCTTCGAGATTCTGAAAATAGTAGGGGTAAGCTATAGGGAGAGACGGGTCATATACAATATTTACAACAACCAAGAGGAAATAATAAGAGTGGACGATCAAGAACGAAGTGCTCGTATTAAGAAGGGTGTAAGACAAGGCTGTAGCCTTTCGCCCCTACTCTTCAATCTGTACATCGAGGAAGCAATGATGGAAATAAATAAAAGGTTCAGGAGTGGAATTAAAATACAAGGTGAAAGGATATCAATGATACGATTCGCTGATGACATTGCTAACCTGAGTGAAAGTGATGAAGAATTAAATGATCTGCTGAACGGAATGAACAGTCTAACGAGTACACAGTATGGTTTGAGAGTAAATCGGAGAAAGACGAAGGTAATGAGAACTAGTAGAAAAGGGAGCAGCGAGAAACTTAACATCAGGATTGATGGTCACGAAGTCAATGAAGTTAAGGAATTCTGCTACCTAGGCAGTAAAATAACCAATGACGGACGGAGGAAGGAGGTCATCAAAAGCAGACTCGCTATGGCAAAAAAGGCATTTCTGGCCAAGAGAAGTCTATTAATATCAAATACCAGCCTTAATTTGAGGAGGAAATTTCTGAGAATGTACGTCTAGAGTACAGCATTGTATGGTAGTGAAACATGGACTGTGGGAAAACCGGAACAGAAGAGAATCGAAGCATTTGAGATGTGGTGCTATAGACGAATGTTGAAAATTAGGTGGACTGATGAGGAGGTTCGACGCAGAATCGGAGAGGAAAGGAATATGTGGAAAACACTGATAAGGAGAAGGGACAGGATGATACGACATCTGCTAAGATATGAGGGAATGACTTCCATGGTACTAGAGGGAGCTGTAGAGGGCAAAAACTGTAGAGGAAGACAGAGATTGGAATACGTCAAGCAAATAATTGAGGACGTAGGTTGCAAGTGCTACTCTGAGATGAAGAGGTTAGCGCAGGAAAGGAATTCGTGGCGGGCCGCATCAAACCAGTCAGTAGACTGATGACCAAAAAAAAAGAAATATATCTCGCAAACGCCACAAAGCATATATGTTATTTTTGTTTCTTTTATGTACAACACGGAGCCCTGAGATCATTGTAGGAATCTTTTGACGATGGTTGGTGCTGTTTATAAGACGGAGGAACTTGCAACCGATGGCGCAGTTATGCAACGCAGGAAGATCCTTCCAAATGCGTCCGGATGCTGTTGCTTATTATTACAGAGATACGAATAAATGAATACGCTAACGAAAAAGTATCGCTGCTTCAAGAAGGAGTTGTGTGAGGTAAACTAAAGTTGGTAGGTATATTTCTACATCCAAAAGATGACTTCCATTGAAATTTGGCGCCAGTCGGATAAGACTGACGCTAGTGGCACCACGCAGACCATATTGGCTTAAAATACGCACTGTAAAGGTCATGAGTGTTTGTTACCTTGAGTTTGGACGCTGTGAGTTGATATTAGCGAAGAATGTGTTTAAGAAACGACGACGCCGTTATGGAGGGCTCACTGACTTTGAGCGAGGTTGTGTCATAGGGGTACGAGAAGCTGGATGTTCCTTCCGCGATATTCCAAGGAGACTTGGCAGAAATGTAGCCGCTGTACATGACTGCTGGCAGTGGTGGTCACGGTAAGGTACGGTAACAGGAAAACCGGGCTCCCGACGGACACGTGGCGCTACCAAGAGGGAAGACGGTCGTGTATGGCGTACGTCTTGGTGCATCGTACTGCGTCTGCAGCAGCAGTTCGAGCAATATTTGGTAGCACAGTGAAACAACGAGCAGTTACAAATCGGTTACTTCAAGGACAGCTCCGAACCCGACACCCTGTAGCGTGCATTCGACTGACGCCAAGCCACCACAGTGTGCGACTGCAGTGGTGTCAGTCGAGAGGACGTTGGAGCGTGGAGTGGAGGTTGTAAGGACATTGCTTTCCTCGAAAGTAAATAATAATTTTTGTGGATTACCTTGTCATAGTACGTATGTATCATTTATTTCAACTATTCTTTATTTGTTAATACGTCACATTGTTTCTTCATTCATTTTGCTACTGTTTTATATTTTATATTGTACAAATATGAATGGTTCTATATGCTTTGTAAATCTTTGGTTAGGCTAGGAGAAGTACTGTGTCAGAGAGAGAGCGAACGACTATCGATGGAGAGCTTGCGAGTTGTTGTGGTACGTGGCCGTTTCGCTGGTGGAAAAACATGGCAAAGTTCGGCGTGAAAGACGGTGATACGCGGAGGAACAATTAATTGCAGTGTGTCTGCTGTGTTAATAAGAGATCGTGTATTATTAAGTGAACAGTAAAACCTGAAAAGTATAGCGAGTGTTTGTGGTGACGATTTTACAAACTGTGCGAACTTGTGACAATTAGCCATGAATCAGACACCATTGTCGTGAGGAGACACTAACTGTTAGAATTGCGCGAAAGTGGAACAAACCAAAATGTTAAGTAAAAGAACAGTGCTGTGATTTCATCAAGAAACATTTATTATATCGTCCAAACTGTCTTGAAGACGACAACGTAAATTGAATTGATGTTTAACGAACTGTTATTGTGATAAACACAAATGACTGTTTGCCTGTTGCAACACGGTGAAAGAACTGTGTGAAGCATTGGCAGTAACCTGATATATATCGTAAATACTAAAGACATTGCATAATTCCGACCTACCCGCACCGCGTGATTAATAAACTTTTAATAATAAAACGTCGCGCGCGTAACGACAACGCACACACTGGAACTATTATTATCGCGCCAGTGCTGCCAGCTGATTCGACTACAACGGAGACGTGGACCACCGCCGTAACTGGAATATTAATGAAACAGGAGGATCCATCATTATCTTCGTGCCACGAACCAGGATTCACTTCACACATCATCCGCGCGGACCACTGCTGACGGCATCGCACTGCCTGCAGCAACAGTTAAGAGATTAAAAGAAAATTATTACGCTCTCACTCATTCCAAAATTAAAGACAATTGCAGTTAAATTAACTATTTTAAAAATACTGTCACAATATCTCCATTTCGTTTGGTTCCAATAAACATTCTTTCCATTATTTCGTCTTGTTGACGGTGTTGAAAACCCGCCAAATTAAAGTTCAATTACTAATTTTCTTTCAAAATTCTTCTCAGACATTTTGATGCTCTTTATAATTTTATTTTAATGTTTGTTTGTAACTTCTTTTGTGTAGTAAAATTAGCTACGATAAATTTACGTATATTACCAGCTGAGGCTGTCCGCCATTACTGCTTGAAAACTGCACCTATTTTCTCATTGGCTGTCAGCTTCCAAACAAAATTACGTATTTCGTGGGCATCTAGCAGATGCGCGATGTCTATGTAGGCCCCCTACAATAACTTGTTTTTACTTTTGCAGGTTTACTGGAATTATATTGAGTTTAATTGTTCATTTGCCCCCCCCCCATTAAAGTGATTTATCGCATCTATATAATAATTGCACTGAGTTACCTAATTTATTTATTTATTTCTTTTTCGTTGATGCCTAATAGGGGTAAGACAGCAGGAGCACTTCTCATGTTATCCTACGCACTCTGACTGCAAATTTTTACACCAGTCTCGTTATTCGACCTGTTTTGTTGCCATTTATAAAAGCATATCACGAAGTGCTTTTCAACAGGATAACGCTCGCCACTTACGGCTATTGAAGCCCAACGTGCTCTAGATCTGTCTCCAATCGAGTATGTTCAGGACATCATCGGCAAACAACTCCAGCGTCATCCTCAACCTGCAATAACCGTCCCTGTATTGACCGACCAAGAGCAACTGGTATGGAACTCCATGCCACAAACTGACAGCCGGCACCTGTATGACACAATGCTTGGACGTTAGCATGCCTGCATTCAACATTTTGGCAGCTACACCGGTTATTAGTGTACCAGCATTTCACATTTTCAATGGCTTACGTGGCACTTACATTAACTTATGATCTTGCAATGTTGATCAGTTAAATGTGTTACCTAGACAAAAGTATTCCCGAAATTTCAATACTCTGCATTACTTGTTCCTTGGTGTTGCTATTTTTTTCGTTCAGTGTATAGCGATCCTTTTGAAACATCCGTTAGTGCAGTTGTATGTACAGCCACGACGAAATCACATTCGTATAAAGAATTGATTTGGAATTTTGAAATACATTGTAATCTGTCAATAATAAATCGCTGAAGTCATCAAAGAAATGCGAAACGCAGTAAATGATATGTGCATACTTAGGAAAGGATGTAAATACTCCATCTGTGTAACAGCTTGATGCAATGAAGGTGGATAGTGAATATGCTTTCCGTAAAGACACCACTCAAAATATTTAGTTTGCCCGTGCTCTAAGGAAAGCCGAATATGATAAACCCAAGGTAACCGTTAGCCACATCCTCTCTATCTTCAAACTGAAATTTCACGATAAAGACACATTATTGCCACAGAAACAGACAAAGGTAAAAGAAATGAGCCTTTGAACAAACGAGATTACGTCCTTTCTACTTATTTCTCAGGTGCCAAAGGACGTGCGAGCCAAAGTTACTTGGCGGTGGAATGTGTGAGTACAAAATTTACACGATACCGAATAGAAAATTTATAAATAAAGAACTGAAGAATGAATAAACCAAGAGAAATATTTGGGAGAGAATACACGAACAAATAACACATTACAGAGCAAATGTCTCAGCTGGAGTTCTTGTACGGAACAAAAGAAGTGTGCCATTATGATACAGTTTGCCCTAGATTTGGAGACTTGCAGTTTCTCACTCAAGGTTTTCGGTTCTGCTGGCCCGCATCTCGTGGTCGTGCGGTAGCGCTCTCGCTTCCCACGCCCGGGTTCCCGGGTTTGATTCCCGGCGGGGTCAGGGATTTTCTCTGCCTCGTGATGGCTGGGTGTTGTGTGCTGTCCTTAGGTTAGTTAGGTTTAAGTAGTTCTAAGTTCTAGGGGACTGATGACCATAGATGTTAAGCCCCATAGTGCTCAGAGCCGGTTCTGCTGGAAGCCTATTGCAAATAAAGCCTTACGATTATTTTACGACTTTCTGTATAACGAGTGAGGAAACTTCATCCAAGTGCAAATACTTCTTCCGTTAAGTGTTCACTGAATGCATGTTACACTTTCTTTTGAATGAGTCATTAAGGTCTACAACCGATCCTTGGCAGTGAATATTCTTCTCGAGTGCATAACGTTTCCCCAAAATGTGATGCCTTTGGAGGATCTATAGAGTGTGAAGCTTTTGGTCGGAAGGGATTCCCTTTGGTTTCGGGTGGCTACCTGAGTGTTGAGAACTGTCTGTTTTGCGTGCGGAATGAGGGCACAGCTCACCAACTGTAGCATCGCCGACAGAACCGATTGCGGACCTTTGGTACAGAGCCGAGCGTAGCGTCTGGGATAGAGGCTCAGATGGTTCTGCAGCCGCTTAGGCTGCAGACTCCTCGACTTGCGGCATATGATGGTGGGTTTTCGTGTTCTGCTTAATAGGTCAGGGGTCAATTACGCTCACGAAGCGGCTGCACAGGCTGGCGTGGGCGGATTGAAGAGGACTGGGCGGTGTTTCACGTTAGAGTATCTCGGGAAACTACAGAAAGTGCGTCAATTTAAATAGTTGCAGAGCAAACACAGGGAGATGGCAGACCTGGCAACAGCTGTAAATCGTTGTAGCTGTGTTGGGAAAGAACTGAGCTTCCAGCGCTAATAGAAGCACTGAAGTTCAAATCGTTATAGCTACTGAAAGCTGGAGGTAAGTTAGACCTCAATGTTTCCAAAAGATCTGCTTTTACAAAGGATCAAATAGGGAGCATCATGACGAATAAAAGAATGAGCAGAACATCATGGTAGCAGGACTGAATAATGTAACAGCCAAATCCATCAAAAATAAAAGCAGATAAAAATTCGCTCGTCGTCTACCTAAGAGACTGTCTCCATTCCTCATTGCAAACATTGATCACATGTGGCTTACTTTCGGAGTCATAGTATCGACGGAAATTGACAACTGTATACAAAGAAAAAAGAAATGATACTGGCCATACATAGCAAACAAAACAGGTAAACAGAAGACTGTTGCCGAAGGAACGAAAAAATCATGCCACATTTAAGAGCGCAAAATCTCCATGATTGGCGATGTTTTGTTGAAGCTAGAAATTTAGCACAGTATTCAATGGGAGGTGCCTTTAATAGTTTCTGCAACAAACTCTGTCTCGAAATTTGGCAGAAAATCCAAAGAGATTCTGGCCGTATATCAAGTACACCAGCGGTAAGACACAACCAATACCTTCGCCAATTGACAGTATTACCAATGATAGTGACACTGAAGCAGTGTTACTAAACACGGTTTCCCGAAATTTCGCAATCAAGGAAGATGAAGTAAAAGTTCCAGATATCGAAACAAGAACAAGTGCAAACATAAGTAGATACCCCCTGGTTTAGCGAAGGAGCTTAGATCTACATCTGCATATATACTCTCAAAATCACATTCAAGAGCCTGGCAGAGGGTTCATCGAACCACCTTCACAATTCTCTATTATTCCAATCTCGTACAGCGCGCTTTAAGAATGAACACCTATATCTTTCCGTACGAGCTCTGATTTCCTTTGTTTTATCGTGGTGATCGTTCCTTCCCGTGTAGGTCGGTGTCGAGAAAATATTTTCGCATTCGGAGGACAAAGTTGGTGATTAGAATTTCGTGAGAAGGTTCCATCGCAACGATAAACGCTTGTCTTTTAATGATTTCCAGCCGAAATCCTGAATCATTTCTGTGACACTCTCTCCCATATTTCGCGATAATACAAAACATGTTGCCTTTCTTTGAACGTTTTCGATATACTCCGTCAGTCCTATCTGGTAAGGATCCCACACCGGGCAGCAGTATTCTAAAAGAGGACGGACAAGCGTAGTGTAGGCAGTCTCCTTAAATTACTTAATAAAAGCCAGCCCTCCTGTTCAGATTGTATTACAAATAGGTTCCTTTCAGAGTATGATGAGACAACAGCTCCACGATTAGCAATTTTTCTCAACCTCTCTGGTGACAAAAGATACGTCTCTTAAGACGGTGATGTTGCACATTTCATACCAATACTCAAGACAAGAAACAGAAGCTACCACCTGAATCACAGACAAATATCGCTAACGTCGATTTGCAGTAGAATTTGGAACAAATCCTATGTTTGAACATTGTGAATCACCTCGAAAGTAACGGTCTACTGATACACATTCAGCATGTATTCAGAAAAAATGGTTTTTGTGAAACACACAAAGTAATGAGTACTATCGCAGTGGTTCTCAAATCGCTTCCATGATTTAAATTTCCAGAAGGCTTTTCACATCGCTTCTCACAAGAAACGTCTAATCAAATTCCGTATCTACGGGGCATCGCTTCAGTTGTGCTACTAAATGCTTGATTTTCTGTGAGAAAGGTCACAATACGTTGTAATCGACGGAAAATCATCGCGTAAAACAGAAGTGACATCCGTCGTTCCCCTAGGAAGTATTACAGGCCTTCGGCAGTTCCTAATCTATATGAAGGATTTAGGAGACAACCTGAGCAGCCCTGTCATATTGTGTGCATTAAATATACATAAAAACATAAATTTATATAGCTTAATTGAGTAATTTATGTAACATAATTATAATCTTCGTTATAAACAGTGAACTAATATTTAAGAACTATGCAGTAACATTTCAAAAGCAACATATCCACAAAATTACGAAAAGTTATTACAATTACATACAGTCATAAGAGAAAAGACCTGGAATGATATACTGTTAACGAATATACTAAGAAGAAATGTCTAATATTCTTAGTATATCACGGGATATAACTTCTTCTTATGTTAAATCAATAAATGTTACTAATGTGTCCAATGTCTACTGCTTTCAGTTTAGATACCAGAAGAATAACTTGAACGTTAAAATAATATTTTACAACACATACATGAATCCTTTTAACAGAGATGTCTTTTCCGTAAGTATTTACAAAGTTGCACGCACAACTACTGTAACAGACTTTGCATCATTACATTAGCCAAACTGACTTCAAGTGCCCTGCACCGCTCAATGCATATCCTATCTTAACAATGTATATTATTTGGTCTATTGTCAAAAACAATTCCATTTAACGATTTATAATAAAAGCTAATGATTTACAACAAGCTGTTAGTACGGTTTTAAGGACAATAAATGATCATACATTCTGAATATGTTTGTAATATTGTTCTTTGACTCTTGTGCGGAAATTTGGTTATGGAGTTACAATAACAACACCTATCGTAAATCGTTAATTACGTGTCTGTTTCTCGTTGGATCTCATTCAGAACATTAGTAGATGTACTGTACCAAATTCCAAAACGGAATTTCAGGTTAAAGTTCGGTATGATAATTTTGTAGCATCAAAATGAATGAAAATCAATAGAATGTTCGAGAATCTAATTAAAACTCATCAAACTGGTTTCTCGTTATTGACATGATATATAAAGTGCCCAAGTCACGTTAAATGTGTCAGATGACTGATAAATATTCCTAAAGTCTGTATTCTAGGTTATTAGAAATTTACGAATACTGCTAATTAATTTTTGGTTTAATTATAGCACAAATATTTCTCCAAACAATTCTATGGGAATGTCATAATGCAAACACGAGAATGGAATTATAAATTTAGCGGAAACTCTTGATTCTATGTTAATTAACAACATCAGGTTTTCTAACTAATTATAACTTCCTGTTAATTACACTTAAATGATCTGAAATAATATTAATGATGTCGACTTGCTATATAAGTGAACCATAAAGTTTAATTTGCTGGAGGAAAGTAAGAGAAATCATACTTTCTAACTTTTGTCCATTACATATTGTGGATCATGTAGTACACAATCTGCTGAACTGCTAATGGTGTCGAAGCATCCATGAACTAGTCCCGTTACAACTTCATACCGCTTGAATTCGGTTAGGACGTGAATCCATAAGTTTGTACAGGTACGTCGCAAGCAGGTTAAGTATTTGATAGTGCAATTCCACCAAACTGTGTGGATGTTGATGCTGGATGTTGATGTTGGCGTTTTAACCACTGTTCCAACATATCCCACACAATTTTATGGCGTTCATTTACGTTTTTACAGAGTAATCGAGATGTAATAAATTGAATAAACTGGGGCAGTGTTCAGAAAACCAGACAAATGATCCCACAGCCCAGTGAACTCTGCTGTTATCGTCAAAATAATAGTAGTATCAGTAGCATCCACATCGTGCAGGTCTTGGCTGTAAGGCAGCACCTGATCATTCAGAACGTTTCGATAAACATATTAGTGGTCATCTCAGTGAGCGGGCCCAATTACAAGAAAAACACCTCCAGCTGGAATCTGACGTTACACACTTTCAGGACGAAATGCTTCATGCCGCCACTGGTGCACTCATCTGAATATAGCCAAAAACGTGATTCGACAGACCACGTTAGGTTCTGCCAGTCAGCTACTGTCAATGATTTCTAGCCCCTGAAAGCTCGCTCTTTTATGTGCCTGTGTGAGCAGTGGCCTCTTGCGAAGTGACCCCCTTCTAATGTTGATCGCACACTCTTCCCGTCGCAGCCTTGGGGATGGATCTTCATTTACTGTCTGCAACAATTCCTGGCCGGTTCTGAAGCGAGTTTGATTTACACTCCGTGAAATACTCCTGTGGTCCCTGTCAGTCAGGATCTTTTTCCCATCACAATTCTGGCATCGTGTTTCGTGGCCACCTGAGTTACACCACACCTTGTAGACACACTGAACGATCCACCGTGAAACACCAACAAATCCAGAAACTTCAACCACCATATGGCCAAGAGCACGGCCAAACATTGTCGCCCCTTTTTTTTCCATTCTATCGAGTCCTAACATTTACCCACTTTTACATGCAATCTCCGAGTAAATGTGTCACTGATCGCTACTTCTTATGCTCACACAGAGGCGGTGTGGGTGCGCGCCTGAGCACGGGACGCGATCCTTGTGCCCTCTGTAAAGGCTTAAAAGTTCAGCTGTGCGTGTGCTCTGCACTGAGTGCGCACGCACAGCTGAGTTTTAAAGCCTTGTCTGACGAGCTTGTATGAATTTCGATAATTCACTTCGTAAAATTAATAAACCGTTTTTACCAGCTAAATACCTTTGTGCAGGTTACGTCGTTTCAGTTTTTCTGCCAGATCGCACCAGTCTCAGCGTGCAGCACCACTTAAGAATTTTTCAAGATGTGAGTCAGCAGACTGGCGAAGAATGCCTTCAAATGTAGCTATGAATGGTGTAGCTCATGCACGAGAACCGTGTACAAGAGTGAAATGCATATTTGTTTGTACTTAATAACGATCACTTTTTAAAATTCCTTGAAAAAATCTTAAATGTTTTATAAAATAATTTTTTTCTTCTACTACTTAAGAGCTGAAAGCACATGTCCGTACCTTAAATAATGATGAAGAAAAATAATAATTGAAACAGTACAATTTAGAATGCAACTAGGTGTACCAACAGTAAAACAAATGACGAAAACATTTTTCATTACTTATTTTACCACAGGGACTGAAGAGGATAAGCGTTTTCCCTGGTACTGAATCTCTAACTCCTACTGAAACTCAACCTTCTTTACTTTGCTTATCTTGATGTACATCTACATTCTAAACAGTGATTTACAATTAAATACCTGGCAGAGCTTTCACAGAACCACGCTGAAGCTATTTCTCCGTCATTCCACGCTAGACTAACGTGCAGAAAAAACGATCACTGAAATCTTCTCGCGTGATCTCTAATTTCTCTTATTTTAATTATAGTGATAATACCTTCGTATGTAGCTAGGTGCTAACAAAATATTTTCGCCTTCGGAGGAGAAAGCTGTTGATTGAATTTGGGAGAGAAGATCCCGTTGCAGTTGTAAGTAGCCTGTTTATGTTTTCTTATTGGCAACGTTACGTAGCGCTCTGTACGAAAATCACTGGCTGTGCTGTGTGCAGTCTGTGGCTAGTTTGCATTGTTGTCTGCCACTGTAGTGTTGGGCAGCGGCAGCTGGATGTGAACAGCGCGTAGCGTTGTGCAGTTGGAGGTGAGCCGCCAGCAGTGGTGGATGTGGGGAGAGAGATGGCGGAGTTTTGTAATTTGTCATGAACTGCTATATATATTGTGACTATTAAGGTAAATACATTGTTTGTTCTCTATTAATATCTTTCATTTGCTAACTATCCCTATCAGTAGTTAGTGCCTTCCGTAGTTTGAATCTTTTATTTAGCTGGCAGTAGTGGCGCTCGCTGTATTGCAGTAGTTCGAGTAATGAACATTTTTGTGAGGTAAGTGATTTCTGAAAGGTATAGTTTAATGTTAATCAGGGCCATTCTTTTGTAGGGATTATTGAAAGTCAGATTGCGTTGCGCTAAAAAATATTGTGTGTCAGTTTAAGCACAGTCATGAACAATTGTTAAAAGGGGACGTTTCATATGTCGACCCTTAGCCGAGGATACCTCACTGGAATCTTCTGATTTTTTTTTTGTAGTTTGTGTAATTAGTGTAGATTTTGTTTATTGCTAGCGCGTAATTGTAGAGAAAATCTCCTTTGTAGTTGCAGCCTTTCATTGTTGTACAGTAAAACAGTTGTGGCATGCATGTAGATTTGCACCAAGTATTTCGCAGCTGCAATTAACTAGATATTATTTTCAGTACCATGCTAATGTGTTCTCTTATTTTTGCTCATCAAATTGTGCATGATCTGAATGACACAAGACCTGTAGCCATCACTGACACAGAAGAGTGCGAACAAATTAGGAAACTGAAACAAAATCTGAATCAAATTAATACGCAACACCAAAGAGAAATCCGGGAAGTACAAGATCAGTTGGCACAAGTAATACAAAAATTTCATATTTCAGAGGACACTCGCGCTCCAACACGGGAAGAGGAACTTAGAAATACGGAAAAGCCACAAAATAATAACACAGGGCATTTCGGAAATTATGAAAGAAATTGGCAAGGTGCACCGAATTTTGAGATGGAACCGCCGACACGACGTAACAATGACCGATATGCTACTCGCCGACACGATGATTTTGACTATAAGTTGTTCATTACTACACGTAAATTCAAAACGTTGAAGAATTCTGCCAACGACATTCATCCACAAGTGTCGCCCAATCAATTCTCTCATTGTTTTCCTCCCAACTGGTCATTAGAACACAGATTAGAATTTATGTGTGGCTATTTAGAGAATGAACCAGCTGTAAGAATGCGATCGGTCATTCACGATTGCCACAGTGAAGGAGAATGCCTTCCTCTCAGCATATTGGTCTCAAGCTACACAAGACCGAGTAAAACATAGCATCATAATGATGAAACATTTCGAACAATCTGAATTTTCCAGTCTTGTGAAATATTTTGAAGACATGTTGCACAAGAATCAGTACCTGTCAAACCCATACAGCCCCTCAGAACTCATCCGCATTTGCTTAATCAAATTACCTGAACATTTACGACATATTATTTTGGCAGGTCGTTGCAAAGACGACATTAAAGCTTTTCAGTGACTTTTACAAGAACTGGAAATTGACACTGACAATCACGGAACGCGAAAACAGGAGCACAACAATTACAGATCACATCCGTCACAATTCTGCGATGACAGAAATAATAACTGGACGTGACAAGGCTATTCTCACAACGCAAATCGTGACCAAAACAGACACCACCCATATGACAACCACTGGCAGAGTAATAATAGTTACAGAGAAAGATCGCATTTCCATAATTATGAATATGACAGAGATAACCATAGAAACAGACAATTTCGAAACCAAAACAATTATTATCAAGGGCGAAACAATAACTTTAGACGCAACGGTCTAGCGCGCAGTTACGATTCAGGGAGAAATTCTCCACCACGTGACCGACAAGAAAGAAACTATGGGAACTACTGACATGACGACAGACGATATGATCGTAACGAAAGACCTGAATTGCATCAGAACTGGTGGGATTTAAACATGGCAGGGCCCTCTCGGCAAAGTGAATTTGTAGGAGTTAGGTCTCCAAATCCCAAGAACGATGTGCGCCAACAAAGGAACAGACAATGACTCGCACCGCAGGCTGCCGCGTGCTCCGGCTGGCTCAGAGAAAAATAACATTGACGCTAACCTTGAGAAAAATTCCAGTATTCTTTACCGATGTATACCACATGATAATTGCGTTGAAGTTGAAATTCTGCGTACTAGGAAGAGCAAAGGGTTACACCACATTTCACATGTAAAACCATTTATTGAGAGATAATCTGTTTTTTTATTTTGTCTTTGCTATAAAACGTTTCACTTTACGTTACTAGTATGCTTTAGAAACTGTTACCATGCAACAATGTTTGAAGTTAAATATCCAGTCAAGACCCAAGAGAACTTATTTAAACAGAAATTACGAATGCATTGTTATTGTGAACAGACATCACAGTGTTATTGTGTGTGTACTTTCTTCATCACAACAATAAGCGTAATAACTAAGATATCTATACACAAAGCATTTCACTTTTGTTTATCATGAGGTAAGTACATTGACTTCTGCAGAACTTAGCTTTTGGAGGACAATAACTACGACACTTCCACAGAGATTATCTTACAGCAAGACGCACATTTAGCGCTACAGGACACGTATTTGAGTGATTAATTTTGTACTTAAATCATTTATTTTTAAAGATATTTGAAGTACAATGATACAATGGTTTTCCGTAATACATTTGATTCCATTCTTGTAATCTGTAACACCTGAGGGTATAATTACATTAATCCTCAGGGGGGTACACGCTTACTTTGTGTATCAAGTGTGTGGCAAGCACAAGGAGCCCTATCTAATATGGTATTTGCTTATACAACTTTACACATCGGTACCATATTTCTCTAATACATAAATTACATAGCTATCTGATCATTTAACTGAGACAGACAAACTTTTTTACTATGGCAGTGACAGATGTTTACGTAATTACTCCGTTGGATAACTTCATACTTACGAAATTGTATTTTGTCTGTACTTTGTGAACTGTTCATATTTTTTTTCGGAACCATTGTGATAGTATGAGAGCTTTGAATGATATATTTGGTATGGGATCATGATTTTAAAGTACGTTTGAGGTAGATGACACTATTTAAATGAGCAGAGAATTCTTTTTAGGTTTTGAAATTATTGGAGGAAGCTACGACGATTTTGAGATTTGACTGAGGTGTTATGATGTTATTATTACGACGACAATGTGTATCATGCTGCTGAAGTATGTTTATGATTAATAGGCTGAGGCTATATGAGTTATTTGATTATGCTACATATTTATGATGATGAAATATTGAAGAGTGTCGATGAATACGTATATGTGTAATAAGGTAAGGAGTAATGAATAGTGGTTAGAGACTCTGGTTTGTGAAAAAGGATGTTGGAAACCAAGAATCGTACTTTAAGAGTTATGAAATGTATGTAAATGCATGAATGTATCACAATGCCGACGAAAACGTTTTGAACACTGTTATATTCATAGGATTTTGTTTCTACACATTTGCAACGTAAATTCTTGACCTGTGAAATATTTTTTATATGAGACTGTCACTGTTGCGGAAACTGCTGTCGTAAATACACTCCTGGAAATTGAAAGAAGAACACCGTGGGGTCAGATACATCACATGATCACACTGACAGAACCACAGGCACATAGACACAGGCAACAGAGCACGCACAATGTCGGCACTAGTACAGTGTATATCCACCTTTCGCAGCAATGCAGGCTGCTATTCTCCCATGGAGACGATCGTAGAGATGCTGGATGTAGTCCTGTGGAACAGCTTGCCATGCCATTTCCACCTGGCGCCTAAGTTGGACCAGCGTTCGTGCTGGACGTGCAGACCGCGTGAGACGACGCTTCATCCAGTCCCAAACATGCTCAATGGGGGACAGATCCGGAGATCTTGCTGGCCAGGGTAGTTGACTTACACCTTCTAGAGCACGTTGGGTGGCACGGGATACATGCGGACGTGCATTGTCCTGTTGGAACAGCAAGTTCCCTTGCCGGTCTAGGAATGGTAGAATGATGGGTTCGATGACGGTTTGGATGTACCGTGCACTATTCAGTGTCCCCTCGACGATCACCAGTGGTGTACGGCCAGTTTAGGAGATCGCTCCCCACACCAAGATGCTGGGTGTTGGCCCTGTGTGCCTCGGTCGTATGCAGTCCTGATTGTGGCGCTCACCTGCACGGCGCAAAACACGCATACGACCATCATTGGCACCAAGGCAGAAGCGACTCTCATCGCTGAAGACGACACGTCTCCATTCGTCCCTCCATTCACACCTGTCGCGACACCACTGGAGGCGGGCTGCACGATGTTGGGGCGTGAGCGGAAGACGGCCTAACGGTGTGCGGGACCGTAGCCCAGCTTCATGGAGACGGTTGCGAATGGTCCTCGCCGATACCCCAGGAGCAACAGTGTCCCTAATTTGCTGGGAAGTGGCGGTGCGGTCCCCTACGGCACTGCGTAGGATCCTACGGTCTTGGCGTGCATTTGTGCATCGCTGCGGTCCGGTCCCAGGTCGACGGGCACGTGCACCTTCCGCCGACCACTGGCGACAACATCGATGTACTGTGGAGACCTCACGCCCCGTGTGTCCGCTGTGCCGTGCGTGTGATCATTGCTTGTACATCCCTCTCGCAGTGTCCGGAGCAAGTATGGTGGGTCTGACACACCGGTGTCAATGTGTTCTTTTTTCCATTTCCAGGAGTGTATTTCCGTAAGAAAGTTAAGTGACCTTGACGTAATGCGTTTTGGGCGCCCAGCTGAGAGGTAGTCATCTGACAAAAGAAAGCCATTAGTGTGTGTGCCTTTCAGAGGCAGAGGTGGAGAAAAAAAAGAGACCATTAACCTCGCTATTGACATTCCTTTGTAGAAACCATCGCAAAAATGACACGCTCATTACTTGACAAAATATGATTACTCGTACTTTGTGCTAATTACTGAAATGCTTATGAATTGATGGGAAATATTCGTACATCTGCACACCTGATTATGACAAGTGTCTTTCTACAAGAGTTGAGAGCTACTGACTTACGAAATGCCACATAGCTACTGAATGATGTTTTTATGCTTTGATTTGCGTAATTGCTTATTTCATTTGATATCTGTTTTCCAGCTGTGTTGCAGCATTAGTTTTATAAAATAAACTTAGATGCATTTGCTAATGTGAACACTTTCTGTCAACAGATCTAGTAAATAATTATTTTATGATCCACATTCTGCGAAAAAGGAGCTCTTGGAATGGAAAGAACAATAAGAAGGGACTGATAACAATAACTGCATATATAATTTTATTTTCTGGTACTTGGTAATTTTTTGTAGAATTAGTTTTTGTGGTGCACCACTTTAATTACATAGACATTAAGATGTGAATATACATTTCCCTTTTCTGCATTGTTGTTTTTACTGTAATATTTTTTCTGCTTTTGCTATGTCATGTTTAGGTATAAGTTGTAGCTGCTGCTGTTTGCCAGGCATAGTGTTACTGAATTTGACTTTGTATTACGCTGTTAAGCCAGTTTACTACTAATTTATTTTTCTTGTTTATTGGACAGTGCCTTATATTAGTTGTAGTACTGCAATTGCTTTGCCTATTTAAAATTTTTGTCCTTGATGTTTGTGTTGATTGTTTTGTGTTACTGCATTGCCTCGTCCCTTAGTTTAGCATCTGAGCTCAGTAGATTTAAGTTAGCTTAAGAAGGGGTAGACTATATAAGAAACTAACTATGATGAATTGGAAGAAAGGCATTAAGAAGCTATAAGAAAATAGTTTGGCCAAAAAGGTAGTGCACAGTGGAGAAAAACTATTTTTGGAAGAGGATGTGAACAGAATACAGAGAGCATGCTTGGATAGGATGTTTTTTTGGCTGGAGCAAATGTTGAAATAAGATGGACGACATATGGAATGAAGTTTTGGGTTGGACTGCAGTACCAAATGTTGCACTGAAAACGAACCCTGTCCTTTCCTTTTGTGTTATCCCACTATGTGTTTGTGTACCCTTGTGTATTTGTTTTCTTCCTGTCTCTGTGTAGTTTCATAGAATTTTTTCTTCTAATATTAAGCTACATTATCTATGATGAGGAATACTGTTCTTCTCAAATATAATTGGCGTTAATAATATGTTATTTACTTTGTAAAGATGCTTAGACATTATTTATTCTGTTTTGTTTTAATGCTCAATTGTAAAGTTGATGTTTCAAAAGTTATTCTGATCTTTTATGTATGTATTCATGTCATAATTCCTGTAACACTGATGTATATGTTATTTCGATTGTTTTGTAAAGCCTCTATTACTACAAATGTTATCTGTATTGTTATGTTTTTAATGATGTATTTTGTACCTTTGTAATTGTATTCTCATGTTATAATATTGTAATTGACACCAGTTAATCCAATTAAGTAACTTGTAAGCATTCATTTCACTGCACACATTTCTGTTGGTCACAGTAATGCACAAAATGTGAAGTTGTGACTGTTAGTGTTTGCACGTGTGTTACTTTAATTCAGCAAGGGGCTGGGTAACTGCATTGCTGGTTTTAAGGACAATTCCAAAACCTTTTTGCGTGCACAAGTGGTGGTTTATGGACTTGCTATTTTCTCTGCAAGACTCTTCGATGGTGATTGTGCACCTGCACAGTCGCAATAGATGGCTGTTGGCCATCTCTACAAGGACTTAAGTGGGTCTGCATCTTTGATGACCCACCAATACCATAATCTCTACAAGGACCACAGTGGGTCTACACCTTTGACGACCCACCAATACCATTATTTCTAAAAGGACTGCAGTGGGTCTGCACCTCTGGTGGTTTACCAATACCATAATCTCTACCAGAACTCCAGTGGGTCTGCTCTGTGATGACCTACCTACCAATCTTCTTCAAAACGTCGAATGACTCTGCTGTGGGTTTGCTCTGTTGTGGCCCATTACCTGTCAGCATGTCAAGAGTCAGCACTGTCTTTCCGTTGGAAGGACACCACTATTTCTTCAAGACTGCATGGAAATCCACTACTTCTGTGTGCAATTTCTTTTACTAATGAGACTTTGTGAAAAAAACTGTAATTACTATTATGGTGAATGATCAGGACTATCTTTATGGACTGTGAGAAAATTTTAGCTTTTGACCGACATTGTATCAGTACGTGTGTGCATTTGATATCTTTCTTACTGTAATTATGAAAAATTTTATCAAATCATTATTGGCCACTGCCCAAAACAATTTGCAAAATTTTTTGTGGGGAGCATGGGGGCTATGTAAGTAGGCTGTTTATGTTTTCTTATTGGCAACGTTACGTAGCGCTCTGTATGAAAATCACTGGCTGTGCTGTGTGCAGTCTGTGGCTAGTTTGCATTGTTGTCTGCCATTGTAGTGTTGGGCAGCAGCAGCTGGATGTGAACAGCGCGTAGCGTTTCGCAGTTGGAGGTGAGCCGCCAGCAGTGGTGGATGTGGGGAGAGAGATGGCGGAGTTTTGTAATTTGTCATGAACTGCTATATATATTATGACTATTAAGGAAATACATTGTTTGTTCTCTATTAATATCTTTCATTTGCTAACTATCCCTATCAGTAGTTAGTGCCTTCCGTGGTTTGAATCTTTTATTTAGCTGGCAGTAGTGGCGCTCGCTGTATTGCAGTAGTTCGAGTAATGAAGATTTTTGTGAGATAAGTGATTTCTGAAAGGTATAGTTTAATGTCACTCATGGCCATTCTTTTGCAGATTGCGTTGCGCTAAAAATATTGTGTGTCAGTTTAAGCACAGTCTTGTATAATTGTTCAAAGGGGACGTTTCACAGTGAGAAACGCCTGTTTTAATGATTGCTATCTCAATTCACGTATCATGTCCGTGGCACGCTCTCCCCTATTTAGCGATAAAGCAAAACGCGCTGCCTTCTTTGAACTTTGTGGTGTCATCCCACACAGCGCAGCAGTACTCCGGAAGAGGATGGGCAGGCGTAAAGGAGATAGTCTCCTTAACAGAACCATTGATCTTCTATTCTACCTATAAATCGCAGTCTCTAGTTACCTTTTTCTTCAACATTATGTACACGATCGTTACAATTGAAGTTATTCGTAATGCCTAAATATTTCGTCGAATTCACAGCCTTCACATTCCTGTGATTTATCGTGTAGCCGAAATTTAGCAGATTGATTTTAGTACTCATTGGAATGACGTCACACTTCTCATCATTTAGATTCTATTGCCACTTTTCGCACCAAACCGGTACCTTGTTTAAATCATTTTGCAGATTCGTTTGTGTTTGGTGTAAATATGACTGTATGTAATATCCATAAAATAATTTGGAAATATTTGTTGCACTCTTATGGGAGCACGACATTTTCAGTCAGTTGTTACAAAGATAATATGTAATACAAAATCGATCACAATAGTGTAATGAAACAGCAATGGAAACATGACAATCGAATTAAACCTTTCATGACATATTTTATCGTTACGTGATATTTCGCATTACGGTCACATTTGTTAGAGCGTAGAGATAAGCATGCATTCTATGGATGTACAGGGTGTTACTAAAAGGTGCGGCCAAACTTTCAGGAAACATTCCTCACACACAAAGAAAGAAAATATGTTATGTAAACATGTGTCCGGAAACGCTTCCTTCCCATGTTAGAGCTCATTTTATTACTTTTCTTCAAATCACATTAATCATGGAATGGAAACACACAGCAACAGAACGTACCAGCGTGACTTCAAACACTTTGTTACAGGAAATGTTTAAAATGTCCTCCGTTAGCGAGGATACATGCATCCACCCTCCGTCGCATGGAATCCCTGATGCGCTGATGCAGCCCTGCAGAATGGCGTATTGTATGACAGCCGTCCACAATGCGAGCACGAAGAATCTCTACAGTACAATTGGTACCGGGGTTGCGCAGACAAGAGCTTTCAAATGCCCCCATAAATGAAAGTCCAGACGGTTGTGGTCAGGAGAGCGTGGAGGCCATGGAATTGGTCCGCCTTTACCAATTCATCGGTCACCGAATCCGTTGTTGAGAAGCGTACGAACACTTCGACTGAAATGTGCAGGAGCTCCATCGTGCATGAACCACATGTTGTGTCGTACTTGTAATGCCACATATTCTAGCAACACAAGTAGAGTATCCCGTATGAAATCATGATAACGTGCTCCATTGAGCGTAGATGGACGAAACTAAAATGAGCTCTAACATGGAAACTAAGCGTTTCTGGACACATGTCCACATAGCATCTTTTCTTTATTTGTGTGTGAGCAATGTTTCCTGAAAGTTTGGCCGTACCTTTTTGTAACACCCTGTATAATGCTTGGACGTAAACCTGGTGAAAAGGTGTCTAGGAACTTTCTACTTTCCAAGTCTTTTTTGTTCATTTAAAACTATGTTCGAATGGTCATTTAGAGGCATACGATTTTAAATTTATTCCATACTTTTCATGACTTTACATTTCTGTAACTTATGTAATATTTGTAACGATTCATGAATATCAGGAAATTGTTGTTGGCATCTTTTAAACGTGCAGCAAATGTGGAGTGCCTGTTGTCAGCTACTGTCGCGAGTTTTTTTAAATCGTGTTCACACTTTCCTTTCAGTCTGTAAAATATAAAATTTTGAGCTTTCTCCGCAATTAGTTTTGTATATTCCTTGCTGTGAAAAGGGCTATGTATCTCAATAATCGTCATGGATCGTTATAGTTCATGTAACTAGTCTTCAGCTTTCTTGAAACATTTAGTAATTTTGACGCAAGCCATGCATAAATACGGCCACACGAAACCTTTGTTTTTCTATTGTGCACTGTTGTCTGATTAAAGCTATTTTAACTGTTTGGGGTAAGTTTTATTGGTTTTCTTCCTTAATAATATGTCCACTATGTTTTTGGGATAACTTATTTATAGCCACGTTTCGGAGAATACCTGTCCTCTTTTCAATCGTTTCTTTTTCCAGTGGTGAGTGGACCAGTCTATGTGTCATACAGTGCACATTTTTACGGGTTCGTGTGCCATGATTGGTTGTGGATAGTTACGACTGTTCTCGTTAGTTTGCAAAAAATGTCGAATGTATATTCAGATTTCTCTTTTGGAATTTTTAAAATTAAATTGTCTATGCTGTTATTTTTCTTTCTTTCCATAGTGAATTTAATCGTATGATGTAAGCTATTGACCTGTGAATACATGACGTTACTCTGTTCTGTTTTGTTAACGAATAGGATTAATGTGTCGTCGACAAATCCGTAATAACAAAGCATATTTTCGACTGTACAAGTCAACTTGTTACTGTTTTTCTTCCAAAGTGTAAATGAAATATCCCCTCTAGGTATGAACCCATTGAAATCCCATCCACTTGGAGATAATTTTTGTTCTTCAATAGAAAGTAATTGTAACAAGTAATTTATTGTAGGGGTTCCGGTATTTCATAAACCTCGGCCTGGGTGATTTTCTTATATTTGAGATCCTTGTTTTTAGGAACTTCCATTGTCTCTGTTATTATATGTTTGTATACATTTTACAGTACCGAGCGATTAGAATATTCCATTTTCCTGTTATTTTCATATTTTTAATTTTATTGACGAATCATAAGAACTATTTGTAGTGTATTCTTCCTCGTATATGTAATATTCATTAAGAAGTGATAACAGAACAAATATTTCCGACTTAATTTGTGGAAATTACATGCAATCATATTGAGGGCAAAGATGAATGATGACTATTTATACAACAGATGAAGGACCTACATGGCTTAATTAACTAATTTATGAAAAATAATTACAAACTTCGTTAAAACAATGATCTTATACATAGGAGCTTAGCAGCAACTGCTCAAAATCAACATGCCGCAAAAAGTACGGGAAGCTGTTTCCAATTTATTGTATAACATGCAGTCATAAAAGCAAAGATGTACTTGACATAATATACCATTAAGGAATCCTATAGAAGGTAAGTTATAATCCTCCTAATATGTCGTGGAATGTAAGTTGTTCTTATGCTAAATTCTTGAGATACTAATGCTTCAAATGTAGTGTACAATGCCTTAGTTTCAGATATTCGAAAATGGCCAAAGGTCGAAACCATATAATCGTCCATCAAATAAAGAAAACTTAAATGAAGTCATCACAAAATCGTATTAGAATATCCAGATTCAAATTAGCCTGGGAACACTTATTTACTTCAGGCGGGGACGTGCTGTTTTTCTTGTCACTGTTTCTACGCTGTTGTACATTCCTTCTTTGTCCGAATGAACTAATACGCACAGTCTGGTAGCTATATCGTCGCGAATATTCGTAAAAGGATAACAGTTCCTTTCAAAACTTTTACGGTGATACCACATGAAAACCACAGTCCGTCATGGCATCACTTTCGTTCATATGCAACTCGCCGCTTTAACAGCCTCATTTGCTTGCCTGTTTACTGAGAATTTAATGTTGTGGCTAGCAATCATTCATAGGTGACGGCAAGTGTATTACTTACATCAAATAAAGCCATTGCGCATAATCTTCCTAGTCATTTATAAATAGGTGTTCCGCTCTAGTGACCGTCGTAAATGATACGCCTACCAACAGACGAGAACGCACCACATATAGCGGAGACAGTTTCTGTCCGCTAGCAGCTAATAAATAACACGAAAACACATAAACTGCTGGATTTACGGCCAAGGCACCGCCTTCAAAATAAGAGGTGCTTTATATTTGAGTTTATCATCTAAATGGGCTTGTAGTGACAAAATTATTTCTGTTATGAGGACGCGAACAACCAGAGCGACGTTCTGGATTGCTGGAAGTTTGTCTTACATAATGGCCCAATAGCGCTGCCGTGCAGCCGCTTTCATTGATAAAATTTTCATTTCGACTACGTACGTACTTGTCCAAGTAAAATATGGGAGTCATTTCAGTTTCTACGTATATCATCTATACATTCAGACATTGCTTTAGTGAACATTTCAGGATTCTGATGAGTATGTCAGTAAATATCATCTTAGATATCGTATTGTAACTGGATCTGTCAATAATGCGAAACATAGTGGTATACTAGCAAAACTGTGTCATTAATGAAGTGCAGAAACTCACGTAGATGCGAAATCGTGAAGCAAAATTACGATTTAATGGACCGCCGACAGGTAGGACATTAGATATGGACAAAACGATGTGTTAAATGACCTGTTTCGTTGTTAATTGATTCCTCGTTCTTCCCAGGTATCCTGCACTGATAAGTCGATATCCTCAAAACGTACATAAGAAAGTTTGCAGTGACCACTACATAAATTTCCGTACATTGTCTCATGCTGTGCACTTCATGTATTTCTCTGCATACGTTTCTGGAACATTCTCTTTTCGTGTGCCATTCTGTTGAGCAAAGGTGGAAGGACCGAAATTTTATAGACATTTATCCTCATAACATTGTCATAAATTTTTACAGTGTTGCCGGCCGAAGTGGCCGTGCGGTTAAAGGCGCTGCGGCCTGGAACCGCGAGACCGCTACGGTCGAAGGTTCGAATCCTGCCTCGGGCATGGATGTTTGTGATGTCCTTAGATTAGTTAGGTTTAACTAGTTCTCAGTTCTAGGGGACTAATGACCTCAGCAGTTGAGTCCTATAGTGCTCATAGCCATTTTTTCTTTACAGTGTTGCGAGATATCGTTGTTTCCGTCATCGGGTCGATATTCCGTCTCAGACTACAATTGTATCATAAATATCTTAAATCCATTCATTCGTTTGTCTTACATGGCCTACTAGTCAACATACGTACATTTTATTTGATTTGGTGCGTCACTATTAACAAAAAAGTTATTGGACTTTTGCTTTTGTTCTGAGCTTAACTGAAGACTGTAGTAGCAGCAACGTCCGCTGTCGTTGTATAGATATATTATTAATACAAATAACGTAACTGCATTAAAATAGGCGAACAATTAAAACCATTAACCCATAGTTTTAGAGCACGATAAACAAGGATACAGTAGTTTTAGATGGGCTATTTACTGAAATAGGTGCTACACTTTTTTAGATGATACAGTGTAGTAGAGCATATGCATCAAAATTTAGTACATACATGTAAAAATATCACGTTTTACTTCACATGGGGCCCATCATGTCTACTGACGCTATGTATTGAACTGTAATTACATTATTGCGTCTAAATTCACTTACAGTTCATATGACACGTGAAATACATAACAGAATAATGAGTATACAGACAATGCGAAGAAATATAAATGCGGTCGAAAAAACAGGAAATTTACTCTAAAGCAAATTCTGTTATTTTCAGTGTAGATCTGTGGAAATAGGAATAAGAACATGATTTATTTGTAATCTTAAACTCTGTGGGGAATTCTAACTGTGAACCCAGTTTGCACTCAGATACTCTCCACAGTAAAATTTTAACTTATCACAGAGTTGCATAACGGTATACAACTTGCTGAATTGTGAATTCCTTTTTCAGTTTCGAGACAAATCCCACGTTAAGAGTCAACCGCTTCTCATCATAAGGAGATTATGATTTAGGGAAATATTGAGTGAAAAAATGGTTCAAATGGCCCTGAGCACTATGGGACTTAATATCTGAGATCATCAGTCCCCTAGAACTTTGAACTACTTAAACCTAACTAACCTAAGGACATCACACACATCCATGCCCGAGGCAGGATTCGAACCTGCGACCGTAGCGGTGGCGCGGTTCCAGACTGAAGCGCCTAGAACCACTCGGCCACGCCGGGCGGTTATTGCGTGAAATTCTATGTAGAGTTTGGGAGGGTAGGAAATATGTACTGCCCGATGCAGTGGTGGAGCTGGTGAATTATATGTGCCACATAAACTATCGCAAGGACGAATGAGTTATAATGTTTGTAGTCGGCGATGGTGCGTAGGTGACTGAGTAAAGGCTCAGTATGACAAACAGCACCCTTCGTTGTGTGAAAGGAAACAGCCTACAGTTCGTTAAATGGTTTCAAGGTGGTCTCAAAAAGCGAGGCTCTCGATGGATCTGCATGTTTTGTGAGTCATGTGTCTGTATCAGTGCGGTAACTGTAGAACATATTATTACAGTCAGCAGCTAAATATCAGCCGTGTGGTACTGTATTATGTATCACGAGTGCGTACTCCTAAGGGCTCAAGTTTGTGAACTACAAAATGTGTATTTTATACATGGTACTACAGCTGCAGTGGCAATGATTTTGTGTTTATGTCGAGAATCAGAATAGCAATACGAAAAGCAAAATGGTATAGCTCAAAATATTTTCTGTATGTAGACTGAAGTGGCGAGGGAAAATTTGTGCCAAGGCCAGGAATCGAACTCAGGTCACCTGGATACTAGGCAGCATGCAGTACCGTTGGCAAGCCTCCCTCCCAGATCCAAATTCTCACAGCCGCCCCAGTCTAGTTTAAATTCTCCCTTACACACGAACAGAATTGCTGGGGTTCTCCATTTCCCAGAATAGCACCTCAACATGGAACCTAGATGGGGAATCCAACCTGTAACCCAGGAACAGTTGTTTATACAAATGAAATGGCAAGTATCAGAGAATTTACTGTTCTAATACAGATTTTATATATATATATATATATATAGACTCAAGTAGCGAGTAAAAATTTGCCGGGCCGGGAATCATACCTAGATGACTTGCATACTAGGCAGGTGCGTATTCCTCATTTAGGTTCCGATATTGAGGGCCTACTCCAGAAAGTGGAGAGTCTCGGCGATTCTGTTCGTGTGTATGGGGTAATTTGGACTGAGGAGGGAGGCACGTCAGCGTAATGCGTGCAGTTGTCTGAACCGCTTTGCCAAGGTGCCCTAGTGTCTAAAGCACTAAAGCGCTGCCTAGTAAACAGGAGATTCGGGTTCGATTTCTCGCCTTGGCACAAATTTTCACTTGCCGCTACAATCTATATGCGTTCAAATGTGTGTGAAATCTTATGAGACTTAACTGCTAAGGTCATCAGTCCCTAAGCTTATACACTACTTAACCTAAATTACCCTAAGGACAAACACACACACATTCATACCCGAGGGAGGACTCTAACCTCCCCCGTGACAGCCGCACAGTCCATGACTGCTGGGCCCTAGGCCGCTCGGCTAATCCCGCGCGGCTACAATATGTATGCATAAAATTATATCTGTATGAGACCAGTCAAGTTTCTGAAAGTGTGTCGTTTCATTTATAGCTCCAAATATACATGTGTAACAGGATAAGGAGCTGGGAAGACATGGTGAACTCTTAGCCTTTTGATACTGACATACTACTCTATTATGGTCTTCAGTCCGAAGACTGTCTGGGTGCAGTTATCCACGCCAATCTATGATGTGCAAACCTGTATAACTCTGCATAATTACTGCTACGTACTTCCATTCTAGCCTGCGTATGTGTTCAGGACTACACCCCCAATTTTGATGTACAGTTTATCGTTGTACTCATTTCGTCACCTCCTCATTATCTTCCAACAAGGGCGTTCGATAAGTGGACCAACACATTTTTTTCTTGGCTAATTTCGGTTGAAAAAATGTGGAATTTGCTGTTCGGCCTCGTACTTTCTTCAATCCATAGTACCTGCCCTTTAGGCTGTTCAGTCCGTTCACCAGTTTCTGCAGTTCATCCTCACTTTCACCGAAGATAGGCGAGTATTGTCATTGATATCCTTTCTTGCAGCTAGAAAAGCGAAAGCAAAATAGTGCAGCCCATTCATAAAATAGAGATGGCCCGCGACATCTATTTTCGTTCTTCCACCGGCTTGCTACAATAGTATGGCATGCGAATTCCAATTTGCATCAGAACTGTAGACTTTCATCTGTACACACACAAAAAGTTATTTGAGTACTTTCAATTATTCAACCTGATAATTAAAACGCTGTAGCCATTCCTTGTAGTGACTGTACTCGCACAACATGACTGGAAATAGCAGCATTCTTTCCTCTCTCGAACTAAGACATTCATCGCGATTGTGTGAAAGGACAGAAGCACGACATAGACGAATGGAACCGCCGATGCGTACCGTTCGCTACCCGCTGGTTGCTGTTAGTGAATTAGTGAGTGCTGACACGGCGCAGAGAAATGGACGATGGATGCAGGCGCCGCGCGCTCGTCGTTTGTCGGGTTGTCCGGGTCCTGAACGATGGCAGCGCCACAATCGGATAGCGGCTGCATCCGTCTTGATCTCATTACGGCAGGCGACCTGTGCTCTGTTCGCAGCTCCGGCTCTCGCGTAACAAATGAAGCGCGCTGATGCACTGTAACGGTGGTGGCCGGGGCAGCACTGCTGCTAGTACATGGCCGGGGTCACAGACCACGCCCCGCGAATGTCTCTTTTTTTGTCCTCCTCGCGGTTCCGGAAACGAAATTAAAAGCCTTCGCAGCTGGAAACCTGGCAAAGACCGCCGCTCCCGAGAAAAGTAATTAAAGGAGGTTTTTGCAGGTATGAAATTGTGCAAAAAAAGGTTCCCCGTCTCTACCCGAGGAGACACATTTAGTAAGGCGGTCGCTACCTCGTTGGAAAGCAAAAACGTTACAGCATCCGGGGAGATGCGAGATAATTACGTTACCTACTCTCTTATCTGAAACGTACTGCTGCAACGAGGAAAGTCTCCACCGGCGCATCGCAATAATCAACACATGGGTTTGCATCAATAGAACCGTAGTAACAGGAAAAACAGTTCTGCGTTGAACGACAAATATCCAAGCAGCTTTTCACAAGTAAAATCACCTGCCGTGTGAGGTATTCAACCGTCTTCGGTTGTTTGCAGATGACACTGTCGTTTATCGACTAATAAAGTCATCAGAAGATCAAAATAAACTGCAAAACGATTTAGAAAAAATGTCTGAATGGTGCGAAAATTGGCAGTTGACCTTAAATAAGGAAAGGTGTAAGGTCATCCACATGAGTGCTAAAAGGAAGTCGTTAAACTTCGGTTACACGGTAAATCAGTCTAATCTGAAAGCCGTAAATTCAACTAAACACCTAGGTATTACAATTACGAACAACTTAAATTGCAAGGAACACATAGAAAATGTTGTGGGGAAGGCTAACCAAAGGCTGCGTTTTACTGGCAGGACACTTAGAAAATGTAACAGACCTACTAAGGAGAATGCCTACACTACGCTTGTCCGTCCTCTTTTAGAATACTGCTGCGAGGTGTGGGATCCTTACCGAATAGGACTGACTGAGTACATCGAAAAAGTTCAAAGAAAGGCAGCATGTTTTGTATTATCGCGAAATATGGGAGAGTGTGTACAGAAATAGTACAGGATTAGGGATGGACATCATTAAAAGAAAGGCGTTTTTCGTTGCGACGAAATCTTCTCACGAAATTTCAATCGTCATCTTTCTCCTCCGAATGTTAAAATATTTTGTTGACACAGACGTACGTAGGGAGGAACGATCACCAAGATGAAGTAAGGGAAATCAGAGCCCGTACGGAAAGATATAAATGTTCATATTTTCCGCGCGCTGTACGAGATTGGAATAATAGAGAATTGTGAAGGTGCCATGCACTTAAATATGATTTTCAGTTTCCATGTAGATTTAGATGTACATTCAGATATTCCCGACGGATAAAGTGTGAATACTTCTAATGTAAAATGAAGGATAGAATTCGATTGCCTTCAGTAAGTTTATCCATAGTCATGCAGTATTAAGGAAATGACGTTTTTGCTTCCTATACTATGTGTTTATTTATCTACGATTACGGTTTCGGATAATGTGCTATTCACAAGTAATAGCTGTAGGAACACTGCGAAAAACACATTTACATTATTGGGAAACATAGTGTAGTGTGGAGAAGCACTTTTGCGTGTGCAAGTGTTTTAACACATGGCGGTATCGCCATCCTGGGCTGAAAACTGGAGCTAGATGGCAGAGTGGAGTCACTGTAAGCTGGTACAGGGAGGCAGCGGGATTCTTCTGAGCACTCTCTTTATGGCTGGTGTGGAAACTGTCTGCTTAAAGGCACTCATTGGACCTTGAGAGAGACTGGTATTTATCCAGATTTCAAGGTCGGGTATGTGTATGGAAGTACCGTGCGACTGTGGCCAGTGGAAGCCTGCTGGGCTAATAACCCAGAGGTCCATGAATCACAGCCACACTACGCTACCATTATATAACAGAGGAAATACCGACCGAGAATTGGGTGTTAGTTCAAAAATGGCTCTGAGCACTATGGGACTTAACATCTATGGTCATCAGTCCCCTAGAACTTAGAACTACTTAAACCTAACTAACCTAAGGACATCACACAACACCCAGTCATCACGAGGCAGAGAAAATCCCTGACCCCGCCGGGAATAATTGGGTGTCAGAAAGGCGGACTAAAACTTCCATCCTTTCATTAAAACTAAACATTCATAAAAATCATTAAATCTTTAATCTCAATCTTCCTTTTTGGGCACACATTCCGTTGGTTATATACCCTTGTGGATATTTAGCAATTACCTTCCAGGTAAATAATATACAGAAACTCGCAACTAAGTAGAACTACTTTCTTTTAAAGTTTTTTTTTTTTTTGGGTCATTAGTTTTTCGACTGGTTTGATGCGGCCAGCCACAAATTAGTCTTCTGTGTCAATCTCTTCATCTTAGAGTAGCATTTGCAATATACCTCCTCAACTGTTTGCTGGATGTATTCCAATCTCTGTCTTCCTCTACAGTTTTTGCCCTTTACAGCTCTCTTTAGTAACATGGAAGTCATTTGATGATGTCTTAACAGATGTACTATCTAGAGATGGGGGATCCGCTCTTGAACTGATTCATAGAGTTGAATCTTTCAAAGGAGTGAACAATCAGTGATTCAGAAAAAAAGAACGATAGCTCCAAACGTTTCCCACAGCAGAGAGAGAGAGAGAGAGAGAGAGAGACGGAGCATATCAGCAGTGCCTCTGCTGGTCGCAGCACAGCGCACGCCACACAACACAGCCAGCGCCGGCCTCTGCCCTGCTTCTACCTTGGTTACCTGCCCCATTGGATTTTGTGTTTCACATATGCCGTGCCGTCTCTGTGCGTCGTCTGCCGCGTGCGGTGCCTGGAGCAGCTTAACTTCACATCGCACTCTATCGGCGATCGTTTCAGTAGCACGTCCTGCCCTCTGGGAAGTTGATGCGAGCAACAGGACAGAGAGCCACCTAGCGGATAACATAGGAACTACTTGCAACAACCTGCTCGCAAGGGAATGGACGATTTGTCTCGGAGTGGGTGAGTTCACCGTTCCCCCCACCCTCGGAACTCGCCCGCTCAACGCTCACCCCACCGTTCTCGACTCTAGCCAGAGCGTTGAGCAAAGCAACTCAGGTGTCACTCTGGTCTCTGCGGTCTCAGCTCACGCAGTAATACAGCTCGCGGCTCAACCTGCTCGACTCAGTGCTTCTGCATCGGAGTTCGTCTCTACTGGATATTGTTCTTCGTAGTAATACCGCTATGTATATTATATTATTATGTTATGTATACATCATTTGTTTTTATTTTATTTTTATTTGTTTAAACTGATCACATTAGGTTCCTGACGACTCCTCTTACAATAGGATTTTTATTATGGACACTCGAATTTACGCTTTAATTACAAGCGAACCGATAAACGTATCGCAAAATGTGATACACCAATATTTTCCTTGTTTTATTCTGCGTAAGGCTATATGCAGCACTTTCGTTTTACAGTCAAATTTATATTTTTTTTTCTTATTCTGGTACGGATTTTGCGATTTTAGGCGTCTTCGGAAGGAAACATTCACTTTAAAAATATATGGCTTGCGATGTATTAGTATGAGGTTAATGAAATTTTAATACATTATAGCCAAATATATTGTTAATGTAAATCTCAAGTTACAACATTTTCCGATCACCCAAAAAACCATGATAGTGCAAAATAAACCAATAATCAAAAACTTTGTCATATTGTGGAAATTTCAATAAACAATACAAAATTCTTACTCATTATCTGTGTTACTTCAAAATAGGATCAAATAAGATCAAAATACAGGTATAGTACTGGAATATACCAAGTTTAAAGGGCAATGTGCCTTCCATTATTTTCTATTGTAAATGAGTGGTGAGTCATGAAAAAGAGCTAATTCATTTCAGGGAGTGAACAGTTCTGATCCGATCTCTGAAAAGAATAGTTTTGCCCATCTCTAGTACTATCAGCCCGCCCCTTCTTATTGTCTGTATTTTACACATACATATTCCTTTCCTCTCCAATTTCGAGCCGAACCTCCTCATTCCTTACCTTATAACTCTACCTAATTTTCAACATACGTCTGTAGCAACACATCTCAATCGCTTCGATTCTCTTCTGTTCTGGCTTCCCCATAGTCCATGTTTCACTATCACACTGCGATTCACACTTAGATTCTCAGAAATTGCCTCCTCAAATTAAGGACTACGTTTGATAGTACTAGACTTCTCTTGGTCAGGAATGCCTTTTTGTCAGTCTAGTCTGCTTTTCATGTCTTTCTTGCTTTGTCTGTGAATAGTTATTTTACTAGCTAGGCAGCAGAATTCCTTAACTTCATCTACTTCGTGACAGTCAACCCCAATGTTAAGTTTCTCTTTGTCCTCTTTATTGCTACTTCTCATTATTTCCGTCTACTCTCAGTTCATATTCTGTACTCATTACACTCGTCATTCCACTCTGGTATTTATGTAATTCTTCTCTACTTCCACTGAGGATAGCAATGTCATCACTCATCAGCGAGCCATATCATTGTTATCCTTTCACCTTGAATTTTAATTCCACTCTTTAACGTTTCTTTAATTTTCAACACTGCTTCTTCAATGTACAGAAGGAATAGCAGGGGTGAAAGATTATGTCCCTGTCTTACATGTATTACACCCTTTTTAATCCGAGCACTTCGTTCTCGGTCTTCCACTGTTATTATTCCCTTTTGGCTCCTGTACATGTTGTATATTACTCATCTCTGGATATAGCTGTAAGTAGGCTGTTTAGTTTCTTATATTGGTAACGCCACGTAGCCCTCTATATGAAAATCACTGACTGTGCTATGTGCAGTCAGAGGCTGGTCGGCATTGTTGCAATAGTCGCTATTGTAGTGTTGGGCAGTTGGCTGTTAACAGCGCGTAGCGTTGCGCAGTTGGAGGTGAGCCGCCAGCAATGGTGGATGTGGGGAGTGAGGTGGCGAAGTTTTGAGAGCGGACGATCTGGACGTGTGTCCATCAGAAGAGTAAATTTGTAATATTGGATATCATGGACTGATATGTATATTATGACTTTTGAACACTATTAAGGTAAATTTATTGTTTGTTCTCTATCAAAATCTTTCATTCGCTAACTATGCCTATCAGTAGTTAGTGCCTTCAGTAGTTTGAATCTTTTATTTAGCTGGCAGTATTGGTGCTCGCTGTATTGGAGTAGTTCGAGTAACGAAGATTTTTGTGAGGTAAGTGATTTGTGAAACGTATAGGTTAATTTAGTCAGGGACGTTCTCTTGTAGGGATTATTGAAAGTCAGATTGCGTTTTGCTATAAAATATTGTGCCTCAGTTTAAGCACAGTCATGTGTATTTCTTCTAAGGGGACGTTACATAGCTTACCCCTATTTTCCTCAGAATTTCGAACATCTGACACCATTTGCCATTTTTGGACGCTTCTTCCAGGTCGACAAATCCAGTTAACGTATGTTGATTTTTCTTTAGTCTTGCTTTCATTATGAATCGCAACGTCAGAATTGCCTTTCTGGTGCCTTTACCTTTCCCCCTTTCCTAAAGCCAAAGAGATCGTCAAGTTTCTTTTCCATTTTTTGTACATAATTCTTACCAGCTACTAGGACGCATGAGCTGTTAAGCTGACTTTGCGATAATTCTCGCATTATTAAGCTCTTGCAGTTTTCGGGAATGTGTAGATGATATTTTTCCGAAAGACAGATGTATATCGCCTGACCCATACGTTCTAACACCAACGTGAACAGTCATTTTGTGGCCACTCCTCACCCCCAATTATCTTAGAAATTCTGATGGAATTTTGTCTCTTCTGCCTTATTGAGACTTAAGTCTTCCACAGCTCTATTAAATTCTGATTTAAATAATGAATCCCCTATGTTTTCTAAATCGACTCCTATTTCATATTCTATCACATCAGACAAATCTTCCCCTTCATAGAGGCCTTCAGCCTTCTCTTTCCACCTATCCACTCTCTCATCTGAATTTGACAGTGAAAGTCCCTCTGAATTCTTAATGTTACCATCCTTGCTTTCAATTTCATCGGTGTCTGTTTTGACTTCTCTATATGCTCAGTCAGTCTTTCCATCAGTCATTTCTTTTTCGATTTCTTCATATTTTTCGAATGAGCTTCCTGCATTTTCTATATGTTTCATTCCTCAGCGGATTGTGTTACTGTATTCCTGTATTTTCCTGAACATTTTTGTACATCCTTCTTTCATCGATCAATTGAAGTATTTACTTTGTTACCCAAGCTTTCTTCGCACCTATGTTTTTATTTCCAACGTCTGTGACTACCCTTTTTACAGTTGTCCATTCCCCTTCAGCTGAACTCCCTACTGAGCTATTCTTCATCGCACCCTAAGAGAACTTCAAGCCTATCTCTTCATTACTTAGTGATTCCATACTTCACTTCTTTGTGCATTGATTTTTGCTGACTAATCTCTTAAACTTCACTCTACTTTTCATCACTACTACATTCTGATTTGAGTCTGTATCTGCTCCTGGGTGCTCCTTACGATCCAGTATCTGATTTCGGAATCTCTGTCTGGCCATTGTGTAATGTAACTGAAATCTTCCAGTATCACCCGGTCTTTTCCAAGTATATCTCCTTTTGTGATTCTTGAACAGAGTACTCGCTGTTACTAGCTGAAATTTGTTACAGAACTCAATTAATTTTTATCCGCTCTCATTGCTATTACCAAGCATATGTTGTCCCGTAAGACTTTCTTCTACTCCTTCCCCCTACAACAGCATTCCAGTTCCCTAAGAGTGTTAGTTTCATCGCCCTTTACTTACTGCGTTACCAGTTCATATCCTCATTTATAGTATCTCTTCATCTTCAGTTTGCGACGTCGGCCTGTATCGGCCTGTATACCTCAACCATCGTTGTTGGTGTTGGTTTGCCATCGATTCTAATGAGAACAACCCTATCACTCAACTGTTCACAGTAACACAACCTCTGGTATACCTTCCTGTGATAAGGAGTTCTACCAATTTTCTGCTCCTGTTGATATTACCCTGTACATACGCAAAAACTGTAAGGTATAAGACCATTTACACCATGAAAAATTACTTGAAACTGCTTGAGCATAGAACCGTAAAACCACAATAATGATTTACACAACTCAGCATAAAAGGAACAATTTTATAGTAACTGTGAAATAACAATTAAGGAACTTCTTTTTTATTTACAAATTTATGTCCATGACTCATGCACCAGGCAATGGAAGGATCTTACCCGCTTTTGTAATTAGATAGGGTTGAGCTATCCTTAATGATACATTAATTAACAACACTTCACTAGGATTAGTGAATTTCTTTTGAATGTAATTTGGTTGACAACCCAGGCACCTTACTTGCTTCAGACAAGCTTTATAGACTACTGCCATGCAGCATGCGGCAGCATAAGGTACCGGTCTAGTACTAGTGACAATATTCACTAGAGGTCCAAGAGTGGTACATTAAATTAAATATTTCATCAGGTAATCTGAAAACAACCATTATTAGTTCCTGGAAAGGAGTATCACAAAGGCACATAGCTACAAGTTTTTACTGTCCCGAGATAATTAGTGACATCACTGAGAGACTAGTCTCCTCCTGAATTTTTTTACGATAGCATAGTTGTCTCACGTTATAATTTCGTCAAAATAACCAGCGTCTCTTTAATTTTTTTAAATAGAAGAAACCCTCTCAGCATACTTCAATACCAAAGTGTACTTAAATCTAATTCTACATTAATCTACACTCCTGGAAATGGAAAAAAGAACACATTGACACCGGTGTGTCAGACCCACCACACTTGCTCCGGACACTGCGAGAGGGCTGTACAAGCAATGGTCACACGTACGGCACAGCGGACACACCAGGAACCGCGGTGTTGGCCGTCGAATGGCGCTAGCTGCGCAGCATTTGTGCACCGCCGCCGTCAGTGTCAGCCAGTTTGCCGTGGCATACGGAGCTCCATCGCAGTCTTTAACACTGGTAGCATGCCGCGACAGCGTGCACGTGAACCGTATGTGCAGTTGACGGACTTTGAGCGAGGGCGTATAGTGGGCATGCGGCAGGCCGGGTGGACGTACCGCCGAATTGCTCAACACGTGGGGCGTGAGGTCTCCACAGTACATCGATGTTGTCGCCAGTGGTCGGCGGAAGGTGCACGTGCCCGTCGACCTGGGACCGGACCGCAGCGACGCACGGATGCATGCCAAGACCGTAGGATCCTACGCAGTGCCGTAGGGGACCGCACCGCCACTTCCCAGCAAATTAGGGACACTGTTGCTCCTGAGGTATCGGCGAGGACCATTCGCAACCGTCTCCATGAAGCTGGGCTACGGTCCCGCACACCGTTAGGCCGTCTTCCGCTCACGCCCCAACATCGTGCAGCCCGCCTCCAGTGGTGTCGCGACAGGCGTGAATGGAGGGACGAATGGAGACGTGTCGTCTTCAGCGATGAGAGTCGCTTCTGCCTTGGTGCCAATGATGGTCGTATGCGTGTTTGGCGCCGTGCAGGTGAGCGCCACAATCAGGACTGCATACGACCGAGGCACACAGGGCCAACACCCGGCATCATGGTGTGGGGAGCGATCTCCTACACTGGCCGTACACCACTGGTGATCGTCGAGCGGACACTGAATAGTGCACGGTACATCCAAACCGTCATCGAACCCATCGTTCTACCATTCCTAGACCAGCAAGGGAACTTGCTGTTCCAACAGGACAATGCACGTCCGCATGTATCCCGTGCCACCCAACGTGCTCTAGAAGGTGTAAGTCAACTACCCTGGCCAGCAAGATCTCCGGATCTGTCCCCCATTGAGCATGTTTGGTACTGGATGAAGCGTCGTCTCACGCGGTCTGCACGTCAAGCACGAACGCTGGTCCAACTGAGGCGCCAGGTGGAAATGGCATGGCAAGCCGTTCCACAGGACTACATCCAGCATCTCTACGATCGTCTCCATGGGAGAATAGCAGCCTGCATTGCTGCGAAAGGTGGATATACACTGTACTAGTGCCGACTTTGTGCATGCTCTGTTGCCTGTGTCTATGTGCCTGTGGTTCTGTCAGTGTGATCATGTGATGTATCTGACCCCAGGAATGTGTCAAGAAAGTTTCCCCATCCTGGGTCAATGAATTCACGGTGTTCTTATTTCAATTTCCAGGAGTGTATATTTGAAAGTTTTAAAGTGGAATGCGAATCTTTATACTCACTCTTTTATATGCGATTATCTCAGTCCACATCCATCTGCTTAGGCGTGACATGTGACATACCTATAACCATGAAGGTTACGGCAGAGTGAGAAAGAGTCAAATTGGTGATGTAAGCACAATTGTTCGTAGAAAAATGATAACAGAATACTAATTTGTTATCACTAGTATCTAAACAGGCTGCCTAACTATAAATGAAGGCACGCACTATACAGCAATAATACAGACGCAGAACACACTATTAGACGTTCCGCCTTAATACTTTGCTGTCCATTAGTCACCCAGCACACTACATTCAACACTCTTCACCTCAAGCCACAGCTGCACTTTGGTGTTGCTGTAGACGGAGATAGCAGAGGGACAGTGCGTTATTCTGTACAAAATTAGTCATCTGATGCCATGTATTTGTGAGTTATTATAACAGACTGTGCTCAATGCACTTCAAGATGCTGTAAGCCACGTTGATTTGTACATATGCTTGGTGATGTGTCCGGTGCTATAGTTCATATTCACATAAATTGGATTTCCTTTTGCTATGCCCTCATTTTGACAGTTTTCACTGTCTAGATAATTTTTTACAACACTTTGCAGCCAGATCGCGTTACTTTCTGAATCGTGGATGTAAGAACTTAGAACTTTATTTTGCACGGTATGCTAATTTCATACGTAATACGTATTTGAAACCTAGCAGGAACATTATACGCTACGATGTCATCTGTGCTCAACACGGCGAGGCACCCTTGTGATCTTTAGACGTGGTTGACCATAATCTCAACGATGAGTATGTCTCCTCTGACGTTCTCATACAGTCCAATGTCGAGCCACTGTCACATACGACTGTCTCACAAATATGCACGATTCGACCAGCCGGCCAGTTGGTGACTCACAATGAGCCCACTTTCAATCTCTTTCAGGTGCTGATAATGCTGTCACACACGGGTACGCCGCATCTCCGTGTCTTTCACAATGATCGCCCAACATCTGTCGATGTTCACACCCCTCATATACTTTAACAAGCCTCATACCAATTCAAAACACGAATAATCCTAATGCACTCTTGTAGCAATTTCACCTGCCCTAGGTACTTGCAACTCTGATCGTTTACATACCCGCCGATTGGCTGCACGTGTATGAATTTCAGTCATTAGCAGACGTGATGTCTGAGACAATTGTTGTTGTTTCAGCAGAATAATTAATTTTCCTCGCTACCTCTTAGAACTACTGATCGCGGCTTCGACTTGTTTAACAAACGATCTTCACAATATTTCTAGGGAAGTTCAATAGCGAAAGTCGAAAGTTTAAGCCACACCAGATCTCGAAACTGAATGTCTATTTACCTCACTTGCTCGCAGCGTTTCTTGTATTCCTGCAAGAGTTTCGGCCCCTCTTGTATTTATGCGTCGTGTGTGTTCTGGGTCGGAGGTGAAGCGTGTCCAGATGTCCGAAGCGGTTAAGGCGATCGCTTGCATAAACCGGGATTTCCGGGTACAAATTTTCAGCTTTCGTCATTGAATTATTTCAATGCTCAGTTGCGGCTGACCTCAAAATATTGTTATTTACGACTGCTATATGTAAAACAATGGTGACTGTTCCGTCGCTATCTCCGACAGAACAGACACCACATAGGTATGGTATCTTCACAGATTTCTACTACGGCAGCAGGTCTAACCAACAAGCTTATTACCGTATTTTGCGGACTATAATGCGAACTTTTTCCTTCGAAAATTGCATCCAAAATTCAGGTGCATCTAAACTCGAAATAAATATTAGAATGTAAAGCATTTGATTTAAAATTACCTCCAATCTTAAAAGTGACCGTATAATCGATGCCGCAGGATATCTATCTTTGTCTGACAACGCTGGATTCAACTGATAGCAGCAGCGTATCGATGCGACGAACATGAGTTACCAGGAATTCACAAGCGTTCTAACACTGTCTCCCTCTCGCCCCGCCAATTACAAACTCAGAACTCCGTCTAGCCTATGACACGTCATTGCAGTTCCAGTGAACTTGAATTGAAAGTGATTTGTGTTATCGGTAACAGTACAATATTTTTGTTAGTAGCTAATTTCGTAATGGAAAAAGTAAAGGATATTCATATCATACGGGCTATAAATTGAAAGTAACAGCATATGCAGAAAAGCATAGATACAGAGTATGTGAGCGGCGTTTCGGCCCTTCAACAACAGAAAAAACCATTTGCAGTTAGGCGGCTATTAAAGAAGAACTGGAAAAAAGGAGAAAGATTAAACGTGTAAATCTAGGACACAATGAAATATGGCAAAAGCCAGACGATGACGATTTTCAGGGATTTAGGTCAGTTCGGTTTTATAAACTAAGAATTTTTGGTAAAATATTTTTTTAATAAAATTGCTTGAAAATTGAGTCGCGTCGTACACTCTGTGGCGACTTACAGTCCGTAAAATACGGCACGGGCTATAAATTGAAAGTAACAGCATATGCAGAAAAGCATAGATACAGAGTATGTGAGCGGCGTTTCGGCCCTTCAACAACAGAAAAAACCATTTGCAGTTAGGCGGCTATTAAAGAAGAACTGGAAAAAAGGAGAAAGATTAAACGTGTAAATCTAGGACACAATGAAATATGGCAAAAGCCAGACGATGACGATTTTCAGGGATTTAGGTCAGTTCGGTTTTATAAACTAAGAATTTTTGGTAAAATATTTTTTTAATAAAATTGCTTGAAAATTGAGTCGCGTCGTACACTCTGTGGCGACTTACAGTCCGTAAAATACGGCACGCTACAAGCTATTTAAAATTTTTGGACTATAACACAACATACCATACGATATCCTTATTGAATAAATAGTGCAAGATCTGAAGATACTTTGAAACCAGGATTGGTACTACCGTTGTAGGACATGATATGAAAATAGTTTGAAACCGAAATCGACGATAGCCAAAATAAGTAGATGTGATCCTTACTGGTAATAAATGCCAAGTGTCTATCACACGCACTGCAGCAGATGATGTGTCTCACAAATTTGACTGGTATAAACAGTTCTATTAACGGAGTGCAGGGACAAGAATCCCTCATAAACTGTAGAAACCACTGAAGTTTGGTTAGTCAGGGCCTGGGGAAATGTCTTTAAAGGAAGTGACAAGATGCATATGCTGTCAATTAAATTTGGCTGTTAGTAATTGCTTTTCTGTTTAATCGAGCCCGTCTTGTCCTCCATAATGTGTTCGAACTTAGCAGTCTGGCAGACTGCGTGTCAGTTAACATCAGAGTAAAAACCTCCGTGTTTATTTGTGGTTCTCAGTGATCCGCGGGAGCAGATGTTGGCAGCGCAACCAGTGCCAAGACAAGGCGGACTGAGGGACAGCGCCCATTGGCTGAGACGTCTTTCCTCACAGCATGGGCAACACGTGTACAAAAGGCTTGCCATCTCCTAGGTTTTATACCAAAGGCTTTTGCTTTGGGGCATGTTACTCGTGTAACATCCAGTTGCCCAAAAGAGTACCGTAAGTTTCCGCAACACTTGCATTGATCTTCAGATATGAAAGTCCGAGAGGCTTAAAATTTGCCATCTCTTTTACCACAAAGGCGCGGAGCCGCAGTTACGCACATGTACCGCACAGTACCGCACATACCTAGGGGCATGCACGATGATTCACTTGAGTTTACCTGTGCGGCTGGTCCCGGCGGAGGTTCGAGTACTCCCTCGGGCTTGGGTGCGTGTGTTTGTTCTTAGGATAATTTAGGTTAAGTAGTGTGTAAGCTTAGGGTCTGATGACCTTAGCAGATAAGTCCCATAAGATTTCACACACATTTGAACATTTGAACTTAAGTTTACTGGCGAGAATATAACGGAAACGAGATGTGCAGCTGATCGTTCACTTCTTTTCATCTTGTATTTGCAGTCGGCCTAAGCTAAGATAAATTCTGTGTATTTCTGAGTAGCAAATTACTTGTTAATTAATTAGTAAAAAATGAAATGATCGTATGACAATTCTGCCCGGGAGACCCCATCCGGGAAGTTCGGCTGTTGAGTGCGAGTCTTACTACAGTCAACGCGAAATTGGGCAGCTCGCGTGCCGGTGATGAGGATGAAACGGTGGTGACAACAACATAATACCCAGTCCATGAGCGGAGAAAATCCCCAACCCGGCCGGGAATCGAACCCGTGCCCGCTGCATGGGAGGTAAGCACGTAACTACACAGCTAAGCAGGCGGATAATTAAGTAGTAATTAGACATATACAAACTCTCGAGAACAACATGTGCAGTTACACAAATATAAAAATGCAACTTTCAGGAATGAAATAGAAATAATTAGTATTTAGCCAGCCGTTGTGGCCGAGCCGCTCTAGGCGCTTCAGACCGGAACCGCGTGACCGCTACGGTCGCAGGTTCGAATACTGCCTAGGGCATGGAAGCGTCTGACGTCCTTAGGTTTAAGTAATTCTAAGTTCTAGGGGACTGATGACCTCAGATGTTAAGTCCCACAGTGCTCAGAGCCATTTGAGTCATTTTAATTAGTATTTACTTTTGTTTCACATGAGCCATTTCCTCAATACTATAGAAGCGAATCCAAATTTAATGCCGGCCGGTGTGACCGAGTGGTTCTAGGCGCATCAGTCTGGAACCGTGCGACGCTACGGTTGCAGGTTCTAATCCTGCCTACGACATGGATGTGTGTGATGTTCTTAGGTTAGGTTTAAGTAGTTCTAAGTTCTAGGGCGCAGATGACCTCCCATAGTGCTCAGTGCCATTTGAACCATTTGAACCAAATTTAATTTCCCAGGGCATTATGAAACTTGAAAATAAAACACTCTGGAAAAAGCTCAGACTAGCTGTCGTTTCTACGCAACTGAAGTGTCCTTACACAAACAAGACGTGTTCAAAAGTATCCGGACACGCCTATTAATGCAGAACTGGTCACTAGATAGCATGAAAGGCGGACCCACCAGTACGAAAGGAGGTGGGAGAATAATGTGTTGTCAGCAGACAAACAGTAACAGCAGTTGCATCTGTCAAGAGAGTTCAGTGACCTTCAGACGTGTACTAGCCACTGGGACTGATGGCCCACAGGGTATACTCCGCCACGCACCGCACGGAGGCTTGCGGAGTATCTATGTACATATTGACGTAGATTGGACTGAATAACCTGATACTGCCCTATCGAGGTGAAACGCGTCGTATTTGGCCCAATAAAAAACATTCTGCAACCTACGACTGTCTTTTAATGTTAGTCACTGGGTGTCACCTGAGTAAGAAACTCACGAAGGACATTTCAACCCTTCCAAAGCTGTCCCAGTCGCCTACTGGTGATGTGGTTCTGAAGTGGAAACGTGAAGGAACAATCACAGCTAAACAAGGACCAGCCATACCTCTTGTACAGACGGAGCATTGTAAAAATTACATAAAACCAGCGGAAAGAATCACTCGAGTGTTCCACTTTACTACTTGTAGCCCAGCTAGCACAATAACAGTGAGCAGAGAGTTGAAAATAATGGGGTACAGTGTTCGAGTATCGCGCCATAGGCCACACATTTCTGTAGTGATTCCCAAGAGACGGTGGAGGTGGTGTAATGGACGCTGCCACTTCACAGTGAATGACCGGGAACAAGCGATATGGATTGATGAAATACGATATACGCTATGGAAATTCGATGGAAAGTGTTGGGTTTGGCGAATGCTTCAAGAAGCTTATCTGCTATCATGTGTAGTGCCAAGAGTTAAGTGAGAAGGAGATGCGGCTATGGTATTGGGTTATATTTGTGGTTGTGGTGTGGTCCCCTTATTGCACTTAACGCTAAGTATTGTAGATATAAACACATTTTACAACATTACAGGGTAGAGGAACACTTGGGAAACAATGATTATTTGTATGATCATGACAAGGCACCCTGTTATAAAACAGCATGGGTGAGGCAATAACGTTCCCAGAACTGAACGTGGAACGCCTTCGGGATAAATTAGATGTTTCAGAATTAGCGTCCGAAGTCACTACGTTCTCTAGTTTCGGCTTGTAACATCACTGGTACAGATCGTTCACGATCCTATCGCAATACAGTTACATTTTATTTTCATATACAGCGGAAACGTTAATAAAACTGACAACCTGCAGGGACGGATTCATGACCGGAAATTGAGGAAAAGAGTCCCATGTGTCCGGATATGCATCGTTGCCGTGGTAAATGGCGCTGACGAGTGAAAGTTCCTTTGACCACGAGCGACATGTTCTTTGTGTGTTGAAGGCTGTGTGAGCCGGCCGGAGTGGCCAAGCGGTTCTACGCGCTACAGTCTGGAACCGCGCGACCGCTACGGTCGCCGGTTCGAATCCTGCCTCGGGCATGGATGTGTGTGATGTTCTTAGGTTAGTTACGTTTAAGTAGTTCTACGTTCTAGGGGACTGATGACCTCAGAAGTTAAGTCCCATAGTGCTCAGAGCCATTTGAACCATTTTTTGAAGGCTGTGTGATCGTAAGCAGTAGAATGATTCGGTATTTGTGTTGGGAACTAGCCGAGATGGTGTTTGTGTGCGGCCAAGTAGATGGAAACGGTCGAGAGCAGCATAACTGTACTAAAACAAGCACCCTCACAGACTCCAAACACATCACACATTTCAAGCCCTTTGGGGCGCTTTTGTGATGAAGGCTCCTTTAGACAGACGAAGGTGCAGGCGGCGGATTGCGCGTACACCAGATTTGGAGGACCGGGTTCTACAGGCTATTCAGACAACCCTCATACAAGCTCCACGCAAGTGGCCCGCCAACATGGTGTAAGCCAAAGTACGGTTATGGAAACCGCTGCTATCCCAACCATACAAAGAGTGTAAGGATTATCAGCATCGTTGGACCGGTTATTATTCCGTACGTCTTGACTGAGGAACTTACCTGGATATCCTTCGAAATGCTCTGCCTGGTTCTGCTTGAGAATGTGCCTTTGGTAATATGACAGGTTATGACGGAGCATCACCCCACTTTCGCATTACGGTTTGCAGTCACCTCAACAACAACTTACCTGGATGTTGGATAGGACATGGATGCCCCTAAGCACAGGCTCCTACATCACCGGACTTAACCCACTGAATTTTTACTTCTGGGGCATCTGAAAGGCGTTACTGATGTTGAATCAGTACCTGATGTGCCCACCCTTCAACAGCGTGATCAAAATGTCTGTGGCGCTATACGGCGAGAGGCTGGGACGTGAGCAACAGTGCCGCAATCCATGATGCGACGCGTGAACGCGCTCATTGCGCCCCATGGAGGGCACTTTGAACCTCTGTTCTGACATCGATGTGACACAGCTCTATACCGTGTTCCGGGAAAGTCCGTTGTCGTTGCACGTACACCGTCCATTTCCGGCCACATGTTCAAATGATCTTTTTTCCTCTATTTCGAGTCAGGAATCAGGCCCTGCTGATTGTCGGTTTTATTAATGTTCGCCATGAATAATGAGGGTGTTATTATCTGTTGCTTGGTGACTGAAAGGTTCTCATGTTATGAAGCGTATTCCCGGGCGACCCGTATTTACAGTGGAGGTACAGCAGAATACCTTTCCTCTAGTTGGATGGCATTCTTGGGGCAGCTCTCAGGAGCTGCTCGGCGTATTCTGAAGTTGTGGTTTCCAGACTTAAGGGATTACGTGGGGCCACAATGGTGCCTTAGCCCCCTTTGTGCCCGCTTGAGATGTACCAAGTACCTCTTCAACATGAGTGTCAACAACAATCCCGCCATTCCGTTCCCATTAGGCGTGAGGAATTTAGTTCCCTCTCAACAGTGTTCGACTTCGTCCAATCCTGTGTATTGCCTTCTCTATCAGTCACTGAGTATGCTACTTCAGCTAACAGTCTATGATCGTTCCAACTCGATACCAACCTAGTAATTTGTTTTTATATATCTGTACACCATGTTAAGGAATCTCTTTCATGCCTTTGAGCTGATTTACATTCGTTACATTGTCTACAAACTTACTGCCACCGTTCCAAAGAGAAACTGAGATGAGAAGGGGGAACTTCGATTTCTCACATTTTTATCATTCGCTTCCTGGCTGTCATCGCGTGCTAATTATGCAGGTTGAAACCCGTACTCTGAGCAACTCGCATTTATCTGGCTATTTCTGTGTCTTGAGTGCGGAGTTCACTGCGTCATTTCTGTTGTTAATTTAAAAATGTGGCTTGCGCAGATGGAGGACTCTGATTCTGCTCTTCTTTCAGTCTTCTTACCAGTGTCAATGAAAGTCCCACATAATTAACTTGAGTATTTCATATCAGTTTTCCGTGTTTTTGTTTTTCAAGAGTGACAAAATGCAGTTAGAGTCCACGGCGGTTTTCAACTTAAATAAATGTTTGATAATATGATATCTACTTCAATTTACGAACTCTGCTTTCTGAACTTCTCCCACGATTAGGCAACCCTTTCTTTATAAGTGTAATCAGAAATACGCCAAGGTGTTGTGTTGGAGTGATATTGGTTCCATTTGCGTAGTTCCCAAATTATTAATGGAATCTTGGATAACATCGGAAGATGCTTGTTATGGTGACGCGTAGGTAGCGCTCGCAGGATTTTATATCGGCGTGAGATATATTCAGTACCATTTACAAATCTGCGTTGTCCTCTATAGTTGTCGTGAACAAACCTTATTTACGATCTTTGGAATTTTCTATATAAACGCTCCAAAACGCCAGATACTGCACCAACGGGCGCCCAGTGGGAGTTATTGTTGCAAGAGTACTCTAGATCATTGTCCAGTCGATGGATCAGCGAATCGCTGTGGTATCAAGCCGTTCACGCGTGTTATGTGTTGTAATGTTTGAGTACACTAATTATTGATCCCACCATTCCTTTTCCATTTCAAACTGGGTCAGTCTTACTCATCGAACGAGGTCGAATTTCTGTTGATGGTAAAGGTTTTCAGTGCATTACTGTCATTGTAAACTATAGCCATCGTATACTATCTGTCGCTATCCTCGGCCGACCAAAGATAACTGTCTCCTTAGGGAGTATGAATCTTAAGCCACTAAAATGTCGAATTAATGAAAGAATAATGTATCGAGCTATTACTGATTGGCTATTAAAGCTTCCAGCAGTATATTATGAAAATATCCTAATCCTGGAAATTGGCAGCGATAATAACTGGGAACATTCACCGTACTGAAGACTTTATTGTAGAAATGGAGGAAGAGTAGATGAATGTGAGGTGTGATATATGTTACTGCGAGAAGAATTTGACAGAGCTCTGAATAAGGCCCCGGGGTAGACGACAATCAATCGGAATTACTCGTAGCCTTGGGAGAGGCTGCCACAACCAAACTCTTCCGTCTAATGTAGAAGACGTATGAAACAGGCGAAATACCTCTGACTTCAAGAAAAATACGATAATTTAAATTCCAAAAAGAACAGGTGCCGATTGGTATGAAAATTATGAGACTATCAGTTTAATTAGTCATTGCTCCAAATACTAACGTCTGAATTCCTTACAAACAATGGGAAAACTTGTAGGAAACCGACCTCGGTAAAGGTCAATTTGTATTTCAGAGAAATGTAGGAACACGCGTGGCAAGACTAACACTACGACATATCTTAGAAGACAGGCAAACCTACGTTTATAGCTTTATAGACTTACAGAAAGCTTTAATATTCTCATTGAAGTCCTGAAGGTAGCAAGGATAATATACAGGGAGCGAAAGGCTATTTACAACTTGTACAGAAACCAGTCGGCAGTGTAAGAGTCGAGGGGCATGAAGGGGAAGTAGTGGTTCAGAAGGGATTGAGACAGGGTTGCAACCTATCCGCAATGCTATTCAATCTGTTTGGTGAGCATATAGAAAACCAAAGAAAAGTTTGGAGTTGGAATGAAAGTTCATGGGAAAGAAATAAAGGCTTCGAGGTTTGCCGATAACATTGTAATTCTGTCATAGAGAGCAAAGGACTTGGAAGTGCAAATCAACGGAATGGACAGTGTATTGAATGGAGGATATAAGATGAACATGAACAGAAGCAAAACAAAGATAATGGAATGTAGTTGAATTAAATCAGATGATGCTGAGGGAATTATATTAGGAAACGAGACACTTAAAGTAGTGGATGAGTTTTGCTATTTGGGCAGAAAAATAACTGATGATGTCGCAAGTAGGGAGGACATAAAACGTAGACCGGCAATGGCAAGAATAGCGTTTCTGTAGAAGAGAAATTAGCTCACATCGAATACAGACTTCAATGTTAGGAAGTCATTTCTGAAGGTATGTGTCTGGAGTGTACCCGTGTATGGAAGTGAAATATTGAAGAAAAACTGTTTAGACAAGAATTAAATAGAAGCTTCTAATATGTGGTGCTACAGAAAAATGTTGTAGATTAGATGGGTAGATCACGTAACTAGCAGGTATTGAACAGATTTGGATAGTGGAGAAATTTGTGGCACCAGTTTAGCACTGGAGGGAAATGTGGGGGAGGGGGGGGGGTGAAATGGCAGGGGGAGACCAAGAGATGAATACAGTAAGCAGATTCCGAAGGATGTATGTTACAGTAGTTATGCGGAGATGAAGACGCTTGCACAGGATAGGGTAGCATGGAGAGCTGCATCAAACTAGTCTTCGTACTGAAGTCCACAACAACAAGAATAAAACCACTGTTTCTCTCTATGAAATATAAATTTTAAACGCCGTGGAGAATCTAGCCCCGAATTTGACTAACAAGCATGGAAGAATTTCTATAAGCCACAGACAGGGACAGTGGTCGAGATATTGAACCCGCTTGCATGAGAAGCGACTTTCCGCCGCTATTCTGTACATAAGGCCAAGCGTTTCAGTGCAATAAGTGATCACATTAACACATGTTATGGTTTGAAGTCTTTCAGCATCCTTTTGTAACAAGCTGGACCACGGATTTTAATTAGCATTTTCGTTTACGATCTGTTTCATTGAGAGTATTCTGACAAGTCGGGCATTTGTACAACAGAAACTTTGGTAGAACTATGGAAATTATTTGTCATTTGTGTAGTTACCCTGTTTTCGGCTGGTAAGTTTTAATCGGATAGGAAGTTGAATAACAGTGTGTAGTCGACTACAGGGGGAAGTATTCACTCTAAAACTGTATGTTGTGATGGGGGAATTCCATAAAAATCTAAAACACAAACATATATAAACTGAACGTAGAGCCTTTTTTGGGAGCACAGAAGTTAAAATATCTGCCATAGTATGTTGTCATATCGCCCGTTATGATGGGTGAACTATAGTCACGAAATCGAGATACACGTACGACTGGCAAAGCCGTTAATTGAAGCAGGCTGGCCACATGGATTTCAGACAGATTTTAATGTACTGCCACAAAATACGAAATATTAGTAATTGAAGAAGGTGAACTTAAATCTTCTGCATTATTCAGTTTTTTCATGTTGTAGTACGCACCATTGCTGTCAGTTGTGGATTTTTAATACATTACGACATATAGGGTGGAGGAGTTGGAGCCGAAAGACCCGGACAGTCACCCAGATGTGTGTTTTACGTCTTTCTTCTGTCAGTGGCCATGTTGCCGACGGTAGGTTATATCATAATCGTTAGTGTTTTGTATAAATGTGACCGGCATTTCCGTACATTCTGAAACTCACTATTAACAAGTTCTTCGGCAAGAGATTTTAGCCACTGCAATTTTCACAGTTAGTGAACGATATGGCTGTCAAATTCACTCACTGAATGTTCTCACCATGAATACTAACGTAGGTTTATGGAATGGCAGCTGCAGTTGCACCAAAAAAATTTACATGACCATCTCCGGCTCTTAGGCTAATATCGGGCATCCACAATTGACTATAAACGACATTCGACAAGTATCGAAACAAAAGGCTGTAACAACTCTGCAGAGTCTAACTACGAATATAGTTGCATTGCACCTCGAAGTAAACTATATGTCCAATTAGTTATTAATAAAACATAGCCTGTTAAACAGCAGCGGTTTTGTAAATTAGAGCGCTCAGGACATAGTGGAGTGACAAAAGAAACTGTTGCAAAGTTATAAGGAGAAACAGAAGGTAGCACAGACTGGGAAATTCACCTTAAAGAGCACATCGGTACAAACAGATCTTCAATTCCGTATTTTAAATTCAAATTAAATTGCGGTAGAGTAAATGATACAAAGAAGGCAATACAAGAAGAACTGGCATTCAGTAGGAATAATATTTAAGGTTTTGGATGCCCACCTTTCAAGAAATAAGTATAAAAGGAAATAATGTATTACAGATGCGACAGATGCCTCCTTCAACCCCATATCCCTCGCGGGGCAGTTCTGTAGAATTGGCCATCTCCACAATAATCTGGCAAGTTGACGAGGTTTGCCGACTGTCACCGGATGATTCGTATGTCCGTGCCTGACAGTTATCGTGCAGCCCTACAGCACGCTTGCTCGCCCTGAGCTCACACGCAAACAGTGCCCAATCTTTGTCACCCAAGCAAACAGAACTCCTCCATTCCCTTCCGCTCTCGTGCATCCTCAAACATTGGCATGTGTATGTGTGTGTCTGTGAGTGCGTGTGTGTACTTCCTCGAGTACGCTATCGAACTACAATCTTTCGTCGGTCATCCTTCACCATAATGGAAGGCACTCGTGCCGCACATCCGTGTGTGTGTGTGTGTGTGTGTGTGTGTGCACCCCGCCCGCAGGGCTCGGCTCCGTTGGCCCTGCTGCCCCTCGGCGGGACATCAATCAGGCCCTCAGTGACGCAAAATGGCCGCGATTACCAGACTGTGTCACCGGCAGCGCGGTGCTGGCCCGTTTATGGCCGCCGACAACGACGCCGTCGGCGCCCCTCCGGCAGACTTCGGCGGGGCAGGCAGAGCACAGCACTCTTTTTCCTCCGACCACAGGCTTCCTCCCTCCCTCACTCCGGCCCTCAAACCACCTCCTCCACCCTCGACGGAAGCCGCAGCTGCCATCTACAAAGCACGCCGACAACCCCACCCTGCGCCTACCCCCATTTGCTACGGCGCTGCACGCACGAGAGAAACAACGCGAAGCTGAAAGTTTGCCTGGGGCAGCACACAAAGTACATTTATTATCCCTAAAAGGAGACGTTTAATGCCGCTAGGCCTAGGGACCTAACAAAGGGTACAAACAGATCGTAAACCACGTGCGGAGACTGGATATTTCAATAGCCGTGCTTTACCCTCCATATTATTCTTCTTTCCAAAGCCGCCTATGGTGTTGGCTGAGCCCGAATTTTCTTTCTTTTCCGCTTGGTTCCGTTTTTTCCAAATAGAGAGAATACAGCTTTGTTACAAAGACATACAAATAATTAGTAGAGTCGACATACAAATAATTAGTAGAGTCCAAATCGATGCAGATGCGAGTATGACTCTTACATAACAATCACTTCGATGATACATGACTGAAATGTGATATTTTCTAGGTATTCACAATATCTTCGATAAATTCCATAAACAACACCGATTCCACCAAGTTTTTATCTTAAAGGGAACTTCGTTAAATATACTACCTAGTTTTGAGCGCGTGATATTTCTCAAGTGCATAACTGATGGGGAAAATTATCCCCTATGGACAGTTTGACCCTGCGTGATAATCATTCGTTATGACCTCGGAACAGCAGGCATCGACAAACCATACAAACACAGCTCAATAATATAAACTACTGTTCACTAGTGATTCCACTATTTTAGAAGTAGTACGGCGATTCACACCAAATGTGTATCACGAAGGCGTTTGTGATTGAAGTTCCGAGAAAGTACGTTTTGTAATGAGTCGCGCAACATATTACTTCCTTCCGCATACGTACATACGTCTTGCTAAAAGATCCTAAAACCGAGTAATAACACCTAATACCGAGGTTTATTGACAATCATTCTTGCCACTCGCCATTCGCGAATGGAACGGGGGAGGGGCAAGAGATGGTGGAAGGAAGTACTGTCCACCACACACAGCCAGGTGGCTACCGAGGACACTCCAAAAACTCACGCTAAAACGGGTATTTTAAAAATTCAGGTTTCCTACATTGTCTCCCGCTGCTTGAGTACAACACAGAGACTGTACTTTTTTTTTTTTTTAGGTCATCAGTCTTCTGACTCATTTGATGCGGCTCGCCACAAATTCCTTTCCTGTGCTAACCTCTTCCTCTCAGAGTAGCACTTGCAACCTACGTCCTCTATTATTTGCTGTATGTATTCGAATCTCTATCCTCCACTACAGTTTTTGCCTTCTACAGCTCCCTCTAGTACCATGGAAGTCAATCCCTCATGTCTTAACGGATGTCCAATCATCCTGTCTCTTCTCCTTATCAGTGTTTTCCACATATTCATTTCCTCTCCGATTCTGCACAGAACCTCCTCATTCCTTACGCTATCAGTCCACTTAATTTTCAACATTCGTCCGTAGCACCACATCTCAAACGTTTCGATTCTCTTCTGTTCGGATTTTCGCGCAGTCCATAAGCAACAGGCAAGGCCCCAGACGAGTTCAGGATCTTATCAAATAAGGTTTCCGTGTGCGCGTGGCAGTTATTTTTCTAGTAGGCTATTGACTTCAAGGGGAAATATGTCATATTACTTGAACTGGGGAGACAGAATTAGCATTAATCTAATCCACATACGCTAGAAGCACCTGAAGAACAAGTGGTCCTGTCCACGCCGCCTTCTGGAAACATTCGGGTCATACTGTTCCACACTCACACACATATACATACATGCATAAGCTCTCTCTCTCTCACACACACACACACACACACACACATACACACACACACACACACACACACACACACACACACACACACATATATATATATATATATATATATATATATATATATATATATATACTCCTGGAAATTGAAATAAGAACACCGTGAATTCATTGTCCCAGGAAGGGGAAACTTTATTGACACATTCCTGGGGTCAGATACATCACATGATCACACTGACAGAACCACAGGCACATAGACACAGGCAACAGAGCATGCACAATGTCGGCACTAGCACAGTCTATATCCACCTTTCGCAGCAATGCAGGCTGCTATTCTCCCATGGAGACGATCGTAGAGATGCTGGATGTAGTCCTGTGGAACGGCTTGCCATGCCATTTCCACCTGGCGCCTCAGTTGGACCAGCGTTCGTGCTGGACGTGCAGACCGCGTGAGACGACGCTTCATCCAGTCCCAAACATGCTCAATGGGGGACAGATCCGGAGATCTTGCTGGCCAGGGTAGTTGACTTACACCTTCTAGAGCACGTTGGGTGGCACGGGATACATGCGGACGTGCATTGTCCTGTTGGAACAGCAAGTTCCCTTGCCGGTCTAGGAATGGTAGAACGATGGGTTCGATGACGGTTTGGATGTACCGTGCACTATTCAGTGTCCCCTCGACGATCACCAGTGGTGTACGGCCAGTGTAGGAGATCGCTCCCCACACCATGATGCCGGGTGTTGGCCCTGTGTGCCTCGGTCGTATGCAGTCCTGATTGTGGCGCTCACCTGCACGGCGCCAAATACGCATACGACCATCATTGGCACCAAGGCAGAAGCGACTCTCATCGCTGAAGACGACACGTCTCCATTCGTCCCTCCATTCACGCCTGTCGCGACACCACTGGAGGCGGGCTGCACGATGTTGGGGCGTGAGCGGAAGACGGCCTAACGGTGTGCGGGACCGTAGCCCAGCTTCATGGAGACGGTTGCGAATGGTCCTCGCCGATACCCCAGGAGCAACAGTGTCCCTAATTTGCTGGGAAGTGGCGGTACGGTCCCCTACAGCACTGCGTAGGATCCTACGGTCTTGGCGTGCATCTGTGCGTCGCTGCGGTCCGGTCCCAGGTCGACGGGCACGTGCACCTTCCGCCGACCACTGGCGACAACATCGATGTACTGTGGAGACCTCACGCCCCACGTGTTGAGCAATTCGGCGGTACGTCCACCCGGCCTCCCGCATGCCCACTATACGCCCTCGCTCAAAGTCCGTCAACTGCACATACGGTTCACGTCCACGCTGTCGCGGCATGCTACCAGTGTTAAAGACTGCGATGGAGCTCCGTATGCCACGGCAAACTGGCTGACACTGACGGCGGCGGTGCACAAATGCTGCGCAGCTAGCGCCATTCGACGGCCAACACCGCGGTTCCTGGTGTGTCCGCTGTGCCGTGCGTGTGATCATTGCTTGTACAGCCCTCTCGCAGTGTCCGGAGCAAGTATGGTGGGTCTGACACACCGGTGTCAATGTGTTCTTTTTTCCATTTCCAGGAGTGTATATATACACATAGGGTGAGTCACCTAACGTTACCGCTGGATATATTTCGTAAACCACATCAAATACTGACGAATCGATTCCACAGACCGAACGTGAGGAGAGGGGCTAGTGTAATTGGTTAATACAAACCATTAAAAAATGCACGGAAGTATGTTTTTTAACACAAACCTACGTTTTTTTTAAATGGAACCCCGTTAGTTTTGTTAGCACATCTGAACATATAAACAAATACGTAATCAGTGCCGTTTGTTGCATTGTAAAATGTTTATATATATATATATATACACTCCTGGAAATGGAAAAAAGAACACAATGACATCGGTGTGTCAGACCCACCATACTTGCTCCGGACACTGCGAGAGTGCTGTACAAGCAATGATCACACGCACGGCACAGCGGACACACCAGGAACCGCGGTGTTGGCCGTCGAATGGCGCTAGCTGCGCAGCATTTGTGCACCGCCGCCGTCAGTGTCAGCCAGTTTGCCGTGGCATACGGAGCTCCTTCGCAGTCTTTAACACTGGTAGCATGCCGCGACAGCGTGGACGTGAACCGTATGTGCAGTTGACGGACTTTGAGCGAGGGCGTATAGTGGGCATGCGGGAGGCCGGGTGGACGTACCGCCGAATTGCTCAACACGTGGGGCGTGAGGTCTCCACAGTACATCGATGTTGTCGCCAGTGGTCGGCGGAAGGTGCACGTGCCCGTCGACCTGGGACCGGACCGCAGCGACGCACGAATGCACGCCAAGACCGTAGGATCCTACGCAGTGCCGTAGGGGACCGCACCGCCACTTCCCAGGAAATTAGGGACACTGTTGCTCCTGGGGTATCGGCGAGGACCATTCGCAACCGTCTCCATGAAGCTGGGCTACGGTCCCGCACACCGTTAGGCCGTCTTCCGCTCACGCCCCAACATCGTGCAGCCCGCCTCCAGTGGTGTCGCCACAGGCGTGAATGGAGGGACGAATTGAGACGTGTCGTCTTCAGCGATGAGAGTCGCTTCTGCCTTGGTGCCAATGATGGTCGTATGCGTGTTTGGCGCCGTGCAGGTGAGCGCCACAATCAGGACTGCATACGACCGAGGCACACAGGGCCAACACCCGGCATCATGGTGTGGGGAGCGATCTCCTACACTGGCCGTACACCACTGGTGATCGTCGAGGGGACACTGAATAGTGCACGGTACATCCAAACCGTCATCGAACCCATCGTTCTACCATTCCTAGACCTGCAAGGGAACTTGCTGTTCCAACAGGACAATGCACGTCCGCATGTATCCCGTGCCACCCAACGTGCTCTAGAAGGTGTAAGTCAACTACCCTGGCCAGCAAGATCTCCGGATCTGTCCCCCATTGAGCATGTTTGGGACTGGATGAAGCGTCGTCTCACGCGGTCTGCACGTCCATCACGAACGCTGGCCCAACTGAGGCGCCAGGTGGAAATGGCATGGCAAGCCGTTCCACAGGACTACATCCAGCATCTCTACGATCGTCTCCATGGGAGAATAGCAGCCTGCATTGCTGCGAAAGGTGGATATACACTGTACTAGTGCCGACATTGTGCATGCTCTGTTGCCTGTGTCTATGTGCCTGTGGTTCTGTCAGTGTGAGCATGTGATGTATCTGACCCCAGGAATGTGTCAATAAAGTTTCCCCTTCCTGGGACAATGAATTCACGGTGTTCTTATTTCGATTTCCAGGAGTGTATATATATATATATATATATATATATATATATATATATATATATATATATATATATATATACTCACGCATGTTTACAAAATTCAACACATACATACATACACTGTACCACTTAAATCAATAGTGGGCTCACGGTAGCGCTCCGACACCATCAACACAAAAGTTCTGGTTGTCGTCGTGGCACCAATACCAAATTCTTAGTCGTGATACTGTATGATACTCATGTCTACGTGCCCAGTGTCTGTGTCATTGAATACTAACATGACCCACCAAATGTGGAAGGGGAAATGGAGAACTCCCAACGCTGCCACTTCAAGTAGTCTTCAACAATGTGTTCCGCGCCCTTAGCCTATCCATCCCACGTACATTTTCGAGCGGAGACCTACAAACGCCACAATCGAAGAACCATTCACGTAATCTTTCAGGAATATTCACCAATAAATGAAGGGAAATTAGAATTATATATTAATACCTTCAGGTGCTGATGGGCTTTGATGTATATCAACGGGGACAGGTGAAAATGTGTGCCCCGACAAGGACTCGAACCCGGGATCTCCTGTTTACATGGCAGACGATCTATACATCTGAGCCACCGAGGACACAGAGGATAGTGCGACTGCAGGGACTATCTATCGTACGCTTCCCGCGAGACCCACATTCTCACCATATACGTCCACACACTACATTCTTAGTGTCGCTACCCAACACCTCATTGCTCGTGGAAGACATTCTTACTAAGTCCCATAAGAGTTCGGGTAATATGTGTGCATCCGCACAGAAGAGGAAGGTCATCTCCGGTGTTGCCAAAACTATATACTTATATGGATATGGTGTCTGTTCTTTCGGACATATCTGAAAGCTGCAGGTCACCAATGGTGTCTGTTCTTTCGGACATATCTGAAAGAACAGACACCATTGGTGACCTGCAGCTGTCTAGAACGAAATTAGAATCATGTATTAATACCTTCAGCTGCTGACGGGTGTTGAAATATATCAACGGGGATTGGTGAAAATGTGTGCCCCGACCGGGACTCGAAAGCGGGATCTCTTGGTTACATGGCAGACGCCCTATCCATCTCAGCCACCGAGGGAGGTAAGAACGTCTTCCAAGAGTTCAAAATGGTTCAAATGGCTCTGAGCACTATGCGACTTAACTTCTGCGGTCATCAGTCACCTAGAACTTAGTACTAATTAAACCTAACTAACCTAGGGACATCACACACATCCATGCCCGAGGCAGGATTCGAACCTGCGGCCGTAGCGGCCGCTAGGCTCCAGATTGTAGCGCCTAGAACCCTACGGCCACTCCGGTCGGCTCTTCCACAAGTAATGAGTGTGTTCGGTAGGGACACGGCGAATGTAGTGTAGGGACATGTATGGTGAGAATGTGGGCCTCGTGGGAAGCGTGCGTGAGGTAGTCCTTTCAATCGCACTATCCTCTGTGCCCTCGGTGGGTAAGATGGATAGAGCGTCTGCCATATAAGCAGGAGATCCCGAGTTCAAGTCCCGGTCGGGTACACATTAGCACCTGTCTCCGTTGATATATCAGCGCCCGTCAGCTGATGAAGGTATTAATATGTAATTCTATTTCGTTCTAGCGGCTGCAGGTTACCAATGGTGTGTTCTTTCGGGCATGTCCGAAAGAACAGTCACCATATCTATATAAGTAAATAGATGAAGCTATCAGTATCCACATAACGTAATTTAGGATCTCCTGAGTGAGTTTTCGAATACTTGTAATGAACTGGTACATGTGGAGTTTAGAAACGTGTAATACACTCATACCTAGAGAAACAGGTTTCGTGAACTCTACTGTAACCTGAATACTGTGATGCATTTGAAATTTTCACCTACCGCTCCATAACGACTCTTCCAGCTGGTAACTACGTGAGTTCTACAGTGGTCTCCAAAATTCGCCTTAGTTTCACCGAAAATTCATTATTCATAAATTTGTAAACATCTTTCTTAAATGAACGTATCACAGAATCTCAGTTTCTGGTATTTATATTTATGTATTCCTTCAACCAGCGGTACTCCTTGAAGGAAATACGACGATTGACTCTACCACTCTACCTAGTTCCATCCCCAGTTTGAGACATTGCTGGAGATTGTGATAATGTGTTACGTAATTTGTTTTTCCCACCAGCTTGGGGTGGGAACTATTTTGCGGAACTCAGTGCTCTGTACGTAGTGGCAAATCTCTATGCATATCATGAAAAGTATTAGGTTACATCAAAAACCACCTCTAAAATGCATCCTATTGCAGCAGTTGCTGGTACATCTGAGAATTTATCAAATCTATGGATTTCCTTGCCAAGCAGCCATCGAAATCTTCCAGCAGGTAGAGATTGTTGCATGGTATGCCTCATACGTTGTTAACATCTGAAGTGAACTTAACATTAGTGAAGGAACTTGCAATTGTGTCGTGAAAACTCCGCATGTTGACTAAATAGCAACTATATTTAATTCAAAGAAATTTTTGTCACCGTGATGGTAGTAAAGTTTTCTGAATACTCTGGTGAGCAGCCTACATGACAACGATTACTAGGATCGGTGTAGGTGAGAGAGATAAACTCAAATGCCGCGCGGGATTATCCGAGCGGTCTAGGGCGCTGCAGTCATAGACTGTGCGGCTGATCCCAGCGGAGATTCGAGTCCTCCCTCTAGCATAGGTGTGTGTGTTTGTCCATAGGATAATTTAGGTTAAGTAGTGTGTAAGCTTAAGGACTGATAACCTTAGCAGTTAAATTCCATAAGATTTCACACACATTTGAACATTTTGAAAACTCAAATGGCAATCCTCAGAAGAAAGACAATTTCGTGACCACGAAACTCTGTTGGGTAAATTTAGGGAAGCTGTATTTTATAATGGATGTACTATTTTTACCATACAGTCAATGTATATCTCGCGTGGCTACATGAGAAAAAGAGAGGAGATATTAGGGGGCGTACAAAGGCATTTAGACAACCTTTCCTATATCATTCAACATGCGAACAGAATAGGAAATAAAGCTGATAATGTTGGTACGATGTATCTCCACCATACTCAACAGTGGCTTGCGGAGAATTTGTATGAATGTAGATGTTATTGCCGAAGTATAAGTATGTTCAAAAGGTGTGCTGATTTATGATATTTACAAGATGATCGTATTGCTGACACGTACTGTTCCGCAGTGTGCTATACCACAATGTACACCCATACTGGCTGTCGCTTTCTCGTCGCGAGCATTTTTCTCAGCAGCGAATAGCGTATGTGTGTCTCATACACTTTCGGGAACGCATCCACTGAAGGTGGTGTACGTATTCTTCTTCTACATATAAATATACATCTACATACATAGTCGACAAGGCATAATTTGGTACATGGCGGAGAGTAATTTGTACTACTGCCAAGTCATTCATTATCCTCTTCAACTCGTGAATGGGCGAGGGCAAAACCACTATTTATATGCTTCCGTAGCAGCCCCGATTCCCCTTGTCTCCGCGATCCTTAACAAAGATGTACTTTGGTAGCAGCAGAACCGTTCTACAGTACATCGCGAATGCTGGTTTAGTAATATTTATCAACAGTGTTTCGCGGAAAGGACGCCTCTGAAGTGCTTTGATGCCTAATCTGAGCAGGCGAGGACTCCAAACGATCGACCAGTATTCGAGAATGGGTCGCACGGATGTTCTTTACGCGGCCTCATTTCTGGTTGAATTACACTTCCCTAGAATTTTCCCAATGAACTAAGGTCATTCTCCTTCCCTAGAAGCGACCTTACGTGTTTGTTCCACTTCATTTCACTTTGGAACGTTGAACCTAGATGTTTAATTGACGTGAGTGTCTCAAGCTGCATACAACTAATACTGTTTTCGAAAACTGTAAGATTATTTCTCCATTCCGGCTGAATTAATCCAACCACGAATTCCATCCAGTTAATTCTGTACCCGCTTACAGTCACTCATCTACACTACAGCACCATTGGGAGGCAGTAGCAGATTGCTGCTCACTGTATCTGATATTTTAATTGCTCCCTGCCGCCGTTGGATAAGCAGCTGCAGCAGCAAGTCGTATACTCCTAGCTCACTCATTTGTTACATAGTCTAATTCTTAATTTCTTTGCGTGTTTTTGGTACTTGCATTGTTTAATTCATAAATTTCGGGCGTATTATAGTATGAGGGCAGTTCAATAAGTAATGCAACACATTTTTTTTCTGAAACAGGGGTTGTTTTATTCAGCATTGAAATACACCAGGTTATTCCCCAATCTTTTAGCTACACAACACTATTTTTCAACGTAATCTCCATTCAATGCTACGGCCTTACGCCACCTTGAAATGAGGGCCTGTATGCCTGCACGGTACCATTCCACTGGTCGATGTCGGAGCCAATGTCGTACTGCATCAATAACTTCTTCATCATCCGCGTAGTGCCTCCCACGGATTGCGTCCTTCATTGGGCCAAACATATGGAAAACCGACGGTGCGAGATCGGGGCTGTAGGGTGCATAAGGAAGAACAGTCCACTGAAGTTTTGTGAGCTCCTCTCGGGTGCGAAGACTTGTGTGAGGTCTTGCGTTGTCATGAAGAAGGAGAAGTTCGTTCAGATTTTTGTGCCTACAAACACGCTGAAGTCGTTTCTTCAATTTCTGAAGAGTAGCACAACACACTTCAGAGTTGATCGTTTGACCATGGGGAAGGATATCGAACAGAATAACCCCTTCAGCGTCCCAGAAGACTGTAACCATGACTTTACCGGCTGAGGGTATGGCTTTAAACTTTTTCTTGGTAGGGGATTGGGTGTGGCGCCACTCCATTAATTGCCGTTTTGTTTCAGGTTCGAAGTGATGAACCCATGTTTCATCGCCTGTAACAATCTTTGACAAGAAATTGTCACCCTCAGCCACATGACGAGCAAGCAATTCCGCACAGATGGTTCTCCTTTGCTCTTTATGGTGTTCGGTTAGACAACGAGGGACCCAGCGGAAACAAACCTTTGAATATCCCAATTGGTGAACAATTGTGACAGCACTACCAACAGAGATGTCAAGTTGAGCACTGAGTTGTTTGATGGTGATCCGTCGATCATCTCGAACGAGTGTGTTCGCACGCTCCGCCATTGCAGGAGTCACAGCTGTGCACGGCCGGCCCGCACGCGGGAGATCAAACAGTCTTGCTTGACCTTGCGGGGATGATGACACACGCTTTGCCCAACGACTCACCGTGCTTTTGTCCACTGCCAGATCACCGTAGATATTCTGCAAGCGCCTATGAATATCTGAGATGCCCTGGTTTTCCGCCAAAAGAAACTCGATCACTGCCCGTTGTTTGCAACGCACATCCGTTACAGACGCCATTTTAACAGTTCCGTACAGCGCTACCACCTGTCGGAAGTCAATGAAACTATACGAGACGAAGCGGGAATGTTTGAAAATATTCCACAAGAAATTTCCGGTTTTTTCAACCAAAATTGGCCGAGAAAAAAAAAGTGTTGCATTACTTATTGAACTGCCCTCGTATTTGAGAGTTGCAGCATCGCGTTTTAGTACCTGGATAGTGTAAATTCGCGTAGTCGTCTGTCTTCTGTTTTTGTTTTGAACGGCCAGTGTCGGTTGGTCACAGTCAGTGTGCTCCCTGCCGCCGTTGGATAAGCAGCTGCAGCAGCAAGTCGTATACTCCTAGCTCACTCATTTGTTACATAGTTTAATTCTTAATTTCTTTGCGTGTTTTTGGTACTTGCATTGTTTAATTCATAAATTGCAGGCGCATTATAGTATTTGAGAGTTGTAGCATCGCGTTTTAGTACCTGAATAGTGTAAAATCGCGTAGTCTCCTTCCGCCGCCGAGCAGTGTGTCAGCAGTGCACAAGTGGCAGCATTACTGCATTTACTAGGCAATCTTGTATTTTAATAACCGTTTAAATTTTGTGCCGATTTGTTTGCGCTCTCTGTAGATTAGTTCAGACGTTCTTTGCACAACAGTATTTAGCATGGATAGGGACTGCAACTGCTGTGTTCGGATGCAGGCTGAGTTGGCATCCCTTCGCTCCCAGCTTCAGGCAGTGTTGGCTTCGGTCACACAGCTTGAGGCTGTTGCCAATAGTCATCACTGTGGTCAACTGCTGTGTTCGGATGCAGGCTGAGTTGGCATCCCTTCGCTCCCAGCTTCAGGCAGTGTTGGCTTCGGTCACACAGCTTGAGGCTGTTGCCAATGGTCATCACTGTGGGGGTCCGGACGGGGGTTTGTCGGGGACAGCCAGCTCGTCCCACACATCCCCCGATCGGACTACGACTGTGGTCGCTCGGGATACTGCCCGCATTGAGGCTGATCCCTCACCTGTGGTAGAGTGGGAGGTCGTCTCAAGGTGTGGCAGGGGGCGAAAGACATTACGGAGGGCTGAACGGAAGGCCTCTCCAGTTTGTCTGACGAACCGGTTTCAGGCTCTGTGTCAGGCTGATACTGATCTTCGGCCTGACATGGCTGCTTGTCCTGTTCCAGAGGTTGCCCCTCAGTCTGCAAGATCCGGGCGGTCGCAGAGGGTGGGCTTACTGGTAGTTGGGAGCTCCAACGTCAGGCGCGTAATGGGGCCCCTTCGGGATATGGCAGCAAGGGAGGGGAAGAAAACCAAAGTGCACTCCGTGTGCATACCGGGGGGAGTCATTCCAGATGTGGAAAGGGTCCTTCCGGATGCCATGAAGGGTACAGGGTGCACCCATCTGCAGGTGGTCGCTCATGTCGGCACCAATGATGTGTGTCGCTATGGATCGGAGGAAATCCTCTCTGGCTTCCAGCGGCTATCTGATTTGGTGAAGACTGCCAGTCTCGCTAGCGGGATGAAAGCAGAGCTCACCATCTGCAGCATCGTCGACAGGACTGACTGCGGACCTTTGGTACAGAGCCGAGTGGAGGGTCTGAATCAGAGGCTGAGACGGTTCTGCGACCGTGTGGGCTGCAGATTCCTCGACTTGCGCCATAGGGTGGTGGGGTTTCGGGTTCCGCTGGATAGGTCAGGAGTCCACTACACGCAACAAGCGGCTACACGGGTAGCAGGGGTTGTGTGGCGTGGGCTGGGCGGTTTTTTTAGGTTAGATGGCCTCGGGAAAGTACAGAAAGGGCAACAGCCTCAACGGGTGCGGGGCAAAGTCAGGACATGCGGGGACCAAGCAGCAATCGGTATTGTAATTGTAAACTGTCGAAGCTGCGTTGGTAAAGTACCGGAACTTCAAGCGCTGATAGAAAGCACCGAAGCTGAAATCGTTATAGGTACAGAAAGCTGGCTGAAGCCAGAGAAAAATTCTGCCGAAATTTTTACAAACGTACAGACGGTGTTTAGAAAGGATAGATTGCATGCAACCGGTGGTGGAGTGTTCGTTGCTGTTAGTAGTAGTTTATCCTGTAGTGTAGTAGAAGTGGATAGTTCCTGTGAATTATTATGGGTGGAGGTTACACTCAACAACCGAGCTAGGTCAATAATTGGCTCCTTTTACCGACCCCCCGACTCAGCAGCATTAGTGGCAGAACAGCTGAGAGAAAATTTGGAATACATTTCACATAAATTTTCTCAGCATGTTATAGTCTTAGGTGGAGATTTCAATTTACCAGATATAGACTGGGACACTCAGATGTTTAGGACGGGTGGTAGGGACAGAGCATCGAGTGATATTATACTGAGTGCACTATCCGAAAATTACCTCGAGCAATTAAACAGAGAACCGACTCGTGGAGATACCATCTTGGATCTACTGATAACAAACAGACCCGAACTTTTCGACTCTGTAAGCGCAGAACAGGGAATCAGTGATCATAAGGCCGTTGCAGCATCCCTGAATATGGAAGTTAATAGGAATATAAAAAAAGGGAGGAAGGTTTATCTGTTTAGCAAGAGTAATAGAAGGCAGATTTCAGGCTACCTAACAGATCAAAACGAAAATTTCTGTTCCGACACTGACAATGTTGAGTATTTATGGAAAAAGTTCAAGGCAATCGTAAAATGCGTTTTAGACAGGTACGTACTGAGTAAAACTGTGAGGGACGGGAAAAACCCACCGTGGTACTACAACAAAGTTAGGAAATTACTGCGAAAGCAAAGAAAGCTTCACTCCAAATTTAAACGCAGCCAAAACCTCTCAGACAAACAGAAGCTAAACGATGTCAAAATTAGCGTAAGGAGGGCTATGCGTGAAGCGTTTAGTGAATTCGAAAGTAAAATACTAGGTACCGACTTGACAGAAAATCCTAGGAAGTTCTGGTCTTACGTTAAATCAGTAAGTGGCTCGAAACAGCATGTCCAGACACTCCGGGATGATAATGGCATTGAAACAGAGGATGACAAGCGTAAAGCTGAAATACTAAACACCTTTTTCCAAAGCTGTTTCACAGAGGAAGACCGCACTGCAGTTCCTTCTCTAAATCCTCGCACAAACGAAAAAATGGCTGACATCGAAATAAGTGTCCAAGGAATAGAAAAGCAACTGGAATCACTCAACAGAGGGAAGTCCACTGGACCTGACGGGATACCATTTCGAATCTACACAGAGTACGCGAAAGAACTTGCCCCCCTTCTAACAGCCGTGTACCGCAAGTCTCTAGAGGAACGGAAGGTTCCAAATGATTGGAAAAGAGCACAGGTAGTCCCAGTCTTCAAGAAGGGTCGTCGAATAGATGCGCAAAACTATAGACCTATATCTCTGACGTCGATCTGTTGTAGAATTTTAGAACATGTTTTTTGCGCGAGTATCATGTCGTTTTTAGAAACTCAGAATCTACTATGTAGGAATCAACATGGATTCCGGAAACAGCGATCGTGTGAGACCCAACTCGCTCTATTTGTTCATGAGACCCAGAAAATATTAGATACAGGCTCCCAGGTAGATGCTATTTTTCTTGACTTCCGGAAGGCGTTCGATACAGTTCCGCACTGTCGCCTGATATACAAAGTAAGAGCCTACGGAATATCAGACCAGCTGTGTGGCTGGATTGAAGAGTTTTTAGCAAACAGAACACAGCATGTTGTTATCAACGGAGAGACGTCTACAGACGTTAAAGTACCCTCTGGCGTGCCACAGGGGAGTGTTATGGGACCATTGCTTTTCACAATATATATAAATGACCTAGTAGATAGTGTCGGAAGTTCCATGCGGCTTTTCGCGGATGATGCTGTAGTATACAGAGAAGTTGCAGCATTAGAAAATTGTAGCAAAATGCAGGAAGATCTGCAGCGGATAGGCACTTGGTGCAGGGAATGGCAACTGACCCTTAACATAGACAAATGTAATGTATTGAGAATACATAGAAAGAAGGATCCTTTATTGTATGATTATATGATAGCGGAACAAACACTGGTAGCAGTTACTTCTGTAAAATATCTGGGAGTATGCGTGCGGAACGATTTGAAGTGGAATGATCATATAAAATTAATTGTTGGTAAGGCGGGTACCAGGTTGAGATTCACTGGGAGAGTGCTTAGAAAATGTAGTCCATCAACAAAGGAGGTGGCTTACAAAACACTCGTTCGACCTATACTTGAGTATTGTTCATCAGTGTGGGATCCGCACCAGATCGGGTTGACGGAGGAGATAGAGAAGATCCAAAGAAGAGCGGCGCGTTTCGTCACAGGGTTATTTGGTAACCGTGATAGCGTTACGGAGATGTTTAACAAACTCAAGTGGCAGACTCTGCAAGAGAGGCGCTCTGCATCGCGGTGTAGCTTGCTCGCCAGGTTTCGAGAGGGTGCGTTTCTGGATGAGGTATCGAATATATTGCTTCCCCCTACTTATACCTCCCGAGGAGATCACGAATGTAAAATTAGAGAGATTAGAGCGCGCACAGAGGCTTTCAGACAGTCGTTCTTCCCGCGAACCATACGCGACTGGAACAGGAAAGGGAGGTAATGACAGTGGCACGTAAAGTGCCCTCCGCCACACACCGTTGGGTGGCTTGCGGAGTATAAATGTAGATGTAGATGTAGATGTAGCTGTCCCACTACACTTTCCTAGGGTACACCTGAGCATATCTTTGTCTTGGATGAACACCTACCGTCCAGCACAAGGAACTTAAAATTTACTCCCTATCATCGGGCCTCCGTTAACAGTCTGCAGTGTGGTATTGTTTCAAACGGTGTCCGGAAATGTAGAAATGTGTAATCTGTCTCCTTTCTCTTCAACAATGGTTTGTAGGTAATCTTGAAAGAAAAGGGGATGCTGTATTTCATAGGTACGATGACGTCAACATACAATATGACATGTGGACAGGAGAAAATCTATTTAGTTCCAACTTAGAAACCGAAGTAAAGGATATTGGTTTCCAATTTGCGGATACTGTCTTTTGCCCTTATCGTATACGTGAATCGCCTGTGCATTTTTCTATATGCTTAAGACTTCACTTTGGATCAGTGATTCACGGCAAATACGAGGGTTACCCAGAAAGAAATGCACCGCATTTTGTTGTTTAACAATTCTGTATTGAACATAATGAGAATTACTCACACGAAATAATGGTGTTTTATCTACACACCTTATTTTTTTCACGTAATCTCCATTCCGTTCCATGGCCTTCCTCCTGCGCGAAACAAGGGCATGTATGCACTTTCGGTATCTATACTTGTCCTGGTGGTGGAGGCAGTGCTTCACTGTGTGAATCGCCTCCTCATCAAAATATCTTCCACGGAAGGCATCCTCTAATGGCCCAAACAAGTGGAAGTCCGAGGGGGCTAGGTCAGGGCTGTCAGGTGTGACAGCCGTGGATGGTCTCCCCGACCGCTGCAAACCGTGTAGCTCCACCGAACCGCTTCTGATGACCTCACTCTCCGTGCCCAGCGACTAACTGAACATCCGTCGACAGCAGGTGCACCATGGACTTTGCACAAGTGTTTGTGAATATTCCCCACAATTTTTTCCCTGCAGTGAGAAATTCAACGACGCCACGTTGCTTGTAACGTACATCACCTACAGAAGCCATTTTGAAACTGTCCTGCCGCTATGCTATCTCTCGGAAGTGACGGAATCTTGGCGCTCTCACTCAGGAGACTTAAAATAATACATACGTAACCTTTTGCCCGCCGTGGTGGTCTAGCGGTTCTCGGCGCTCAGTCCGGAACAGCGCGACTGCTGCGGTCGCAGGTTCGAATCCTGCCTCGGGCATGGATGTGTGTGATGTCCTTAGGTTAGTTAGGTTTAATTAGTTCTACGTTCTAGGCGACTGATGACCTCAGAAGTTAAGTCGCATAGTGCTCAGAGCCATTTGAACCATTTGAACCATACGTAACCTTTCGCATTCTTTTTGCTGTTGAGAAAAAAATGCGGTGCATTGCTTTCTGAGCAACCGTCGTACAAGCTACGTAAGGGGTCAAAGAGTACCGAAGTGCCAAAGAATGCCGAAGGGCCGAAGAGTGCTCTCTGTAGCAATGAAATGAGGTTCTGTTTAGCCCTGACGACTTATTATTTTCAATTCTTTCCGTCTATATTCTTAGTACGGCGGTCTGTGCGTTGGACCTACGATGACATGTCCGTACTATCCTCCTGCTCGAAGGTCCGCTGTTCCCTGAATCGTCGAAAGCAGTGTGCTCTGCAAACTTTAATTATGGGAATCCAGGTAAAAGTTCATTTTAACTAGCTGAGTCCGAGGTCGCCGGCCCCGTGTTGTCGGGAACAGGCCGCTGGAGGCAGCTACTTGTCACAGCATTCCGGTGACTGCGGCAGTAACAGGTAGAATGGCGCCGCCGTTGCTATTGCCATTGCGGCCGTCCATCAGCCAAATGAATGGCAAATTGCGATGGCCCGGCGCTCCCATTTGTTACCCGCTGCTGGAAATCGCCATTCCGGCGACACAGCCGTCAGGTCGGCGTGGGCAATCAGGCGAATAGAATAGCCGCGGCGCCGGTCCGCGGCCGAGGTGGGCGTCGATTTACAGCGGCCGCTTGGTAATTCTTCGACGCCCCGCCCTGAAACCACTTGACCACTAGTGGACAGAGGAGCCATTAAAAAAATTACTTCATTACACTAAAGCCACTCCCGGGACCGTAATTTTGATAGGTGTGAATCTTAGAGACAACAGAGTGCTGCGTTACACGAACGCAAACTTTCGTGAAGCATATGACACGGACGCCAACATCCGTAAAGACTATGAAAGTCACAAAAGCTAAGCGAGTCACTCAACATCTAAATGCTTAACTGAGTTTTCTGTCGGTAATTCACACATAATGACAATAATATTGAAAAAGAGCTTCTTGGTCCACCCGTCACGTGACGACTGAAAGTGGTCTTCTGTAGTGGTCAATCCAAGGATTGGTTTGCAACAGCTACAATGGCAGCTTGTCTCCATTCTGTGCGTCTTTCAGCTTTTCTCTTCATTTCTTTATAGGTGTTACATCCCACATCTTTCACGATTTGATCCATGTACCTCAGTCGTGGTCTTCCTCTTGGTCTTTTTCCCTCGACATATCCCTCTATGCTTGTGTTCAGGAGTCCTTTATATCTTAATAGATGGCCTGTAAGTTGCACTCTTCTTTTAACAATGGAACTCCAGAATCTTCTCTCCTCACCTGCTCTTTCCAGAACCACTTCGTTTGTGACCTTGTCGATACATTTTATTTTGAGCATGCGTCTATAGCACCACATTTCAAAAGAATTTAGCTTATGGTCTTCCTCTGTCCCGAGAATCCATGTTTCACACCCATAGCATGCCACACTCCACACACAACTGAAAGTGGTACCCAAGATAAAATGGAACGGCTACTGAGGTGGCCTTGTATAGCTCATAAACGACTTCTGAATGTTCGGTAGTTACGTAATGGTGCTGCGGATGGTGCGAACGTGTCCGCTAGTGGCGCCACTGCTTCCGCCGTAGCGTAAACATTGCTATTAATATCTGTGGCTCTTTCTGCATCGAGAGGTCGCTCCCTCGTACAGCTAAGATTACATCCGCCATCATGGTTGAAGATTTTCTCACACATTCTTATTTTTACAGCCCCTTTAACTACAGAGCCTCAGTATGTAGGAGCCTGGGGCAAAACTTTTGTGTCATCAAGCAGTGTTTTATGTTTGTTTGTGAGGCTCTGTCGAGCAGCTACAGATTTCACGATTTCTCGATTCTTAAACCGCCGCTGATCTTCTACACAGCGATTGGAAACGGTGCGGATGGACTGACCGATGTATTTCGCGCCCGTACTCACAGAGGACGTTGTGATTCCCAGGGATCCTGAGGCCGACACTGGCGTTAACCGGAGGTCGAAAAACAGTTCTTATACCTCGCCACCTCAGGATTCAGCTAATTTTGTTGGATGTAGTGCCGCAGAAAGAAAGAAATGCAATCAGTGTATCAAGTGAATGTTCAATATTTTCACGTTCTCTTTTCATGGAGAACGGTGACTTCATATCACGTGACCATAGCCGTCCTATCGCAACACGAGGAATTTCAGAATCCAAATGGTCGTCGTCAGAAACAATTTTGCTCTATGTATCAGTGTATTTAACGCTGCTGTCTTCTGGACTACATGTTGAAAACTCTGGGCGTTAAGATACAAATCAGTTAGCGTCGGCACTTTAGAATGCGTGAGAGAGTCTTTAACCGTGACAGCGAATATAATCTTATTGGTGCATAGAAGCGAGCTCTCGATGCAAAGAAGAGCCAGAGAAATTCGCCGCAATGTTTACGCTACGGCGCGAACGGTGGCGCCACCATCGCAGACGTTGACACCAACTGAGACGTAATTACCGAAAGACCAAAAGCCGTCTACCGTCTGTACAAGGGCACCACAGCAGAAGTTTTGACGTCAGATGTTCTTGACAAAGACGGCCAAGGTAATTGACGCAGCAAGAAAACCGAGAATTTAAAATTTTACAATGCATTCTTGGCTGGAGCACAGCCATCGATATAAACCGTTAGAAATCAATAAAAACAGTCGCGATCGCGTTTTCAGATTTTTTTATTTGTTGGCAACCAGTTTAGGCCTTTTCCTCGGACCATCTTCAGGTGTACCACGCCATTATGGCTGCTGGTGGCAACAGACGAAGCGATATTCGTAGAAGTACCGTTTCGAATAAATAAAAAAAAAAATCTGAAAACGCGATCGAGACTGTTTTTATTGATTTTTAAGTCCGAGAATCTTTATACGACCGTGCTGTCACGAATGACTTCGTTCTCAAACATAAAATGACATGTTACTTACCCATGTACGAGTAGATATAATAAGGGGAGGTGTCATGACGACACAAACTTCAGGTCGACGCCCGCCAATTTAGATGCACAAACATTAGATTCTAGTGGAAGTGTTTTGACCAGAATAGCCAGCTAGTGACATTTACGGGTTTACTAATCATTCTGATTATAGTTAAAAGTCTAAAGGAATCACATTTAACTTGTAAGTGGACTGGCTCAAGCGATATTTTCTTTTATATACACCAATGTTGGCTGAGCAGTGTACTTTTAGTGTAGTGATTTTATTTCTGTCATTTGGCAGTAGGTCACCTAACAGTGCAACTCGAAAATTTCTCCGGGTGAACGCTGTGAGAAGGAAAGCTGGGAGCTCACGAAACGTAGCAAGGTACGTTCTCAACATTTTCCGGAGGAGGACAAAGACTTAGCATCAGTTTCGTCACTCCATTATACGGAAAATTATGTATAACGATAGCAGATTTTCCATATCGCATCTTCTTTCCTCGTTCATTAGATACATACAACAAAAAGGAAATTATGTTGACGAGGATTAATATGTCGTATTACTCGATGTATGTAAGGCATCTGAAACTGCCTTTTTGTGTGTGTGTTATTGACGAAAGCAATGTAACATTTTCTGTTTCAAACAACGGTTGCGTACACACGACAGGAATTAAAAACAAGAAGCAACCGTAAACAGCAGTCTCCTAATGTTTTGGGACATATAGCACTGCGGCGTCGTCGTCAGAGAAACGTTCAGTGTAAGTCCGTAGCGCAATCTCCCCCTATTATACTTCCATGGATTTACACAGGTTAAGAGTATCTACTGAGTGAGCATAGCGTACTGTGAATAGCGTCATCATCCAACGGTAAAACGGTAAAATCGGATATTGGGGCACTCGCGGCGGTTTACCGAGACCCTTTCTTCCCAAACACCTTCCACGAATCAAACAGCAAGGTTGGAAATGGCAGAGACGCGGGACGTAGCCCCTGGCACACACCACAAGGTGACTCTCCCCTCTCCTAGCAGCAGTGTGCCGTAGATCGCTGTAGGAGTGAAGTGTTCTAATGATCGGAAAAAATCACAGGCACTCCCGTTCTCAGGAATGGTCGTCGAGCAGACGCACGAAAATGTAGGCCTAACTCTCTGACGTCGGTCTTTTGTAGAAATTTGAGACATGCTCTGAGCTCGAATAGTACAACATTTCTGGAGACTGAAAATTTCCTTCGTAGGAACCAACGTGGGTTCCGGAAATAACGATCCTATGGAAACCTGTTCGCTCTCCTAGTCCACTAACCAAGAAAGCTGAAGACACAGGCGTCCGAGTATACACCGTGTTCCTTGACTTCTTGAAGGTGATTGACACAGTTGCGCACTCCGTCTACTGAACAATATATGATCGTGCGGAATATCAGGCCAACATTAGGCAAACTGTATAACCGAATTGAAGAGTTTCTAACAAACAGAAGACAGCCTGTTACTCTCAACGGAGATATATTTTCAGAAGTGAAAGGGTGTGTTGTAGGACCATTATCTTTTACAAGCTGTATACAGTGATAAGGCAGAACATTGTGACCAGCTCCTAATAGCACCTTTGGCACCGATGGCAGCGCTGATGCATGGTGGCATGGAAGCAATGAGGCCTTAAATCACCTAATTCCCATAAATTCCCATGAGGGAGCCTTCTGTTCTGACGCTATGTTCAATCACATCGCCGGCCGCGGTGGTCTAGCGGTTCTAGGCGCTCAGTCCGGAACCGCGCGACTGCTACGGTCTCAGGTTCGAATCCTGCCTCGGGCATGGATGTGTGTGATGTCCTTAGGTTAGTTAGGTTTAAGTAGTTCTAAGTTCTAGGGGACTAATGACCACAGATGTTAAGTCCCATAGTGCTCAGAGCCATTTGAACCATTTTTTTCAATCACATCAAAGATATGTTCGAATGGGTTCAGATCTGGAGATCTGGGGCCAAGGAAATCTGCTGGAACTCGCCACTGTCTTCCTCGAACCACTCTATCACATTCCTGGCCTTATGAGATGGTGTATTATCTTGTCAAAAAACACCACTGTCGTCGGGAAACATGATTGTCATGAAGGAGTGTACGTGGTCTCCAGCCACTGTATGGTACTCCTTGGCCATCGTAGTCCCTTGCACGAGCCCCACTGGACCCATGGATGCCCACATGAATGTTCCACAGTGCGTAATGGAACCGCTGTCAGCTTGTCTCCTGTCCTGCGGTACAGGTGCCAATGGGCTATTCCCCTCGAAGACGACGGATCTCCTTGATGAAGAAGATATCGGGATTCATCAGACCACGCAACGCTCTGCCACTGAGGCGACGTCCGGTACCGATGGTCGCCTTCCCTCTTCAGCCGTTGTAGCTGACGCCGTGTTGTTAATATCGGAGCATGCGTTGGTCGTCAGCTGCAGAGGCCTGTCGTTACGAGTGTTCGGTGCACTGTTTGTTGAGACACACTTCTATTCTGCCCAGCATTAAAGACTGATGTTAGTTCCGCCACAGTTAACCGCCTGTCCTGCTTTACCAGTCTGCACAGCCTACGACGTCCGACATCTGTAATGAGGGGTGGCCACCCAACCCCATGACGTTTGGACGTGGTTTCACCTTGGATTCGCCATGTGTTCAAGACATTCACCACAGCACTCCTCGAACTCCCGAGAAGTCTTGCAATTTCCAAAATACTCGTGCCGAGCCTCCGGGCCATCACAATCTGCCCTCGGTCAAACACAGAGAGATCGCGTACCTTCTCCATTCCACCCACGGACAGCCAGCTCACTGATACTAAATGCACGATGCGTGTGTCTGACTAGCAGTCATTCTTCACCAGGTTACGCTGCTATCGCCTGGACAGGTTAATATCGATAGTAGCTCGGTGGCTATAACGTTCTGGCTTATCAGCGTAAATGTCCTAGCAGATAACGTTTCGTGGGGCATTTTGCGAATGATGCTGTTGCATAAAGAGAAGTGGCAATTCTAGAAAATTCAGGAAGACCTGCCGATGATCCAAATTTAGGGCGTGTAGAGGTAACTGACCCTCAAAGTAAATAAACGTAGCGTACTGCGAATACATAGACACAAAGATCCTTCGTTGTATAATTACACTTTTGCAGAACAATCACTGGATCAGTTACTTAACTAAAGTGCCTGGGAGTATGCGGATGGAGCGATTTAATGTGGAACGATCACATTAGAAGTAATCTCGGGTAAGACAGATGCCAGGCAGATACATTAAATGAAACTTCAGCAAATGTAGTCCGTCAACAAAGGAAGCAGTTCGTTTAGCTTTCAGCTGAACGCTGTTGCTACCAAACTTGGAGTTGGTTAATGTAAAGTCCAGAAACATCCCTACTACCGAGTAAAAGAAGCGAAGGAATCAGCAGTACAGATAGGGAATTATTATATGAAATTTGCTAGAAAGGTTACTCTTCACTACTTCGTTGCCCCGACAGAAAGTTGCTGGTCACCACAACATATTAGGTACCACAACACAAGAGAATCGTACTTGAGAAGCGATGCTACAAAAGAATGTTGAAAATTAGGTGGACAGGTAAGGTGTATATTCAGGAGGTTCTGCGCAGAGTTGACGAGGAAAGGAATGTATGGGAAACACTGAGGAGAAGAAGGTACAGGATGATAGGACATCTGTTAAGACATCAGGAAACAGCTTCATGTTCTTGTTTTCCCACGGTCCATGTTTCACTATCGTGGGTTACTTTGCTGCCTAGATAGAGGAGTTCCTTGACTAGGAATATACGTTCTCGGAACTTCAACAGTAGACCAAGCTATAATGGGGGTTGGCTAAGCGTTTCCGTCACTGTAACAGTGATTGTCGCTACTGCAGTCAGTCTGCCTGAACTGGAAGTTTGTCTTTCAGTAACTGACCGCAGATGTTAAGTTCCATAGCGCTTAGAGCCATTTGAACCATTAGAACTAGTTCGCTATTTGGCTGCCCCCATTCAGACGGCCTCTGCCATTAGCTGGAAACATCAAACATCCCCACCACATGCCACGCATAGATGGAAACATCCTACGAAATCGGTCACATATATATCTGATCGCTATACTTACAATTAAATATTACGACTGCGGTCTTAGTTGAACAACATTAGACAATGAGCGAAGTATCCGAAGTACACCCTGCTGATTGCTGTGGCTCTGGAAATAGAAATATCTGTACCATCGTTATCACTTTAGACACTCTTCCCTCTGCTATCACAGTATCCAACGTCAAAACTATACCTTCCATTTTGCACATTACTTTATAAGCCCGATGCTCAAGCTAAACCTATCACCCATCCCCTACTACTAGTAAGTATAATACTTCAGCAAAAAATGATTGCCTACGATACGAAATAGTACTGAGAAAAAATCAGCGATGGGTGGACATGTCTCGTAAGTTTTTCTAGCGAGTGGTACCACTCTGTATTAGAAAGATAGGCGTAATGGGCCAGATGTTAAAAAACTCGATCGCAACAACTACTGCGTCGTACTGTCACAAGCGGTCTTGGTTCTACAGGAGCACACCAGTATCCATGTTAAAAGCTATATCTACTTTATAAATATAGGTACGACATTACCTTTGAATGATGTGGTTTTTCTATCGAGACAAATACGAGGACAGTGATCGCTGGAGTGTATATTATCAGACCAGCAGTCCGATTACATGTAGCCCACGATGCAACCACTTGATAAAACCGTAGTGTTTTGAAAGTTATTTGGCTATGGAATGTGGTATGTAGCCAGTGTTCGCAACTCCCTCACGCCGCTAGATATTTCTCCAGTATATGTAACGTATTGTGTCTCGAAACCATGTCAGAGGTTCTGCGATACATCCACTGAGTTATAGGCGATGACTGATTGAGAAGGATGACAAAAAGTAGTAGATGGTGTGCTGATTGAGGCTGTAAGAAATGTACACTAGCTTTTCAGATGTCTAGTGTTATGCTATTTGCTAGAAATGATGTGTATGATTTGGAATCGAATCCTCCCATTCAACAACATATCTGCATTGGATCACAGCCACAAGTATTATTTCCGGCATTCTCATATCTCGAAACGAGACACCTTTCTTGAACAGTCAAAATCCATTATGGTTTTAGTCAGTCCCTACGCTTCATGCAACTGCCCCCATTTCTGCAGCTTTATGCTTGTCGTTGTCCCAATTTAAGTCGGAACTGAATAGAAGCCGGAGACAGATATATGCACCACCTTCTGCAACCCATGTAGAAACAGATCGACATGAGTTAGGGCAACAGGACTTTGTTCTGACCATTCAGTGGAAATGCGCGCATTGTGGTGCGCCTCCAAACCAGATACTGAAGCAGAGCATGTCCATTCACATCTATCAGCTCAACATGCTATCATCATTATTCTGTACCATCCAAAAGAGCAAAATTACTAACTGCAAATGCTGCACTAACTTCATCCGATATAGAACTCGCCTAGGCACTGATGCTGGCACGATGACGCATAACGGTGGTGGGGGTCCAGCACGAAGAGAGAGATGTCGCAATGCTTCCCAGAATAGCACATAGTACATTCCACCTAGCAGTCCTAACGGGACAGCTTTGAACAATAACTTGGGTCTACTGCCGGTCCTGGGAGCCGTCCGCGACCCATGCATTTATACAGACATACAGAAAACAGTGCAAGTGCTCTCCAACTCTGGAAAAAACTGGGTAAAATCGAGTGCAGTGCTATATTACGCCTCCCAATCAGTGTATTTAGGCTAGGTGTTGGCAGCTTGCTACATTCACTAGCAGTTTTAATACATGGAATGAGAGGTTATGTCATGATAGCATGGATGGAACTGACATAAAAAAATCGATAGAATTGCGAAAAATGATGGGGAAAATGTATAAATTCACTGAATATACACCAAAATACAGGGAAATTGAGGAAGTACTTGCGTATATTCTGGTTCGGGTACATGGGGCTAGTATGCGGCAGCAATAGGAATCTGAGAAAATGTTGACATGGAAGCGAAGGGAATCAGGGAAGCTGTCAATATTTTCTCCTTCAAGGTAGCATTGTACTGCATGTCTATTGAGGTACCAGTGATACACGTGAACTGAGTAATGTATTTGACGCTTTTCTGGAAGACAGAGAACCATCTGCCTCTAAACATACTTGCGTCTGCATTAAATGATAACAGACAGTGGACGCGGTCATCGAATTAGATGGGGCTGTAATGAGGTGCGATTTAATGGTAGACTGATCATCAGTCACGTGACATAACCTGCATTCGACTCGTATACAGCCACGTCTTCTGTATGTCATTTAAAGCACTGTCTACTTGCGATCGTTAACTGTAAACCTGTCGGTCATCAGAGGACTTCCATCTCATGTGTGATGAAACGTGGCACATTCCTCTAAACGAACTTTGGTTTATGCTATGTACTCCATCTCCATGCTGCATCTTAGGTGTAAAATCGAGACTTTAGATTCATAACTAAGTTAGTCATAGGTACTTGTGAGGTGCTGCAATCCTTGTGTATACATTTGTCTGACAGATGGGGTATTTACAGAGTTAGTGGTTGAATGATTTATAATTTTCACATGTCGGACACTGCTGCTATGCGTTTATCTGTTTCCTTGTAAGACGTATCCCCCGTTACTAACGATCATTTGATATAGGGCTCATGCAGGCATAGTATGATTTCTGAACCATGATCGAATGTGGACAGTGGAAACTAAACGTCTCTGGAAAGTTATATTGTGCTCGTATCATGCACAGCAAATGTTTTACAGAATTAGTTTTTTCGTTTTACAGGATAGGTTGGAAATGCAAGCGATCTAACATTATAGCCAGTTTTAAGTACAGAACGTTGTAACCTTAGGAGTGTGTGTGTTTATGTTGTCTGTTATCAATACCTTCCAGGTACTGACCCTAGACTCTGGAATAATACTTTAAAATTGATATCTTGGTTGATTTACGTAGAAATGCTTCGAACACTGTCTGTCTAGAGCTCCATCACGCATAAAAATGATCCGTTTCTTGTTCTACTTCATTGTCTGTTATTACATCACGACACTTTCAAATCTGTTACTATACCTCCTCGACATGGGAACATCTCGAGAAATCTTGTGCACTTGGATGGGTGATGACTCGGCAAGCTCCATTCATTCATGAGACGTGGAATGTAGCGGTCATCTTCTGGTCAGTTGCAGATTAAACTGGTATCAGTGCTGCATAGCGGGTTGGTGAATGACAGTATGAGGAGGGGTCTTTCACTCTCTAATTTTACCCTAAGATAGCGGGAATATTCTGTGACTCCCATATGCAGAGGGATAGATCGTAAATTAAGCACTATGCTCAAGGTGTTAGAAATATGTAGATCGCTGTCTGATATACTTTGATGGTGCATGCGTTCGAGAATTAACAATGAATGGATATACTGCACAGTCACCTATCCATGTTCGCAATGATATTCGCAAAGTGGAGAAGGGATGATTTCGCTATGATACTGAAATTAGGAAACTCGCTGTCACATCATTGTTCGGTGTTGAAATTACTGTAAAATTGCTAAAATTGTTCACACTGTCAGCTGTGATGCTTATTATTAGGGTAAATCGATGGTGTCTTTTCCATGACATCTGTGCACTAGCACGCTGTTGGTTACCACATAATGATTGACTGATATCGCTTGTTTGAGTTGGAGAAAGAGTTTTGGTGGATGGACAGTACCTTCTGGGGTGGATAGCACTGAAATAGTGATAGTGTACGTGACTACAATATGGGGAATTAGCCGAAATGGATCGTAGAGTCATCAGCTATTTCGTCACTGTGACAGATAAGATTAAATGTAGTTTGCTAACCCACGCCAGCGCCGTAAAACTCTTCGTTTCCTTATGCTGTTACTATCTTTTATTTAAAATCATCCAGTGTGTTCAGCGTGTTATGGTAGCTGCAGTAAAAACTTATATTACACCGTGCGGCGTCTAGTTTTCTGCGAGAGACAATGGATCAGAGCATGTTAATGTCAGTTTAGAACCTGCCACAAATCTTGAAGTTGTGGTGGAAAAACAAAATGTATGGCAGTGTACAAAGCATGTTACATCATAAAAAACAAAGTTTATGTCGGATGGTACAGAATAATGATGATAGCATGTTGAGCTGATAGATGTGAATGGACATGCTCTGCTTCAGTATCTGTATCTGGTTTGGAGACGCACCACATTGCGCGCATTTCCACGGAATGGTCACAACACAGTCCTGTTGCACTAACTCAGATTGTTCTGTTTCTACATAGGTTACAGAATGTGGTGGTTATGGCTTCTCCCATTACTGATCAGTTCCGACTTAAATTGGGACAATGACAAGCATAAAGCTGCAGAAATGGGGGCAGTTGCATGATGCGTAGGGACTGACTAGAACCATAATGGATTTTGGCTGTAGCAGATAGGTTCAAGAAAGGTGACTCGTTTCGAGATATAAGAGTCCCAGAAACATGATTCACTTGCGGATGTGTTCGAACAGAGGTATGTGGTTGAATGGGAAGACTCGATTCCAAATCATAGACATCATTTCTAGCAGATAGCATAGCACTAGACATCTGAAAAGCTAGTGTACATTTCTTACGTCCTCAATCAGCACACCATCTAGTACTGTTTGTCATCTGTCTCAATCAGACATCGCCTATAATTCAGTGGTTATATCGCAGAACCTCTGACATGGTATCGAGACAGAATACGTAACACATACTGGAGAAAATATCTAGCAGCGTGAGGGAGTTGCAAATACTGGTTGCATACCATGTTCCTTAACCAAATCACTTTCAAAATTCAGCGATTTTACTACGTGGTTGCATCGTGGGCTACATGTAATCGGACTGCTGGTCTGATGATATGCACTCCAGCGATCACCATCTCCATACTTGTCTGGATAGAAAAACCACCTCATTCAGAGGTAATGTCATACCTAGATTTATAAAGCAAGTATAGCTTTGAACATTGATACTGGTGTGCAGCTGTAGAACCAAGACTGCTTGTGACAGTACGATGCAGTAGTTGTTGTGATCGGGTGTTTTAACATCTGGCCCATTACGCCTATCTTTCTAGGACAGAGAAATACCATTCGCAAGAAAAACTTCTGAGACATGTCCACCCATCGCTGGTTTTCTTTCAGTAATATTTCGTATCGTAGGCAACCATTTATTGCTGAAATATTATACTTAGTAGTAGTGGGGGATGGGTGATAGGTTCAGCTTGAGCATTGGGCTTATAAAGTCGTGTTTGTGGTCAGATGTGTGCAAAAAGGAAGGTATGGATTTGATATGGGATACTGTGATAGCAGAGGGAAGAGTATCTAAAGTGATAACGATGCACAAATATCATTCAACTGAGACCGCTATTGTAACACTTAATTATAAGTATAGAAATCAAATATACATGTGACTGGTTTCGTAGGATTATTCCATCTATGCGTGGCCTATGGTGGGGATGATTGATGTTTCCAGCTAACGGCAGAGGCTGTCTGAATGGGGCCAGCCGAATAGCTAACTAGTACTTAGTATGTGTTGGATACTTTCCGTTATCAAATGGGAATTTGACAAGATTCAATGTGGACATGTGTTTGCGCTGGGCCAGTGTTCCCTACCGTGTGAATTGCTCAATTGACTGTTTGTTCACATTTCCCACCTTCATTTAGTTGAGAGAATATCGACTGTGACTGTGATGTGTGCATCTAGCAGGTGGAGTACACGTTTGCCAGTTCTCAAGATACCTTAGTTGACTCTGTATATTATAGGGATGATTTGGAATCTATTTGGAATCTATTACATCACCAACATCGGTATTTGTGAGTGGAAATATCTATTTCCTCTATTTGTTTTGAGTTCTCACGTAAAGGTCTTTGGAAATTGGATAAGTTTCTAGTTATTCAGTGGTTTAGAGCACGCTTCACCTAGCTAAAGTTTCAGGTTTGTAGAGAAATCTTTCACAGTCAGCATCTTTGGAATTATGTTGCGCAAGCAATCAGTAGTATACAGCTGTGTGCAAACAATGTGAAAATATATTTGTTCTTGTAATCCCAGAGTCTGGAGTAGGGTGTAGAAAAAAGCAAGCAGATAAGCAAGTCCAGACCAGAAGCAGTAACGCTATTGTGTGGAGGGGGAACGAGCCCAAATTTGTAGAAAAATTCTGTTAGTGACTTCAGTCTGCTGAGGTTGCTCTGGTCACCCGTCAGGAGTAGATGACCTCCGACCTCATAGGGAAACATCTAGTGCTGTGAGGGGTACATACGGTGCTGTCTGTCTTCATGGCATATGTACGAATGATGTTAAAGGGCTGATTTTGTATGTGCAGGATACAAATTGTATGTTTACTACATCGAAATGGTATGCAGTGATATATTGCTGGGTTGGAGATTGGTTTCACACTCTAATATTCAAGCTCCTGTCCTCAGTGGGAGAGCAGTGTAATTGAGTAAAAGTCTTTCTGTATTTGACTATACGTAGGGCACATTGCAAGAATTAGTTGTTGGTGCAATACGACAATCAGTGTAAAATAGATTTTTGCTGCAGAACGTCTCGTCTGCAGGAAGAAAAAAATGGCGGACAGTGCTTCCACACTGACGGCACCAGTAACTCAGTGAGTAAATTCGATAAGAGCCAATCATAATCCCCAGTTCATTCACAAGACATCCCTTGTGATGGGATATAGGAGTCTCTACATAGCTACGAGAACATTTGTGTATGTTGAAAGTAGGAAGGGTAACACCTGATGGACGGGGAGCCACGTTAGGACTATTAGGAAGAACGAATTCGCATTTTCCTTGTTGTTCTATCGATAGTGATGATGATTACAGGACACCAACCCATGTCGGTGATGTATTTCCAAGCAGTACGTCCGCAGGTGTAGTATTCATTATCACTCATAGTGTCTGATGCCTGTCCTTCATAACACTCGTTTGAGAGATTCTTGGTGGGATACAGCACCTTCCAGTAGTGCTGATTGTATGATTTTGTTGGATGGTTTCCTAGGACTGAGGAGAATCGAGACATCTGGTGTGAGTGTAGGCGTATCAAAAGTTTTTTTTGTTGCTGTACAGATATAAAAGATAACTGCACTATTTGTGTAAAATGTGTATATATAGCATTGTAAAGTTACTGTGGCTTATGTTGTAGCATGACCAGAGAAGATGCATGTGTGTTCTTTCGTGAGGGACTCATAGATTCAGCAGATCAATAACCATGAGGGTATGAGAGAGATTTTTTACATGGAAAATTATGTTCACTATAGATACTTAGATTTGTTCCAGAACCTCAGCCATCAAGAGGAGACATTAACAGTACATTGATCAGTGTTAGATTCTAGCACCAAACGTAATATTCAATTGTAGTTACACTGGTAAATATGTTTCTTGCTTCCAATATTCTCATGTGACTTGTATGTTTTTGGTGATCTGTAGAAAACTTTTGTGGGTTTAACTGTCAGTGCAATTTGGCGATCTGTGGAAAATAATTTTACTCCTGAAAGTCTCATCTGCAGGAAACAATGGCAAATGGTGCTCCCACTGGACCTGCTCCACATCTATGCGTCATCGCACCAGCAACGGTAAACATACGCACGTGCAGTCCTGAGGATGACTTGGCACTTATTTAGATAGACATATGGTGTCAGTATAACATTTGAAGGACTTTGACATGCCTTCGGCAGTGGAGTGAGAGTGATGGCTCACGCTGGCTTGCGTCCAGCGTCGACGCACTTTGCAAATACGCCTTCACTCCTGTCCGGTCGTGTCAGCAATGGTGCATAGGTTAACACGTATTTCGAGAGAAATTTATCAGGTACCAAGTCTGAAAGGGATGTCGTCGCCTCATGCTTGAGGGATCTGAAAAGGCAACTGTGCATGGCTTGGGAGCTGGTGGCTGCATCACTTTGCGGGAATGTCGGTGCATGTCGACTTTTGGGAGTGTGTGTTGTTCAATGGACAAGGGGATGGCGGGTGGTACCTGTGCGTGTCTGTTGCATTATTTTGTGAGCAAGTCTGTAGGCTGTGCAGTGGGCTATATGGACAGTTTACGAGTACTGAGCGTGTCTACACATCTGTGTATTGCATTATTTAGAAGAAATTTCCATGTGTGCGTGTCTGCAGTGCGTTATTTAGGAGTAGTTTACAGGTCTGTAGGCTGTGTGGCGTGATCCCAAGCATGTCATAGCGCGTGTTTTGTGTCAGTGTGATAAATATACTATCTCTCACAATATTCCCCTATATAAATTGTTGCAAAATAAATAAAGTACACTCCTTTCTTACTCTCTTCAGCAATCCAGCGCAGGCGGAGCCCTTTTACCCTCCTGACAGCCATCTTGGGTTACATCACAGAATAGATGACTACACCCTCTGGTGACAGTGCTGTATACTAGGTCCATACCTCATGGTGACACGCTGTTTCCCGCCATTTTCCCCCCCACCATCTTACGTTACGTCATGGAACTGATGACAGTTCCCTCTGGTTGTGGTACTGTGTACTAGGACAGTTGGAGTCGCCGGCCGGAGTGGCCGAGCGGTTAAAGGCGCTACAGTCTGGAACCGCACGACCGCTACGGTCGCAGGTTCGCATCCTGCCTCGGGCATGGATGTGTGTGATGTCCTTAGGTTAGTTAGGTTTAAGTAGTTCTAAGTTCTAGGGGACTTATGACCACAGCAGTTGAGTCCCATAGTGCTCAGAGCCATTTGAACCATTTTTGAACAGTTGGAGTCCAGACCTCGTGATGAACTGGATGGCTGTACCACATCAAATTGTTTAAATAAATACTGTTGCTTGCAAAATAAGGACTTACATCCAGCACAGGTCGAGTACTCTCTTCACCAATCCCTAGGAAGAGGTAGCAGTCGGGTGACAGGTTAGTGGAGGTAGAGCAAGTGAACTTCTTTCCCGCCATTTTCTTAGGTTACTAGAGATAGTCGAAGTGCCCTTTCTTTCCTACCATTTTCTTAGGTAGGTAGGTAGGTAGAGGTAGCCCAATTGACCTATATTCCCTCCAAAATTCAAACTTCCTGCCAATTCCTAGCAAGAGGTGGCGGCCAGGTGACTTAGGGTAGTGTAGGTTGCCCAACTGACATATCAACCCGTCAAAATTCAAACTTCCCGCCAAAAGCCGCCATCTTGGACGACGTCATCGCCGCCGCCTTTTTTGATGATGTCATGTGCTGTTGCCACGTCTACACGCCACCATCTTGGATGACATCATTGCTGCCCTCTTGGATACATCTGGCAACAATGCAGAGTGTTCAGAACTCCTTGCCCCAATACTAATGGAATAGTGAAACAAATTGAACATATGTTTAAATGAAAAGCATTTCTCCGCCATACCTTGAAGTTAACTGCATAGTGTGGATGTATCTGTAGAGGGCCAGCTGGCGTGGCTGAGCGGTTCTAGGCTCTACAGTCTGGAACCGCGCGACCGCTACGGTCGCAGGTTCGAATCCTGCCTCAGGCATGGATGTGTGTGATGTCCTTAGGTTAGAACTTATAACTACTTAAACCTTTGTAGGGGACTGATGACCTTAGAAGTTAAGTCCCATAGTGCTCGGAGCCATTTTTTTGTATCTGTAGATGTAGTCGAACTACTCTTGAAAAAACTAAAGCGTTGCATACAATTGCCTTGGTTTACGTAGACAGGAGAAGTCGTGAGTGAAACTACGTATTTCTTACGTAATGGAAAGTATGACGTGAAATTTTCCGTTTCTATTTAAACGCAATTTCGAAGCTCACCTTGTTCATTGCACTTTTCGCAACGTTGCTGATCGAAAGCAAATCTTTTATAACGGTGATTCATTCGTTTTATAAATCACTGAAAATGAAGGAGGATGGCATTTCGTAAATAACAAAAAGGTTTTCGAGCAGTCGTACTAATTAGCGCTGCTCGCTGTCGCCGACGTCACGGCACTAATTATGCTGTCAAACGGCTGGAGTGGCGTTTTACGAGCTGCAGTGCAGAACGCGATAACAGCGATGCCATGTCAGCCCTCTGGGAACGGCGAGTGGATGTCATTGTGTGCACGCGGATTCTGCCGCTGCAGCTACATCTGCACGCCAGCGCCGTCTGCTCTGGGGCCGTACACATGTAGAGCGGACAGAGCACGCGTCTAGTTTTTGTTTGGCGCACAGCGTGGAATTTACTTCCAGACTTCATCTGAACGTGCGCCAGCATATGGCTCTCCTTGTTACGCTCGTCTCACTTTTCATTTTTATTGTCTAGCTTGCTTCTCGTCACTGTGATTCGTCTGCACACCGTAGCCAGAAATGTGTGATAATTCCACGTGCCATTTATAATACCACTGTTTTTAGTGAATTTAAAATCTGGGTACTGTAACCTGAACAAAATACACTTGAAATAAAAAATCTGGTTTTTCTACAACCAAAATCCATACATATGTTAACTGCACTAATGTTAGTTATTAATTCTGGAGTATAAAACTGTCTTTTTAGTGCTTATAGCCACGTAATAACGATTTAATGCTTTTGTTGTCATAGGCTTCTTTTTCTATAATATAACTGTCTATATCCAACTAAAGAATCTTTGACATGCAGTGTCTGCCCTTGCATGCCGAATCCCATTGTCTTCATGCTGAAAGACTTTTCTCGTCTGTCCTGTGCGCTCGAAGTTATCGTTTTCAAAACATGCCAATAACATGTATTCTGTGAAGCCTGAAAACACAAGAAAAGACGTAACATTGCCCACAACAAATACGACTGCATAATACACTACTGGCCATTAAACTTGCTACACCACGAAGATGGCGTGCAACAGACGCGAAATTTAGCCGGCAGCAAGAGGATGCTGTCATATGCAAATGATTAGCTTTTCAGAGCATTCACACAATGTTGGCGCCAATGACGACACCTACAACATGCTAACACGAGGAAAGTTTCCAACCGATTTCGCATACCGTTGACCGGCGTTACATGGTGAAACTTTGTTGTGATGCCTCGTGTAAGGAGTAGAAATGCGTACCATCACGTTTCCGACTTTGATAAAGGTCGGATTGTAGCCTATCGCGATTGCGGTTTATCCTATCGCGACATTGCTGCTCGCGTTGGTCGAGATCCAATGACTGTTAACAGAATACGGAATTGGTGGGTTCAGGAGGGTAATACGGAACGCCGTGCTGGATGCCAACGGCCTCGTATCACGAGCAGTCGAGATGACAGGTATCTTATCCACATGGCTGTAAAGGTTCGTGCAGCCACGTCTCGATCCCTGAGTCAACAGATGAGGACGCTTGTAAGACAACAGCCATCTGCACGAACAGTTCGACGACGGTTGCAGCAGCATGGACTATCAGCTCGGAGACCATGGCTGCGGTTACTCTTGACGCTGCATCACAGACAGGAGCGCCTGCGATGGTGTACTCAACGACGAACCTGGGTGCACGAATGGCAAAACGTCATTTCTTCGGATGAATCCAGATTCTGTTTCCAGCATCATGAGGGTCGCATCCGTGTTTGGCGAATTCGCGGTGAACGCACATTGGAAGCGTGTATTCGTCATCGGCATACTGGCGTATCACCCGGCGTGATGGTATGGGGTGCCATTGGTTACACGTCTCGGTCACCTCTTGTTCGCATTGACGGCACTTTGAAAAGTGGACATTACATTTCAGATGTGTTACGACCCGTTGTTCTAGCCTTCATTCGATCCCTGCGAAAAACCTACATTTCAGTAGGATAATGCACGACCGTATGTTTCAGGTCCTCTACGGGCCTTTCTGGATACAGAAAATGTTCGACTCCTACCCTGGCCAGCACATTCTCCAGATCTCTCACCAACTGAAAACGTCTGGTCAATGGTGGCCGTACAAGTGGCTCGTCACAATATGCCAGTCACTACTCTTGATGAACTGTGGTATCGTGTTGAAGCTGCATGGGAGCTGTACCTGTACACTCCATCCAAGCTCTGTTTGACTCAACGCCCAGGAATATCAAGGCCGTTATTACGGCCAGAGGTGGTTGCTCTGGGTACTGATTTCTCTGGATCTATGCACCCAAATTGCGTGAAAATGTAATCACATGTCAGTTCTAGTATAATACATTTGTGCAATGAATACCCGTTCATCATCTGTATTTCTTCTTGTTGTAGCAATTTTAATGGCCACTAGTGTATGTCGCAAATGGAAAAATGCTCTGAAAGCCCTCGTATTCCAAAATTACATAAACGTAGTGCCAATGTGCAAGTCCAGCAACAGTAGTTAAAACGAAGTTAAATGAAAGTGTTTATACCACCACCGCAAGACAAAGCTTCTATTTCACGTCTACTCACCAAAGAGGTAAAAATGAAGAATGCCTTTTTGTGCGGGTTAGGAGGCCTCCAGAATTCTGATGCCTAGAATTCCTATTGGTTGGCTCCAGTCGGATTCGCACAACCCATCAAGACGTACCCTGTCCGCCCAGAAAGTTCCGATACTGATTTTGGTCCTGGTGTTCAAGCGGCTTCAGCGCAGTAACTCTGGTGGCTACTTAAACTAAAAACATTAAATAACGGATGCACCTTTGACCAATCAGCTGTGTCCAGTGATAAGTAGAGCACGTGTGGCAGAAGTACCTCACAGCTGTTGTGGCACAAATCCAATGGAGAAACGTTACTAAATTAGAGGTTCAAGAGACTCTACAGACTGGCTACGAAATCTTTCACGACGGAGACCCTTGATGAAAAATTATCGGTTTACCTGCAGTGTAAAATGCGGATAAAATCCCGAGCTTTCGATGACTGCCTCCATCATCTTCGTCAGGGGCCAGGCCTCACTGTCGTGTAACTGGCGAAGATCTCATCTTAATGCCCAGAGGACGGCCTCTGCCTGCTGGTTTCATTACGTCATGACGACATATCAGACATGGAGCGTACGCCAAGTAGTGGCGCTCACCACATCCATAGACTTTGCCTGTGGTTTCTACTCAGCGTTGCTTGCAGCACCATCAAACGTATCGGGTGGTATACTGCGAGAAATCTTCCTCTCTGCTCTTCTTTATCCGGTCACCCTTTCGTCACTCTTCCATTCGAATGGTGTCTCTATTAAAACTGTTTTCATACAGTCTAATTACATCAATAGAGGCACCGACTATGCACTTAGCAATGGATTGAACCATGAACTTGGTAAAGAAAGAGCATAGGGGAAGATTTGTCGTAGTCTGTCTCCCGATGAGGGAGATATTGTTGCTAGCCATGCTGGACAAAGAGGCCCACCACTGAACGTGCCATTTCTGTGATGTCACCAAGACGTAATCCATCCAATCACATGCTGTCCTCTGGCACAAATGTGGAGCGTCAGAAGTTACACGACAATTAGGCTTAGTCCCAGACGACAATGATGGAGGCAGTCATCGAAGACTCGGGATCTTATCTTTATTTGACACGGCAGGTGAACCGAGAACTTTTCATTCTATGTCCTGAGGAAGAGAATGTCCCAGACACTTGGCCCCCGAACAAAAGTAGTGACTTACGAATGCCTGCTGCGACTTGATTGCAATGCGAAATGTGGAAATTTTATTTCTGGAAATAATCATCACGAGTGATGAGATACGATATTACCGATATGAAGTTACCACAAAGTTAAAAAGTGCAGAATTTCACATGAAGGGTCAACGCTTTGACGACATAAGCGATACTGAAGCTAACGTGACGGGCGTATTGAACAACATTCCAAAGATGGACTTTTGTGACAGTTTCATATGAGTGAATGAACCTTCTGTGAGTTGTACTCAAGTGGAAAAAGACCGCGAAGAACACCTGAAGCATTAAAACTACCATCCTAGCTTCTCTGTACTTCCTATTAATCCACTCTAGAAACTCTACGGACTGGCAGGGTACAGACAAGAGGTGACTGTAGCTCTATACGCGACATAATACGTGTTTCGTACCAAAGCCGGCGTCTTCTACAACAGTCTTTACCTTTTTGTAACATCTGCCACTCATCCCACCCAAACTATTCGTATAAATACAAAGATAAACCTTCCCTCCTCATCTAGGCAGTTCCACAATACCCGCATCCACGCATCCGTTTTGTAGCCACAATTCCCGGAAATATCCATTCCTTTGAGCTGTCTCATATCCTCCAACAAATTACAGTAGCAGTCTTCTCCGTATTTCACCTTAATACCACAGCCACCTACATCCAGAATCACCCGCAGATGGCTTTCTTCTCTCCAGATACCATTGTCTAATATCAGTCCCATCTCGCCTTGCACTCCCTCGCCACCATAAGCATAAATTATATTACATCACCCCCAACTGCAAAAAGACGTGAATCAAACACCCACATTTCAGCGTGCCACCAATACTACTCGCTCTTCCATTCAGTTCGAATTTTCTTACCACGAGATGGCCATCCACCACGAAAGACGACCTTCAGTGAAACTACACTATTCCAACATCGACAACAGCATTACAACGACGGTTTAACCATCTCGCAGAAATCCGTAGACATTTGAAGATAATCTGTTTCAGTTGATGAAATTCTTTCTTTTTTTACGAATTTTTATATTTATATTCGACTGTTCATCATCGGTAAGGCTGAAGGGCAGATACTTAACTGTAGAATACCCCCCTCCCCCCCCCCCGCACACTTTGGGCGATATGAAATAAAGAAAAGCAACAAAATGGCTCGATTTAGGGGAAAAAAAGAAAAAAAGGGAAAAGGAAAAATGCGCTCTGTTCCTTAGAGTCGTCCCACGCATTAGAACAAAAAAATTTGCTCTTCTATCAAACTTCATTGTGGTTATAGTACGACACAAGGTCACCCTTCGGACTGCTATGCTCTCTTCAGCTTACTTCATTCTTACAAAAGTTGAAGGTCTTTGCCTGCACATCACAATCGACAAAAAACCTATCACTAGCAAGACAAAAAATTTTGTATACCCCACGGTTGGCTATTAATTAGGTCTCACAGTTGCCATTAAGCCTAAGACTGCTTAGTTAAATGAATTCTGTAGAACATACACAATACTGTGTTTTTCATTTATTACTAATATTTGTTGCAAATTGAGAAACATGAAATAGAAAACAGAACATTCTTACTTATATAGACTAGATTCGATCATTTCACAATTCACATTAACCCATATCAAACCTTATTTTACTTTTATGGAACCAATCATTAAATATTTAAATATGTTACTTTTATTAGAAACCTATTATGCAGAATTAGTTACCTAACATGTATGTTTGTTAATAGCGTGGAACTTAAATGAAAGTAAAAAGAAAAGTAACACCAAGATTAGAACTAACCACTTTGCTATTAGTTCACGTTTTACACACTTAGCTGCAGACAACTGTGTTATGTACGTCGTACATTCCCTCCTCAACGGCTGATGAAAGTATTCTAATTTAATATCCAGATACTATTCTTCGGATGTTTCTTTATTTATTTTACTATTGTAGCGTACTGCTTTAAGATGTTGATGCCGTGGCACTGACGTTAAGGTCCTGTAGCTTTGATAGATGTAAGAGGTACATTTCTAAGATACCTTTGCCAGTTATAATTTCGGCACACTCCTTTCGGATCTCACCAGGAAGCTCTGTTTCATGCGTGAACACTATACAACATTGGTAGTAGCAGTAGCCGCTGAAACGAAAGCGCGTCAACGCGATGTGAGGTGGGGGAGCTGCGTTACTGGTACGCCTGGGGACGGGGCTGGCAGCGAGTCGCCGGCGCCTGCGCGGTAGGCAGCCGGGCGCGTATTAATCCGCTCCGCCAGTAATCCCTGCGGCATGGACAGGGTTTGGCCGCGCGGCGGGCGACGAACTCATACCACGGCCGCCACGCCGCCGCCTTCCTAATCCCTCACTCGCCGCTGCGGGCCCGCTGATGACTGCGTCGTTTTCAGCGGCCACTGCGGCTTCTCTCAGTGGAGCTTTGGGTTTCCGCTGAAATTAGTGCCAGTGCCGGAAATGCTAGCAATACGAACGAATACGACTACCGTTTCGCAGTTGCCACAGTTCTTTCGTCAATTAATTTCGCCAAGAAACTCGACACAAAGAGCACTTGGGTTCTGGAAGTCAGAAAAATACAATAGAATAATGCGACAGGTACCTGATCACAATTAAAAGTATTTTAACAGCACCAATACTACTCGTACAGCCAGGGAACTATATCAGTCATATAATACTAATGCACAATAACGTTAACAGAAAATATACACAAAAAACTGGCTTAAGTATGACAAATATTTTGATAGATTTTAGTGTACAACAGAACTGACGAAACCAAAATCATAATTTTTGTAAACACAAAAATGAAGTAACCCTTTCAATTAGTTTAAGAAATGGACATCCTAGACCATACTGAGAAGACCGGCCATCATCTGGTTATCATAAGAGTATAGATACAGACCGGCAGAATATTAAATGGAGAGTAGCCTTTGGCACAAAAATCCAGACAACTGCGATATAATTCGCGCTGTGGGTTCCGTACACACCTAATTATGTACACAGATAGTTCATCTGTAGGTTTTGATGAGTGGATTTGCATTAAAATATGTGACTTAAATGGCCGTATCGTTTGAGTGAACTGACGTAGAAACTTAAATTTATTACACTGCCAAGGTGTCGTAGACCTTAGTACTTGTATTTCAACTTCATACCCCTTCCCATGCCTGAGAAAAACGGTCTTAATATACGGACAGGTAGGTGGACAACAAAGAGATCCTATAAGGCTTCTCATTTACATACTGAGATACAGAACTTTAAAAATGAAGTATAAGGATAAAAAACTTTGAGATATTTGTGACAAAGATTGCAGCAGTAAGACTTATATGAAACTTCCATATCAGCGCACACTCCGCTGCAGAGTGAAAATCTCATTCTAGAAACATCGCCCAGGCTGTGGCTAAGCCATGTCTCCACAATATCCTGTCTTTCAGGAGTGCTAGTTCTGCAAGGTTCGCAGGAGAGCTTCTGTAAAGTTTGGAAGGTAGGAGACGAGGTACTGGCAGAGATAAAGCTGTGAGTACCGGGCGTGAGTCGTGCTTCGGTAGCTCAGATGGTAGAGCACTTGCCCGCGAAAGGCAAAGGTCCCGAGTTCGAGTCTCGGTCGCGCACACAGTTTTAATCTGCCAGGAAGTTTCATATCAGCGCACACTCCGCTGCAGAGTGAAAATCTCATTCTGGAAACATCCCCCAGGCTGTGGCTAAGCCATGACTCCGCAATATCCTTTCTTTCAGGAGTGCTAGTTCTGCAAGGTTCGCAGGAGAGCTTCTGTAAAGTTTGGAAGGTAAGAGACGAGGTACTGGCAGAAGTAAAGCTGTGAGTACCGGGCGTGAGTCGTGCTTCGGTAGGTCAGATGGTAGAGCACTTTCCCGCGAAAGGCAAAGGTCCCGAGTTCGAGTCTCGGTCGGGCACACAGTTTTAATCTGCCAGGAAGTTTCATATCAGCGCACACTCCGCTGCAGAGTGAAAAATCTCATTCTGGAAATATTATCACTGTTGTGCTGTATCTGTTCCTATGTCTGACGACTGTTTGAGTACATTTGATCTCATCCACATGTGAAAATGTTGTGGGCTGGTACTAACAATTTGGTGGTATGATATGGGCACCTGATATTGCGCACCAAACACCAATCTTGAGTTTATGCAAAGGCTCTTCAAAGAACTTAGTACGTTTTTCTGATACACAGTGCCGCATGTTGTGGTAATTCACATACCATGACATGCGCAACCAGGCCTCATTTGGAGAAATGAAGAGCGGTAGATCCAAAAGTCCTGATGCCACATTACTCAGAAACTACCGGTAAAAGTCACACAACGATCTCTTAATTTCCACTTGCACTGATAAACGGCATTGATTTTGTTCAAGGCTTTCCTTCACTTGAGCGGTATTCTCTGGCGCTCGATCTTTTTTCGTTTTGTTACAGCTTTTATTCGATACATTGCAGATTTCACTGGACGTTTTGCCAAAATACTCAAAACACTTGCAGTCTTGCACAGTTTCACACACGTTATCTATGAACTGTGCTCGAGTAAGCCTCAGAAATGAACATCGTGAGCACTGCTTTGTGTCACATTCAACTGGTCGTTAAACATATTTACTCTCTTCACTCAAACATAATGGCCTAACCAAATATTCAGGACGGAGTTTGAGGGGGATGGCGCGGTGCGCATGGTCGCTAAGCGACTGGTCCGTGCCGGTGTTATAAATATTTTCCACGCCAGTTTTATTTTGATATACATATAATGCGGGTACGTGTGTGTATGTGTGTGTGTGTGTGTGTGTGTGTGTGTGTGTATGTGTGTCTCATTTTTCCTGATGACATGTTTCACCTCAAAACGTTTAGCGTGTATATGATCTATGGAACTAGTAACTAACTAGGGCATGAAGGTAACTTACGCAGTACCCAGTGAGTGTGTTTTAGGAGCATTACGATCAACAGCCTTTATAACTGATCCACTCAAGAACAGAGTCTACTCGGGGATAAGGCTGTTGTATATAGAGAAGTTGCAACGCAGAAAACTACAGCGACATACTGACTGATCTGTAGATGATAGACGCTTGATTCAGGGACTTCCGGTTAACAATATACGCGTATATAACGTATTACAAATAAGTAGGAGGAAAGTACGGCTATTATATGATTACAAGATTGACGAATAGTGATTGGACGCCATAACATACATTGAACATCTGCCAGTATTCGTAGGAACGATTTAAAGTCGAACGACAAAGTTAGTAGGAAAAAATCATCAGGATCACGAACATAGTAGCACACACCATCGTTCGACCGATAGTTGAGTATTACCCATTACCTGGGGCCTCTTACTAGGTGAGAATGATGGAAGAAATAGAGAGGTTCTAGAGAAGTAGTGCGTTTCATCACAGGTTCACTTAGTAAGAATGAAGCCACCACTGATGAGTTCATTTAACTGCAGTGGTACACACTACGATAGATGGGTTGTAATCACATATATGTCTGTTGCCAAAATTTCGAGAAATTGTGTTCCTAGATGAGTCAACAAACGTGTAACTTGCATCTACGTATAACTGTCGAAAAGATAATGGAGGTAAAAGTATATTTTAGCTCATACGGAGGTAAACTAACGACACTTCTGCACGTGTAGTATTCACGACTCGAACGAGAAAGGGGGGAAGTGACAGTGGTACACAAAGGGCCCTCTGCATCACACCACAACGTGGTTTGCGGTGTGTAAATGTAGATGTAGATGTAGATGTAGATGTAGAGTTGTAATTTTATACAATTATGACAAAAGATGAAAGAAATATGAAGATGTAACGCTATCTGGACGGTTTTACTCATTACCGCAGACGTGTTTAAGAAATTTCTTTCCTTATTAATAGCCTTTAGAAAAACTGAAGAAAAGCATTTCGTTAGCTTAGATAGTATTTAGATGAAACAATGAAGGTATCTTTCTCAAAACCACAAGTTTAAGCCAGCATCGCAGCAAAATAATAGAACTTGTGGAACAATCACGTTGGAAGAACTGGAGTCATAATGGAAATATAACTATAAAGTGACTAATTTGGCTCCCAGCTGATAGACACTACCGTGAATCTGGTTGCCATCGTGCACGTTGTCGATTTATTTATTTATTTTGTCATCAGTGTTCTGAGTCCTTTGAGGCTGCCCGTCACGAATTACTCTCCTGTGCCAATCGTTTCATCTTAGAGCAGCAGTTGCTACCTACGTTCTCCATTATTTGGTGGATATATTCCAATCTCTGTCTTCCTTCGCAGTTTCACCTCTACGGCTCCTTCTCGTACCCTGGTAGTAATTCCCTGACGTCTTAACAGATGTTCCCTCATCTTATCCTTCCTTCTTGGCGGGATTTTCCATATCTTCCTTTCCTCACCGATTCTTCAGAGAACCTCCTCATTCATTACTTGATCAGCCCACCTAATTTTCAACATTCTTCTTTAGCATCGCATCTCAAATGCTTCTAATCTCTTCTGTTCCGGTTTTCACTCAGCACATATTACAGTTCGGTCCAACGCTCTGTTCCAAACGTACATTCTCAGAAATTTCTTCCTCAGTTTAAGGCCTATGTTTGATACTAGTGGACTTCTCTTGGCGAGGAATGTCTTTTTGCTAGCGCTAGTCTGATTTTTATGTCCTTCTTGCTCCGTCCATCACGGGTTACTTTCCTGCGTAGGTAGCAGAGTTTCCTAACTTCGTTTGCTTAGTGATCCCGAGCTGTGCGGGGTAGCCGTGCGGTCTAAGGCGCCTTGACACGGTTAGCGCGGCTGCCCCCGTCGGAGGTTTGAGTCCTCCATTGGGCATGGGAGTGTGTGTTGTCCTGGGCATAAGTTCCTTTAAGTTAGGTTAAGTAGTGTGTAAGCGTAGGGAGCGATGACCTCAGCAGTTTGGTCCCATAGAACTTACCACAGATTTCCAAATTCAGTGATCTCGAATTCCTATGTTAAGTTTCTGAATGTTCTCATTTCTGTTATTCCTCATTACTTTAGTCTTTCCTCGATTTCCTCTCAAATCTAATTCTGTGATCATTAGATTGTTCATTCCATTCAGCAGATCCTGATATCCTCTTAATCCCACTATTGAAACAGTCTTTTATTTCTGTCGTTGCTTCTTCCATATATAGACTGAACAGTATAGGTGGAAGGATACATACCTGTCTTACATCTTTTTTAAACCCGAGCACTTCGTTCTTGGTGTTACAGTCTTATTGTTCCCTCTTGCTTCATGTACATATTAGATATTACCCACCTTTCCCAATAGTTTACCCCTATTTTTTTCTGAATTTCGAACATCTTGCGCCATTTTACATTGTCGAACGCTTTTTCGGTCAACAAATCCCACGAAAGTACCTTGATTTTTCTTCAGTCTTGCATCCATTATCAGCCACAACGTCAGAACTACCTTTCTACTGTCTTTACTTTTTCTAAAGCCAGTCTGATCATCTAACAGATCCTCAATTTTCTTTTCCTTTCTTGTCTATGTTATTCTACACACCAACGTGTATACTCGTTTTGTTGCCACTTCCCTCCCGTTACTTTGGAAATTCTGATGGGATGTTATCTATCCATCCTGTCTTATTTGATCTTAATGAAAAACTATGTATTATCCCTAAACAATGTCTCCATTAATTTACTTTGTACCTCGGCAGGTTGTGGTTAATGCTGGTAGATATAATGAATGAGCAGCTTCAGTCAGCTACATTTTACCCCAGGAGCTGCTAACAAACGGCCATATTCCGTCCATCAACGAAATTTCTGTGAACAGTCTACGCATAACCCGTCCAGAAGATTATCACATTATTTGGGATTTGCATCCTCTACCATGGAAACAGCTGTGGCCTCCAGTGCGCTCAGTATTTTATGTTTCCCAATCGTTCTACTAACAAAATATCAGTATTTTCTATCAGATATAAAATGTCTGTTAGTGATAAATTTGCCATTTAGGATGAATTTGCCAATAACTGAATTGTTTTCATCGTCTGTGGTTGTAGGCAGCCTACCTGAACATTGGAATAAACATGTCGACGACTCAGTACCTTAGTTCATTATGCTTTGCGTGAGCTGCTAATGTGTTCTAAGCAAATTTTGTTCTACGGCGACCACGAATAGTAAATGCATGACTAAGAGTTAACAAGTAACATTTAAACACTGTGATCACTGAAAGGTCTCTTGAAATTTATTTTAATATAAATGCATTAGGAAATACTAAAAATACTTGTGATGGGTCTTGCTTTCCCGAGGAGCACAATATCTGAACAGTTATTTATAAATAAAATATTAAATGTTACGTAGGCAAGTAGTATCATATTATTGTGTAAGAAATTCGCGCAGTAGTGTGTTAGCTGCTCAACATATAAATAATTTATGTATGGAAAATGTTCAAAAAATAGACAGGTGACTGCAGGTGTAGATTACCCTTCTCATTCACTAAAGATGAAACTCGAGGATATACACAAACCGAAGGGCATCATGCCGAATCCTCTGTAGAAACATTAGAAGCAACTTAATACATGCATTTCTGTTTCATGATTCTTCTTTTTCATATCATATACTTTTTAATTAATTGCTATCTTTATGTGCCCTTATTGTAATGGGAAGAGATGGCAAAGATGTTATCAACCCGAGGGTTGGTTTGAACATGCAGTGCTTCGCTAGATGTGGTCCTGTTGGAGGTAGTATACAATTGCTTTCCTCCGACCTTCTGACTTACCACGGGGAACATAAAGCTTATCGAGATTCCGAACGTTGGAGTAACTCTACATTTTTCACGTTAACGAACACTGCCACAGGTGAAAGATGTGAAAAGTTGAAAGCTAAATGTTAAACGGCACTTTCTGTTCCAGGATCTTTGAGTCATAACGACGCATTTACTAAATGTGTGTTCTGAGATAAAGGCAAAAGAAGTTGTTCAGCAGTGCAAACACTATCATCTTGACCACTTAAGTTCACGACGCTGATAATCATGCTACCTCAAGGGTGTTAGAGTGTGTTTCAATTTCAGCATTACGTACTATACAATAAATAGGTAGGCACTGTTGGAGATACGTTTTTTGACATTAAATGTCTTGTTTCTTAGGGTAATTACATTTGGTATAGTGGAAATAGAATGCACTCTTGAACAAAATATATTTTGTTTAAGTCTGTTAGAAACTGCTAACAGTTTGTCTTAAAAAGTGTTTACTACTGCTTCACAAATTACATAGCTTATAATTATATTGCCATTTGACTTTAAACAACTCAAAGAGTAATCACCATGAGGAAATGACAAAATATATGTGAAACACAACATAATTATTGAATTTATTTGTAAAGATGTCAAAGAAATAGTAAAGAAGAATTAAGGAAAGCCGAAAATACTTTAATCATCATTATCATCAACATTAATTTCTGTTTCCTCGGGAGCTGTTGTATCTGCCATTAAGGACCTGTAAAATGATGATACCTTCTAATATGATGTCCATGTCCCAAGATCTAGAAGTGTAAGTAGGCTGTTTATGTTTTCTTTATGTAAGTAGGCTGTTTATGTAAGTAGGCTGTTTATGTTTTCTTTATGTAAGTAGGCTGTTTATATTTAATTATTGCCAACGTTACGTAGCGCTCTGTATGAAAATCACTGGCTGTGCTGTGTGCAGTCAGTGGCTAGTTTGCATTGTTGTCTGCCATTGTAGTAGCGGCAGCTGGATGTGAACAGCGCGTAGCGTTGCGCAGTTAGAGGTGAGCCGCCAGCAGTGGTGGATGTGAGGAGAGAGATGGCGGAGTTTTAAAAATTACATATATTATGACTTTTGATGATATTAAGGTAAATACAGTGTTTGTTCTCTATTAAAATCTTTCATTTGCTGACTATCCCTATTAGTAGTTAGTGCCTTCAGTAGTTTGAATCTTTTATTTAGCTGGCAGTAGTGGCGCTCGCTGTATTGCAGTAGTTCCAGTAATGAATATTTTTGTGAGGTAAGTTATTTGTGAAAGGTATAGTTTAATGTTACTCAGGGCCATTCCTTTGCAGGGATCTTTGATAGTCAGATTGCGTTGCGCTAAAAACATGTTGTTTGTCAGTTTAAGCACAGTATTGTATAAATTGTTCTAAGGGGACGTTTCAGAAGATCCCTTAGCTTTTCTTTTTGTATGGGAACTGAAGAAGTTACAAAGACTGAAGAGTGAAAGACCCTTGCAACCTCGCTTTAGCTCTGCGGAAGAATTCCACTCTTTTAACTTCTTCAGTAGTACTGTTGCTGTATTTAAAATATGTGTTCTGTTTTCTCTTTTTGATATTGAAACCAGAAAACATTGAGCCAGTTGACATTTTTTCCGTAAGTGTCAACTTTCCTGTTCTTTATTTTGTAGCGTCTCGCTTCTGGGAACTCCAGTACAATGTTCTGCCGAACTTCAGTAACACGGTATTTTTTATTCGTCATTACGACTTCAGAGAATCACCCTGATGGATCAAATATGTCAGGGAATTTTGTCTTTATGTCTATTGAGGCTTGAACTGAGTTACACTCCATTTTTGAGTGACCTGGAGCAAAGAACATAGTTTATTACAAGTATATCAAGATGATTAACAGCATACGGGAATTTAGCGTACGTGTTTGAGTTTCAATTTTGTCTTTCATATGCATCGGAAAAGAAATTCCAGTCGTTACCATCTATATTTGTTTCTAGAAAGTTAAACGATCGTGAGTCACTTTCTGAAGATCCAAGTTTGGCTGCCATTTCAATTCACACGTAGCGTGTAGCTTCTCTTGAAACTTTATTGTATACAGTTAGGTTGTACACACCTTTACAATGTCTTAGCATTTGTCTTTCGCCAGTAGCAGACAGCCTCCAAGACCAAATTCGGCTAAATGTGGTTTTCCTAATGCAATTTCCAACTTTATGCTATCTTTATTGGTCCTAGATAAACACTTTCGATCAATGTGATCATCCTGCTCTGAGCGGGGAATTTATTTATCTGTGGCATTCATGTGAGAGAACCTATAGCTTGTGTCACACATGTTATTGATAAGTACATGGAAGGATAGGCTTCATTCAGTACTATATGTTCCTATAACAGGTACGTCGTACATTTTTCAAAGATTTAACTCGTGAGACAAGTACTCCATCTCCAGATCATTCCTAGCATAATGAGAAGAGAGTTTTTTATGCTATAGATATGGTGTCTTATTTCTTCTTTCACAATATCGATATAGCTACAACTGGTTTGTTCTGTTCTCTTTCATTTCTGGGAACTATGTTCTGCTCATTACTTTTTAATGGAATTTAGCATATGAATTATTCAGTCAGATCCAATGTCACAAGAATGAAAGACTGACAAACGTGTACCTTTAATTATTGTGGAGGTTCCTCCCTGACAAACCTGTAGAAGTCGTATTACTGCACTTATCCACCTTTTGTAAAAGTGATCTGATGTATAATTGGTGCTTGTCTGCATCACCTAAATTCCAAAACCTTTCAAGAATGTTCAGTCTATCAGCCTCGCAGATGTTACAGTAGCATTCCCTTTGGTTTAATTGACTGTCCAGGGATAAATTTTGCTTTGGAAGAAATATGTGATTTCCCCGATTTCCCTTTGGTCTTTCTGTCGTTTCTCTTCCTTTATTCAGATTGAGAAATTCGCCTGAGGTTTATCTTTGGCTCATTCTCTTCGTCTCATATTTCATTTAGTAACATCTTTCCACCGTTACTGAAAGTTTCTCAAACGTCCAGATCTAAAATTTCATTCAGATTCATTCCCTCTTCCAAGACGACATTTGGATTGCCAGTATTTGGTGGAGGCGGATTGTTTAATGATTTATGAAGAGAAGCAGTAGAGTGACCTAGAAATGTTAAAAGCATAATTTGCCGACGGTATGTGTTGTGGGGGCGACAAATTTACAAAATAAATATTCTTAAATTTATAAGGTAATTGTGCATTTTTTTTCGAGAAGAAAAACTAATTACTAACTGTTTGCTGCCTACATTATTCCCTCGTATACTCTTGTACAACAATGCGAAATAAGCGTTAATAGCCAAACAGAAATTGTTTGGGCATTTTTGTTGCATAAATAACTGTATTGTCATTCGTTACCTCCGATTCCGCTGCATTAACACTGCCGAGTTGTACGTGCCCTCACCGTCATTATTATCCTTTGTTGGTGACTGCTTATTAGGATCTTTCATGGAGTCAACAAATGAGAAATCCAAATCTGCCTCACTGACGGCGTTCAACAGTTTTTCGGCATCCTCAGTTGTCACATAACTGATTTCTTTAATACGGTTGTAATTTTTTGCAGTACATTTACGAAATTACGTCTAAGTGAGTGGGCTTAACTTGCGATTGTGAACACCCACATAAATATCCAGATGACTCACTGTATTGTGAGTAATGAAAGATAACTTACCACAGCCTCTAAAAGCATAGCTGCCTCATGATGAAAGCACATTGTGAAAGGTAAATGAACTTGGATTTCCTTCCATAGTACACTTTTGATTCATCTAAAGATTACGAATTTATCTCACTATGGAAACACATTGACTGAACAACGGCGAAGGCTTGAATGATGAGACTAACAATGGTTTGATGTATTTTATGCTGCACAATAATGGATTACCACTATGTTAACAATATTGCAAGTGTTATGTTGACAATGTGTGTGTAAAGCCGTCGGCACACAGACCGTGCTGTCGGACGCCAACGGTGAGCGTGCCGAGCTCAACGTGCTGCTGAACGCTCAGGAACGATGCGACATGTGCATACGGTAAGTGGGCCCCAACGTGGTACACGCGATTGCGAAGCACTTCAGCGACAGTTGTAGGATGTTTCTAGTTCGCAAATCACACTGTTTAGTCAACGGGCGAGCGTAAAATTCCCACGTTATCTCGATTAAAACGCACATTTCCTCCATTGTCCATTTCCTAGTCACGTTATTCTATATGTAAAATACACAAATACAAACTTCAATATCGATGTACATGTTTTAAGGCAAAAAGGAAAGTACCATGTCCACTCAATAAGGACACCGGCTCATAAGAGTTCCATTAAAAACTGTGCGACACAAATTTGCAATAGTTCTCCACATAAGATAAACATTATTTTATCTTTCCCACGTTTTAGTAAAACCCTAAGGTAATTCTCACTTGATCACTGTTCCTACCCAGTAGCAGAATCTTTATAATATGTGAATTATGAAGCTCAAAAGAAATAGGAACAAAATATCTTTATCGTAGTCGCCCAAGCTGTCCTGTAGATTAAGCCAATCGATGAAACTCACTCCTAAAAAGGGTGAAGTTACAATAATTCTTCTGCCACGAATATGGTGTTTTTCATTATTTTATTGCAACGAATAACACAGTTAAGAACGGGTTTTCGAGTGATTTTCAATTTGCTGGTGCTCAGAAACGGCATATATGCGTATAGGCTTGAACTAAATGCGAATATGTCGCCTCACAGCTCTGTGCTGAAGGGAGATGGCGTGCATGTGACGTAGGTGACGTTGTGCCATGTCATTGGTCAACGCTCAGACGCACTTTCACAATATCTGACATGCTAGATATTGCTCTGCACGTTCGGAAAGACTCCCGAAAGTGCTATTCCACGCTATGACGTCAGAAACTCGGTACGCTCAACTCTCAACGTTTAAGAGCTTAAGGCTACAGCTTGCTCCGGGATTCGGACACATATCTAAAAATACACAGCCTTTGTTTTGTGACAGAAAGACACATGTGCTCTGACGCTCAAACCCAAAGTACAGCAAAGCGAGACAAAGTGAAGTAAAGCGCAATGCATCACATTAGATATTGAAGTGAATTTGTAAATCTTCTACAGACTGTCTCCGGAATAGTTAAATGTAGGAGTTCCTGTGCTTTTCATTCAATAGATTGGTTTTCGAAGATCGTGAAGCAAATGCGTCAAAATTGACTACTTTGTAGATACGTCGTTACGAATCTAAACCCCAGAATTTTTACTACAGTTTTTTTCCTTTCCTTGCAAGATTGCGCATAGACGCTATTAACAAGAATCAATATGCATTGTAAACTGGTTGAGCGGTTTATTAGCACTACAAAGTAGCATATTTAATTTTTGTAAGCACCACACGCTTCCAGCCAATTGGATGCCACTTGGTTCGGGTCCATTCCTATTTGATTTGAAGGCAGTATAAATAATTCATTTGACATTGCTTTTATTCATTTCCTACTTTCCTAAAGTATTTACTGCATATTTATACGTATTTATAGTGCATTCCCTGTCTGTATCTGACGATATCTTGTGCACACTTGCTGCAAGCATTCCCCTATTTCCTTGTCAGAGGTTACAAATAGTGCAGATATGACGTAATTCAATTCGTATGCAGTTTTCCTAGATTAATAAAGATAAATATCCCGTTTTAAGACCGTATAAATTTCAGTTATAAAGTAAAGTTCGATAAGGGTTCCTGGAAGTTGAGTTGTAGTCACAGATTTCTGTACAGTGTGTATTTTAATGTCTCGAAAAAATAGCTTGCACGAAATATGGCTCTGATCCCTACCGAATATAGGGTCATACAAATTCACTTTCGAGTCAGATCATTGTTCAATTGATTTGGATAGACATTATCGACATTTAGTCACTTTCACTTCAAGCTTTACGATCACAACCCAGGACCATGATCCCACTGCACCGAGTTCAGCTGTAAGTTCATCGCTTTTACCCTATACAGGGTGTTAGAAAAAGGTACGGCCAAACTTTCAGGAAACATTCCTCACACACAAAGAAAGAAAATATGTTATGTGCACATGTGTCCGGAGACGCTTACTTTCCATGTTGGAGCTCATTTTATTACTTCTCTTCAAATCACCTTAATCATGGAATGGGAACACACAGCAACAGAACGTACCAGCGTGACTTCAAACACTTTGTTACAGGATATGTTCAAAATGTCCTCCGTTAGCAAAGATACATGCATCTACCCTCCGTCGCACGGAATCCCTGATGCGCTGATGCAACCCTGGAGAATGGCGTATTGTATCACAGCCGTCCACAATACGAGCACGAAGAGCCTCTACATTTGATACCGGGGTTGCGTAGACAAGAGCTTTCAAATGCCCCCATAAATGAAAGTCAAGAGTGTTGAGGTCAGGAGAGCGTGGAGGCCATGGAATTGGTCCACCTCTACCAATCCATCGGTCACCGAATCTGTTGTTGAGAAGCGTACGAACACTTCGACTGAATTGTGCAGGAGCTCCAAAGTGCATGAACCATATGTTGTGTCGTACTTGTAAAGGCACATGCTCTATCAGCACAGGTAGAGTATCCCTTATGAAATCATGATAACGTGCTCCATTGAGCGTAGGTGGAAGAACATAGGGCCCAATCAAGACATCACCAACAATGCCTGCCCAAACGTTCACAGAAAATCTGTGTTGATGCCGTGATTGCACTATTGCGTGCGGATTCTCGTCAGCCCACACATTTTGATTGTAAAAATTTACAATTTGATCACGTTGGAATGAAGCCTCATCCGTAAAGAGAACATTTGCACTGAAATGAGGATTGACACATTGTTGGATGAACCATTCGCAGAAGTGTACCCGTGGAGGCCAATCAGCTGCTGATAGTGCCTACACACGCTGTACATGGTATGGAAACAACTGGTTCTCCCGTAGCACTCTCCATACAGTGACGTGGTCAACGTTACCTTGTACAGCAGCAACTTCTCTGACGCTGACATTAGGGTTATCGTCAACTGCACCAAGAATTTCCTCGTCCATTGCAGGTGTTCTTGTCGTTCTAGGTCTTCCCCAGTCGCGAGTCATAGGCTGGAATGTTCCGTGGTCCCTAAGCCTCCGATCAATTGCTTCGAACGTATTCCTGTCGGGACACCTTCGTTCTGGAAATCTGTCTCGATACAAACATACCGGGCCACGGCTATTGCCCCGTGCTAATCCATACATCAAATGGGCATCTGCCAACTCCGCATTTGTAAACATTGCAACTGACTGCGAAACCACGATCGTATTGAACACTAACCTGTTGATGCTACGTACTGATGTGCTTGATGCTATTACTGTAGAGCAATGAGTCGCATGTCAACACAAGCACCGAAGTCAACATTACCTTCCTTCAATTGGGCCAACTGGCGGTAAATCGAGGAAGTACAGTACATACTGACGAAACTATAATGAGCTCTAACATGGACATTAAGCGTTTCCGGACACAAGTCCACATAACATCTTTTCTTTATTTGTGTGTGAGGAATGTTTCCTGAAAGTTTGGTAGTACCTTTTGTGTAAGACCCTGTATAGCTGCGATCGGATTTTATGAGTGACTTTCACAGTATTATACGTTCATTTAGATACGCAATACCTGACACTTAGTAGCCACGTGTATGGTTGTAAGTGTGTGCTACTGAGACCACTCCTTTTTCTATTTGCTAAAAAAAATTGCGGTAATGAGTTTACTGTTTATATGGCATAGTTTCTCTAAATCATGCCCGAACGATACTACTTGCAACAGTAGGCCAGTTCCTAAAACAGTAGCTAGTTTACATAGTGTCATTAAATCCTAGAAGTGGCGGGGAATCTTACATTATGTAAAAAGTTTTCATTATATTCAATGAATATAACCAATCTTAAACACAAAGAAGAGCATGGTTTCAGAAAGAAACAGAAAAATAAACTATTATAATACCGTAGGTATGTACCAAATATGCAAGTAATTGAAGGCAGTTTGTTTAATGCCATACGCGTTACGCTTCTTCTCTTTGGGAAGTTCATCAATGGCCTGAAATACATGTTTCCTTTTATACATACAATAAATGTATCATGTGGTAGATATAATATGCTGCTATATTAGATTTTGTAGTGGTTATATGTTGTTTTTTAAGTTCGAACCAATTTTTGTAACACAAATTCCTTGATGTGTACTTATCGTTCTGTGTTACGATTTCCAGCGCTGTTAACTCATGTGTGTGGTGCTGGAGATGTCTTCATTAGTTTCCATACTCCAGCTGGCCGATTTCTGGCGTTCTTTAACCCATATTTGTCAAATCACACACATCTTCCATCTTTTCCATTTTTGTGATAAACGTTTGTGTGTTTTCGGCGTGTAGTGTTGACAACTGTTGTTGTGTGTTTGTCTTCTGTTTGTGTTGTGCTGTGGTTTGATATTTTTCTTTTCTTGTGGGTGTGTGTGTGTGTATTCTGCTGTGTGTAAATAGGTTTTTATTTTAATTAATAAATAGGAGTTTCTGTCTGTCTGTCTGTCTGTCTCTCTCTCTCTGTATGTGTGTGTGTGTGTGTGTGTGTGTGTGTGAGAGAGAGAGAGAGAGAGAGAGAGAGAGAGTGAGGGGCAAGGGGCGGGGGGAAGGAGATTCATTAATTATTTATCCTGGTTACACTTCGGTTTGTTATTGTTTTGGTGACTAGTATGATCAGAGAGTTATTGCTTGTATGGATTTGGTCGTTGAGTCTCCCACAGACACACAAAAATAAAGGCATATTTATTAAATACAATAAAAAATTTACACACTGCAAAATACACAAAAAAATTTACACACTGCAAAATACACACACACACACACACACACACACGTACACACACAACACATGGAAAATATCAAGCCACAACACAAACAGGATACAAAACACACAACAGTTGGTAACACTACACACCGAAAACACACATACGTTGATCACAAAAATGGAAAGTGCAAGTGTTATATGCGATGTGACAAATATGGGTAAAAGGACACCAGAAATTGGCCTGCTGGAGTATGGAAACTAACGAATACCCCTCCACCACCACACACATGAGCAAAAACCGCTGGAAATCGTAAGACACGCCGGACGATGAGTTCAAATTACGGAATTTGTGTTACAAAAATTGGTTCTAACCTAATAAACAAGATAAAAACACGACAAAATGTAATATCTTTCACATAATACGTTTGTTGTTTGTATTAAAGGCAACGTGGATTTCAGGCCTCTGATGATGCTTCCCAAATAAAAGAAGCGAAACGTTTATGTCAATAAAGAAACTGCCTTCAATTAGTTGCATACGGTACATACCTCCATGAATTTAGAGCAATTAAGGGAAAGACGGAAAACAGACAAAAATGACGATAATGTAATGTGCCTTATACTTCCTCGAACAACCACGGTCCTGTCCGAAGTATGTAGCACGACGTTGATCTTAAATAGCACTCTCAATCTTTACATCAGCGTCACTTACCTTGACGGCCCCGTATACAGAGATTTACGTTTCAACTGAAATGAGGAGAGTATCTTCATTCCAGCATCGCATCTCTGTTAATATTGGTAAACGTACAAAATTGTGTGTTTACATGTACTGATACCTCATCCACTGACGTTACCCTTGCTGTATCGTTTCTACATTTAAGCTAAATGTACGTCAATCATTGCACACAGTTAGAGGAATTAATCCGTGTAAAATATTCCATGGAATGGTCATTGCTTACTGTGAATCGGTGTTGCTGCGTTTGTCTCTCTTTTGTGGTGGAATTCGAGGATTGCACTTTTGTGCAACATCCGTGGTGGCTTACCTGAAACAACGGAAAAAGTCGTTATCAGTTAGGTACATCAGAAAACAAAACTTCGTAATGGGTTGGGTTGTAAAGGATCATGCTGCAATCTACAGCATAACATAATGCTAATGGTGACCGTAAACAAGCTGCAATTATTAGGACTACCTGTCCATTTGAATTAACTGAATACAAAGTATCATTACCACGAAAAATCCAGTAGAATGAAGAAAAGAATAGCAACACCTATAAAGCTGTTATCTGTTAGATAGAGGCCTAAAGGAGAGAATACGCTAAAAAAAAGCATGACGCAAGGGAAGTAAGCATTTTCTGTGTACCATCTCCACTATAACAGTGATTCTAAATAAGGCGATTTGTGGTTTTACGTAATGCCTATGTGGTTATCATTAAATAGAAAGCACAATTTGCGACTGGACAAGGACGGGTTAGCAATGAGACTGTTCTTTTATGGAACCATCCCGAAATTTGCTAAAAGCAATCATGGACAACCATAAATTATCGAGTGAGTCTGGAAATACCCCGGCGTACTGAATACAGTATAATTTTCAGGGCTTCAGCCCGTCGCTGTTCACTTCTATTTATTTGGGCACCTGCCAGAAAGAACCGTCACTACAGCTGAGTGTTCAGTACGGCTGACTGTCATGCAGAGTATACAAATTCGATTCCTGGTGCTCCAGGAGGGTTTTCCTTGACAGGAGGACTGGAAAGGGAACATTCAGCTTCGTTACGCCAAATGAGGAACTACTTGATCAAATATACTCATGTCTAGAAAAACAGAACAGCTTGAACGGCTAGAGATAAGACGTTCATATTCAAATGACATGTGCATTAGTATGTTCTTCAGAAATTATTAGCATTTAAGTCACCTCGGTTGAACGTGTGTCCTGTGCCTGGTAGGCACAGGATCCGCAATGCGCTCTGATAACTCCTTGGCATTGACGTGTGTAAGGCGTGAATGGTGTCGTCTGGTGTAGCCATTCATGCTACATTCACCTGGTTCCAAAGTTCATCTGTGAAAATGGCACTGGGTCACAGCGCTGCACGTGTCGTACATGTGGTCGTGCATTCTCTTGCTGAAAAATAGCGTCTGGGGTGTCGTGCCGGAAGTGTATGGCTACAGGTCACAGAACGTCATTAATGTAGGTCACACTGGCCACAGTGTCGTGGACACGCACCAACTGTGATTTCCGGTTGTACCCAATAGCACCCCATACCATAAGGCCATCAGTTGGTGCTATATGTCTCCTGAAAATTCAGTCACTATGATGCCGCTCCCCCTGTGTGCGGCGAACGAAAATGCGGCCATCATTTTCAAAGAAACAGAACCTGGATTCGTCCGAAAACACTATCTGATACATTCTTGTCCCAGTTAAGTCGTTGCATACACCATCGCCATGCAGCATGTTTCTGCAATTTGGTGAAACGTGGGCTCAGAGGTAGATGACGGGCACCTAACCCCTGCCGTAATAAATAGAGACAGACTAACATGTGTTCCAGTGTTACGCCGGAGCCGAGGAGGAAGCAGATATGTCCTGCAATGCCATGCAGTTGAGGTGTCGATCTTTTCGGGTTTTGTCGTGTTCCACGGCTTTCTGTGAACCATCCAAACACACCCGTTGCACTGCCAAAACACTTAGGCCCACTGGATCAGCAGTTGTCCGGATGGATGCATCACATCCTTTCATGCCAGTAATGCGCCCTCTTTGAAACTCACTGATGTGACAGTAATGTTCTCTCGTACATTTTTCATGCACCCTGTAGGTCTGCTCAAGTCACACTGATCCATTGCCTTCAGTTTATATCGACAACAAGAGCTGCAGGCACATTTTACCAGTAAGTGGCGTTGCGCCACAATGTCGATGTTGACCTTGCAACCGCAGGGAGACATGGTTCAAATACTAATCGTTTTTGGAGAACGTAATAATGTACATAACATATGAATATGAAGTCCCATCTCTAGTCGTTCAAGGTGGTCTGTTTTCATTCTTAACATGAGTGTAGTAGCGGCTCCAGGTCGCGAATACTGACAGAGGCGTGCAGAGCGATGTGCTGACCCCATGCCCCTCCACACTGCATCAAATAACGGAATTGGGGAGGGTGACAAGGCGGTCGGTCGGTACCGATGGCCCCGCCAAGCCCTAAGGACGTTGTTAACGTTCACCTGCCAGAATATTTTAGGTGATTCATCCAAGACTTGATATCAGCTACAAACGTTATTTAAATTGTTAGCATCTGTAGGCCTTTTGTGTTTGTGTCATATCGTAGTTGCAATTGTCAGCAGGCGAAAACTAAAAACTCTGCTGTCTAGTGCGTCACCACTCATCGTGGTTCTCGGTGTACCCTGTTGTCTTTGCTGAGAGTAGATCGTAAATTTCAAGTCATACCCAACTTGTAGCTGCCGTCCGTGTCAATAATGTTTATGCCAGGCGTACCATTATGAGCTTTTTAATAATGTAATCCAAAAATGTATTAGTAATAGCCAAGTTCGCTGTGTTAATGCATTCCATTGTTTTACCCGTCAGGGTAGTCGAACGCTGCTTCCTGGACCCGGGTAGGTGCGGCGGCCCCGGATCGAATCCGCCCGGCGGATAAACGACGAGTACCGGTGTGCCGGCCAGCCTGGCTGTGGTTTTTAGGCGGTTTTCCACATCCCACTAGGATTTTACACGCGTCACAGACATTTGCAACACGTCCGCAGTATTTCACGTTTTACACTTGACGCAGAGTGTTGGGGTACACTGATTCCATCCTGGGGGGTATGGGGAGGTGGCAGGAAGGGCATCCGGCCATCCCTAACACCAACACTGCCAAATCCGTTGTAACCACGCCGACCCTGCGATCGCTGTGGGACTATGGCGTAAGTGAAAGAAAGAAAGAATGTATTCCATTGTTTTCCCTATGGATGTACAATATTCGGCACAGGCAGTACGTACTCCATTGTTTGCCCAGTGGATGTAAAATATTCGGCAAAGGCAGTATGTATTCCATTGTTTGCTTACTGGATGTACAGTATTTGGCATAGGCAGCAAGTATTCCATTGTTTGTCCGGTGGATGTACAATACTTGGCACAGACAGACCTTGCGGGTGGCAAAAGAGGAGTGCCATGTTAATGTTCTATGCTATTCTCTTCCACGGTATATGTTGTGTGAGCTACCCTGCCTGACAGAAAAATGTGAAACACCCAAAAGCTGAGTAGAAAACGAAATGAAACTTCACAGCTTGATAGGGTGTATGACGTTATTTCAATGATTATAAAATCAAGTGAAATTTATGATGAACTTGGCAGTTGTTGTTGTTGTGGTCTTCGGTCCAGAGAATGGTTTGATGCAGCTCTCCTGTGCAAGCTTCTTCATCTCCGAGTAACTACTGCAACCTACATCCTTCTGAATCTGCTTAATGTGTTCATGCCTTGGTCTCCCTCTACGGATTTTTACCCCCTATGCTTCTCTCCTTACTAAACTGATAATTTCTACATGTCTCAGAATGTATCCTACTAACTCATCTTTTCTTCTAGTCAGGTTGTGCCACAAATTCCTCTTGTCCCCAGTTCTATTCTGTACCTCCTCATTAGTTACGTGATCTACCCATCTGATCTTCAGAACAATTCTGTAGCACCACATTTGGAAAGGTTCTCTTCTTGTCTAAGCTATTTATCGTCCATGTTTCACTTCCATACATGGCTACATTCCATACAAATACTTTCAGAAAAGACTTCCTGACACTTAAAACTATACTCGATATAAAGAAATTTCTCTTCTTCAGTGAAGTTTTCCTTGGCATCGCCAGTCTACATTTTATATCCACTCCACTTCGACCATCATCAGCTATTTAGCTCCCCAAATAGCAAAACTCATCTACTGCTTTAAGTGTCTCATTTTCTAATTTCCTCAGCATCACTTGATTTAATTACACTACATTCCATTATCCTCGTTTTGCTTTTGTTGATGTTCATCTTACATCCTCCTTTCAAGACACTGTCCATTCCGTTCAGCTCCTCTGCCCTCTCTGACAGAATTGCGATGTCATCGGCAAATCTCAAAGAGTATATTACTTTCCCATGGATTTTAATTAATACTCCAAATTTTTCTTTTGTTTCCTTTACTGCTTGCTCAATATACAGATTGGATAAAACCGGGGATAGGCTACAACCCTGTCTCACTCCCTTCCCAACCACTGTTTCCCTTTCATGCCCCTCGACTCTTATAACTGCCAGCTGGTTTCTGTACAAATTGTAAATAGCCTTTCGCTTCCTGTATTTGCCCAGTCCGGCCACTGAGATCCTAGATGACGGTATTGGGACAGAGTTCACATCCAAGCTGGTGCTACCCATGTTCTATTGGGGACAGATCTGTGGATCTAACTGGCGACAAAAGTACCTTAACATCACGTAGAGAGTACATAGAGATACGTGACATGCGGACGAGCGTTGTCGTATTGAAAAATGGCATCATGATACTATCGCATGAGAGGCAATATATGAGGAAGCAGGGTGTCTTAAACGTGCTGTTCTCCCGTCAGAGATCCCTGAACCACCACTAGCAGTGAGCTCAAGTCGTACCCGGTGGATCCTCACACCATGATGCCAGTATCAACAACGCTGTGCCTCTCCAAAACACTGGAAGAATGAGACCTCTTCCCAAGTCTCCGCCATAATCGCTATGGTCATCCAGTGTACTGCAGCATTGTGATTGATTGCTGAACACAGTACGAAGCCATTCATCAACAGTCTGTGCTTATTGGTCTCGGCGCCACTCCAAACGCAGCTGTTTGCGTTGTGTTCTAGGCAGGCTACGCATGTGAGGTAAGTCCCTAATCCGGTTGTATCGAATCTGCAACCAATGGTGCGGGATAGGACAGGATGTTGCAAGGAGTCCGTTACCTATTCTCGGATGGCTTGTGCAGTTGTGAAGAGGTTACGATATTCCTGGGGTGATCAGACGTGGTGGACCGGAAGACGTTCTATATGCCCGCCCTCACGTGCTGATACAGTTCGACATCGGGTCAGTGTCACACCCGAATGACCTATAAATTAGATACCGCACGATTGGACCAGTAGGCACAATGGAGACCCACAATGATGACCGTCAAAAACTGTCATGTGCTGACAACGCTGTCTCAGACGATTACATGGCGTCTCCATGTTCTTCATAGAGATCACGCCCCATCGGACGCTGTTAACGCCCCTTATATAACAGACGAGGCTTTGTAACAACGCAAACACGAGCAGCACTAACGCACACTAGCGCCTTTCTACCTGTCACAGAGATTTGCAACTCTAATCATTTACATATTCGCAGGTGATGTGTACGTTTACGAGTTTATATTGACATCAGACGGATTGCTGGTCTTTTGCTGTAACTCATAATGTCATGTTAGTCTCCCGGGTAGAGCATTCATTTTCTTTGTAGACTGCTCTTAGACGGGCGAGCTTTCGAGGCAGACTACCAGAACCGGAAACTGTGTGTGCCCTACGTGTAAATGGTTCATGTACACTCATGGCCTGCAACGTGTGTAAGCAATCCCTTAACTAATACTGTAAAACAGACTGTTATAGCTAAAGCTAAAAGAATGACTCATTCTTCTGTCCAATCAGAATATACACCAACGACTGGCAACTATCTTTTTATCTTTCCAAGATAAATTGCATGTTCTTAAAAATGGATGTGAACTCACACAAAATCTCCTTTAAACTTTATCTCCATAGGGCCATTCTATCAACACCCTTGAAAGCAGAGTGCACGGAGATTTCATTAATAAAAAAACCATTAAGCATAAAATATACATTTCCACTTGGCGCCATCTATCACTGTCGAACGTAGAGATTATAAATTTATTACTTTATTATTGTCTTCACAGAACAAGCAGTGTTGGAACTATTGAACTGGATCTTGGTGACACCATATCTTTCTATTACCTGTAATGCAGGACACTGTTTCTTGTATAACTGTGGAAATAGCTATAATTTTACATTCAGGACGTCAGAGAGTTGTTTTTTAAGGTACAGAATCGTCAGTTTCAACACAAGGAGACCGAGAATTATCATTTTGTCTTGAAAAAAGAGTCAACACGTATATCTGATGTGCAGCAAATTTATATTCGTGTACAGTGGATACGACGTGAGTAAACTGAAACAGAACTTCTACAGCCAAAAACTAATATACAACAAAAAGTAATTCATAAGAATGTTTGTTTTCTGTGATAGGTATTATTCGTTCCAAAAATAAAAAAAGCCGAACAATTAATTTTTCCGCACATGCTGTCGTCTGAGTGCTAACGTAACGAAAAGCACTTTAGAGCAAGTCCAGATTGATAGTATTACCAGTTTCTTTCCCATGAGCATCTCCATTACTTTATAAGAAGGACCAAATCGGCTAATACGTTAGTTATGAAGTGTTTTTTACGACACAGAATACGCACAGATATACTTTACGTATTCTTCTTTTATTTATTTATTTCCCATTTTCTCTCGACTAGTTCAGTGGTTGCAGCCCCATTTCAAGCCTTCCTTCACGTATGCAGCATAGCTGTCAATACGGGATCATCACTGGTCAATGGTGATGACAGGCTGCGGTGGCCGAGCTGTTCTAGGCTCTTCAGTCCGGAATCGAGGGACTGCTACGGTCGCAGGTTCGAATCCTGCCTCGGGCATGGATGTGTGTGATGTCCTTAGGTTAGTTAGGTTTAAGTAGTTCTAAGTTCTAGGGGACTGATGACCTCAGATGTTAAGTCCCGTAGTGCTCAGAGCTATTTGAACCATTTTTGATGACAGGCTCCAGCTCTACAGCTTCGCTCCATACGTGAAGAAGGGCTTGAAAATGGGCTGCCACTCCGAAATTAGTGGCGAAAAACTGAAATATAAATAAATGAAACGTAAACGAACTGTAGATATGGAACTTCGTTTCGAGAGGAAAAATTGTTTTTAGTTGCTTTGCATGAGAACACAGATACCTCCAAAACAGAACAGCTAGCATTGGCCATCTGATGCACGAAAGAAAAGAGATGCAGAATGGGATAACAAGCGAGTGTGCGTTTAGGACTTCCCATCACTCAATACTTGAGAGAACTGTCTTAAGCTGTAAGAGTAATAACGAATGGCTCTTGTACTACATGAACATATGGAAGCTTTTTGTAATAAACAAAATTTTGGAAAGTTAAACTAGAGCTAGAAATTATTGTCTCTTGCTGACCCTAATAATGCATACAAATATCACTTATAATTGCTACGAATGTTACCAAGAGGGACGGGGGGGGGGGGAAGGGAAACGAAAGGGAATTAATAAAGGCTACACTTTTCAAATTATAGCTGTAAATAACATTATTTTATTCTGAGGAAAAGAATATGATAAATGAAAATCTCGACGCACATTAATGAATGAAAACTTGGGATTATCTTTGGTAGTATTTCCAGTAGTGATAGGTTCATACTTTTTATTGATTCTCAATACACGTTCCTCTGAAGAATGTTGCAACTAAAGCATCATAAAACTTACAGGTGGAATGCGTTGAACCTCAGATAGGTTTGATACTGAAACCACAGTTCAACCTCAGTGGACTATTCTAGAGGTTAAGCGATGGTACTACATTGCTCAAGCCGTAAGTTTGTGAGTGTATCCATATAGGAACGGTGCATGTTGTAAAAGCAAGTTAAGGCCGTTTGTTATAGACACTTTTTATACAGCGGTTGTATTCATTCAGATATAGGTAAGCACTTTCACGTTTTATAGAACATTTATTAGTCAGTCTTCTGTCTGCTAGAATAACTTCCTCATTGATTAAGAGACATAAGAAGACCTCACACGTTCAATAATATTGTCCAACTGTCAACATATTGACCATCTAAGAATGCGTATTGATGTTTTGTCAATACTAGAAATAGTGAGGAGCAGTACTGATTGACCTCAGAATATTCTCATTATTGTCAGTACGTACAGAACGTGTAAGGTTAGGTATCGTCAGTTTGATAATATTCTCGATTCAGATGTTGACTGAGCTTCAGCAACCAGCTACCTGGCTTCATTTGGACTTTTTATTTTTCAATACGCTGTCATCTGTTAATACCAAAGCATTAATAGGCCTATTCAATGATAATCATCGCATATACCCGTTTAGGACGGTTAACGGATGATTCCCCATGACAATGCTTACATCATTAATATGAAAACGCTCGCTGTTTGTTCCACTCGCCCCGAGTTAACCAACCAACCAATTTGAAAATGTAGTACAGATTGGTGTATTACATAGCAGTTTGGAAAAACGCTCTATGTCGAAAAATACGCCATATACATACAAAGACCAGTATGAGGTCTACGAAATGTATGTCAGTTCCACCAAATTATCACAAAGCGTAAAAGAAACTGTTTTACGTTGATTGCCTAAGCAGTTCCTTGCCAGATAGATATAACTGCTTCCCAGGCTTCCAAAGAATTTTACTACATGCTGTTGCTGATACTATAGAAATAAACTTCAAGCATTAAAATGATCTGCCTATCTCTGAGTGATTCCTAATGTCTTGCCGACTGCGACGGCTTCTTCCATTAATGTATTTCGCTTCTCTGTTTTATCTCGTATCAACACTGATAACTTGACATGCGACGGAGGACTCATTGGACAGTATTTTATGAAGTGTCAGTAAATTAACACGTGACCACTCGTTCCCATTTTCTTTACCATTCTCGGATACATTTCGTCTTTTTCGTTGTTTTCTGTTGCTTGCAAGCTGTAGCTAATATAACTGCGGCACACGCCTTCTTTTCAGTGTTCAACATCTTAACCTCGTAATACCGCGTTGTTAGCTCACAGTTTTTGTCAGTGTTATTGATAAAGTGAGGTCGCTTCAGTATATTTAAAGTTTGACAAACCAGAATTGTCAATAAATATTGAAAGTGTGGAGGCCCCTATAAGCTCTGAGATTAGTGAGCCAGTAGTATTGATTAGCGAAGAGAATCAGTAAGCCAGCTCCGCTTGGCTTATGGTACAAACGGACACACTTGGCTTCCGGCTGCGACAGTGAACAAGTTCTTTTTCCCTGTTTGTAGGGCGTGCCGAACTATGTAGTATAGACACTTGTCTTGTGATACTGAAATGGACACAATGAAGCGACATCATCCAGACTTGTGGTGAGACGCATCGTTGCTTGTGCTGCCTATTCGTAATTGTCTGTTGCATTGTTTCCAGATTTATTCATACGAGCTAATTTTGAACCACATTTCATGTGAGCAATGTTAGTTACTTCGTTCAACCTTACAAGTTAATCTGAACACGTGAGAATTGATATCCGTTTTCTGTTCACACACCCGAATCCGCAAGGAGTTTATCCAGTTGCGTTTCCACTCAATATATTAATTTATGGCCGTTAATATGAACACTGAATTGTTTTTCTGACTTTTGTAAATGTACGGTGATAGGAAATCATTCGGTCAGTTAAAGCGTCCTTTATGTAACGTGTGAAATTTTGTTCTTTTTCTGCATAATATATAAATGTTTATTCAGTTTTCACGAATGTGCGGCACCCACTAACTCATTTTCAACGCCTCTGATCTTTCTTATATCCTGAGATTTGATGTCTTACGAACCTCGTTGACGAACGAATTATATTCACTTTCATATTATTTCCCGAAAAAAGTGGTTGACTGCCTTCAGGCTGGAGAGTATTCAATTTTGCAATGCCGTTTTCAGATAACAGGGTAAGTGTGTGTTACAGTGTAACTTCAGAGCGCGTGTTCGCAGTGAAGTAGTCGATATGTAGCTACCATACCAGCTCGTTTTCAATTTATCAAATATTGTGGGATACGATGTGCGACTGAATTTACGTTATACAAATGCAAGGAGGGATTCAGCAGCATAGAAATGGAATAACTACATGAAATTTGCTAGAAAGATCACTGTGTCAAGTTACGTTCGTTCATGTTGTGCTAAAACATCTTTCACTACTCCGTTACTGAGCACGTAAATATGAAGAGTTTTCGTGGAAGCAACATAATAAATAAAGAAATCGATCCACATTAATGGCTGAAAGCCTAGGATTATCTTAATTAATGTAGCCAATACTGATGAGTTCACATTTTTTATTCATTCATTAGATTTAAAAATTTATGTAGACTCAAAACGTTACGCAATAAATGAATGAAAATTAAAGCATAGATTTTTCATAATCCAATTAATATTAATTTAATTTATTTAATAACCTAGCTCAGTGCTTACTCAAAGGCGGAATTACAACTTGCCCTGAGAAATGCGAAAGGGTGATCGTACCTGCAAATTAAAGTATTATCTTTTTAGCTAATCCTAAAGACTGGAAGTTCTTCTCCTTTATTACCATATTACTGACATAGCGCTCGGATCTTGCTTGTCGAACCTTTGTGTCTATAACCCTGCGGTGCACCGGTGAACGTTTTAGCCGGCCTGTGAAACCGAGCAGTTCTAGGCGCTTCAGTCTGGAACCGCGTGACCGCTACGGTCGCAGGTTCGAATCCTGCCTCGGGCATGGATGTGTGTGATGTCTTTAGGTTTAAGTAGTTCTACGTTCTAGGGGACTGATGTTAAGTCCTATAGTGCTCAGAGCCCTTTGAACCATTTGAACGTTTTAACTACGGGAAGCAAAAAAACAATATTTTTACTACGGGGACTTACGTGTTGCTCGAAGATGTTTGAACCAGAGCAACCGTAAATTTCAAATCAATATCCTGCAATGAACTCAGTAAAGCGCTGTGGTACTATGTGTTTCTATGGATGGGAACATGTTTACACATGCTGCACCTAATAAGTTATGCAACAACTCTTGAAACCGACCAACAGTAACTGTTTAGGAAAAAAAAAAAAGATATGACTAATCAAGCACCCAAAGATGAGCCCTTATGGCTCGAAATTCATCGCATATTGAAATAAAAAGTCACCATTAATGACTTATGGCAGTTTGTTTTCTTTTTTATGAAACTAATTCACTCGATTGCGACAACACTTACAGTCGTCAAGGTGGTCCTGCTACCGACACTGTGGACAAAATAAAGTTTCTTGCGTACCTGAACTTGTCAGAGTTCTTGAAGTTACCGGTGGAAAGCTCTGAAGGACAAAGTGCAGTCACGGGCAGATCTACTCGTGCCACAGCAAATTTGGCACAGCGAATCCGGACCGGAGTAAAAGTGCAAGTTCACAAGATTACGTAAGCTTTGAAAGGTAGGTTTCGGTTACAAGCGCGTCCTCCGCCAGTTCTCTTCCCGAACTGGCCAAGGAGTTTCGGCTCTTTGAAGGAAGTTAGCCACGAACTCAAACGTTGTTTAGAGGACGGAGGCGGTGTCTGCAGGAAGGAGGACTTGGCCACGGAGGACGGGGCTGGTCCTCCCCTCCCCCCCTCCCCCCCCCTGCCCCATCGCCCGCCACTGTGCTGACAAAGCACCGGCTGATTGCGTCCTGCGCGTGACCGGCCGCAGGTCCCTGCGCTGTGCAAACAACCACGCCCCCGGGGACAGTATCGCCCCTAAACTCCACACGCTCCTCTTCCCACTAACTCACCACTACAGCGCTCTGTGTACTCTGGAGACACTGCTCTGGCTCTTGTCCTTAAATAAGGCTGGCGGACCTCACTCAGGCTGCCGGTGGCCGCTAAATACGCCTTTCCTTTTCTTACGAGTTTAATTAGAAGTGTCCTTCCATCACACCGAAAGCATTCTACTGACAAGAAACAGCAGATAATACGTCTTTTCTAGGAAAGAGTAGTTCTACTACGGGTATCACACCTGAATAATCTTGTGCCTGACCCACAGTCGATATTTCAACACTATTTCACTGTTTAGCAGAAGAACTTGGTGAATCTTAAAAAATGAAAAAAAAGAAATGTTTTTCAGATTCAGTGTCAAAGATAAACGAAGGTGCCTATACAAAGATACTTAGAGTGATTAAAATTCTGGGTATTATGCCGCGTCATTGCTAAAAACCAACAACAGTAATAAACTAAAACCGACGTTTCGGCCGAACTGGAGCGGCCTTCCTCAGGGCACGACTGGTTTTCCTTGGGGATATGTGCTATTTATTACAGTCTATCGATGTCTGATGTCACTGTTGTAAAACTTTTAATTGGCTCTCTAATAGAGAATTAAAGGCGCTACGACACACGTTTCGTGCCAACGGCTATGATGACATCATAAGAAAGGTAGCTAAAACCAAAGGGAGCAGAACACGAGAAGAAGGCAAAGAAGCGAAGCTTCCACTGGTACACTTACCATATGTAAAAGGTGTCAGTGAACAGCTAGGCAACGTCCTCCGCCGACGAGGTTCCAAACCGATTTTTCGAAGCAGTCACAGGATCCACGAAATGATAGGTTCCACCAAGGATGTAGTCAACCATCTTAACACTGCAGGTGTTTACGATCTCCGGTGTGAGTGCGGAGCTTCCTACATAGGAGAATCAGGGAGACCTGTCAGCTTACTAGCAGGAGAACACGAACGCTATGTACGGTCACAACATAATAAATCGGCGATAGCGGAACACTATCGTGACTGTGGACATCCTATGAGGTTCCAGGAAGCCCGAGTACTGGTGAAAGAATCGTGGATGCGAGAACGCAAAATACGACAGGCGATCGATGTTATCAAGCAGCCTGACAACATCAACAGAGATGATGGCTACAAACTCCCGGCATCCTGGCTGCCGGCCATCCCACTGCAACGGGCCATTTTGTGCGAGCTGTAAATAAATAGTTGCCACTATTAAAATTTCACCCCTCGTAAATATAAATCGAAAAGAATTTACAGGATATTAAATGTGTGGTGGCAAAATGTCGTCACTCCACATCGTCTTCCCTCCAGGGATTGATACTTGAGTACACGAAACATCTTTGTAATACTCGCTTACTGATCGAACCTAGAACTGCGTCTCGTCTGAAAAATTATGTGTCCAGTTTTGTCGTAGTTGCCCCAATGTCGACACACCTATCTCTCTGCTACAGCCCCAAGGGACCTAGCTATAATGGCAGCCAATTTGACAATTCGTGGTGCTCGTCGCACTGTCCCGTTGGATATTTTATGCAATCAAGGTACTTGACGTGGCTGTAAAAACCTTCAAGCTGATAGCCAATACATGTGTCTTTCCTCACGCTAGTCGTATGGGGCCGCTGAGAATGGAGAATGGCACTCCTGAAAATATGAATTCCGCATTCATATAACTATTCTAAGGCACTGACCAACGTGAGGAAAAGTGACGTGGTAAACTGTGGTCTAAGTATACCAAGATGCGGCCGCCGTTCAGCTTGAATGAGGAATGCAATCTTAATTTTGAATGCAACCTTTGCCTATGTATATAGTAAGTTCATAAAATGATATGATCAGTTTCGATTACAATGTTGTTCAATCAAGTACTGAGTCATTGTCATTTGGTTTACCCGCGACCTTGCCAAACAAAAGTTATATTGAAACTGATATCACTTTGATTAGCAGTAGATCTAAGTCAGGCACTTAGCATCCATCAGTTGTAGCACTGAAATATTGTAACATTAGTTCTGAGAAATTGAGAGACACTGTACAGAAAGAGCGGAATCACTTGGCTGAATAAATGTGCAATAACCAATAGCCACTTCGTCCCAACGTCTACTTTAATTTCATTTCAGTGAAAGAGAAACTTCTGGGGTCCCTCTCTTTACAGATATAAACACCTGCCGAAAAAAGCTGCCTAACCTTACCTCTGTATTAAGGTGCAGCTTAAATGCAGCGAGTCGGTACAGACAAACCAGTGGAACTATAGCTCTGAAAATGCTGGAGCCACTATATGAAACCTCCCTCATTTACGTACTTCGGCGTCTTTTATTTCTCCGCGCAGCCAGGGAGATCTTTTTTGCAGATGTCTCTGAAACGTTCCCCTAGGAAAATAATGAAAGGTGGTATAAAACTGCCAGCGGAACTGCAGCTAAGTACATCTGTGACGTTCTCACTCGTTTCGACACCTGTGAGCTTCACAACCACGTGCTTTATTATCAACTACTGCTTGTGGCATTTTGTTTTTAAGTGGAAACCAATTTCATCAGTCTCACTGGAATTGATCTTATGAGGAAGAATCCGAATCAGTTTACGATGAACAATATGCAAGACAAAAGAGAAGACAGGGGAGTGAGGAGAAAGATAGTTGGCGCAAACAATAATAGCAGTTGTTCCGGTTTGGTGTCTGGAGTTGAGAAAAGGTAGTATGAAAGAGGAAAATACAACTCCCATACAAGTATGGAAATATGGCGAGATGTGTAGGAATGGGCGCCACAGCTCTCCAGGAAGGAGACAAGTTTACCAAGAAGAAATGGAAGAAGGTAAACAAAGAGATGCGATAAGCGCTGTTCATACTCACAATTCGATGATAATGAATGATAATGTGAATCCACTGATTTCAAGATGGTTATTATCAGTGATTCAACCTGCCACATCGAGAGTGGGTTAGTAGCCAATCTCTGAGTATCTTTATAAGAACGTAGACTTCCGCGGCCGGTGTCACAGTGATTAAAGTTTTTCTGGGTATTATGCCGCATCATTGCTGAAACCTAACAACAATAACAAACTAAAACCGACGTTTTGGCCGAATTGCAACGGCCTTCCTCAGGACACGACTGGTTTTGGATGGGGATATGTGCTTCTATTTATTACAGTCTATCGAAGTCTGACGTCACTGTTGTAAAATTTTTAATTGGCCCTCTAAAATGACTGGCTAGTCATGACGTAAGGGAAGATGGAAGGAAAGAGGCAATTCGTGGATGTCCAAGTCGTCAACGGTTGATACCTGTCCGCCAATCAGCGTTCGGCTTCTGGTCGGCAAGTTTTCTTCCTGGTGTGCGCGGAAGTGGACTGGCAGTTGCTCTACAGCTGTTTGTGCAGATACGCCCGTGTCCCGTGTATGGTCACCAGCATTGTTTATAACCTGATTCCAGCGATGTGAAAGTCGTAGGATACTCTTAGCAGTGCCAGTTGTGTTGACAGTTCGAACGGCGAGGTCAGTTGCCTTATGAATTTGTAGCAGTTCTGAAGCGAATGCCGTGAAATGTTTCCTTCAGTTTAGGAACCGAGTTAAACTCACGAGGACTTAATTCTGAGGAGTTCAGTAGGTGGCATAGTACTTAGCGGCAACATCAGTTAAACAAATCAGTAAGGGCTTGCACTGTACGTGCTTGAGCATTGTCCTGCAAAATGATGGTCAGGTCCTGCAGAAAGTGTCATCACTTCTGTCTCTATGGTATTCATTTTTGGAACACAACCTACGATCAGCTTAGAGACAGAAGTGATGCCACTTTCTGCAGGACCTGACCATCATTTTGCAGGACGACCCTGAAGCACGTACAGTTCAAGCTGTTACTGATTAGTTTGACTGATGGGGCTGCTAAGTGCTGTACTACCTACTGCATTCCCCTAACTTAAGCCCTCGCAAGTTCAACTCGATTTCTAAACTGAAGGAAACACTTCAAGGCATTCACTTTAGAACTGCTGCAAATTCGTCGGGCTATAGACGGCGCCATTCTAAATGTCAACACAAATGGAACTACTAAGAGTATCCTACGACTTTCACATCGCTGACAACGGCTTATACACAATGCTGGTGACTACTTTGAAATTCAGTAAAACATTGAAACACGTATCTATTTTGTACGAGCTGTAAATAAATAGTTGCCACTATTAAAGTTCCATCCCTCGTATGTTAGATCACTGTTCATGATGCACAGCTGGATTATTAATCATTTCAGTAGCTTTCTGTAGTACTGAACGTCTGAGAGTTAATTGCAGCTGAGCTCTGACAGAAAGGGCGACATCTGTGTTCTGAAGTGGTGAACATTTACTGTTCTGAGAGAGAGAAGAGCAGGAGGTGGTGTTTTACAATGCTGGAGGCCGCAGAACCTCTGTAGCGTGGACAATGTGGGCAGGACCTGTTTATCCGCTGTGGACATGGGAAAGCGGCTGGTCAAATATTTAACAACGAAATTCGCCAAACAGCCGTGCAATTGAGAAGTTATTTTATTTTATTTTCGCTACCATTTTCGGCTATTCATTATACCATCTTAGGGCCCCTACGTAATAAAAAGGGTATACATGTAGTGTACCTCAAGGTGTACCACAGCAATGTTTACAGAAAGCGGTGAGTAATATTAATATCACTTAAAACTACAAAGTGACATTAGCTTAGCAGCATTAAGACAAATCCCCATATACATACAGCACAAGAGGATGAAATATGTGTACATAGTTGTTAGCCTTGAAACTATTTTAACATCACGGATTTATAAGAGAACATGCTAAGCTTCAAAAAGACAAGAAACAGACAATATACAAGCTGAAGCTCCGTTGAACGAAGCTTGTCTTTTTTTTTTTGTTTAAAAAACGTACATAATTCTTACATATGAGAAAAACTCCTATCCTATCCTCATTCAAGTACACAATAATGTGCGTACCTACAGCCTAAGTATTATCACTACAGATGATATAACTGGTTGTCGCAGCATCAAAAATGCAACCTGACAAAAACCAACATATTAAGTGTAAAATGGAATACAAAGATCACGAGAAGAATACTCAAGAAATTCCTTGAGGGAATACGTTATATACCAAATAAAACTAAAAAGATATGACTTGCTGTCCCTTACATCACTTTACAGGCAATACAAGTGGAACAAACAAATCCAATTTAACTAAGGGGAGTTCTCCAAAATCTCAGCCAACAACGTCATACTATTTTCCTGATAATATATAATAAATCTGATTGACAAAGTGGCAAGGATGTAGGAGGGGAAATGGAAACTTTCAGATAATCTTAGGAAAGGAGTATTACCTTCAGGTTATTGAACGGAAGATTGACGACCCCTGTAGTGGGAGGTAATGGTTTTGTAATAGCCGTTGGAATTCGTCATCTGAGTGGAAACGTTAATGCCACATGTCCAAGAGGAAATTGTGGGGATCAATCCCTCCTAAGACAGTCCTAGAGACTTCTCTGGCGAGAGCCAGAGTGGACAATCTGGTAGTTAGATTTAAGAAGTACATGAGGTGGTTCCTTTATCAACAGAGTTCTTATTCTGTTTACTCGAGAGATGATTCTCTAGCTCTCTTTGGCGTCTGAAACTCACTAACGTGCTGCGGAGGAATACTTGAGACGATTTTTTTTTCCTGGCTAGTGAGTAAACAGAAACACTAACTCGTATTTTGTTTCATACTGAGGTACTTTCAGCCCTAGGAGTTTGCAATCGGTATATTGTGTCCAATATGTAGGCAGAGAATTCTAGATACACACGTACATCAGCTGCTCATTGATCAATGCTCAAACGAGCAGATCATGAATGCAATATAACTGCTGTCTGTACTTCAGTAAATGATATGTGCACTTCGGTTTGGTGGATACGGAAACACTCACAGAAAATGTGTTGATTTCCAGTTTTCTTATCCACTGAGCTTTTCCTGAAAGTGCCATCCAGGGTGCAGGTCTTCTCTTCTCAGCGTCAATCAGTATCAGCCAAGTAGGAGTACATCTAATAAAACCGGACGCGGTCTAAAGATACTCAAACATATGTGCTGCCAATTTCGAAATTACATATAGGATAGAACCTGACAGTGTGTATCTTATATTTGTACAACTACAGCACTCTATATTTTTTTCTGAGAAAGAATCACTTCCTGTGTCCAAGTCGTGATTCATTGTAGTAGCATCCCAATAGGAATAATTGGTTTCATTTGCTAAAGTGGAGTGAAGGAAAACCACAACTGGATACTATTTTTATGGAAATCTGTAGGTGTTGTTGGTCAGCGGTGAGGTCGTTTCTATCATATGTAGGCGTGAGAATTTCGTGTGATGATGATGATGTTTGGTTTGTGGGGCGCTCAACAGCGTTGTTATCAGCGCCCGTACAAATACCCAATCTTTGCTCAGTCCAATTGCGCCACTTTCCTGGATGATGATGAAATGGTGAGGACCACACAAACACCCAGTCATCGAGAATTTCGTTGCGGGGACAAAATTAGGCAACCACACGTACACACGCTATATGTTAACATATAATCGCATGGACAGTAAAAGTAATACAGCACATCTGGGCCATATTTTCATTCTCGAAAAAAAAATAAAACTTTAATAAACGAAGGGGTTCAAGCGAAACAATAATTTAAAAAATTAGAGATCTTGCATTCGCAGTTGAGTGCAGAACGATTCCACGGCCGCCGATCTACAGCTCGTGTCAGGACCGTGAAGACAATATGTGAGAGAAGTTAGAGCTCGTAGTGAGGCAAGTATGCAGTTATTTTTCTCTCATTCAATTTTATAATGGAGCAGGAGATGAGATGGTTAGCAGTGGAGCAAGGTACTCTCCGCCATGCACCATGCGATGGCTTCCTGAGTATATGTGTATACTAAGGTGTAGATGCCATCGCCGTACGGGACAAAACCCTAGGCTGAACGTATGGGCTACTAATGAGTGCATAACAAAGTCATCTTTGATTTGAACTCTTAGTACTCGTAGTTTGTATAGCTGCTGTCGCATTTATGACGTTCTAAGGCCGCTAAACGTACCTTTACTTCTGGATTTCTGCGAACTGTGTCAACAAGAGCGCTTGTTGCTCTGGATTTCTTTGTACATAACAGTATCACCTTTGGTTTTAATTGTTAGTAGTTCGGACAGCTGCCATTAGATTTCCAACATTTTAACACCGCTCTCCGTAGCTTTCGTTCGGGATTTCTGCAACTTGTTTCAACAAGAAAATGCCAGAATTCTTGTTGTTCGTGTTGATGGTGACGACCTCAATCGGCAGACTGTTGTTACTACTGTATCTTTCGCGGTTCACACATGATATGACGTGATTCTGTAGCAAATTGACGGAGTCTGATCTCAAGTTACGCTGTACATGGATAATTTTTAAGTATTTTATTGTCCTTTCGATGGTGTTACATAAAGGGCATGCTGTTATTCACATGTAGCTTCACGTGTGGATCGATAATTTGATTTGGATGCAACAGCTTGTGTGTCATTGTGCATTATGTTACTGTATAAATGATAGGCAATGACGTATTAGTCGAAACTGGCCAATAGCACAATATAAACGATATGACTATACAGCCTACAGTGATTAATGTTTTATTTGCACAAGATACTTGGAGGCTGTGCACCGGCATAAAAACAAGATTCCAAGAAACGAGGTACTGAAAAATTCTCAGTAAGTATTTGTTGTAAGTAGCAACGAACCAGCAATATTCAAATATTTTATTTTATTATTTCTTGCGGTCGTTACACAATATCATTAGCACAAATTTTTTTCATTGTCTCAGCTTTTGTGTACTGTTATAACCGAAACGTTCACAAATATTGTGCTACAAGAATATCAATCAGACGTATTTGGCAAATGTAATCTTGACTTTCGTAAGGTTCCCTATTAAAAATCAAGATTACTATTGTCACACATTACCAATATATGTTGTTGCAGCTGGGTACTCCTAAGCGTGATAGTTGTAACCATACATAAATGTTGAGAGGGAAAAAATTTACCGTATGTGTTATGACCGTTGGTGGTTCAATACAAGTTTGAATACACTAGAAATGCATACAACTTCATAATGCGGGTAGCCAAAGCCGTTGAAACTCATGGCAAATTGAACTTTAATAAAACTGCGAACAGTTGTTAAGTGATGATTTTTTAGGACTGGTTTCTCTGCGTTAAAACAACATCTTCAAGTGCTACTGCGTGGAAAGAAAAGCACTCTTTAATCTGCATATTTAAGAAATTAATTAAGGACAGACAATAAAAAACTTAACAGTAGTGTCGCAGGGAATAGCACACAGACCGAGCGAGGTGGCGCAGAGGTTAGACGCTGGACTCGCATTCTGGAGGACGACGGTTCACTCCCGCGTCCGGCCACCCTGATTTATGTTTTCCGTGATTTCCCTAAATCGCTCCAGACAAATGCCGGGATGGTTCCTTTTAAAGGGCACGGCCGACTTCCTTCCCCATCCTCCCCTAATCCGATGAGACCGATGACCTCGCTGTCTTGCCTCCTTCCCCAAACAACCCAATCCAACCCAATAGCACACAGAGATGCCGCCAACGTTCATAGTCACAGAATCCAACCCAATGAAGAGGGGAAGTCGTCAACAAACAATAACCGGCAGGACATTAGGGTGATTAGTGCATGGGATAAGGACGTGGAGTTGGTTGCCGCGTGGTAAAGTCAGTCAACTGTATACAGCGGCAACCATCTACAGGTGCCTCATCCGCAGCACTATTCGCATCAGTGCTCTGGAGATTATTATGACGTTTGTTGTCAACATCCCTTCTTCGCGGTGTTGGATTCTGTGACTACGAACTTTGGGGCATCTCCATGTGCTAATCCTTGAGACAATGCACTAAGTGCTTTTATTTAGGTTTACTTTTACTGGATGTGCTTAATTATTTTTTTACGTATATAGATCACAAGGATGATTTTCTTTCCATGTAGAGCCACTTGAAGATGCTGCTTTAATGCAGCGACACGGGTCGTGAATAAATCATCGCTTAACAGCTGTTTTATTAAAGTTCAATTTACTACACTGGAAACGGTAGCACGTAAACTGCTAAACAGCGTTTCGAATTCGCATTTATTGCAATACAGCGAATCAAGAGGAGAAGACTTATGTACGTTTGTGTTAGAAATAGGAGCGTAGGTGGGCTCGTGTGTTTCAACAGGGGGTCAATGTAAAGGCCGAGTTAAAAATGAAATCTTGAATAAAACACATCAGTTAATTCTCCCTTTGTGTTGTTCTTCCAGGCAAGCAATCGAATTGTAATTTCACTCACTCGTTTCTTCCAGTCACTGGACGAAAGGCAACGCCCATCCCGAAGCTTTTGCGCCGAGTTCGTTAAGTCAGGTTTACACCTTGCTCGTAAAATTTTATTGGCGTACAGTGGCAATTAATCCCGACTACACGACTCGCTTAGCATCTGTAAGGCAATCAGAGGGGACAGCCTGTTCTGCGTCCTTGAGTACGGACGGAAGGGGAGAAAAGCCAGAGGAGAACGAGTGGGTGGGAAGAGTCGGGGTGAGGGGGCGGCGGTGGAGAAGGTGGTGGGGGGCGGAGGGTGGTGTGGACAGAGCGGGGCGACGCGGCAGAGAGCGGACTGGCCGGGCCTTGTTAGCACGTCGCGGTCTCTTTGGTCCTTTGGCGAGTCCGTCCGGCGCCGGACGCGGGCTGGCACTAAATTATATTCGGACCGTGGCGGGCCGGCCGGCACCTAGGGGCCCCGAGGCAACGTCGCCGTTGGTGTTTTGCATGAATCTGCATGTTAATTGCGCTATCGACGTGTGAAATTTGAATCTCTTTCGGCCGCGGTGCCTCCTCGAGAGGAAAAGCCGGCCTTCGCAGCCCGGGCAAGCTACGTCGCAGCCTTCTGCCTTCCACCGAGGACAGTCCGCCAGTGGTTGCGGCTTTACGCCCCTGCTGTCCCGCGGAACAGTAATAAACCAAATACGCTGGCGTGCTCAGCAGCTGTAGCACGATGCAGCCTTTACTCTGCAGCAATTAGATCCCCGTCGTGGTTTCAGCTACGTACAACAGACTTCGTACTCAATATACAGTCAGTTCCACAAGAAAGTGTACGCCGTTATCGGTATGAAATAAAATACACTACTACAAATATATGTTTACATGAAAATACATGTTATTACAAATTGCAGAATTGCCTAATAGTTGATACAATTGCCGTATTATCGATTATAGCTAGACACCTTAGCCCTCTCTCCTGTAAATCATCCACGTTTCCAAACCCTAAAAATCGTGTGAGCCACTACGCAACGAATGTCATTGACTTTTTAAGAATTTTAGCAGCAGCTCCTATGAAAGGTCTAGTCCCTTTGGACGATATACAAGGAAAAATGCCTCGTGAGGCTTAAGATACTTTGAACGTATTTTAAACTGCAACCCACAAAACAAACCATTCAACTCTCATACTGTTTATCTGTACACTATGCAGAAGTGCATTGATCACAGATTCGAGACCACTAGCAGAGACGCCACTGCATACGTCACATTTGAAATTATGGAGTACACGTTCTAGTGGAACTGACTGTATTGCAGATATTTTGATCAGAAGGAGATCTACAGAGTGTAATACTTGAAGAAATACTTCAGAGCCAAGGTAGCATTTATATATTTACTTTTAGTTGATCACGAGTTTCAACAGAACTTTCCTGTCATCCTCAGCTCTGCAATGCGACATAAACATACACTGCATTTGTAAAATTTTCTATGGCAGTTGTCAAGAAATACATAAGCATAACATTTTACACATAAGTAACATACTCATCTTTTCCTAAATTATGCCATGTGTTTTGAAAATGTTGAAAATTTAAATAGCTTAGAAATGCAGGCTCAACCATCAGGCAGATCGCAACTCATCAGCATGCCGTTAGATACTGTTGGTACCATGCAACTTTTGCCAGTTACGTGTGACCACACAGACGTTCATCTGGAGCTGTACTAAGTCGGGCACTGTGATAGGCAAGTAACCTGTTACACCCGCTACGAGGCAGAGTGGCGCAGATGTTACAGTTTGCGTTTACATTAGATATATCGTACCATTCGGTTTTTAGAAATTCGCACAGTAATTAAAGGAGACCAGATCCGAAGCTAAGAAAATTACAGACATATCATGAAGATTGTACATTACTCATAACTGTCAATACACAACCTTTTATAAAGGGGCAGATCCTCATTTTAGTAATACTCTGTGTAGGTTAACGAGGCTCAAGATTATTCGATGAGGTGCAGGTTAAAAATTATAGCTTCGTCTGCACCGTAGGGCTCATACTAGATAATCAGCCTTGGAATGTTTGTTGCTGCCTTAAGTGAACATATCACCTACAGCTATTTGACAGTCACATTGTAAATTTAGTAATTTTCACTTAATCATTGGATTACATGACTTTTGATTAATATTCTTCATAACAATTCATACAGTGAACAAATAAAATGTTGTATTATTATGTTAGTTGGTGTAAGCTAGGTCTAAGCTAGGTGCTGTCTGTGTTGGTCCGGAAATAACTCGCTACCATACAATGCTATGCTCTAAACGTACATCGTCAGAAATTTATTCTTCAAATTCATGCCTACTTTTGATACCATTTTGCCTTGGAGCGGCACATTTTTGAGGGCCAGCGTCTCTGACGCATGGCGGTGGAGTCATCCTCGGCAGGAGACCGGAGGTAGAGGCGCAGAGTGGGAGTCAGCGTGAGCTGCCACGAGGAGACGGCTGGTTCGTCCTGGACCCGGTCTCTACGGATTGCGTGTCAATTTGTCTGGCTAAAGGCACTCAGCGACGAGATCAGAGTTCATCCTAATTACGCGGTCGAGTATGCATATGGGGTTGTCATTTAACTGTGGTCTTAGGGGGATATTGTTGAATTTTGTACGACAATAGTATGCTGGGTAACCAATGGACAGCAAAGGATTAAGGAGGCACGTCTAATCGTGTGTTCTATGCCTATATTTCTGCTGTATGACGCATGCCTACATTTCTGGTTACGGATCCTGTTGTGGACACTAATGGTGACAAATCAGATTCTCTAAACATTTTGCTGCTAACGATAGATATGGAATAAAGTATTTCTGTGTGATACCAGGAGATCTATTTTAAGGTTCGCATTACAGTGACAAACATTCAAATACAGTGGTACGTAGAAACGTCTTTAAGAATGGTAAAGGGGTATTCTTCTGTTTCAGAAAAAAAGGGGGCGTTTGTTGTTTCACTCATGCTATTAGCACACAGTGTTTGAGCTAATCCTGTGTCCAGGCGTATCTCAGATTAATGCAGATTTCTAGTGCTGTATGGTTGACTAAATTCTAAAGTGTGACCACTGTGTTATTGTTTAAAAAAGTTATCAGGGGGAGACTAGTTTCTCAGTGCTGTCGTACAAGAAGGTAACTGGAGCGAGGGCTGGGAATTAGAAAGGTGGACTGACATTTCGAAATTTGTATTAAAATTAAACATTTACCAATGATTAAAAATTATTAAATCATTAATCACAATCTTCCTTTGTGGGTACACCTTCAGTTGACTATATGCTCTAACAAATTCACTACTGGCCATTAAAATTGCTACACCATGAAGATGACGTGCTACAGAAGCGAAATTTAACCGACAGGAAGAAGATACTGTGATATGGAAATGATTAGCTTTTCAGAGCATTCACACAAGGTTAGCGCCGGTGGTGACACCTACAACGTGCTGACATGAGGAAAGTTTCCAACCGATTTCTCATACACAGACAGCAGTTGACCGGCGTTGCCTGGTGAAACGTTGTTGTGATGCCTCGTGTAAGGAGGAGAAATGCGTACCATCACGTTCCGACTCCGAGTTCAGGCATGTCTCGTCGCTTGCCGAAGCGCATTTTGAACTGTGACTTACAGCTCCATCTCTATAAAATTATGATCGTACAGAAACTTTACGGAAGTTATTTTGAAGAATGGAAGCTATTAGTGAGAGAATGCTTAATGCTCTTGATAAAGTTTTGTTAATGATGTGCGATGAAGCACAGTTTCACTTGGACTGTTTCGTAAATAAGTGAAACTGTCACTATTGAGCAGTAGAGAGACCCATACATCATAAACCACTGTAAAGTTCCAAAGTGACCGTGTGGTGTGGTCTAAGTTAAGAACATTACGTTCCGGTGCTATGCAGGTTTTGGGGCTTTGCGGATCACAATGACAAAACATAGTTTCAATAAGATGGAGCCACAGACCGTACGGTTTACGTGTCGATGGCAGCTCTTCGAGACATGTTACATCAACAGCAGATCTCACGTTTGGGTGATCTCCACTAGCCTACGCACTTGCCCGATATTTCAGTTTTGCGACTTCTTCTTAAGAGGAAGGGCGTTTAAAATGCAGAATTTACGGCCGCAGCCCTCGTCCACACAACGATCTGAAGGTTGTAATACATGAAGAAACTGCTGCTGTTTCACAGGACACTTTGAGAAAAATTATGCAGTACTTTAATGAAGAATTTTAATGTGTATGCACGAAGAAGGACACCATCTTCGGTGTTACCTGTAAAAAAAAATTGCAGTTCTTAAACTGAGTAACTGGCACGTTGTATTGGTGAACACACACAGAGGTGACAAAAGCCCTAGGATAAATCGTAACGTCGTATCGGATCTCGTTTTGCCCGGTGTAGTGCAGCGACTCACAGTGGCATAGACACAACAAGTCGTTGGAAGCGCCCTGCATAAATATTGAGCCATGCTGCCCCTATAGCCGTCCATAACTGCCAACGTGTTGTTGGTGCAGGAGTTGTGCACGAATTGATCTCTCGATTATGTCCCATTCACGTTCGATGGGATTCATGACGAGTGATCTGGGTGACCAAATCATTCGTTCGACCTGTTCAGAATGTTCTTCAAACTGTTCGGGAACAATTGTGGGCGTTTACTCTGTGCCATGTCTTACATAAAAACTGTATCGTTGTCTGGGAACATGAAGTCAATGAATGGCTGCAAATGGTCTCCCAGTTGTCGAAGATACTATTTCCTGTCAGTGATCATTTCAGCTGGACCAGAGGACCCAGACCATTCCCTGTAAATGAAGCCCACACCATTATGGAGCCATCACCAGCCTTGTCGAGAACTTGGGTCCACAGCTTCGTTGGATGTGTACCACACGTGAAGCCTATCATCAGTTCTTACCGCCTGAAACCGGGACTCGCCTGACCAGGTCACGGTTTTTCAGTCATCTAGGGTCCAACAGATACGCTCACGAGCCCTGGAGAGGTACTGCAGGTGATGGCGTGATCTTAGCAAAGGCATTGGCGATTGTCGTCTGCTGCCACAGCCCAATAACGCCAAATTTAGCCGCACTGTCCTAACGGATACGTTTATCGTACTTCCAGGTTTTACTTCTGCGGTTATTTCACGCAGTGGTGCTTGTCTGTTAGCACTGACAACACTATTCAGGCACGGTTGCTCTAGGTCATTAAGTGAAGGCCGCCGGTCACAGCGTTCTCATTGATGGGAGGTGATGCTCTAAATATGGTATTCTCGGCACACTCTTGACACTCTGGATTTCGGGACCAACCGTCTAGCTCCAACTACCAACCCACGTTCAAAATGTATTAATTCCCGTCTTGCGGCCAGAATCTTCTCGGAAACCTGTTTACGTGAATAACCTAAGTACAAATGACTGCTCTGCCAATACACTGCCATTTTGCACATTCTTTACACAAAGCTACCTCCATCTGTGTATTATGTGTATGTCGCTATCCCATGACTTTTATCACCTCTGTGCACATGCTGCATGAGATCAAAATGAACCTACTCATAACAGTTTGAAATTCATGCGTTGTTTTTGCGCCAACAAGAAAGAGAAACGAATGTGACATAAAACAGACCTTTATTTAGTTGCGCAGGTAGAGCACATCTCCAAAACGGTAATAACAATAATAATAACAATAATGTGACTCTTCAAGCTTTCCCGGCGGATGTGTTGTAAATAGTCTTCACGGGTTTGCCGCCGGATCGCGCTGTGCAAATTCCACAATATTTCCTCGGAGCAACTGCCCGACATTTTCAGGTGTTTCTACTTGTTGGTGGCTAGGTATCACCAGGATGGTTGAACCACCTGAAGCGGTCGGACACTTGCTCCCAGGAAATATTGTGGAATTTGCACAACGTGATCCGCTGGCAAGCACGTGAAGACTATTTACAATTATAATAATAACACAGAAGCAACTAAGGGAAAAAATGAAATTTCCTATAATTTTCTACAGCTTCAAGCTTTTATTAGCTCTGAAGGTACGAGTCTTACTGACCCGGTTGTGTCGAAACGTACTCAGCTCATGTCATTGGATCACATGTACTTCTTATCTGCTTTCACGCTGCTATTGCTGCTATTGCCTGTAGCTAAACACCTGTCCGATCTGGCTCGGAGTTCAGCAGCGGAGCACTTGCTTCGGGTGATTGTTATCTGCCCAGTAGCAATCAGGAGGATTCCCAGGGACTAGCGTGGGCTTTCCAGCCGAAGCCTCAGACGAGCTCTACGATAAGACATTCACTCGGCAGGGAGCTTAGCACAGACTTCAGTCTGTAATGAGAGGGCAGATCTGGCCACGTAGGTGCCAGGGAACCTCTTGTTGATGGAACATTAAGCCGTCGCAAACATCCCCACTTCTAGAAGCATCAATTCCCACCAGGTAAACAAAAATGAAAATTATTGGTATGTAGTAAGTTAATAACAGACGCCTCTTCCCGAATCAGAAACGAAAAAGGGAAGTCGAGTATACAATGAAAGAATAGCTATTTTCTTAAACTTCAGTAGATATAGTTAACTGAAAAGTATTAATATTGTAACTCCGTATGCCATTTCGTTTGGTTCGTAGACAAATGCCATGGAATCCTAGCGAAGTGATGGATTGCCTGAAGAGGACCAATAACAGGAGCAGAGATAGCCATCTTCCTTAACAGAAATAAACGTATTGCCCACAATTGGCTGGAACGTCCATTTATATTCGACTACGTCTAATAATTGTAAACAGAAGTGACAGTAACATATCAAGCGGTAATTGTCCAGAGAAGTAGCTAATCCAACCAGGAGCGATTAATACAAGAGATACAAAGAAGGTCGATGCGTTACGTGACTTGTTCGTTTATTAAACTCGAAATGGCCACAGAAGTTCTAATCAGGCTATAGTTGCAGATGCCAGCTATACGTCACGGAGAGGTTTTCTGGTGGAATCAAGAGATCGTAGCTTCCAAGAAGTCTGACTACATTTTCTTAGCTGACGGCGAGTCTTCCTGGTTGCATGTCTTTCCGTTCTTAACGTTTAGTCCAGAGCAACGCTGGACATCTTCAGAGATTCTCGTCGTTATGCTGAGTTTTGTCGACTGACGGGTCGACGGAACTAAGCGGAACCAGGAGCACCTCTGGAAACGTCCAGCGCTGCCCTGCATGGAAAGATAGGAACGGAAATGTTTCGTTGGCCACAGCCGTACAACCCGGAATACTCATCAGCATCTAAGACATCCGGTTATGAGAATCTCCATTGCATGACAGTATTTTCTCATACTTACATCCAGTGAAATGGTGTGGCAGGAAAATCAATTACATATCTGATCATATTGACATTTCCCGAAAGTCTTCCAGACTAATTTTTGAAAAAGAAATAGGAAAGGGGGCAAAAGACTATGGTGTCTGAAGTACCCTTCAAAGATCACCGTAAGGTGACTTGTGGAGCATCGATGTAGATGTAGGCGTAAACGATTAGGATTTAACGCCCCGTTGACGCATTTGAGGTAAACAATAGAGGTTGGGTAGGAGAAGGAAAACGGCACAGACCTTTGCATATGAACCAACCCAGAATCTGCCTTTGTTATTTAGGGAAATCAAAGAAGACCTAAATGTGGATTGCCGATCGAGTAATTGAACGTAGGTCCTTCCAAATGCCACTTCAATGTGTGATCCAACGTACAATCTCACTATGGTCATAGATGTTGTTTTTCATTCTTCATTTTCAAAAATAACGAGAGCAGCGAGAGCTGTCTAGAAATTTCCCAGAAGGATGGCGGGAGGACAGAGGTAATCAGAGTTGGTAATGTTGAAACATCCCCTTAGAAAAATTAATGAATTACTGTGACTATAAACCTCTTACATTATTTGATTTTCAAACAGCTGAGCAGAACTGAACATACTCAGACATTTCTCTCTTTACTTATTCTGATCAACACTAAACTGACACACAATATTTTTAGCGTAACGCAATCTGACTTTCAATAATCCCTACAAAAGAATGGCCCTGGCTAACATTAACCTATACCTTTCACGAGTCACTTACCTCACAAAAATCTTCGTTGCTCGAATTACTGCAAAACAGCGAGCGACAGTACTGCCGGCTAAATAAAAGATTCTAACTACTGAAGTCACTAACTACTGATAGGCACAGTTAGCAAATGAAAGATTTTGATAGAGAACAAACAATGTATTTACCTTAATAGTGTTCAAAAGTCATTATATATATATATATATATATATATATATATATATATATATATATATATATATATATATATATATATCAGTTCATGACATCCAGTCTTACAAATTTACTGTCTCTGATGGACACACGTCCAGATCATCCGCTCTCAAAACTCCGCCATCTCTCTCCCCACATCCACCACTGCTGGCGGCTCACCTCCAACTGCGCAACGCTATGCGCTGTTCACATCCAACTGCCCAACACTTCAATAGCGACTATTTCAACAATGCCAACCAGCCACAGACTTCACACAGCACAGTCAGTGATTTTCATATAGAGCGCTACGTGGCGTTACCAACATAAAAACCTAAACAGCCTACTTACAATGTTTGGCAATGTTTGGCATGATAGCAAATAATTTTGTCTAGTGGGAATTTAGAATTAATGGTGTGTCAGTTAGCGATGTGCTATTAAATTCAATATTAGCGAAATATTTTTAGATGGTTATATACACTGATGGGAAAAAGATTACAACACCAAAAATAATTACTGTGTAGTATGTCTGGGTAACATTTTTACGTGATTAACGTTGCAAAATCACATATTAGTGTAAGCCCGAAATAAGCCATTGCATACATGGAACGTTGCTACATTAAGAACAGGATGACTGCCAGAATATTGAATGCAAGCATGGTTCAAATGGTTCTGAGCACTATGGGACTCAACATCTTAGGTCATAAGTCCCCTAGAACTTAGAACTACTTAAACCTAACTAACCTAAGGACATCACACACACCCATGCCCGAGGCAGGATTCGAACCTGCGACCGTAGTGGTCCCGCGGTTCCGGACTGCAGCGCCAGAACCGCACGGCCAGCGCGGCCGGCAAGAATGCAAGCATGCAAACGTGTTTGCACTCTGCTGTAGAGGTGCTGGATGTCAGTTTGAGGGATGGAGTTCCATGCTTGATCCACTTGGTCGGTCCATACAAAGGCCGTTAATGCTCTTTGTGGATGTCGCTGGAGTTGTCGTCCGATGATGTTCCGTATGTGCTACATTAGAGATAGATCTGGTGATCGAGCAGGCCAACGGAACATGTCGACACTCTGTGGAACATGCTGGGTTCAATAGCGAAATGTGGGGGAGCCTTATCCTGCTGGAAAATACCCCGGGAATGCTGTTAATGAATTGTAACACGACAGGTCAAATCACAAGATGGGTGTACAAATTTGCAGTCATGGTGCGTGACATGACCATGAGAGTGCTTTTGCACTCATACGAAATTGCAACCCAGGCCATAACTACAGTTGTAGATCCAGTGTGTCTAGCACGTAGGCAGGTTGGTTTCAGGCCCCCAACTGGCCTCGCTCTAACCAACACATGACCATCACTTGCACTGAGGCAGAAATTGCTTTCATCAGAAAATACAGTGCACGCTACAGGGCACCTGGCTCGGAGTTGTCCTTGAAGTAACAGATAGATAGCACTTTGTTGTGCCACTGTGATGTTAAATGCTGTTCGAATTGCTGGCGCAGGTGCATAAACATATTCTAGAGCCTTACGCTGAACACAATGATTTTCCCTCTCAGTAGCGCAACGTAGCCGTCTGGAAACCGGTCTTCTTGCGATCGTACATTCTCGAGACCATCGGTATCAGCAGTCATGTAAAGTGCTTACATTCCTGTCACGTCTTTCTGCAATATCTCAGAAGGAACGTCCACCTTCTCGTAGCTCTGTTACATAACCGAGTTCGAACTCAGTGAGATATTGATAATGGCATCTTTGTCACCTGAAGGCATAGTTGATTAAGATCAACTCACCGTGTCCAATCTTAAAGGTAACAAAACCTCACGGTTGCTATGGCATGTATTTAAAGCAAAACCCGATTCATATCCAAATAGCGGCTCTGCTAGCGCCACTCTAATGTGTGGTAGGCCGTAAAATTTAAATCGGAATAGACGTCAGGTTTCTCGACGTAGAAATACGCATACCAACCTCCGTTTATGTCACTCAACTGCTTCTTGGCGTTGCGATTTTTTCCGTCAGTGTAATTTCATATTTATAAATTTTAAAATTTCGCAGCTATCTTTAGAAGAATAAAGTGAAATGAAAACTAAGTCTCGAACGTTGAAGCTTTGCAGTATTCACCAGCTACATATAACAGAGGGTACTCTTCAGTTGCTTGCATTAGAGCTTCCTCACACGGATGATCTTGCGGCCTGAACGGTAACGTTTCACTCAGATATATGTGGATATGTGCAGAATGACCTACCTGCTGTGAACAGGAAATTCGACACGACCTGTCAGTTCACTAGTAGAGCTGCTAACCACAGAATGTTGAGTAAGGGTAGAGAGAGCAAGAAACACTATTCAGTGAAAGTAAAGTAGAAAAACTGACTTCCCTGGAGTAGAGAGAAACGAAAGAAACAGCATTCTCTACCAGAATGAGATTTTCACTCTGCACCGGAGTGTGCGCTGATATGAAACTTCCTGGCAGGTTAAAACTGTGTGCCGGACAAAGACTCGAACTCGGGACCTTTGCGTTTCGCGGACAAGTGCTCTACCAACTTAGCTACCCAAGCACGACTCATGCCCCGTCCTCACAGCTTTAGTTTTGTCAGTACCTCGTCTCCTACCTTCCGAACTTTACAGAAGCTCTCCTGGGAAACTTGCAGAACTAGCACTCCTGAAAGAAAAGATATTGCGGAGACATGGCTTAGCGACAGCCTGGGGGATGTTTCCAGAATGAGATTTTCACTCTGCAGCGGAGTGTGCATTTCCTACATTTACACTCTCTTATAGCAGTGGTTTAAAGAGCTGTGTTCACAATCGCAGTACATAGTGAAATACTGTGCGCGCTCAGTTGGATTTTGCATGGCGCAAATTACGAGCATATTAAAGTTGTTAGAGTTCTTTGGTCATTACTGTTCTTAGATTAATTACGGGACTCGTAGAAAAGTGCTTGTTAGTCAGCACTTTTACTTCCTCACAGTATATTTTGCCATTCTGCGTATCACAGTACTTTTGTATGCTGTAATCTATTACATTTTACTCTGACCAATTTTAGGGTATCGATACTAACTGTTCAACAATCTCATCCAGCTCACTGTGAGTAACTTAAGTCCCTTACAAGTCGGTTTTGCTCTCAGTCAATAGCATTCGCACGCAGCTGAGGAACATATGGTCTTGCTTGTTTGAACGTTGTTCGCCATTACTCATTCTCATTTCCTGAGTACAGTATAGTCGAAGAGGCACTTTGTGCTATATCTCTGTTGTTGAGAAGGAAGTTGCTTTTGTTGGCCGAGGTCCACGACACTGAGCACTCACACTAAGGCGAGATAAGTCGTGGGATAGTGACACTGACGTATATAGATTGCGGTAGTACCACGTACTCAAGGTGTAAAAGGGCAGTGCATTGGCGGGGCTGTCATTTATACTCCGGTGATTCACTTGAAAAGTTTCCGACGTTATTGTGGAAGTACGACGGGACTTAACACCCTTTGGATGCGGAATGGTAGTTTAAAATAGAATCATGGAACATTCTATTTCAGAAATCATTAATGAATTCAATATTCTGAGATCTACAGTGTCAAGACCGTCCCCAGAATATCAAATTTCAGCCATTACCGCTCACGCATTGGCTGACGGCCTTCACTTAACGACTGTGAGCAGCGATGTTTGCGTAGGGTAGTGCTAATAGACAAGCGACAGTGCCTGAAATAACCGCAGAAATAAATGTGGGACATACGATGAACTACCCGGTAGGAAAGTGCGGCGAAATCTGGCGTTAATGGGCTATCGCAGCAGACGATCGACGCAAGTGCTTTTGTTAACAGCCTGCACGGGCTCGTGGCCATATCGGTTGGACCCCAGGCGACTCGAAAAACGTGTCCTGTCAGATGATTTTAGTTGGTAAGATCTAACGGTATGGTTCCAGAGTGGCGCTAAACCCCACGCAGCCATAGACCCAAATTGTCAACAAGGTACCATCCAAGCTGGTGGTGCTCCTGTAATGGTGTGAGCTGTGTTTCCATGCAGTGGACTGGCTACTCTGGTCCAACTGAACCGATCATTGACAGGAAATGGTTATGTCGGGCCACATGGAGACCATTTCCAGCCTTTGAAGGACTTCAGGTTCCCAAATAACGATGGACTTTCTATGTATGACAATACACCCAGGCAACGGGCCACAGTTGTTCGCGATTGATTTGAAGGACGTTCTGGACAGCTAGAGTGAATGGTTTAGCCACCCTTCGCACATTTGTAGGAGATAATCGAGATTTTGGTTTGTGCAGAAAATCCGCACCGGTGACACTTTCACAGTTATGGACGGGTATAGAGGCAGCATGGCTGGATATTTCTGCAAAGCACTTCCGACGACTTGTTGCTTTCATGTCACTTCGAGTTGCTGCACTACACCGGGCAAAAGAAAGTGCGGCACTGTGTTGGAGGTGTCTCGTGACTTGTTGCCTCAGTGTAGTGAAACTCACAAGGGCTGACAGCAATCAGTTTATTTCCTTGTGATGTAGGTTTAAATTTACGTTGCGATATTAGATTTGGAATGCTCGTGTGTTTATCACGCCCACATAGGCAGCGGATCGCGTGATACCACACAATTTAATATGTGCTCCAAGACTCTTTCACTAAATTATTGGAAGCTGGTTACTGCATCAAAGACTCCTTGGTTAAGTTTAGTTCTATGTGTCTGTTAATGGAGGGCAAGGTTAAGTTTTGTGTTACGTTTTCACGACTACGTATTTCAGATGATATTGCCTTGGTTTGTAAAGTTGGACACTATTTGCTGTATCCCTAAGGGGCTGTAAATTTTTTCTGTTGCCTTGAAACCCAAAACATTCTATCTTATTCATTGAACTCGAACCATTTGAATGTTCCACGACGGTGAGGCACCATTTCGTCGTGCTACGAGTGTCAAACATTCTCAGCTATAGCCGGCCGCGGTGGCCGTGCGGTTCTGGCGCTGCAGTCCGGAACCGCGGGACAGCTACGGTCGCAGGTTCGAATCCTGCCTCCGGCATGTGTGTGTGTGATGTCCTTAGGTTAGTTAGGTTTAAGTAGTTCTAAGTTCTAGGGGACTTATGACCTAAGATGTTGAGTCCCATAGTGCTCAGAGCCATTTTTTTAACTCTCAGCTATAGGGTGGGCACTGAAAGATTTTAATTATTATAAGTAGAATCTTTCTGCATGCCTATTAGATTTCAGGTGCTCATTGAAAAAGTACATCACATGCTGAACTGCTGCCTGCTGCAACGTACACCGTGTCGTGTTGCCCCACTCGCCTAAAGCAGAGTGCAGAACGAATTAGGAGTGCAAATGCTCATGCTAACCATTAAATATTTCCTGCGATCTGAATTTATGTGCAGACAACTGGGGAGAGTGCTCAATAGCACCTGGATGCTATAAATGGAAAACTAACACTAACTAATTTCTGGCAGGTGCCCAAAATTAATGTGTATGGTGTGTATTTTTCATTTTATTTTCGAGACAAATCGTGTTACTAACTTTATTTCCATGGGCTTAGGAATTTTACGCTCTGGCTGTCTTCAGAAAATCAGGCGTTATTTGTGACTACTGAGCGGTGCGAGAGCCTTTATCGATACACGCCCCTCCAAGCATAACGTCTTTGGCCAGTTGCCTGGCTACTGTGGTTCGGGTGTACCGCTACGGGTAGTGAAATAGTGCTTCTGAGGCACATGTGCTACGGCAAGAACGCTGCAGCACTGCGTGTTGTGGGCGACATTTTGCTGACGGCTCCGTGTAACGGTCGAGAGACTGGCTTCAGCAGTTCGGTCTGCTTGGACTATCAAGGTGCACGTATTGACCGTGTAATGTTGAGAGTGGCTGTTTGGGCAGCGGCGAGTCGGGGTTTGGAGTCCGGATCCCTGAGTACGCTGCCTTGCCTGGTGGACAGGGGGCTTGTGACGATTTTAATTTCATCCAGGAACAACGTGGAAACTACAGTGAGCATCTGATCTACAGCCATCGGATACCGTGAGAGACGTTTTGGATAATCTCTGTGTTCTGGCGTAAGGTTCTACCATCCGCGTTATGCCGAAAAAGTTTGGAAATTTTTGCTAAGGTCCTATGGGACCTACCTGCTGAGGTCATCGGTCCCTAAGCTTACGCACTTCTTAATCTAACTTCTACTAACTTTCGCTAAGGACAACACACACACCCATGCCCCAGGGAGGACTCCGTCGGAGGGGGGGGGGGGGGGGGAGGAGCCGCGCGGACCGGGTTATGCAGACAAATTGTGCTGTAGTACTGTGCAGTCCCGACCTTTCTTCGTGCATATGGGTTATACTCTATTCTTGTGTTAAACAAGTGTCTTACTTGCTGTTAAATTTTTGTAATGTTTTACTTTATATTTGGCGGAGGGTTGCCTTGTCAGTATACATGCAATAGGCTGACGAGCGGACATTTTTCGTATGTAACCTATTTTAATTATGTAGAGACTGTACAGAAATTTGCATGAGGCTGGTGGCACTGATGGAGGTGGCTTTCGACTAGTTCTGCCGCTTCGGCGTTAAGAGGACATTTGTATTTTAATACTTGTGGCCTCTCACGCTGGTGGCCGTTCCGTTTGGACTTTGATGAATTATTGATTTTTTGTTTTGTTGTCTGAAGACAAATTATCTGATCTGATTTATGTTTTTTAAATTCATGTTAATTACGTGTGATTTTTCGTGTAGTATTTAAAAATGTAAAGACTTTTGGTGCGTTTCAGGCAGCCACTTACATTTAATCTACATCTACATACATACTCCGCAATCCACCATACGGTGAGATTTCAAAGAATTCATGGTCTTAAAACAGCCCATTGGAGATTCTTGCTTCCTTAGTCGTTCTATTAAAAAGCTGTTTTTATAAGTTTTGGTTTAATCACCTGAAAAGTGGTGTCTGAGGCGGATAGTTAAATTCAGACGTTCTTTGTTCTGATAATTTAATCTGACTGCTGTCAGCGATAGTTCCCAAACATTATTTTTTAAAATGTTTCTTATCTTGGTTGCTGACTAAGGCAAGCTACTAGTTGTAACTGTTTTAAAATAGTATTTAATTGCATTGGTCACCTTAAGGGTGCTTAGGTAACTACTATTTTTCTTTATTCTGTTGCCTTTTAAGGCGGCTCATATTTTCAACTGATCTTCCTATGTTATTGATTGTGCCCTCATTTTTCTGAGTGTTTCCAGAGCAGAATAGTTGATAGGGTGTAAACTGCTTTTGTAATATGTCCGCCTGGCATTTAAAGAGAGTTAAATCTTCATGTTGTTTTTAATGTTCGAAATTATTGTTAAATAAACGAATTGAAACTGTACCATATTATTTGTCCCAGCATCTTACCATTCGCTAATCAAGCTCCGTACGGCTTCCACTACGTATGGAGTAGTCCTACACACACACACACACACACACACACACACTCACAACAATTGAACATGTACTTTTTAAATATTACGATAAAGGCTTTAGGAAGGTTATACTTTCTGGCAGTGCAATATCTTGGACGTTCACTGAGGTAAATTAATGGTAATTATTATTACATTTAATATATTTTTAAAATTGTGTAGCAATTAAACTTAATTATTAACACATTCTAATATTATATATGCTTCAGTGTGATTATAATTAACATCGCACACATGCGTGGCACATTAAAAGTGGCGGTGACTGCAAGCTGTTATTGTGGGAAAGGTGGGGGAGACAAAGATCCATCTCTAAGAGATATTTCCAGCACACACGAGAACCCACGTGACAGGGTTCAACGACCATTTATTTCATCCTGACAAAGAAAGGGATACGAAAAATTTGAGTAATTCAGAATCCAAGTATAGATTCGTACTATAAGAGAGATTACGCAATCACATGGTGCTAATCACGGGGAATGGGATGCGTAATTAATAAGCTGCTAAATTTTATAGGAAATTGTCAGCCCGATAAATAACTTTCCCAGTAATTCTGAACCCACCAATTGCCTCCGAAGGTGAAGAACTACAGAAGGAAAACAATTCGCTATCTAGAAGTCAAATTGATAAAATAGTCCGAAGATGAAGGGTCTGTTCAGAAGGCAGAACGATGTTCGACCACACGTCCACGTGTCTCTATGAACTGGTTGCCTGCTGTTGAGATTATCCCGTGGCCAGCAACATCCACAGATCGGTCGTCGATAGAACTGTGTTGGAGTTGCTCGAATGTCAAATTCGTCCCAATGCCAGCCAGTATCAGGGCTGCCAAGGACCAGCAACAACAGTTACGGGTTAGCTTCTCTTAGCGGAGGGTGCAACATCTTTACGCCACCCTTACCAACAGAATCACTGCAAGCACCCAGACGAGAGGGTGCAACCTCCTACTGATATTTCAAATGATGGGTCACAGTAATCAGTTGTCCTCTGCTTTCAGGCTTTATTAAAGCATTTGTTGATCCATTATGGATCGTGGGACGACGGCTGGCATGGACTTCATGATGCAATAATTTACCAACAGCTGTATGTATTGTAGAAATTTTTTTTTTATGAACTTATATGTGTTATCAGTTTCGGCGTTACATTGATGCCATCTTCAGCCCCACTCGTCACAGTCGTAAAATCGCTATACACGGAAGGAGCCACATAACTGGATCCGTGAATCAAGTCATGATGCAAGAGCTGTTGCAGGACGATTTGATTCAGAGATCATCAGAAGAAATGAGAGTAGGAATTAACTTAACAGTTAAAATGAGACCGCGAGACCGACGAAGAAGAACGATATAGAAGATTAGGTAGACTAATAAGAAATAAAACTTCCAGGCAGATTAAAACTATGTGCCGTACTGAGAATCGAAGTCGGGAACTCACGCTCCGTTTCTCATAGCTTTACTTCTAGCAGTACTCGTCTCCTACCTTCCAAACTTCACAGAAGCTCTCCTACTAGGTTCGCAGGAGACCTTCTGTGAAAGTTTGGAGGGTAGGCGACGAGGTATGGTTCAAATGGCTCTGAGCACTATGGGACTCAACTTCTGAGGTCATTAGTCCCCTAGAACTTAGAACTACTTAAACCTAACTAACCTAAGGACATCACACACATCCATGCCCGAGGCAGGATTCGAACCTGCGACCGCAGCGGTCGCGCGGTTCCAGACTGTAGCGCCTTAAACCGCTTGGCCACCCCGGCCGGCCGGCACAGTAACTCAGCGTGTTCGTTCAGAAGGTTAGCTTGCCTCTGTAATAAAAAACTGAGTTAATGGATCGACGACGAACTTGCCCAAGTGTCTTACGACGTCCGCCCCGAGCAGATGCAACGAAGGAAATGAAATATTTTTTTTAAAAAAAGGGTGGTAGAGCACTTGCCCGCGAATGGCAAAGGTCCCAAGTTCGAGTCTCGGTCCAGCACACATTCTTAATCTGCCACGAAGTTACATATCAGCACACACTCCACTGCAGAGTAAAAATCTCATTCCAATAAGATATTAGGTGGAAATCACCGACAAGAAGAAGAGGCAGGATGACTGTACGTTAAGAGATAAAGAAATTAATAAAAACTAACTAGATTCAGTCAATTAAATTGGAATGTAGCCATGTATGGAAGTGAAACATGGACGATATATAGTTTAGACAAGAAGAGAATAGAAGCTTTCGAAATATGGTGCTACAGAAGAATGCTGAAGATTAGATGGGTGGCCGGCCGGAGTGGCCGGGCGGTTAAAGGCGCTACAGTCTGGAACCGCACGACCGCTACGGTCGCAGGTTCGAATCCTGCCTCGGGCATGGATGTGTGTGATGTCCTTAGGTTAGTTAGGTTTAAGTAGTTCTAAGTTCTAGGGGACATCACAGCAGTTGAGTCCCATAGTGCTCAGAGTCATTTGAGCCATTAGATGGGTAGTTCACATTGTAAGTGGTCCGAGCAGATGTAATTTCGATGTATTGCTCATGTGCTGCCTGCGATATGCAAGGTATAAGAGAATCGCTGGCCAGAGAGCAGTGTTGACTGCAGTACGAACTGTGTAGCTGTAGCAGTAAGTCGTTGCTAGTCTGCACTAGTCTGCAGTCTGCTCTGGTCTGGTCTGGTGTATCGTGTTGGGTGGCCGGTCGTGGTGCAGCGATGCCGGAGCCTGAGTATTATTGTATACGGTAAAAAGCAGCCTCGCGCATATGTAGTAATGTCATCTCAAGTCCCATGTAAATGTTTTTAAAATAGTAACTTTTAATAACTGTTCATTTCAATTTAAAGAATTTACTAATTTCTCCCATCCATGATCATCCCGATTGTTGCAAATGAAAAATCAGTAGCTTCCTTTCATAAATGACAAATCTATCGGCCAGCATTGCACAGGGCTGTGCCATAAAACATTATTTTAACAGCAGATATATATGCGTTATCCGGCGACTTCATTGAGGTAACAATTTTTCTCTTTTTTATTCAGAACGATCTTTCAGGGCCATGACGCAGCACTGCTGACGTCCAAAATTTACCAGGTTAAATTCATAGTCAATTATTGAAAAGTTACAAGTGAGTGACAATTTAATTGAGAGGTTAGTTACATTGCATTATTACCAGGTTACTGAATTTATTTATTTTTATTTTTTTTGTTGGGACGTTGCACATGAATGTGAACGACATAATTAAAATGTTTACTGTGGAGAGGTTTAGGAATTTTTCTGTTTTGAGCTTACATTAAATGAGAAAAGAATTCTGTGGACACGTTAAATGGGAAAGAAATTTAGTGGGGAGGTTAAATATCAATGAATTTTCTGTTCTGAGGTTACACTAAATTAGAATCATATTCATATTATTTATTAATAAAAAAAATTTCTGTGGGGAGGTTACACTTGGCGACAACCGGCCAATATCGTATTTCTTTGTGAATTTCTGAGAAGTAGTCATATATCTGCTCTTATTTACTTAAATGTAGTTTGCATCTGGCGCACCGCATTTACTAATTTTTCACCCTTTCTTTCACAGATCATCGGCAATTTAAATCTCTTTGTTGTAATTGTGTTTGTTCCATTTTTGCTTCGTGTTTGTTTCATTTTGTGCTTAATTTTGATTTGTGAAAAATGCCGCGAAAAACTGTTAACAGTACATCGCGATGTGCAATGAGTGAAATACCCGACTCGAATAATTTGACCGATAATACTTGCGACACTCAGTGTAATAGTGATAATCCCCTAATTACAGATAATCAGTGTGTACCGGCCACTAGTAATGATTTTGATCCTAATGATGAACAAACAAATTCAATTATGTCCACAGTAAATGTAACAATTGATGACGCGGCACGTTCCGATACAATGAACGCTGCCCAGTTTTTTACACGCCTGATTTGCAAAATTTGCATAGTGAACAGATAAATTTTTCTCACGAAGATGAGCAATGTAGTCAAAATACGTCAGATTAATTTGATTCCGAAGTAGTGACCCACAGTGCACATCCGATTGGCTAACCTTTTCGAGAATCACAGAATGACCAAATGGTTACACAAAACGTGACAATTGCAGGTACGCCATTAAACAGCACAGAGAATAGAGTAGGTAATATTGGCATGGATCAAGTTATGGCATTATTGCTACAACTTCATGAATCAAACAAACAACTTAATGAAAATCTCAAACAACAAATTAATGAATCGAACAAACAACTAAATGAAAAACTAGACAGCAATTCCAAACAGTTGAATTATAAACAAGACAACAGTTACAAACAACTTAGTGAACAGATTACCGCTGTTGCCGCCCAATGTTATGATACTGAAGAACAATTATGTGAAGAAATTAAGGCTTGTGCTAGGAACAGTAGTGAAGAAATTAGATCTGTGGCACAAGAATTAAGTAATACACATGCAGCCACAACTAAATTACTTAGTGATGAAATTAGTGCAGTCGCTAAACAATGTTCTGAAAACGCAACACCGTTACGCGACGAGTTTAAATTAATATCAGCAGAACTTTCACGCACACTGGATGCGAGAGTAGACAAGAAATTTGAACAACAGATCAGCCAAATTGACGAACGTTTTAAAGTGACAGAAATGAAAAATGTTTCAGTCACTAACACGTCACAGCATACGCCACTTTCCGAACATCTGTCAGACTCAGACAGCCAGTATAATTTAGGTAATTTACAGAGAGTACGTGAATTATATTCCGAACAGTCACAGACAAATAGATTATCATACAATCCTGAACCTGTTCAGACATACAGACGCGATAATTTCGATTATAAGCAATTTTTATCCGTTAGAAAATTTAAGGCATTTAATAATGACAGAACACAGAATCACGCTTTGGACTGGATACGACAATTTTCTTTTGTATTTTCATCAGCTTGGCCTGTAACGCAGGAACTAGAATTGGATTGGATACAACAACTTGCTTTTGAATTTTCACCGGCATTGCCTGTAACGCAGAAACTAAAATTTATTTGTAGCGCGTGGTTGACCTCAGGGGATTCATTACACTTAGATAAATATATGCCGTAGAGTGCACAGGGCCCCGAGCCGTAGTAGTGCTATTTCATCTTTAGTTTTCTGCACTGCTACCTTCTCTTTTACTATCCTTTATATGTATCAAAACAACTCTTCAACTATCGATCTATCTAGGATTAGAAACGTGTAAAGAAAACCCGACATGACAAGTTTTACCGAAAGTGACAATTTTCATTAGACACTCCACAATTTTCGTTAGACACTCCAGAACTATCAGCGTAATTTTAATGAAAGAAGTGTAATCACCAGTATGTACAAAATTTTCAGCTATCGCAGACGCATTTTTGGCAACAATAGAGGCTTTTCTCCGCAACAGCATCAAAACCAGCCGGTTAGCATACCTAACCAACAATGTAGTCTGCAAGGTCAACCAAGCTTTAATGTTCCACCGCCTACACGTATAGCGTCGGCTTCGCTAAATAGTAACGCACAACAACAATGAAATCACTACGTACAGAAAACACATCATTTTAACTCGTATCGCAACGCGCCGTATAGCAATGACTATCATGACAGACGAAAAAGTAATGAGCACAATTTTCAGCGTACGTTTAATAACAGTCGGTCTTACCAGCAGCATAATCAACCGCAACAACAGATTATCATTAATGAACCAGACAGTAGATATCATCCCGTACGTAATACGTCAGGACGAAGTAACAGAGCAGTTCAAATAGTTGAAATGCCACAGCATCCTCCCGCAAATAATAGCACGTCAGAAAGAATTTGACTAGATACAGTTCAGGTTGCATCTTCCAGCAACGTAAGCACTACTTTTGATACGCAGAATGTTGTTCAGGAAAATGTTATTAGTTTTGACGACATCCGATACACACTTTTGCATGAAAGACAGAATCACAACGTATGTAGACGACATTCTTATTGCAGAAGCTAACTGGTCTGAACACAATCTGATTCTTGAACAACTGTTGCAAACTTTTCGTGCACAAGGACTCACAGTTAATCTTAGCAAATCGCACTTTGGCAAAACTTCTATAAAATTTCTTGGACATGTAATTTCAGCAGAAGGCATTGCGCCTGACCCGGAAAAACTTCAAGCTTTACGTGACATTACTGTACCTACGACGAAGAAACAATTACGCAGCTTTCTGGGATTAATTAACTTTTTCGTAAATTTATTCATTACTCTACTTTAGACACCCCTAGATTATGTCAATTGACAGGTAAAAACACTATTTGGTCCTGGGATTGCCAAGCGCAGTCTGAGTTTGTTAATTTGAAACATACCTTGTTGAATGCACCATTTTTATCACATCCAGATCTTGCTAGAAATTTTTCCATTGCCACCGACAGTTCTAACACCGCTTTAGGCGTACACATTTTTCAGGAAATTGAAGAAGATGGTACTACAGTAATTAAAAACATCGTCTTTGCGAGTAGCATTCTGTCACCTGCAGAACGCAATTATTCTGTTACAGAACTTGAAACATTATGTGTTTTATGGGCATTTACGAGATTTAGGCATTTTTTTATGGAAGACATACGACTGTTTACACAGATCATAGAGCGATACAGTTTTTGCTTTCCGCAAAATTTACACACGACAGGTTAAGCAGATGTAAACTTTATTTACAGGAATTTAATTTTACAATTGTTCACATTCCCGGTACAGAACATATTGTAGCAGACGCACTATCCCGTTCTCTTAGCAACAATCAGCAAGACATCTGCCAAGCAAATTCTAGCGTCATGTACATTCAACAAGTTGCATTCGAAAATTTTATTTCGGCAACATTACGAGATATAGCACAAGAGCAGAGTAAAGACAACATGTGAAAACAAATTAAACACCTTTGGCAAGATAGGAATAATGTTACCATCAGAAACCATTACACTGTTTCGCCGCTCTCACCCTGACAGCTACAACTGGTTATTATGTATTCCTGACGAACTTGTTAACAAATTAATTTGGTATACTCATTTAAGTTACGCACATTACGAAGCCAGAAAATGTTTTCTTATACTGAGACAGAACTGTTATTTTGCCAACATGGAGAAACGTATTCGCCGAGTTTTAGCGTCATGTAAAATCTGCCAGAAAGCTAAGTCAGACACGACTTCATATATTCCTCCATTACATCCCATTGTATCCGTTAAATTGAGACACATGGCCGCTGTAGACATTTTTGGTCCGATTCCCAGAACTAATAGAGGTTTTTGCTACATCTGTCACGGTTGAACTCACTTCAAAATTTATAACCTTCACTCCGGTACGCAAAGCTACTGCTAAAACTGTTTCGAAAATATTTGTAAAACATTTTCTATTTCATGTAGGACATGTATTGAAAGTAATTTCCGACAATGGACCACAATTTCGATTTGCTATATGGACACGTATGTTACGAACAAGAAACATTTCTCCGATCTATATATCCAGGTACCATGCTTCTTCGAACCCTTGTGAACGTCTAATGAAAGAAATTGTTAAACTATGTAGAATATACTGCCATAAAAAACATATTGATTGGGACACACACATACTCTCATTCCAGGATGTAATTAACTCCATACCAAATGAATCTACTATGCTATCTACATCTACATCAACATCTACATTTATACTCCGCAAGCCACCCAACGGTGTGCGGCGGAGGGCACTTTACGTGCCACTGTCATTACCTCCCTTTCCTGTTCCAGTCGCGTATGGTTCGCGGGAAGAACGACTGTCTGAAAGCCTCCGTGCGCGCTCTAATCTCTCTAATTTTACATTCGTGATCTCCTCTGGAGGTATAAGTAGGGGGAAGCAATATATTCGATACCTCATCCGGAAACGCACCCTCTCGAAACCTAACGAGCAAGCTACACCGCGATGCAGAGCGCCTCTCTTGCAGAGTCTGCCTCTTGAGTTTGTTAAACATCTCCGTAACGCTATCACGGTTACCAAATAACCCTGTGACGAAACGCGCCGCTCTTCTTTGGATCTTCTCTATCTCCTCCGTCAACCCGATCTGGTACGGATCCCACACTGATGAGCAATACTCAAGTATAGGTCGAACGAGTGTTTTGTAAGCCACCTCCTTTGTTGATGGACTACATTTTCTAAGGACTCTCCCAATGAATCTCAACCTGGTACCCGCCTTACCAACAATTAATTTTATATGATCATTCCACTTCAAATCGTTCCGCACGCATACTCCCAGATATTTTACAGAAGTAACTGCTACCAGTGCTTGTTCCGCTAACATATAATCATACAATAAAGGATCCTTCTTTCTATGTATTCGCAATACATTACATTTGTCTATGTTAAGGGTCAGTTGCCACTTCCTGCACCAAGTGCCTATCCGCTACAGATTTTCCTGCATTTCGCTACAATTTTCTAATGCTGTAACTTCTCTGTATACTACAGCATCATCCGCGAAAAGCCGCATGGAACTACCGACACTATCTATTAGGTCATTTATATATGTTGTGAAAAGCAATGGTCCCATAACACTATCCAGTGGCACGCCAGAGGTTACTTTAACGTCTGTAGACGTCTCTCCATTGATAACAACATGCTGTGTTCTGTTTGTTAAAAACTCTTCAATCCAGCCACACAGCTGGTCTGATATTCCGTAGGCTCTTATTTTGTTTATCAGGCGACAGTGCGGAACTGTATCGAACGCCTTCCGGAAGTCAAGAAAAATAGCATCTACCTGGGAGCCTGTATCTAATATTTTCTGGGTCTCATGAACAAATAAAGCGAGTTGGGTCTCACACGATCGCTGTTTCCGTAATCCATGTTGATTCCTACATAATAGATTCTGGGTTTCCGAAAACGACATGATACGCGAGCAAAAAACATGCTCTAAAATTCTACAACAGATCGACGTCAGAGATATAGGTCTTTAGTTTTGCGCATCTGCTCGACGACCCTTCTTGAAGACTGGGACTACCTGTGCTCTTTTCGAATCATTTGGAACCTTCCGTTCCTCTAGAGACTTGCGGTACACGGCTGTTAGAAGGGGAGCAAGTTCTTTCACGCACTTTGTGTAGAATCGAATTGGTATCCCATCAGGTCCAGTGGACTTTCCTCTGTTGAGTGATTCCAGTTGCTTTTCTATTCCTTGGATACTTATTTCGATGTCAGCCATTTTTTCGTTTGTGCGAGAATTTAGAGAAGGAACTGCAGTGCAGTCTTCCTCTGTGAAACAGCTTTGGAAAAAGGTGTTTGGTATTTCAGCTTTACGCGTGTCATCCTCTGTTTCAATGCCTTCATCATCCCGGAGTGTCTGGATATGCTGTTTTTAGCCACTTACTGATTTAACGTAAGACCGTAACTTCCTAGGATTTTCTGTCAAGTCGGTACATATAATTTTACTTTCGAATTCACTGAACGCTTCACGCACAGCCCTCCTTACGCTAACTTTGACATCGTTTAGCTTCTGTTTGTCTGAGAGGTTTTGGCTGCGTTTAAACTTGGAGTGAAGCTCTCTTTGCTTTCGCAGTAGTTTCCTAACTTTGTTGTTGTACCACGGTGGGTTTTTCCCGTCCCTCACAGTTTTACTCGGCACGTACCTGTCTAAAACGCATTTCACGATTGCCTTGAAACTCAACATTGTCAGTGTCGGAACAGAAATTTTCGTTTTGATCTGTTAGGTAGTCTGAAATCTGCCTTCTATTACTCTTGCTAAACAGATAAACCTTCCTCCCTTTTTTTTATATTCCTATTAACTTCCATATTCAGGGATGCTGCAACGGCCTTATGATCTCCGACTGTTATACGGAAAAATGTTGAACCACCTAACAAAATTAAAGAATTAGTATCCTTTCCTACCTCTCGTCGACTACGACACCATGAAATAATTGACATTGCACTCAACAACATCAAACGTGCTGCAGAGCGCCGAAGAAGACAGCAAAAACAGGTTTGTACACGCCGTGACTTTCACATTGGACAGAAGATATTAGTATACACACATTATTTATCCAACAGAGGAAAGAGTAGATGTAGTAAATTTGAGCTTCTATACGCAGGTCCATATCGAATTCGCAGCATTCCTCACCCCAATGTAGTAAACGTCGAAACTTTGAGAATCAGAAAAAGCAAGGGCAATCACCATGTCTCCACTATTAACCCCTTTATTGAATGAACATACTTTATGATTTATCACACTGTAATGCCATTTCCTAATTATTATATAACCACTTATGCAATTATATTTACATGAACACTTACTGATGATTATCATATTTTTTCTTGGCAAGTGCCCGGCAAGGTAAGATTAGGAGGTCGCTTTTCTTGTCGTTACACATCAGACCGTGCACATTTTTCCAGATAAACTTACATATTTTATGACCAATTATGCAATTCTATCTATGTGATTACTTACTGATGATTGTCATATTTTTTTTCTTTGCAAGTGTCCGGCAAGGTAAAGTTAGCATGTCGCTTTTCTTGTCGTTATATATCAGACAGTGCACATTTTCCATTTTTCGTGTATGTATGATTGTTTTCCTGTTTTGTCTGTATGCACTATGAAATGTTTAAGATGTAACAAACACCAGTTAACTTTGACATTTTTCCTTTGATATATCAATATCTTGACTATTCTACACTTTTGGGAACTGCATTATGAGACTGTGTGTACATTTTTGCACCTGAACACTCTCTAAGTTTTTGACGTAAAACGTTTTCTGTCATGCTATGCTGTATGCTTAATTATATCAATAGAAACAACTTTTTATTTAATGAGTGTATGATTTAAATGCAAGATATTAATCCCTATTCATCATTTTAACTTAAACAAACCACAGTGGATTACTATGAAATGGGAATTTCACCTTCGGAATGAACGAAAGAAGATGCAATACCTTGTCATGAAGAGTAAATGGATCAGAATTAACAATCATTAACAAGAATATACTATACACATCGTATGATAGCAGTCTTAAATAGTTATTTTTCTTTCAGAATACGAGGCGATTGATGCAGGCTGTCATACAGAACTACACATCTTAGTTTTAGTGATGAAATATGCTAGAAATAAGAAACTCTATACTATGAATAGTTGTATGAAGTAAATTGTAATATGTCTTTTTTGCTGATGATGATAAATGATGATGAATAGTTATATGAAGAATATGGTAATATGAATAATGAAGTTTGTCTTTGCAGGTGGTGATAGTGATGAATTTTATATGGCCACTTAACGCACCACTTTTAAGTTTTCCTTTGCAAATGAGAATAATGATGAAGTTTATATATTTACTATTAGTTAAGAGATGCTATGTAGTTATTTAAGTATTTGTTGCAGTTCGTTTTGACAGTATGTTTAATGTCGCATGGTATAATGACTGAATGTTTTGGAAAGGACAGCTAGAGTACATACATATTGAGTACACGTTTCATTACCTGTTAATTCGAAGTTCACTACATAACCTTGCTACAGCTGACTCATGACAAATGATGTTACTAATCCTTATTTGCAGCAATAAGTCAAAAGCAAATATTTTCATTCCCCAGAAATTAATTATCAATCCCAACGCAATGCATTACTAGCACAAAAAAAATTGTATTACCAGTCCCAAATAATGCTACCAGTTTAAGAGATATTTCTAGTTCTAAATATAGTGCAAATTTCTGAGTAATGTTTTCTAACCACAGACCTTGAGTAATACTTACAGTGTGTTACATTTTAAATATGTCCTATGTCACTTGAATGATGAGTTCTGAGTAATACTGAATGATGTTTTCTAACCACAGACCTTGAGTAATAGTTACAGTGTCTTACATTTTAAATATGTCCTATGTTACTTGAATGATGAAAAATGTATTGTAATATTCAGTACTTACTGTATGTTTAGTAACTGGCCAATGAATGCCACTGTTTCTTATATTTTAAATTTGCCTTATGTCACTCACTTGATATCATATATGAATACCAGTAGCTTGATGCTACACTCATTAACTCTTGTTTTGAATAATGACTTCTGAATAATGTGTAAAAATGGTTTTTACTGGCCAATGAGTGCCAATGATTACTATAATTAGATGAATTATGTAAATACTATGCCATTAATTAACTCCTGTTTTGAATGATGACTTCTGAACAATGCAAAAAAAAATTGTTTGTAACTGGCCAATGAATGCCAATGATTACTATAATTAGATAAATAATGTAAATGATATGCCATTAATTAACTCTTGCTTTGAATAATCACTTCTGAATATTACATAAAAATCGTTTGTAACTGGCCAATGAGTGCCAATATTTACTGTAATTAGATGACCTATGAATAATGTTCTGTAATACTCCATACATAGTACTGAAATATTTAGTAACTAGGCAATGAGTGCCAACAATTACTCAAATCGGTTGATAGACTATTGTAATTCTCAATGATGACTAGCATTGGACTTAATGTCCTTCACCTTCTGACCTAATTACCAGAAATTACTGCAATATCCGTTTGTCCTGTCCATCCTCATGATCATGGAGCACTATATTTGATTTTTGCACTAATTCTACGTTGGTGAAAGAGTATGGATTCTGCAAAGGTGCGGTGTTGACACATCATGCTGTGCACAACCTTGAACGATGGAGATGTTATTGTGATCCCACTGTTTGGTGTACCTAATGTACTACCAATTTAATACATTGAATATTAATATACTATTTCAGTGTCTTGGCTACACTGATTAATACTTCAGGGAAGAGAACTTCAGATTGTCTCACTTGGTGTTGTGCTTATTTAGAAAGATATGGACTTTCAGTGCAGCTACGTGCAACCTACTGTACTACAACCATGATGCAGTCCTTCCCATTCCTTTCCTGGTTCTTGTAAAATGGTAAAAATATATACAGTGCGTGTGCACTTTATGTCATTTGTTAATATGTTTTGTACTCATTGCGTATCCTAGTTCTTGTAAAATGGTAAAAAATATATACAGTGCGTGTGCACTTTATGTCATTTTTTAATACGTTTTGTACTCATTGCGTATACGTTTTGTCATTTCTTGATATGTTCTGTACTCAGTGCATGTGCAGTCTATATATGTATATACGCTGTGACTGTAAACTTAGTTAATTAAGAAAAATTTGTTGCTCATGGGAAGTCCAATTGACTCACCATCGCTGCCAAATTTTTGCCACTCCCAGTGGAGAATTATGTAAGAGGTCCGAGCAGATGTAATTTTATGTAAGAGGTCCGAGCAGATGTAATTTCGATGTATTGCTCATGCGCCGCCTGCGATATGCAAGGTATAAGAGAATCACTGACCAGAGAGCAGTGTTGACTGCAGTACGAACTGTGTAGCTGTAGCAGTAAGTTGTTGCTAGTCCGCGATAGTCTGCAGTCTGCTCTGGTCTGGTCTGGTGTATCATGTTGGGTGGCCGGTCGTCGTGCAGCGATGCCGGAGCCTGAGTATTATTGTATACGGTAAAAAGCAGCCTCGCGCATATGTAGTAATGTCATCTCAAGTCCCATGTAAATGTTTTTAAAATAGTAACTTTTAATAACTGTTCATTTAAATTTAAAGAATTTACTAATTTCTCCCATCCATGATCATCCCGATTGTTGCAAAAGAAAAATCAGTTGCTTCCTTTCATAAATGACAAATCTATCGGCCAGCATTGCACAGGGCTGTGCCAGGAAACATTATTTTAAGAGCAGATATATATGCGTTATCCGGCGACTTCATTGAGGTAACAATTTTTCTCTTTTTTATTCAGAATGATCTTTCAGGGTCATGACGCAGCACTGCTGATGTCCAAAATTTACCAGGTTAAATTCATAGTCAATTATTGAAAAGTTACAAGTGAGGGACAATTTAATTGAGTGGTTAGTTACATTGCATATTACCAGGTTACTGAATTTATTTTTTTTTTTTTTGTTGGGACGTTACACATGAATGTGAACGACATAATTAAAATGTTTACTGTGGAGAGGTTTAGGAATTTTTTTGTTTTGAGCTTACATTAAATGAGAAAAGAATTTTGTGGGGACGTTAAATGGGAAAGAAATTTTGTGGGGAGGTTAAATATCAATGAATTTTCTGTTCTGAGGTTACACTAAATTAGAATCATATTCATATTATTTATTAATAAAAAAATTTTCTGTGGGGAGGTTACAACATAACTAATGAGGAGGTATTGAACAGAATTGGGGAGAAGAGCAGTTTGGGGCACAACTTGAACAGAAGAAGGGATCGGTTGGTAGGACATGTTCTGAGGCATCAAGGGATCACCAATTTAGTACTGGAGGGCAGCGTGGAGGGTAAAAATCGTAGAGGGAGACCAAGAGATGAATACACTAAGCAGATTAGTAAGGATGTAGGCTGCAGTACGTACTTGGAGACAAAGAAGCTTGCACAGGATAGAGTAGCATAGAGAGCTGCATCAAACCAGTCTCAGGACTGAAGACCACAACAACAAACAACATTGGCTACAGCAATATATTATTTTAATACACTTTCATTTTATGGTTATAGCACAGATACGGCAGTGTTTCGGCGCCCACGTTAGTATTTGTGCGATTTGGAGGGTGGTGACTGCATGTGCCCCTTTGAGCAATGGCTTCTTCAAGGCCTAGCAGGACAGAGGTTTTGGGTTGTATGGTTCCTCTCCTTATATTCTTGTCCTGTGGTAAACTGGTTTGTGATTCACCGCACTGTGGAGCGTTTGTCCGCTTACTGAATGCATAATCGTCGACGTCGATTCTTACAATGACCCAGATAGTTAGTTATGGAGAGAGCAGGGTTCTGCTCATGATAGAACCTCTGTGATGCTACATTTTCCCCGGTGGCTCTTATCGCCAAGTAATAATTACGATAATTAGAGATTAGTGGTCTTCGAAACTAGCAGTGATGTTAATTAAGTTACATTCTATTTTCACTAGCGAGTTTAAGTGTGTAGCGAAGGCGCACGACAGATATTGAAGAAACAATAATGATTCATCTGTTTGTGTGTACTGACCATAATGATTTCTAGTCGTAAATACATATAATTCACAAATTGGTAATATACGCCAAGACTGCAAGTAGTTTATTCCAAGTTCAAATTATGCTTCGCGCATAAATATACTAGAGACGCGTCTCATAAGTGGTTCTTGCATTTAGGCGTAGTCATTGTGTGGCAGCTTAACTCAAGTAAGCAACCTACCGAAAACTGTGCATATGATCACTTTTTGGCTATGAAAAGTAGAGCCCCATACGCAGTAGGTCGTTTTCTTCGTCTGAGGTTCTAAATAACCTGCACAAAAGAGCTCTGTCTCATTGAGACCTTAACTTTTGCTGCCGTCATGACGCGCTTCCGTGGTTCGTACAGTCAGTTTCGAGATTACTTGGTACTACCGTTCGTGTCCCAAGTTGTGCAAAAAAGTACTGCAGGTACCAGAATATCCGAAAATGGATTGTCGGTTAGGCGGAGAAACAGTCAGTGACCCTTCGACAGTCAGATCATCCGGAATACGATGGCAGCTCATAATAGCGATTCCATCGCGACCACCGCCAACTTCATGGCACCGCTGAGGTGATCCGCAACGTTCTACTGCCATGCGCCATCGTTAGCATCTCTCTCGTTCGCCCTCATTTACACATTTTGTTTCTTCATTTTGTGTCCTCCGATAACCAGATATTGTTAAATAACAGAGGTTTCCTACTGGTAAAGTATTAACTCTCTCGTTTGCAGGAACTTTTTCCTATTATTTCAATGCCCTTTACCCTGTTTCATCTGTGAGCTGAACGTCTTTGTTAACATGTTTGCGGGTCTATATGAAAACATACATTTTTTACTTGAGGCAGCGGTCGACTCTTATTGCAGTAGAGCTGAACTCCCCATTTCTCCTCTTAATATATCCACCTTGATTGTGAAGACAAAGCCAAAATCTGAATTCGATGCTTTACGCACTGTCAGGATACGACGTATGGTACTGGCTGTTCGTTTCCAAGCTACACTTCAGTACATGTGGTACTACCTTTTAACACCTTATGATGGGGACATGCGAAATTTCTACTGCGTTCATGACCTCACAGATGGAATAACCCGTGCGTCGGAAACCGCTATCTGGCATGCCGGAGTGGCCGTGCTGTTCTAGGCGCTACAGTCTGGAACCGAGTGACCGCTACGGTCGCAGGTTCGAATCCTGCCTCGGGCATGTATGTGTGTGATGTCCTTAGGTTAGTTAGGTTTAATTAGTTCTAAGTTCTAGGCGACTGATGACCTCAGAAGTTAAGTCGCATAGTGCTCAGAGCCATTTGAACCATTTTTTTTTTATTTTTTATTTTTTTGTAAGCATTCAGGGCACTACTGGGAACTACCATCTGAAGCCATGGACATATGCCATATTCCGAATGGCTGCCGAGATAGAACAGATTGAACCCACATGGTTCCTTATGTTCTGTATCAGTCGTTACATTATCAGATCTACACCTGTTCACTTGTACAGCAGCCAGCAATTATTACTAATTCGTTTTAAAAAGTATCATTTGGAAAGTATGTAATCATAACATATTCACCTCTAAGCATTATCATGCAAGTCACATTACGGCTTTTATTTTATTTTATTTATTTATTTATTTTTCTGGCTAGTTTGATGCAGCCAGTCTCGATTTCCTCTCTTGTGCCAACCTTTTCATTTCAGAGGAACACTTCCAACCTTCCTCCTCAATTATTTCGCTGGATGTATTACAGTCTCTAACTTCCTCTACAGTTTTTACACTTTACAGCTCCGTCTAGTACCATGGGCGTTATTCCTTGATGTCTTGATATGTGTACTGGCAGCCTGTCCCTTCTCCTTGTCAGTGTTTTCCACATTTCCCTTCCTCTCTTCCCTTCCTTTCCGATTCTGGGCAGAACTTCTTCATTCCATACCTTATTAATCTAATTTTGAACATTCTTCTGTAGCAGCAGATCTCAAATTCTTGGATTCTCTTCTGTTCCGGGTTTCTCACAGTCCATGTTTCACTGACATACAATGCTCTGCTGCAGACGTGCATTCTCAGAAATGTCTTTCTCAGATTAAGACTATGTTCGACACTAGTAGACTTCTCTTGACCAGGAATGACACTTTTGCCAGTATTAGTCTCCTTTTTATGTGTTTCTTGCTCTGTTATTTTGCTGCGTGCGTAGCAGAATTCACTGACTTCAACTACTTCATTATCACTAATTATGATTTTAAGTTCCTCGCTGTTCTCATTTTTTGCTTCTTGTCATTACTTTCGTCTTTTTTCGATTCACTCCAAATGCATATTCTGTACCCATCAGATTGTTCATTTCATTCAACAGTGTTGTCATCAGCGAATCGTACATCCTTTCATCTTAAATTTTTATACCACTCTGTAACCTTTCATTTTTATCTTTCCGACACTGCTCCTTCAAAGTACAGAGTGAACAGCAGGGGCGAAAGACTACATCCATGTCTTACACTCAATTTAATCCGTGTACTTCATTCTTGGCCTTCCACTCTTATTTTTCCCTCTTGCCTCTTGTACATATCGTATATTACCCGTCTTTCCCCATAGCTTACCCCTATTCTCCTCGGGTTTTCGAACATCTAGCACCAGTTTACATCAGCGAACGCTTTTTCCAGGTCGACAGATAGTATGAACGTGTGTCGGTGTTGCTTCAGACTTTTTTCCATTATCAACCACAACTTCAGAACCACTTCTCTGGTGCCTTTCACTTTACTAGAGCCGAAGTGACTGTCGTGTAACAGGTCCACAGTTTTCGTTTTCATTCTTCTGTACGTTACTGTTGTCAGCAACTTCGATGCATTGTAAGGTGTCAGGCAAATCCAACACCTTCCATGACAACCCTGACATGATAGCAAATCCGGCAACACATCACATAGCTACGAATAAATCCTGACATTAAATTAACCAATGTAATACGATCAACGAGTGAGCAAATGGAATACCACAGACTAACACAAGAACGCCTAAATGCATGTCATACCTTCCCACCATGAAACAGACGCAGTTCCGAGGGGAGAAACGAGAACAGAAGCCGAGAGCAGAGCCGTATAAGCTAGAAGACCCTACGATAAGGGACGGACACCCACATCGCCAAGAGCAGCCCCCAGCCCTTGTTACAAGATAGAGCCCTCCAGAAGAACAGTATACATCTTACGATAACACTAAAAGGGCCACACCAGCTGCAAGTTTTAGCGTGAGACTATACGCGTCTCTGTTACGTTGCAAACATTAAAAACATTGCCCCACCACGAAAAGTATAACGTTTCTCCTTGGATAGATAGAATTTTTCTAGACGGAGCTTAAGGTTAACATTGAGACCCTGATTGGTCAGTTGAAAACACAGCCAGATATCATTTTCTTAAACCCACTTCAGAAAATTGTAGTAAAGAAAAGTTAGACAGAGTTGCTTCCGAGAGGGCGAGGAGTGTGGGGCTGCGCCGCCCGCTGCTCCCTTACGCCGCCTAACAACCGACAAGGTAATGAACGCACGCGATGCCGCATATGAGCGCATAAAGCTTCACTCAGAACTGCAGAAGTCTCATCTGTTACATCCCCTTTTTACGTAATACTAGTGTCGATCGTTAATTAAACTTCATGGTATTCACATTTGCTACTAGAAGTTAAAATCTGAAACGCGATGATTTTTCTGTTATAATTATTGAGAAGCCACATCAGCCATTGTACTTTACACAAGTTAAATAAGTAATTAAAGGTAATTGACGGTCACTGTAGGCCATTTTGGTAGTTTTCTTTTTTATGAAACTTAACTTAAACCTAGATTATAGATATGATATGACATAGGTCATCCTTCGATCCATTGTAGAACTTGGAAACCCATTCAGGGAATATTCGTTCACATTTTTGTTGAATGCAGTTGGTTTTTATCATCCTGTATATAAATATTTCCTTTTATCAATAGTGCAATTTACAATGTTTTGTGAGTAGAATAAAAATTCCAGTGGTAAACTTAACTGCTTTTTCGAAGTTATTTTACCAGCTAACTAAACATAGGAAAGCCTTGAACCCCTTCCACTTTACAGGGAGTGCAGTGGAGCTGACGATGAAATCAATAAGTAGTTGATTATATCATCGCTAGTCTCACTGAACTCTTCTGAACTCTACATGTCATGTGTGGTCTGGCGTCTCCTTACCAGCAACAAGTCCCAGGTTCAAACTAGTCAATTCCCTAAAAAACACGCTCAGAGCGTCGTTGCGCGAAAATGGTAGGGAGACACGACTTAGAACAAACAGAAACCACGCAGAATGTAAGAGCATGAGCTGATAGGCTGATTCTACAGGCTTGGGAATTGTGGGGATGTTGCTTTTCGGAAAATCTGATGGTGTCTACCTCATACATTCTACACACCAACTTTTTTGTCACGCCATACAATGATTTTAGAAATTCTGCCGTATATGATTTTAGGGCTTCCAAATTCCTTATAAGTTCTTATTCTAATACTGGATACTCTATCTCTTCCTGATCAATACCTGTTTCTTCTATCACATCATCAGGTAAGCACTTCCCGTTATCTAGGCATTCAGTCCTACCACGACCAACCACCGATTAGTTTGAGTTGACTCCCAGACATATGGTAAACTGTGGAGGTGCTATGTCATTCTGTTAGGACATTGCGGTGTGTGTAGTCAAAGCAACGTCGTCTGGGTGTTCAATAGAAGTATCTTCGAAAATGTGCCTGTAATTATGTCCCGTCTTTCATTGTCTTAAGATGATTGGAGTTAGCAACATGTCGCAGATTATGACGCGACAAACGTTCATCGAAAAAAGAGCTCGGAAATTTGTTTCCACTCTATCACTAGGATTCTCATGCCATCGAAGATTGTTACTCGTGTTCTTCATTCCATTCCTTATAAGCATGGCACCGTCAGTGAATAATATTAATGGAAGCAAACAACAGTTTTCAGTGTAACAACGACAAAATTCGAGTCGTGTACCATTGTCGCCTGTGTGATGATTGTGGACACGATGTATGTGAAATGGGTAAAAGTTTTACAAGCGTGTTGATTCGCCACACTCGACTTCTTGGATCAATGATTTGTGTAGCGAGAAGAATGAGAACAACAAAGAATATATGTTTTATGCAATGTGCTGAAAACTCCGGTAACACTCTACGATCAAGAATTCGACGTGTCGAAAATAGCCGACGGTATTGTTCGACAGCAGCAAAACCACTACCATCGCAAAAACAGTAATTGTACACCGTATCTGCATATTCTTCCTTTACTTAGGAATTTGGCGTTTTAGCCAAAGCGTGTGAAACACAGTTAACCAATGTTTCTTATACATTCTCAACTCCTCGTACTACTTCAGGCACAATACACAGCAGCAGTGTTCGACGAGCTAGTTTAATGACAGAAAGACATTTCGGGCAAAGATGCTCAGAGCAACGAGGCAAGCTTGGTTAGAGTAAAACGTCAAAGAAGTTGGGTGGGTAAGACATATATGTGCTCCCCACCAGCCCAAAAACAAATGAACTTTAAATGTGTACCATCTCGAAAACCATTTGGAATAGGACATATGTCGCTCCGGAGTTCTTTTCTACAAACGAGCGTTCCTGTCATCTCCCCGAATAACGTCAATTTCTCCTGGGACTCCCTGTATACGGGGCGATTCTGCTAAGATGCTCACCTAAAACATTTCTAGAACTGTTTAACACATGGTAATAGTGCCTTCATACATATGAAAGACGAGAAAGTCCTCACTAAATGAGGTATAGAGTATGCTAAAAACGAGTCACATATTCGTACAGATGGTAGTATCGGTCAAAACCCATTGGTGATGTGTGCTACTTAAATATTTTATTTTAATTTTTGTAACTATGGTACTTCCCTATGGCTATGAAGCTGAATAGCTGAATTATTCATCGCCTAAGTTGTTGATTTCAAAATTACCTCCTGGTCTGAAGAGGGACTTCATGTGACCGAAACCGGTAACGTGAAAAATAAATGTAGGCGCAGCTGAATCACCCACTGTTAAAAAAATGGTTCAAATGGCTCTGAGCACTATGGGACTTAACATCTGAGGTCATCAGTCCCCTAGAACTTAGAACTACTTAAACGTAACTAACCTAAGGACACCACACACATCCATGCCCGAGGCAGGATTCGAACCTGCGACCGTAGCGGTCGCGCGGTTCCAGACTGAAGCGCCTAGAACCGCTCGGCCACACCGGCCGGCTCACCCAGTGTTATTCGTAGACTCTAGCACAGCCTTGACACAGAAAGCGCAGAATAATGCTTCAGTGAATCGCTACACCATGGCTCTAGCATAACAGCTTAACAACACGGAAGGTGACCCACTACGTCGGGTGGAGGAGGGAGGGTGGAACAACAACACTGTCGTTGCCATAGTCAGGTGACATTGCTGAACTGTCCACAGACTACACGTTTAAGTAGTGATATAAAACTGTAATTGTAGAACCCCTGCACGACGTATATGTCGTTGATGTGTTACCCACACCTTTGACTACAAATGGTTACGTTTTCAGATAATTGCGCATCATGCTGGGGCAGTAGTATATTCATTGTTGTCATTATCTCCTTTACACAAGCTGGAGTAGTTTTATCAGCACACAGCGTGAATTCGATCAGCTTTGTTATCTCGGCTGTACTAGCTACTCAGCATATATCACTCAGCTGAAGCGTGTGTGCATGGGATTCCCTTTACGAAATTAATCACAATACTGGTCACGATTGTCTGCATAAAGTACAAAATCTCTGTCGCTGGTGGACGAGCGGACAGCTGCTTGCCGCGAGCGGGGGTGGCAGGGGGGTGGGGTGTCGACCATTACCCTACCCACAGCGCCTGCCAACAATCCAATTGGAGCGAATTAAGCAGCGCGAGATAACTCGTTATCGCCAGTGCAGATGCATGTAATTTTGGCGGCACTGTTTTCGTCGCCGGAGTGGCCGATACGAGGCTAGTGCGAGCACGTCGCGTGCACCCGTGTCCGCGGGCGAAATATAACAGACCGCCGGAGCGCGGGCGGCGATGGACGGCGCCGGGGCCGGCGGCAGCGACGCTAACAGGTTGCCCAAATACGCGGCCGGCGGTCCGCCTCATCAGAGTCGCTGAATGGCTTATTAAAACGGGGCCCGCCGGCCGGTCGATGCTGCGTTCCGCAGGGCTCCGTCCGCGGACTACTAATAGCAGCAACGCAGGGCCCCAGGGGCTGTCGTGCAGAGTATGCAGTTGTTTGCTCCCATCATTATGGCTGGGAGAAAATCTTTGGTAAGCGTTATGGCTGTACTATTGTACAAATCAGAAAAACGTATTTGTGCCTTTCGTTTGAAATGAGGGATTTAATGTGAAACTGAGTGTAAGGCTTAACTTTTTTTAAATTTAATATATTTCATAGCCTTCTGAATATACAAAAATTAGATTTTAGCGCCCTGTAAAATTATCGAAGTTGGCACTTGTGCAGATGAGGCTGGAGGACGATGGATTTGCCTTTTATGTAGACAGCGATTTAAATTTCTTTGCTGCTATCTATGTTGATTTGATTTTTGAGTCTGAAGAGGAGACACTTATATTCGGATAAACTTGTTTTTGAAGAAAAAAGTGGTCAAATGGCTCTGAGCACTATGGGACTTAATATCTGTGGTCATCAGTCCCCTAGAACTTAGAACTACTTAAACCTAACTAACCTAAGGACAGCACACACATCCAAGCCCGAGGCAGGATTCGAACCTGCGACCGTAGCGGTCACGCGTTTCCAGACTGAAGCGCCTAGAACCGCACGGCCACACCGGCCGGCTTTTGAAGAAATGTAAGCTGTTAAGCACGCAGCTAATTCACGATGTAGCTATGCATTTAGTGGCCCACCGTGACAAAAAAAAAAAAAAAAAAAACCACGAAAACGTTTACTCTCTAACGCACCAATTATAGAAATTCAGTTAATTTTAGGATAATGGTGAGTGGCACCAATGAGGAAGTGAACGTGAGCATTATATTTGTACACCGCATTTCTGAAGAAGAGAAATTTGTTAACATCGAGTATAGATTTAAGTGTCAGGAAGTCGTTTCTGAAAGTATTTGTATGGAGTGTAGCTATGTATGGAAGTGAAACAGGGACGATAAATAGTTTGGACAAGAAGAGAATAGAAGCTTTCGAAATGTGGTGCTACAGAAGAATGCTGAAGATTAGATGGGTAGATCACATAACTAATGAGGTGGTACTGAATAGGATTGGGGAGAAGTGAAGTTTGTGGCACAACTTGACTAGAAGAAGAGATCGGTTGGTAGGACATGTTCTGAGGCATCAAGGGATCACCAATTTAGTTCTGGAGGGCAACTTGGAGGGTAAAAATCGTAGAGGGAGACCAAGAGATGAATACACTAAGCAGATTCAGAAGGATGTAGGCTGCAGTAGTTACTGGGAGATGAAGAAGCTTGCACAGTATAGAGTAGCATGGAGAGCTGCATCAAACCAGTCTCAGGACTGAAGACCACAACAACAACACATTATGAGGCATTCCAGAGGTCACAAGGACGTATACAGGCAGCAATTCGTAAAATTTCGATATCTTTTTGCAATATTTGTATGTTCTTGCGTGAAACAGTGAAACAAATTCTCCTTTACTGTTCGTTTTATGTGAAGCTTCTGTAAGGTAACTAGTTTCCCGGTTGTTGGGTCTGCAGTAGACTTGACATTCTTTATACTAGTTTTTTTATGGACATAAAACACGCCGTTGACTGTAGAAATTATTTATTTCACTATTGTAGCTTCGGTCTTTTGGGCCATTTTCAAGTGATAATGCAATAGATTTTGCTTCGGCGCATATCAGACTTTAAAACTCTCCGACATATACACACGTCATCGACAAAAATAGTCCTTTTCGCTGTAGAGTTAGAGTAGTATCAGAGGCCTGTTTTTGACGTTGGCATGTATACAAGTAGGGGGATTTTAAAGTTTCACATGTGCTGAAGCAGAATCTTTTGTATTACCACTTGAAAAATGGCCCAAAGGCCGAAATCGCAATTGTGAAATAAATAATTTCTCAGTCACTGGCAAGAATTAAGTTCTTTAAAATATTCTGTATGACTGTTAACCTCGAGCAAAAGAATTTAATAAATCATCTATACCTCGTGTTTGCCTACTGATTTCATCGCTCGTAAAAAAATATGTGGTCTGAGCAGATCACCACCTGTAAGTTTACATGAAGAAGTTTTCTTGTATAAGAAGAAAATCTGCTTTGATACCTTCTTAGGCAGGCTTTCAAGTACAAGCTTTCTTCCACTGCTGATTTGTTTGAGCAGCTGGAAAGAAGCACCTTCTTTACCTAAACTGGTAACAACATATATATATATATATATATATATATATATATATATATATATATATATGTCGGGTGCTGCCGTTACGAAGGAGGTCAACTTCTTCAGTGTATTACAGAGTGACGTGACACTTCCTGTGATCTTGGTGCTTCACTTGTTCTTTCATGCACAGAATCAATGATTACGTACCTTAGACGACATCTTCACTGCACTGCTGGAAGCTATAGGCCGAAAACAAACACATTACTAAATTCTTCTCAATTTCTTAATGCGTCATTTATCATTTCATGTATGAACAGAAGCTACACAAAATGCATTTTCTCCGTGGTTAGGTTGTGTAAATGTGTGTTTGTCGGTATTTATTCAGTTATAAGTGCGAATTCAGATTGCGTATTAAAATTCTTTTCTGGGGCATAAAGATTCATATTTTATGCGTAACTTAAAAGTTCTGGACGTTACTTTCGTAGATCAAGGGAGTAGTTCATTTTTTTAACACACACACAATCCCATGAGTATTCTTCGGTGTGTCCCTTCGTCCTTCGTTTGCTATCTGGTTATTAATTTTAACTGTATCACATAGTTGGCAAGTGTCACATTTTTGGAATGTGGGAAGAGAGATTAAAATCTTTAATTATTCCCTTCCTCACTATGTCCCATTCATTAACAGTCCACCATTATATCAGAAAACCGTGACACAGATAATTTTAACTTGAAGCGAAATGCTGAAGTTTCTTTGTTATCTGCGGCCCCTCCCGCCAGAGGTTCGAGACATCCCTCTGGCATGGGTATGAGTGTTGTCCTTAGCGTTAAGTTAGTTTAAGTAGTGTGTAAGTCTAGGGGTCGATGACCTCAGCAGTTTGGTCCCTCAGGAATTCACACACACTTGAACATTTGTCTATGTTATCTCGTGTTATGGTACAAAAAGAAGTACTTAAATCAAAGAATGTAAAAATAGGTAACACAATTCTGAGGGTTTACTTTCTTTTTTCGTCTCAATTATCACTATAAATCGAAATTTGGCTTTCCGATGTACAGTGATAACGCACCATATTCAACAGCTGATGGACATGCCCCATTATATTACTGAGCTAAGGTATATAATTGCTTGGAAATAATCAATTCCCTTAATAGATTCAGGAAAAGTATACATTCCTGGTCATAGGCCGCTTTTTTCCTGACAGGAATCAATGCCAAATTAATGGCAATATCGGGTATTGTCTACTTTCTTACTCAAAGGTCCATAAATACTCGGCAAGTTTCTGTGCAGCTTATGGTGGCAGGTATTTCTTACAAGTATTATTGACTTTCTGTCTGCTTCGATTTGCATCTCGAACGACGAAACAATAGAGATAGTTCTTGGTTCTGTTCTCTCGATCGGTTTTTAATTAAAATGATAACAAGCATTAAACATGGTACAATTGCAACCAGTAATGAGGATGAGACAATCAAATCCCTTTGGAATATACAGATACGATTGTTAATATGTCACTACGAGTTTCAGTTCTAGAGGGATAACACAGTTTGTTATATTCTGTTTAAAACAGCGATACTTCCTTCGGTTCATACCCAGGTTCAATATTGTTCTGTGAAGAAGTCATTTAATAATGAAGAAGGCTAGTGCCACACTGTTCATTTATTTCTGACTCCCAGAGACTGTGCACACATTATTTCGTAATGAATCGCTACATCCACTATCAGCAGACATATCGACCACAGAAATGCTGTTTGGTTTCCTTTCTGTGTATTTCAAATTTCCTATTTGCTAGCCTGAAAAAACCGAGTCAGCATCCCTCTGCAATAAGTGAGATACTGAACTCAGAAAGAGGATGAGCTGTCATTACTATCAATAATGTACGTCCCGTAGCTTTCGGAGTAACTTTTTACAGAAAAGAAAATAAAAATAATAAAAAACGTAGTATGAATGTGTTACGTAAAATGGTAGATGTTTTATTATAATTATCATTGTTATTATTTTACTGCATAACATGTTTTACTAACCTTCTACTCGTTGTTCGTTTTGGTAATATCTTTAATTTTCTTGGACAGTTCATTGTACAGTTATATCTCATGGTAGGAAATTCGGTTATGAGTTCCTTGGTAAATGTAAGTTCCGTCTACATCCTGCTCCATGGTTCTCGCGGACAAAGCTGTTTGTAAAGTAATTATCAGTGTCATTTTTGGTATACACAACTGACAGGTAAACTGACTCACATAGTGTAGATAAAATCACCATGAAAGGGCTTTTCAGAGACCGCTATGAGTCACGAAGTTGTGTTAATTTACTTAAATTGTTTAATAAAAGAATGTGTTTCAAAGTGCAGATTACATCTTCAGGATAAAATAGCAATGCAAACGTTTAACGAAAGTATAAGAAGATAATTAAGCTCTTCCAAACGGTCTTGGAATGTGCCAAATCGTCGGCCGGAGTGGCCTTGCTGTTCTAGGCGCTACAGTCTGGAGCCGAGCGACCGCTACGGTCGCAGGTTCGAATCCTGCCTCGGGCATGGATGTGTGTGATGTCCTTAGGTTACTAAGGTTTAAGTAGTTCTTCTAGGCGACTGATGACCTCAGAAGTTAAGTCGCATAGTGCCCAGAGCCATTTGAACCATTTTTTGTGCCAGATCCATCTTAGATCATATGAAATGGAAGTCTTACTGTGGTATATGAACAAAAATGGCTACAGCATATACAAAACTGTAAAGAGCAATATTGATATACTTTTATTATGTGTTTTTTGTGCTGCTACTGTAGATGAAAATAAGGTTGTTTCATTAAATAACTAGCTACAAATCCGGCATTGTCTGGATATTCATTTTGCCAATTTTCTATTAGAAACAGAAACAAAAAAGTAAACTGTGTTTGTAATGGAATCCCGAAAAAAATTTAACACGTTTCAAAGTAAGAAGCAGTCATGGAAATAAATATGCATAATGTACAAACGCGCACTTAAGCTGCTTCGCGTGTCATCAACGTTATTTCGTAACGCCTCTTATTGCGCTTTTGATGTCTACCTTTTTCGCCCACAGCCGTATGAGTTTCGCAGTTGAAAGCTGTCAAAAGCACTACGAGATATCATGGATTTCCTTAAGTTGACTCGACTGTTGGAATGCCGTGGTAGCAAAGAAATGTATTAAAATATCACTCATGATATGTCATTTTTTCACCCATCTCAGTATTTACGAAGTCGTATCTCTAGAATTATGTGTCGTACAATGATATATTTACGTCAATAAATTCACCAGCATACGTGTATACCGTTTGCAAAATATGTTGCGAATAGAGTTAGTAGCAAAGAAGTAATAAATTTAAACATCATGCACAATGAAGCAGTTTTTTACACATTGCGTTGTTTATGAAATTATATTTCCTGAACTGTTTATGGTATCATGATATAATTTTCCAGGTGCATCTAGCGGCATACATGGCTACTGTCTGCGAAATTTATTTCGAATCGAGATAGTAACACACAAGTAATAAATTTAAATGTCCTGCATGACGCGGCATGTTTTCACGCATTGCACTCTTTAGGGCGTCATAACTAATGAACTGTGACAGGTAGGTGGTTTTTACCTTGACAGTGATTATTTCCCGATAACAATACAAATGTGTACCAAGTTCGGTTGGAAACTGTCCTGTAGTTTACGAGGAGATCTGGAACACACACACACACATTTATGCATTTTTTAAATATGTGTGGATTTAAGCAAATCAAGAAAAATTGGTGGCTAGTAACCATTTCTGAACAACATCTGCATATTTTAATTTTTTTTTTTTTTTGAAACGATCACGATCAGTTAAGTCAATAAGGCTTCAATTTGTAAAATCACCACTGTTTCGAACAGCATGTTTCAACAGAGCGCGTCTAAGAAACTATCCCCCTCCACCCCCCGTGTCCAGCAGGAAGGTAGAATAGGGGGGGAACACAGCCTTGCAGTGCTGACACGGGTTTCCTCATCGCCGCAGGGGCAGTGGGAGAGACTAGACGTCTTTGGTAACGAGGCCGGACGGGGGAGAGAATGTTACCTGTGGCTGAGGTGCAGCCGCGCCTTTTGTCGCAGCAGCCGCTGCCGTCATTGTTGTCGGCTGTAGTACAATGGGTGCGCCGGGCTGTCTGTAATGAGGGGTACGCCAGGCGCTGGCGGTCACCTGATACGGGCGGACCGGCCTCTGATTGGCCGTCCGTGTCGCCCTACGTCACACGCAGTGCCCTGTCCTCCTGCGGCGCCGGCAGTATAGCTTCGGCAGTGACACCAGATACTTCTATTGTCGCACGTCTCACCTGGGCGAACGCCGTCGTCAACGGCCGTCTCGTTCACCCGTCCCAAGCACAAGCAGGGCCATGAGGAAGCGGAAAGGAGGCAGAACGATGCTACCAAATGCAACTCGGCAATACTTCATGTTATCTCCTCCGCGTTAGACCGTAATTTCGAAACTGTTACAGTTGTAGTTGGTTAGGTACTACGTTTCACGTTCCACGGATCATTTTGAGAGATAAATCGCAGTGATATGGAAAGAGTCAATTTACCTTCATATTACAAATTAATTTGTAAATATGGTTACGTGGTAAACATTTCTAAGACTCTTTGTTTTAACTGCAAATATGAATTATTAATTCCTACCCACTCCCTTTTACACATTATAATAATAGAAATTCGTCTACAGATTACAAGGAGTTATCAAGGAGAAACTTTTTAAGTTTGTTTTCAAATTTTACTTTTATGTCCGTCGGACACTTTAAATCACTGGGTACATGATTAAACATTTTTCTTGCAGTACTGTGCACCCCTTTTATTGCTAAAAGCGACCTAAATGTGGAGTACTGAAGTCATTTTTCCTTCTAGTATTGTAATTATGTACATCATTGTTCCTTTTGAACTGGAGTGGATTATTTAGAACAAACTTCATGAGCGAATAAATATACTGTGAAGCAGTAGTCTGAATAACGAACTCCTTATACAGATGCCTACAAGATGATCGTAGGAGAGCCGGCCGGAGTGGCCGTGCGGTTCTAGGCGCTACAGTCTGGAACCGCGGGACCGCTACTGTCGCAGGTTCGAATCCTGCCTCAGGCATGGATGTGTGTGATGTCTTTAGGTTAGTTAGGTTTAAGTAGTTCTAAGTTCTAGGGGACTGATGACCTGAAAGTTGAGTCCCATAGTGCTCGGAGCCATTTGAACCATTTGATGGTAGGAGAGCACCACATGCTATTCTCGTGGAATGTTTTTGAGCAAGGAAGGCTTCCTTTCTTAAAGATGAGCTACCCCAGGACATTATTCCATACGACAACAATGAATGCAAAAATGCAAAAATATGTCAACTTCCTGATTCTTCATCCCCCCCCCCTTTCAACGTTTCCAATGATTCTAAGTGAAAATGTGGCTGAACTAAGCTTATTCACGAGTTCAATTTGTTTTTAGTTTAAATTCTCAACTGTATGGACGGCTAGGAATTTTGATGTTTCCACCCCATCAATTATTTCCTCATCATCCGTTACATTTATCATTGTTGTAGTACTCTTAGATATGCGGATGTGAATATTTTGTGTCTCTTTGAAGTTCAGTATGAGATCATGAGCAGTAAACCTATGAATCATACTTTTAAGCAATTTGTTTACCATTTCTTCTGTTTCTGGATGTATGGATGGATTGACTACAATAACAGTGTCACCTGCAAAAAGAACTAACTCTGCTTCTATGTAAGATCATTTACGTTTATGAGGAGCGATAGTGGATCTAAGACTGAGTTTTGGGGAAACCATTCGTGATTGCTCCCCCAGTCAGGATGACATCCCCAGACTATGTTGGGTGAATTACTAAGTACAAATTTCTACATACTTTTTGGTTAGCTATATCATTATCCACTGATTGGTCATACCATCAGTCCCATAAACCAGTTTGTGTAGGAGACTGTTGTGACTCATCCATTGAAATGCCTTAGACAGGTCACAGAAAATACCAACTGGCACTATCTTATTATTTAGTGCTTGTATAATTTGGTGAGTGAACATGTAAAAGGTACTCTCAGTAGAGTCTCTCTTCTGAAACTTAAATTGTAATTTGCTGAGGATATTATTATTGCTAAGGTGAGATGTTATTCTAGAATGCACCCCTTCTCAATTTCATATAAAAGGCAATACGTGTGCCAGGTCTCCATTTCAAGCTCCTTATTTTACTGTCTTCTCAATGCGCTTCTTGGAGAGTCCTCAATTCGTAACTTCCTAACAATCTGTCACCTATCTTCTAGGTGGTTGACATCATTTTCCATTTTCCTTAACGTATGAACTTCCATGCCATCTTTGGCCATTACAATCTGTTCTAAATGGCCATACTATTGTGACCTCTTTATCTCAGTAGCTTTAATTTCCATAATGTTTCTGATTATATTCATTTCTGATGTGGTACAACCTTGAGCCCTCATCACTTCATCTCCAGTAATCCATTTCCATTGATAGCAGTTGGTCATTTTATCTCTTATTTTCTAAACTTCTGACCCATATGCAGAGTGTTCCAGGAGGAATGGTCAACATTCAGGGAAGCGAGAGGAACGATCATTTCTAGCAAAAAAGCTTCATACGGAAATGTGCCCTATTACAAATAGTTATCAAGATAGAACATATTTAATGGATATTGTTATTAAATTTCTGTATTCTTCAATTCACTGTCAGATTTACCCAGGAATTCATGTACAACAGTTAGTAAACATTACAACATGTGTTTTACAGAGTATCAACTGAAACATGCATGTTTTTAAGTATTCCCCCCTAAGCATTATCGTACAAGTCACGTCACAGCTGTTGCCTGGTTCACTATAAACGTTAAAAATACCCCACCGTCAACTTCAAAGAATGTGATTGAAGTTTCTCATAATGAGTAATGAGAAGGAGCAATCTATACGTACTCGAAAGAAAGTTTCTATAGCCACGATCGCGATCAAAACTGTTTTTTATTGAGCGGTTTCGAGAGATGAGACGGTCATCTTCAGATGTTTAAAAACTTTTGTGGTTGTACGTTATCCTCCATTGTGATTTCATTACTCATGCCACGTTAACATTGTTACACTGCGTATTTTGAACGAGAAGATTCTAACATGTGCTTCACTCTTCATGTGAATGTAAACACTGGAGAAATGTGCACTTTTACTACTTTACTGTGTATTTTAAGAACTGACAAACATCAAAGGAGTGCTTCATATGTAGACACGCCATGTCCCACTAGGTGCACTGTAACTGTGTATATTTTTACTAGCGATGTATCTGTTTCAATTGCATTTTTAACAAACCTTGTGAAGGATATGCAATGTACTTCCACGACGATGTTAATATGGCATAAGCACTGAATACGCACTGGAACATAACGTACAGTAAAAAAGTTTTTAAAGATTTGAAGATGACAGTCTTACCTGTCAAGGACAGTCAATAAAAATAGTTTTGACCCATGAAAACTTCTTTAAATTTCAAAGAACATATACACTTCTAGAATGACGTGTTGTGTTGCTCGTCTGAGTGGTTCTTCACTTTCCCTAATGAGGGATGCGGCGTTCATGATACGACCAAACTGTTCAACTCACGTATTCACCCTTCGATCGTACACCCATAAACAAAAATCTAATGGCGTGATATCTGCCGATCATGGTGGCCAGTTAATGGTACCACCATGATGAATCCAACAATTCAGTAAGTGCGACTGAAATGTTTTCTCATATGTATGGTGATATGTGGAGGGGCTCAGTCATGAATAAAGTACACTGTGGTAAGCGGCCCCTCCCGCCGGAGATTCGAGTCCGCTCTCGGGCATGGGTGTGTGTGTGTGTGTGTGTGTGTGTGTGTGTGTGTGTGTGTGTTGTAAGTAGGCTGTTTAGGTTTTTACATAGGAAACGCCACGTAGCGCTCTGTATGAAAATCACTGGCTGTGCTAGGTGCAGTCTGTGGCTGGTTTGCATTGTTGTTTACTATTGTAGTGTTGGGCTGTTGGCTGTAAACAGTGCGTAGCGTTGCGCAGTTGGAGGTGAGCCGCCAGCAGTGGTGGATGTGGGTGAGAGATGGCAGAATTTTGAGAGCGGACGATCTGGAAGTGTGTCCATCAGAAAGAGTAAATTTGTATTATTGGATGTCATGAACTGCTATATATATTATGATTTTTGAACACTATTAAGGTAAATACATTGTTTTTTCTCTATTAAAATCTTTCATTTGCTAACTGTGCCTATCAGTAGTTAGCGCCTTCAGTAGTTTGAATCTTTTATTTAGCTGGCAGTAGTGGCACTCGCTGTATTGCAGTAGTTCGAGTAACGAAGATTTTTGTGAGGTAAGTGATTTGTGAAAGGTATAGGTTAATGTTAATCAGGGCCATTCTTTCGTAGGGATTATTGAAAGTCAGATTGCGTTGCGCTACAAAAAAATATTGTTGTCAGTTTAAGCACAGTCATGCATCATTTTTCTAAGGGGACGTTTCATAGTGGGTGTGTATGTGTGTGTTTGTGTGTGCGTGTGTGTGTGTGTGTTGTTCTTAGCAGAAGTTAGTTTAAGTAGAGTGTAAGTATAGCAACTGATGACTTCAGCAGTTTGGTCCCTTAGGAATTCACACACACGCACCCAACGTCCATGTGGCCAAAGGAATGTCGCCAAGGTGTTCAACAAAGGTGATTTCAAAAAAGAAAAGAAAAAAAATGCATGTAATATTCTCCCATCATTCGTTCTTCTAAAATGACTGAACCGATCAAAGTTTTTCTGATCATGCTGCACCAAACAGTGATCCAATAACGAACTCGGAAATTAGCGTGTAGATTTTCGTGCAACTGTCGATGATCCTTACTTGTGTTGTTTATTCCAATCCGCGGAGTCACGGATTTATCAGTGAATATCATTAATGGAAGCAAATGACAATTGTTATTTAACCAATGATAAAAAACATGTCGTGCGGCATTGTCGCCAATTTGATGATTGTAGACATGCCGTATGTGAAATAGATACAAATTTTCCGCTGGTGTTGTTCGCCATGCACGTGCTTATGGGAAAATGATACGTGCAGAAAGTCACAGTGTGTAGGACTACAGTGAACCTTATAAACGAAGTATCGCTGTTGCTGCACAGGTTCTTGAACAACACGTTCAGAAGAAAAATGGGATCTTGGAAGAATATCTGTTTCACACAATGTGCTGAAAACTCTGGTAATACTTTTTATAAAAGAATTTGGCTTCTACTTTAGAAATTAAGTATTTAAAAAGAGCAGTTGTCTGTAGACTATCTTATATGATAAATAATACAACAGTCTTTAATAAATGACAGTTCAAAAGTAAATGTATAGATGGAAGAGAATTGAAGCAACTGGAGCGATCATGCTACAAAAATGAATGAAAATGCAATACCTGAAACAGTAATTAATTCTCGGCCGTCAGGAAAAAGATCAATAGGTATCCCAGAAAAGTGGTGGTAGGATGAAACAGTAACTAATCTCAGGCAATAGAAGTACTGTCAAGAGTGTGTAGCGGGTGAATTCCAAATACTTGAAGAAAGAAATAGAAGAAGAAAAAATTGTCTTTTACACTTTAATCAGAACAAAGTGTTCTCCTGAAGGTGAGGTAGTATCTTTCAAATTGTTACACATGTTTCATGGAAATGGCTTATTACTCGCAATCGCTGCGTAAATAAATAAACTGCTTGATAAAAAAGTGAAGCACCCAGTGGGGCAGGTGGAAATGAAATGAAACTTCGCTGATTGAAAGGGTATACGGTGTTACTTCAGTGAATAGTGTCAAATAAAATTTACAGAATGACTTGACAGTCTGTGATCACTTATCAGTGCGACTTGGTACCCCACCTGGCTTGGATAGATGCACTGTTTCGGTTAGGAAGCAATTCATAAAGCCATTGTACCCATTCCTGAGGCAAGTATCCCGGATACTGTCACTGCGACTGAGGTGATATTCGAGCTGGTCCCACTATTGTTCTATCGGCAATAGATATGGGGATCTTGTTAGCGACGGTGCTATCTCAATATCACGCAAATTCCACGATACTGTTGCATGAGATGTAACACATGAGGACATAGGTGGCCTGTGACGTTCGATTGCGCCTTCAGAATCCCCTCAGCCACTAACAGCCGTGAGCAGAAGTCATACGCAATGGCTTACTACACCATGACAGCAGGACTAACAACGCTGAGTTATTCAGAACAGTGGAAGGATGGGACCATTCGCCGATGATGGTCATCCGGGATTGCGCCGAATCGCTATTCATCGCTAAAAACGATGCGATGACATTCATCAGCAGTCCATGATTCCCTACAGCATTCCAAACGCAGCCGTTTGTGTTGTGTTAACGAGAGTCGACGCAGGGGACGGTAATTCCCTAATCTGGCTGCTAATGATCTTCGACCAGATGTCTGGGATGACACAGAATGTTGTAGGGAGTTAATTAGTAGTTAGAAAATCGATATGGGGATCTTGTTAGCGACGGTGCTATCTCAGTATCGTGCAGACAATTCCACGATACTGTTGCATGAGAGGTAACACATGAGGACAGAGGTGGCCTGTGCTGCACAATACGGGGATCTTCCATTGTGTCTGTCAGACATCGATGACTGGAACCCCGACGACGAGTATACATCTGCATCTACATATATACTGCTCAAGCCATCGTACGGTGTGTGCCAGGTGATACCCTGTACCACTACAAGTTCTTTCTTTTCCTGCTCGCAAACAGGGCGAGGGGAAAACGATTGTCTATATGGATCCATATGAGCTCTAATTTCTCGTATTTTAGCTTCGTGGTCCTCACGCGAAATGTATGTTGGAGGCAATAGAATTGTTCTGAGTCACCTTGAAATGCCGCCTAAATTTTCTCAGTAGTGTTCCTCGAAAAGAACGTCGCCTTACCTCCAGTTATTCACATTCGAGTACCCGAAGCATTTCCATAACACTTGCGTGTTATACGAACCTACTCGTAACAAATCTGGCAGGCCTATTTTGAATTGCTTCGATGTCTTCCTTTAGTGCGACCCGGTACGGATCCCAAACACTCGAGCAGTACTCAACATCAGGTCGTACTAGCGCCGTATACGCAGTCTCCCTCACAGATGGACAACACATTTCTTAAATTCTGCTAACAAACCGAAGTGAACCATTCGCCTTTCCTACAACAGTCTTCATATGGCAGTTCCGTTTCATATCGCTTTGCAACCTTACGTTCAGATATTTAAACGACATGACTGTATCAGGCAGCACGCTACTGATGCTAAATCCGAGTATGACGTTTTTTTGTTTTTCCTTCTCGGATCTGCGTTAGTTCACCATTTTCTACATTCTCCCATTCATTTTACCAACTAGAATTTATGTCTAACGCATTCTGTATCCTCCACAGTCACTAAACTTCGTCACCTTCCCTACACCACAGTATCATCAGTAAACAAATGCAAACTGCTTCCCGACTCTGACCGCCAGATCAGTTATATACATAGAAAATAATAGCCGTCCTATCACACTCCCTGGGTCACTCCTGACGATACCCCTGACTCTGATGAATAATAGCCGTCGAGGACAACACACTGCGTTCTATTACTTATAATGTCTTCCAGCCACTTATATATCTAGGAACCTGCTTTTATCTTCGCTAACAGTCTACCGTGGAGGACCGTCTCAAATGCTTTCTGGAAGTTCAGAAATACGGAATCTGCTTTTTGCCCTTCACCCACAGTTCGCAGTATATCATATGAGAAAGGAAAAAGCTGAGTTTCGCACAAGTGATGCTTTCTAAAAACATACTGATCCGTGGACATCTTCTTCTCGGTCTCAATAAAATTTAGTACACACATCAAAAAAAGTTTTTCATCACTCCAGTTCCCAGATCTCCTGAAGATAGACGTTGGCTGTGGATATTGTACGACAGCCAAAGATGTAAACAACCGTGCATGAGCAGCGCCTATTAGACGGATGGGGTCCGACAACCGATTAATTCCAGTCATTCCACCAGAAAGGAGGTACACGACTCGTATTGTCTGTAGTTCAACCACGCCTAGACGGTCCATACAGCGGTTCGATCGCGTCCGCAATGTTACTTTGTGCCAGGAAGGGGTCTCAACAAGGGAAGTGTCCAGGCGTCTCGGAGTGAACCAAAGCGATGTTGTTCGGACATGGAAGAGATACAGACATAAACTGTGGATGACATAGCTCGCTCAGACCGCCCAAGGGCTACTACCGCAGTGGATGACCACTACCTACGGTTTATGGCTCGGAGAAACCCTGACAGCAATGCTACCATGTTGAATAATATTTTTCATGCAGCCACAGGACGTCGTGTTACGACTCAAACTGTGTGCAATAGGTTGCATGATGTGCAACTTCACTCTCGACGTCCATGGCGATGTCCATCTTTGCAACCACTACACCATGCAGCGCAGTACAGATATGCCCATCAACATGCCGAATGGATCACTCAGAATTTACATCACGTTCTCTTCACTGAAGAGTGTCGCATATACCTTCAACCATACAATCGTTGGAGACGTGTTTAGAGGCAACCTGGTCAAACTGAACGCCTTAAACACACTGTCCAGTGAGTGCAGCAAGGTGGAGGTTCCTGATGTTTTGGGGTGACATTATGTGGGGCCGACGTAAGTCGTTGGTGGTCATCCTCCGACCAATAGTGCAGCCATATCGGCAGCATATTGGCCAGGCATTCGTCTTCATGGATGACAATTCGCACGCAATCCCATCGTGCACATCTTGTGAATGACTTCTTGAGGATAACGAAATCTCTCGTCTAGAGTGGCCACCATGTTCTTCAGACATGGACCCTATCGAACATGCTTGGGATGGATTGAAAAGAGCTGTTTATGGACGACGAGACCCACCAACCACTGTGAGGGATCGACGCAGAATCGCCGTTGCGCAGTGGGACAATCTGGACCAACAGTGCCTTGATGAATTTGTGGATAGTATGCCATGACGAATACAGGCCGGCAGAAATGCTAGAGGACGTGCTACTGGGTATTAGAGGTACCAGTGTTGACAGCAATATGGGCCACCACCTCTGATGGTCTCGCTGGATGGTGGTACAACTTGCAATGTGTGGTTTTCATGAGCAATAAAAAGGGTGGAAATGATGTTTATGTTGATCTCTATTCCAATTTTCTGTACAGGTTCCGGAACACTCGGAACCGAGGTGATACATAACTTTTTTTATGTGTGTATACTATATTTTGTAGACAACTTACTTGTTTCATTTTAAAAGGGCACAATACCAGTGCTTCTCCTCTGTTCGTTCTACCTTCCTCTCTCCCTTACGCATCATCCATGACGCATAGGTCTGTAAGATGCGTAGTGGGTTTAGTAAAATGCTAGTCGCACGGTGATTAATCAGGCACTGTTTCGGTAATTTCAAATTTTCTATGATTTCAGTCTCCGTTGTCTACAGAAATAGCTATTGGGCACTCTTTTGTTTTTAAATCTGAAGACGATAATTAAGGGCGACCAAATTGAGTTAGAAAGTATGTTAATTTGCAACTGTGTTACAATAAATATTTTATAGGGTCTTCATTGTTTTTACTCGATGTTTCCAATTTTCATCATTCTGCTGTAGCACCGCATTTCAAAAGCTTCTTTTCTCTTCATGTCTATGTTGGTTATCAAACACGTTTTAAGTCACCATAAGACTCACTTAAGAGAAATACTTTTAAATATTTTCTCACACATAAAGAATGTTAACAAATTCCCGTTTTTCAGAAAAGTTTTCCTTGCTGTTGTCAGTCCGCCTTCGTCAGTGCTGAGTTGTGTAGTTGCAAAAATAGCAAAACAGTTTTAAAGTAAGACAATATTATTCCCAAAAATTCGTAATGATAACGGTCTCGTACTGGGAAATCTCATCTTCTACTCTTCCAGGGATTAGGTATGATGACTGTCTCTTCTTCGTACCTCATCTTTATTCAACTTCTTTTCCAATGTGATACAAATTTAATGGCTGTGTCCGCTCTGGCTATTAAATTCTTCTTTCGTCTTTTTGTTATGTCGTCTGCTGGTTAATGTTTTAACCCTTTTCGAACTTTTTGGTTTTTCTAATTTATTCAGTTTCGTACATTCTATTATGCCTCTTAGGAATCTCAGTTCATACATTCGAATTTTTCTTTTTCTGTCATTTTCTGTAAGTCGAGATCACACCACCGTAGAGAAGTGCGGGAACAGTCAAAGCTTATAAGGTTATAATTTTTTTTTAGTTTATTACCTCATTTTAATTACTAAACTTCTGCTGGCAGTGCCACAGATTTGGTACCGTTCAGGTGTCTTAACGGCCCATCTGGGAATTTATATCCTTTGTTAATAACCACCAACGAATATCGTTATTTATTTATTTATTTATTGTTCCGAGGGACCAAATTAAAGAGAAGTCTCCATGGTCATGGAACGAGCCAATACATGAAATTATAACAAGATAGTAGAAACAGATAAAATGAAGTATAAAAAACATATTCAGGCGACAAGTCGTAAGTTTAAATAAGGAAAATCAACAATGTAACACTGGAATTTGCTTAAATTTTTAGCTCTTCCAGAAGCTCCTCGAGAGAATAGAAGGAGTGAGCCATGAGGAAACTCTTTAGTTTGGACTTAGAAGTGTTTGGGCGACTGCTAAGATTTTTGACTTCTTGTGGTAGCTTATTGAAAATGGATGCAGCAGAATACTGCACTCCTTTCTGCACAAGAGTCAAGGAAGTGCATTCCACTTTCAGATTTGATTTCTGCCTAGTATTAACTGAGTGAAAGCTGCTAACTCTTGGGAACAGGCTAATATTGCTAACAATAAACGACATTAAAGAAAATATATAATGTGAGGGCAATGTCAGAATTCCCAGACTATTGAATAGTCTTGAGCGCCACGCCAATAACATTTAGATTAGTTACATTTGTCGTTCCGTTGTTTCTTTCGTTGCAAAGGAAACAGAAACCAGCACCAAGTCTGGTGTGCACAAGCTCTTAAGCGCTTCCCGGTTCCCGCTGTTTGGATTCCGGCGCAATTTCGCAGCGTTTGACAAAGAGATTTTGGTGAGGCAGTTAGCTGCTCGGGGGGTAATCCCTTAATGCAGCAAGCGTGTCCAGGAGCCAGCTAGACCGCCGCCCAGCTCAGCTGCTCCGCGCTGTCCTCTGAGGGTCTGGCTGGGCTGGTTATGCGCGAGACGGGATTATCACGCGAGCCCAGATTAGCGCTCGCAAAAAGCTAATGCCACGCCAGATTGCTCTGCAGACAGATTAAAAGATTACTCTTTTATGAAATGGACTTGAAGATGTATCACCGAGGTCGGCGGAGCAAATGCGAAAAGAATTTCTGATACTACAAACAGCTCATTTAAATCTGTGGATGTTGTGCTAGCAACATAGATGCTGTGATATTTTAACGCTTTGCCAGTAGAGCTATTAAAAGGGTATTAATTTCTAACGCTGTTTCAGTGACTGTTGATGTATCTATCAAGGCGAGCGGAAAGAGCACAAAATATTTATGTTACTAAACAGCTGAAGCTATTACCCGCTGCCACTTACAGGTCGCCTTTCTAACATCTTTCAGCAATAACAGTTCCTGATTTTCAGGATTCCATATAATTATTGACCGATATCAAAAATTTAAGAGTTATAATTTTACATTAGTTGTGCCGGCCAAAAGTACGCTCGCCGGTACAATAGTCGATTCTTCGGTTTGCTCCGGGAGTAGACTGAATGGCAAATATTTTGTTTACCTGGAATGATCATTCCGTGAAGAAGGCGATCGATAAATACTTACTGTAATCTTCTTATGGAAAGCAATTTATTTCCCAGATCACTATGTTAACGCAGTTACCGGATTGCTTGTTTCGGCAATATGTATTGCCATCTTCAGAGCAATAAAAATGCCGAGTTTACAAATTTAAGCTGACATAAAAAGGTAATAAGCTTTACACAACAGTAAAATGACAAAAAGTACATACCCATAAAACCGGGAAGGGGTAGTTGCATCATATAAGGGTAGTTACATCATATAACGCTTAAACCACTCTGTTACATTAGCACTGTACAGTTTGTTGTAAAATAAAACAACTGTCGTACAATCCTGTTCACATGGTCGGATACAATTCACAGTCAAAATATAATACCGAACACTCTCTAATAAGTAAAATTTAAACCAAACGTGTCATAAGAAAGTCGAGGCATTACAATGACACGCCAGGAGTGCTATCAAAATGCGTGTACAACTTTGAATATGAATGGCACGTACAAGTTTGACACTCACCACATCTTGCCTCTTCGTGCTATAATGTCATGTTGGCTACGACGAAGAAACTGACGACAGGATTCAGAGCGTAACGGAAGCTGGTGCTGAGATTGCTTCATGTACGAAGCTTAAGCTGGCGAGTATCACTCCCATTCCGTCAAAATCGTCAGGTAAACTGTGATGTACGTCACGCCTAAGCACTACTAAAAGAGATTCTTACATTGCATGTGTCGTAGATCTTGTGACAATAAGAATAGCGTAATACTTATAACGCAGGTTACTGGTATATACACTCCTGGAAATTGAAATAAGAACACCGTGAATTCATTTTTCCAGGAAGGGGAAACTTTATCGACACATTCCTGGGGTCAGATACATCACATGATCACACTGACAGAACCACAGGCACATAGACACAGGCAACAGAGCATGCACAATGTCGGCACTAGTACAGTGTATATCCACCTTTCGCAGCAATGCAGGCTGCTATTCTCCCATGGAGACGATCGTAAAGATGCTGGATGTAGTCCTGTGGAACGGCTTGCCATGCCATTTCCACCTGGCGCCTCAGTTGGACCAGCGTTCGTGGTGGAGGTGCAGACCGCGTGAGACGACGCTTCATCCAGTCCCAAACATGCTCAATGGGGGACAGATCCGGAGATCTTGCTGGCCAGGGTAGTTGACTTACACCTTCTAGAGCACGTTGGGTGGCACGGGATACATGCGGACGTGCATTGTCCTGTTGGAACAGCAAGTTCCCTTGCCGGTCTAGGAATGGTAGAACGATGGGTTCGATGACGGTTTGGATGTACCGTGCACTATTCAGTGTCCCCTCGACGATCACCAGTGGTGTACGGCCAGTGTAGGAGATCGCTCCCCACACCATGATGCCGGGTGTTGGCCCTGTGTGCCTCGGTCGTATGCAGTCCTGATTGTGGCGCTCACCTGCACGGCGCCAAACACGCATACGACCACCAAGGCAGAAGCGACTCTCATCGCTGAAGACGACACGTCTCCATTCGTCCCTCCATTCACGCCTGTCGCGACACCACTGGAGGCGGGCTGCACGATTTTGGGGCGTGAGCGGAAGACGGCCTAACGGTGTGCGGGGCCGTAGCACAGCTTCATGGAGACGGTTGCGAATGGTCCTCGCCGATACCCCAGGAGCAACAGTGTCCCTAATTTGCCGAGAAGTGGCGGTGCGGTCCCCTACGGCACTGCGTAGGATCCTACGGTCTTGGCGTGCATCCGTGCGTCGCTGCGGTCCGGTCCCAGGTCGACGGGCACGTGCACCTTCCGCCGACCACTGGTGACAACATCGATGTACTGTGGAGACCTCACGCCCCACGTGTTGAGCAATTCGGCGGTACGTCCACCCGGCCTCCCGCATGCCCACTATACGCCCTCGCTCAAAGTCCGTCATCTGCACATACGGTTCACGTCCACGCTGTCGCGGCATGCTACCAGTGTTAAAGACTGCGATGGAGCTCCGTATGCCACGGCAAACTGGCTGACACTGACGGCGGCGGTGCACAAATGCTGCGCAGCTAGCGCCATTCGACGGCCAACACCGCGGTTCCTGGTGTGTCCGCTGTGCCGTGCGTGTGATCATTGCTTGTACAGCCCTCTCGCAGTGTCCGGAGCAAGTATGGTGGGTCTGACACACCGGTGTCAATGTGTTCTTTTTTCCATTTCCAGGAGTGTACGTAATCCATAAATCCACAAGTACTTCACCGATACAATTAGAATATTAAAGTAAAAAAAAATTAAGTATTTTGCTTTTCATAACGACAGATTCGTGATGTGCAAATAAGGTATCTCCATAGTTATATAAAGTAGTCTGCCGGTAAGTGTAATATAATGTTACCTTTCCTCATAAATAATCATACTATGTATCCTCAGAAATCATGTTCAACGGTTATAAACCAACTATAGTTCCACTCATACAGCGATGGCACGTTGATATAAAGATGAAAACTAAAAAAAGGTATATTTTGTGAGTAATTTTATATTGCTATGCGTTTTTACGGAAAATATTTTGTACCTGACAATTGTACAGTTTCCTGTTACATAATTCGTAACTGACAGCCTGCTTTTGCAGTGAAACCAGCTAATAGTTTCACAATTCTATAAATGTCTACTGCGTGTCTTTTCCCTAAAACTAATTCTATTACGCATATTGTATGATAGAAATTTTTAAACATATTATGTCACTGTTAGTTTACAACGTGCTTATAATTTTTATCTGATGGCGTAGGCAGCAATTTACGACAATTTACAGCATGCTGCGACTTTTATATGCAGTTAGTGTAAACTTTGCCTGTAAGATTGCACAGTGATTACAACTTTTATGCTTCATTCATTCTATTAATTCCTGTGTTAAACAAAATTGTGACGCGGTTACATTAGTTATAATTGACATCATACAGTGCAATGTGCCATCTGATGGTACTTCTCAGCATCAGTTTCGCCTATACTCCAGTTCCAGTCGTCAGTTACTCTCTTGCAGCCAACATGCTATTAGATCATGAAGAGACAAAATGTGGCATGTGTGTCCTGCTCGTGCCATTCGTAGCCGAACGTTGGACATACTATACCATAAGACAACTGGCATGTCATTGTAATGCCTCGACCTTCTAAAGGTATGTCTTTAGTTACATTTTACTTTTTAGAAGTATTCATTAATGTATTTTTATTGAGGACTGTATCAGTTCACATAAGCAAAATTTTACGACAGTTGTTATTTTAAAGCCTATTGTGTATCCCTAATTTGACACAGTGATTTAAACATTGTGTGATGCAACAACCACTGCATGGTTTAATGGGTATGTAAAATCTGTCATTTAGCTGTTGTATGTGCGATTGTACATGTTTTATGTGACTATAAGCTATAGCTCTAAAGATGGCAAAACGAAACTAGTAATCTAGTAACTGTGTTAGCACAGCGACCTTGGCAGATAAATTCGTTGTCAAAAGGAGACTACAGTAGGAAAAAAATGAGTTCGTTTTAACAAAATATAGATATGAAGAATTACTTAAATCTGGGCAACGCATTTTCACAGAAATGTTCTGAGTAGTTACCACTGTCTTTGAATATTAAAGCTTCACTTGACATAGACAAATTTACAAGATTCTTCACTTCAAGAGAAATTGACATAATGTTCACCCTGCATAAGACAGTTATAACACTGGCGGCCTATTTAAGACGAATCTGTGTCTTGATTAGTGACTGCGAATTTGGCCGAGCGTTCTTCTTCTCGCCTGTAACTAGACCATCGACTGTGGTGCGGTAACGAAGCTCTAGGATGCGTGGCTTCCCGTTGATGCGGCATGCATTTTCTGTGGTTCGAAGCCGAGACGCCAACATTGCTTTGGTGCCTCATTCTTCCTAAGTCACCACAGCCTTGAAGTCAAATATTTTAAACTGTGTATAAACCTTGAGGCAGCTGAATTTACTGCGCGAAAATCACCCACGCTATATTCATCCGATATTTGAGAAAGATAGCACTTGGTAACTCCCAACATAATTTCAAACCTTTTGGAAACATTTTCTCGCTGATAACCCTTACGAAATAAAGAAACAAAGTTTGACTCTTACTACATTTTCGGTGTTCATTCAGTAAAACAACATCAGGTATGACGTTTCAATTTATTACTCGTTTACTGCTGACTCTAATAGCAAAGAATTTTGCAGACGGCACCCACGTACACCAGTGAAAATACCTGAAACATTTTATGACTGTACGATACCTATACATGAGATATGACGTCATAAATATGAAACATTGTGGCCGGCTGTTCAAATCGGCTGTATGCAGATTTGGGAGGCTTCCGGACGGAACAGTGACTCGAGGTTGGGCTGAATGGGAACAAGAGGGCAGGTTAGCTCCTTACTTAGCTTGCATCTATCGTAAATTTCTCGCCCAGTGCAAAGTCTAACGAGACTGGACAGAAATTCAGGTGACTCCTGTGTTAAAGAAAGCTAAAGGAAAGGCTCTGCTGTCTTACAGACCAGTTTCCCCATATTTTTTGTTGGGAATTGTAGAACGTAATCTCAGTTCGAATATACACACATAAAAAAGTACTGCATAACCTCGGTACAGAAAACTGGAATAGACATCAACATAAATATCATTTCCGTCCTTTTTATTGCTCATGAAAACCACACATTGCATGTTGTACCACCATACAGCGAGACATTCAGAGGTGGTGGTCGATATTGCTGTCCACACCGGTACCTCTAATAACCAGCAGCACATCCTCTTGCATTGATGCTGGCCTGTATTGGTCGTGACATACTATCCACAAGTTCATCAAGGCACTGTTGGTCCAGATTGTCCCACTCCTCAACGGCGACTCGACGTAGATCCCTCAGAGTGGTTGGTGGTTCACGGCGTCCTTAAACAGCCCTTTTACATCTGTCTCAGGCATGGTTGAACTACAGACAATACGAGCCATGTACCTCCTTCCTGGTGGAATGACTAGAAATGATCGGCTGTCGGACTTCTCCGTCTAACAGGCGCTGCTCATGCATGGCTGTTTACATCATTGAGTGGGTTCAGTGACATGTATGAACAGCAAATGGATTGTTTCTGTGATACAATATCCACAGTTAACGTCTATCTTCAGGAGATCTGGGAACTGGGTTGATGCAAAACTTTTTTTTTACGTGTGTTGTTAATTTAGAAATGAGAATCAATTTAGATAATGAACCTACCACTGAAATATGAAACATCTTGTTCAGATTCCTGATTAAATGAAAATACTGGCCTAAAACACTGTGCGCACGAAGTTTTCACCAGAAGGCATCTGAGGCGCGTTTCCTGCTTATTTGCAGTGGGTGCAGTATACCTGCGGGTGTGCTGCCACGCTTCTGCCCTGGCAAGCTGCCAGCCAATGCTGCGGCCTGCTAAGATCGCCTTCTTTTTAATGGGGCTGTAGCAAACTTTTCATGTCGCTAATAATTGAAGCACACAATGGAGATCGGGTACTTCGTCTGATGTGATATTTTAAGATTTGCAGGCCATGTCCACATACACGGCTCGACAAAGCCTAAGGAAGAGATAAAGCAAAATAAAGCAATAACAATTAAATGAATGACAGTGCAGGATTATGTTGCTAGAAGTCTCCCAGTCCTGCAAGGAAAGCTGGACGGCACATGGCCTGATGTTAACCGTCAGGTCAGTGTAACTGTAGCGCCAAATGGGGCTGGCCCCACTAAACGAGGCAATTCAAGATACAAGAAAACACATCATGTGCCAATCAGTGACGGGTTACGCTGTTCTGGGCAGGTTGTATTCGTTAGAACATGCCTCGCAGACAACATTTGGGTGACACCAAATGGGAAAGACTCATCGGGAAACAAGAACAAGGACAAATTGTGTTGAGTGTAGCCCAGGAGCTTGGTACTGCTCAAAACATAGCTGCACATGCAAGGGGAGTGTTTAGAATCGCAGGTATAGCTGTCCAAAGGACAGCAGATGGTCGACCATGATCAGCAACAGTAGCAGATGAACGCTACATTGTGTAACAGGCAGGACAGGACACGCGTCAGACAGCCGGTGCAATTGCAGCCACTTTTAACTCGACTGCAAGACACACAGTGTCATGCACGGCGTGTGTTGCGGCCACCCAATGCAGTGTTTCGTTATAGCTGCAGTTTCCTCAAAAATGACTCAGTTCTCTGGGCAATGACCAGCCTTCAGGTAATTTTGACAGAGCCGAAGTATGCCGTAGTAGTATCGTCCACATTAACAATCCCCCTTAGGCTCCATATACAACCCTGGGCAGCTGAGGAGGTCGTCAGCACCGTTGAGCTATAGATTGACACCCCGCTCCCCCTTGTGTCTGATTCTGCCATGAGGTCACCAATACACGTCTGACGCAGCTGTAATTGACGCAGCGAGGATGCAAACCGACGACCACTGCCTGATGGCCTAACTGTCAGGTCGGCTTCACTTTGCAACCACTTCCATGCGAATGGAAGCTGGGCATCCTGATGCTGCCTCGTGGTGCGAGATGCAAGCTTGTGGTTCTCTCAGCTCAGCAGCTTTGGGGTACAATGGTTGAGTTGGAACGTCCCAGCCATTGGTCCAAGATACATCCTCTCTCGGTAGGGAGGTCACGAGCCTGCCTCGCTCTAGCTACCCGACCTGGGACTCTGTAAACCATTCGTAAGCAACAACAGCCAGCCGCTTGGGGTGTGGGTGTAGTCAAGGCTGCTTGCTACGGGGCTGCCTGTTTGAGAAGCACATTAATACCAGTGCAAATGGATGGCGGAGTCATTGCCTGTCCCCCGTCGCCGTCGCCTGTCGTCTGCCTACTGCACTACGTTTTTTCATTGTTAAACGATAAATAATTTTGACAACTTTTGTTAACTATGCACCAGAAAACGCTCAGCCACTCCTCTTTCCCGACGGCAATACACAATTAATAGTTGTAGACTTACAATTAATTCTCTATTGACGGAAGGTTGAGCAATGGATAATGCCTTCGCAGGTATCACGGCTCAAATATTCATGAACCAACGCGATTTCTGAGTTAGCTAAGAAAATAATATGCAGCGTAATTCACACAGATATGCAAATATTAGAATATGTCATTCTACAAGTAAAACTTAAGAAAAAAGTTCAAATAGAAATAGGTCCGCAAATGTTTAGTTATGGAGTTACGGCTAATAAAAGATTTTGCCTGAAATTTAGCAACTTCGCCAATATGAAGCCATCGCAAAACTCTACAACGTTAAAGTAAAGCACGATTTCCATTTATTTTGTTGTTATTGATTTGGTGAATGTAATAAAGCATGTCCCAGACGTGTATCTCCAGTAATTTTCCAGAACATCCAGAGAAGCAAAGATTATTAAACAAGTAAATCTGTTTACTTTCCATGAAGAATGTAGAAACGTTTGCGTCATTGTTTTCAACCGTTAGTAAGTTGTTTCAGTATTTTCCTAACCTTGAAACGAGTTAGTTTCCTGTATTTTACAGTGAAAGAACATAATAATAACAGTGTATTTAAGTCAAACAACATGGTAACTGTTGTAATTTGTAGATTACTTATGAAATAGGGATGCCTTTCAAATTTACGACAGAGGAATACGCCGATATGCTGTTTATTTATGGCAACTGTGGTGGTAATTCTACGGCTGCAGTTAACGAATATCGCGTACGTGATCCGACTCGGAGGAACCATTAGTGGAGTATTTCGAATTTTACGGAAGACAGGTTTCTATCAAGCGTGCATAATCAGTTCGAGCGCTCGCTCGATATGTGAAGACGATGGTGAGGATATTATGGATGCTGTTCAACGGGTACCAGTACAGGAAGTATTTCTCAACGATTAGGCATTTCATAATTTAAGGTACGGCGTACACTGTATCCTTCCCATAAACAAAAAGTGCATCATATATATCCGGGAGATCCTGTCTTTTGCTTTGAGTTGTGCAACTGGTTAAATACGAGTAGTAATCGGCAGTTACACAAGTACATTTTATTTACTGATGAGGCACAGTTTACTCGAGATGGTATAAATAATTTATGGTCTGAAGCAAACCCACAAGCGACAGTGCAGCGCAATTTCCAGCAGCGATTTAGCATAAACGTGTGGTGTGGTATAATCGACACACACTTTACTGGACCATTCATTTTCCCCGATCGTCTAACTGGCAAGACGTTCTGACAATTCCATCAAGAAGAAATGCTCCACTTGCTCGAAGATGTTCCATTTGCTACGCGATAGAAAATGTATTTTCAACATGACGGCGCGCCTCCACATCTCACCAACACCGTTACTACCCATTTAAATGCACATTTTCCCCAGAAATGGATCGGTCGTGGTGGTACACGTCTGTGGCACTCCAGATCGCCCGATTTAACACCAATGGATTTTTGTGTATGGGGATAGCTGAAAGACATAGTTTATGACAACAAAGTCAATGCAGGTGAGGCATTACTTGCTCGCATTATGAATGCAATAGACGAAATTAAGAACAACCCTGTGAAACTGAAACGAGCAACTAAGTCTGTCCATACACTTTCAGCTAAATGCATTGAAATTGGTTGACACTTTTTGAACATTTATTGTGAATTTATTGTGAAATTCTATGTGCACGATACAACTTCCTTAACACTGAGCTTTGTTTTTTCCGGTTTAATATCAATTCGCGTGTGCTATGGTATTAAAAAAATCAGATTATCTGACACATTCATACAGTTTCGTTAACGTTAGTACCATCAATTTTCCAAAATTAAATTCTCTACAACTTTTGCTGAAAGCTTTGTGCATTTGTCAGGAACTTTTTTTTAAAAAAATTGGGCCAAGTAGTTAATAAATTAAAAAATTTTACGAAATTACTTCTTTGATTGTCTGGATGTTCGGGAAAACTACTGCAGATACACATCTGGGACATGTTTTATTAGATTTACCAGCTCAGTAGCAACAAAATAAATGGAAATCTTGTTTTAATTTAACCTTGTATAATTTTGTAATGGCTTCATATTAGCGAAGTTGCTAAATTTCAGGCAAAATCTGTTATTAGGCGAACTCTGTAACTAAAAATTTGCGGACCTATGTTCATACGAACTTTTTTCTTTACTTTTACTTGTAGAATAACATATTAAAATATTTGCATACGTTCGTCAAATACCCTGTGTTATTACCGATACGCTGATTAATTTTTGTTATTCAAACGAAAGGTAAATTAAATCAGTGATGTTGCTACAAAGCGTACCCACCAGTGCAGCCGTGAGCGCTAATGCACTGCTTCCTGGACTCGGATAGGCGCTCCAGCCTTGGATCGAATCCGCCCGGCGGATTAACGACGAGGGCCGGTATGCCGGCCAGCCTGGATGTGGTTTTTAGGAGGTTTCCCACATCCTGTTTGGTGAATACTGGGCTGGTGTTGTGACTGTAGAAAATTATAATTTTTATTCTTGCTTTTGTGACCATAATAAGAGTCCAGGCTCTACAGGCAAACAGCCAGCCGACATTAAGAAATAGTCCATCAGGACGTAGAGACAAGATAAGCGGCGGAGGCTGCCAAGTATGGCTTGTTGATCAAATAACTTATTGTTTGACTTCCTGCCAGATGAAGCGACATGAATCAAACTTGCGCAATTGAAGACGCAAACACCAAGGTGATAATGTAGCAAGAGAGACTGTCAGTCACATGCGGAATAGACTCGCGTGGAACCGAATTAAGTTGTGTGTAGCTAGAAACGCAAGTGTCGTGTGGAACCAAAGGCATTCTTGCGCAAGCCGACCAATTAGAAACGAGAGTGTCATGTGGAACCGTAGGCATTTTTGTGCAATCCGATCACTTAGAAATGAAAGGGTCGTGTGAAACAAATTGCACGCAAGTAGATGAGAAATGAAATAAGAGGACAGGCAGCGATATAGCTAGAGGCAGAGATTCAGATGCAGATTCAGAGCCAGTGCCGGCAGTTTGGAGATTCCGCAGCGAGACGCCAGCGGGGCCGAGTAAGCCGATACAGCTGATAAAGACTTCAACTATGAGAAGACAGTGATAGACTCTGGTGGACACTCAGGAACTGCAGGTCAAGTAGGATTTTTAAGAGTTTCATTGGAATAGTGTTGAACAGAGGCTGTCAGTCTTTGTCTCAATTACTTAGAGAGATTTCAGTGCTAACCAAGAACAAGTGATTGCTTTGTACATGTTTCTTATATGTACCGGCCATTAGCTTTGAAGTAGCAAGTCCGAATAAATAGACTGAATCTTACTGAGGGGTTTATGGTCCAACACCTCACATAAGTATATATGAGAATAAACTTGATAGAAACTAACCAATCTTTTCTGCCTCTTGCAATTATGTAACCTAGTTTCAGGAAACGTATTTGCTTCAAACCAAAGAGATTCTCTCCCTCTCATCTCCGATATAAAGGTTGGCAGCAATTTATAACTAACCCATTGTCGTTAACGTCCCGACTGCGCTACGCATTTCGCACTTACTTCATTCTGATACAGTGAGGCTGTGCCGGGATGCGACACTGGTTCCCACAATCCGCCTCAGTTACACGACTCACAGACATCTGAAAACTTTCGCACTATTTCATGGCTTACACTAGACACAGAAGGCTGTGGTTCACTATTTACATCCCAGGGGGTTCGGGGTGGCGGCAGGAAGGGCATCCGGCCACCCTCTGCAACAAACACTGCCAAATCTCTACTGACACGGCCGACCCCGTGTTAGGTGGTACAAGGCCCTTAGAAAGAAAAAAAGAAAGAATCTTGCTGCAAAGCTTATTGTTTTTTATTCCAAACTAAACTCTGCAGTGGAACATTAATATGAAGGGGTAATCAATTCCTTGGCTTAACTATCACTAAAGAAGGTAGTACACATAAATTCTGCATTTAAAGGAAATCCATTTGCTCAGATCTCACTATAGCTTCCACATCACTGTCTCCAACTACACAGGATGTTGGGTGTACAGGTGCAGTCATACGTACAATAATGTCTACCCACTGCACTGTGATAGTTATTTTCCTCTGTGTCAAATAGTTTTACCACAGACTTGTCACATAATCTTCTACCTAATGCTATCTGCATAGTCATAACTGAAGCATAAAGTGGACTACACCTCTTAGAACAGACTACCCGTTTTGCTTCCACACACCTGCACTTCAATACTGGACCTACCTTCGAGGGGAAGATAAACATTAATAGCTTACTAATGTCTTATGTACTTGTAGCTACTAAACACTCTAAAAACATAACACTCATAATAGGTACAATTATTAATCTGAAAAATTAAGTTAATATTGCTGTATTGTTGTTCAGAACACTGCCATTAATAATTAATAAAAGTAGCTGCACTTGCGCTCTTTACACCCTGTACATAAGGGACAGTCAGATGAAAACGAGACAAAGGGAAAAATAATAAATAAACAGTTTATTACTGCAAAAGTAATCAAAAGGTTCAAATGGCTCTGAGCACTATGGGACTTAACTTCTGAGGTAATCAGTCCCCTAGAACTTAGAACTACTTAAACCTAATTAACCTAAGGACATCACACACATCCATGCCCGAGGCAGGATTCGAACCTGCGACCGTAGCGGTCGCGCGGTTCCAGACTGATGCGCCTAGAACCACTCGGCCACTCCGGCCGGCTGCAAAAGTAATCGCCACAATTTAATACATTTATCTTTCTTTGCCCCCCCCCCCCATGAACCATGGACCTTGCCGTTGGTGGGGAGGCTTGCGTGCCTCAGCGATACAGATGGCCATACCGTAGGTACAACCACAACGGAGGGGTATCTGTTGAGAGGCCAGACAAACATGTGGTTCCTGAAGAGGGGCAGCAGCCTTTTCAGTAGTTGCAGGGGCAACAGTCTGGATGATTGACTGATCTGGCCTTGTAACATTAACCAAAACGGCCTTGCTGTGCTGGTACTGCGAACGGCTGAAAGCAAGGGGAAACTACGGCCGTAATTTTTCCCGAGGACATGCAGCTCTACTGTATGATTAAATGATGATGGCGTCCTCTTGGGTAAAATATTCCGGAGGTAAAATAGTCCCCCATTCGGATCTCCGGGCGGGGACTACTCAGGAGGACGTCGTTATCAGGAGAAAGAAAACTGGCGTTCTACGGATCGGAGCGTGGAATGTCAGATCCCTTAATCGGGCAGGTAGGTTAGAAAATTTAAAAAGGGAAATGGATAGGTTAAAGTTAGATATAGTGGGAATTAGTGAAGTTCGGTGGCAGGAGGAACAAGACTTTTGGTCAGGTGATTACAGGGTTATAAATACAAAATCAAATAGGGGTAATGCAGGAGTAGGTTTAATAATGAATAAAAAAATAGGAGTGCGGGTTAGCTACTACAAACAGCATAGTGAACGCATTATTGTGGCCAAGATAGACACAAAGCCCATGCCTACTACAGTAGTACAAGTTTATATGCCAACTACCTCTGCAGATGATGAAGAAATAGATGAAATGTATGACGAGATAAAAGAAATTATTCAGGTAGTGAAGGGAGACGAAAATTTAATAGTCATGGGTGACTGGAATTCGTCAGTAGGAAAAGGGAGAGAAGGAAACATAGTAGGTGAATATGGATTGGGGGAAAGGAATGAAAGAGGAAGAAGCCTTGTAGAATTTTGCACAGAGCATAACTTAATCATAGCCAATACTTGGTTCAAGAATCATAAAAGAAGGTTGTATACCTGGAAGAATCCTGGAGATACTAAAAGGTATCAGATAGATTATATAATGGTAAGACAGAGATTTAGGAACCAGGTTTTAAATTGTAAGACATTTCCTGGGGCAGATGTGGATTCTGACCACAATCTATTGGTTATGAACTGCAGATTGAAACTGAAGAAACTGCAAAAAGGTGGGAATTTAAGGAGATGGGACCTGGATAAACTGAAAGAACCAGAGGTTGTAGAGAGTTTCAGGGAGAGCATAAGGGAACAATTGACAGGAATGGGGGAAAGAAATACAGTAGAAGAAGAATGGGTAGCTCTGAGGGATGAAGTAGTGAAGGCAGCAGAGGATCAAGTAGGTAAAAAGACGAGGGCTAATAGAAATCCTTGGGTAACAGAAGAAATATTGAATTTAATTGATGAAAGGAGAAAATATAAAAATGCAGTAAATGAAGCAGGCAAAAAGGAATACAAACGTCTCAAAAATGATATCGACAGGAAGTGCAAAATGGCTATGCAGGGATGGCTAGAGGACAAATGTAAGGATGTAGAGGCTTGTCTCACTAGGGGTAAGATAGATACTGCCTACAGGAAAATTAAAGAGACCTTTGGAGAGAAGAGAACCACTTGTATGAATATCAAGAGCTCAGATGGCAACCCAGTTCTAAGCAAAGAAGGGAAGGCAGAAAGGTGGAAGGAGTATATAGAGGGTTTATACAAGGGCGATGTACTTGAGGACAATATTATGGAAATGGAAGAGGATGTAGATGAAGACGAAATGGGAGATAAGATACTGCGTGAAGAGTTTGACAGAGCACTGAAAGACCTGAGTCGAAACAAGGCCCCGGGAGTAGACAACATTCCATTTGAACTACTGATGTCCTCGGGAGAGCCAGTCATGAAAAAACTCTACCATCTGGTGAGCACGATGTATGAGACAGGCGAAATACCCTCAGACTTCAAGAAGAATATAATAATTTCAATCCCAAAGAAAGCAGGTGTTGACAGATGTGAAAATTACCGAACTATCAGTTTAATAAGTCACAGCTGCAAAATACTAACGCGAATTCTTTACAGACGAATGGAAAAACTAGTAGAAGCTGACCTCGGGGAAGATCAGTTCGGATTCCGTAGAAATGTTGGAACACGTGAGGCAATACTGACCTTACGACTTATCTTAGAAGAAAGATTAAGAAAAGGCAAACCTACATTTCTAGCATTTGTAGACTTAGAGAAAGCTTTTGACAATGTTAACTGGAATACTCTCTTTCAAATTCTGAAGGTGGCAGGGGTAAAATACAGGGAGCGAAAGGCTATTTACAGTTTGTACAGAAACCAGACGGCAGTTATAAGAGTCGAGGGGCATGAAAGGGAAGCAGTGGTTGGGAAAGGTGTAAGACAGGGTTGTAGCCTCTCCCCGATGTTATTCAATCTGTATATTGAGCAAGCAGTAAAGGAAACAAAAGAAAAATTCGGAGTAGGTATTAAAGCTCAGGGAGAAGAAGTAAAAACTTTGAGGTTCGCCGATGACATTGTAATTCTGTCAGAGACAGCAAAGGACTTGGAAGAGCAGTTGAACGGAATGGACAGTGTCTTGAAAGGAGGATATAAGATGAACATCAACAAAAGCAAAACGAGGATAATTGAACGTAGTCGGATTAAGTCGGGTGATGCTGAGGGAATTAGATTAGGAAATGAGACACTTAAAGTAGTAAAGGAGTTTTGCTATTTAGGGAGTAAAATAACCGATGATGGTCGAAGTAGAGAGGATATAAAATGTAGACTGGCAATGGCAAGGAAAGCGTTTCTCAAGAAGAGGAATTTGTTAACATCGAGTATAGATTTAAGTGTCAGGAAGTCGTTTCTGAAAGTATTTGTATGGAGTGTAGCCATGTATGGAAGTGAAACATAGACGATAACTAGTTTGGACAAGAAGAGAATAGAAGCTTTCGAAATGTGGTGCTACAGAAGAATGCTGAAGATAAGGTGGGTAGATCACGTAACTAATGAGGAGGTATTGAATAGGATTGGGGAGAAGAGAAGTTTGTGGCACAACTTGACTAGAAGAAGGGATCGGTTGGTAGGACATGTTTTGAGGCATCAAGGGATCACAAATTTAGCATTGGAGGGCAGTGTGGAGGGTAAAAATCGTAGAGGGAGACCAAGAGTTGAATACACTAAGCAGATTCAGAAGGATGTAGGTTGCAGTAGATACTGGGAGATGAAGAAGCTTGCACAGGATAGAGTAGCATGGAGAGCTGCATCAAACCAGTCTCAGGACTGAAGACCACAACAACAACAACATCTTTCTTTGAGACAACATGGTCAATGCTTTCACAGAAAAATGTTGGCGGTTGCTCACGGACCTATGGTTACACACAGGTGTGCACCTATTCGTCTTGAAGGCCCGAAAAATACGGAAATTACACGTGGAGAGATCGGTTTTGTGTGGAGTATGTGCAACAGCTTCCCATTGAAACTTCTGCTGCGTTCTCAAAGCAATCTTGACAACACTGTGACATAAAATGAAAGGATAGTATGAAATAAGGGTAACAGACGAAGACACTGGAGGCAGTCCGTATACTGAACTTTTCGTTAAGGCAAACAGCTACTAAGGACGACTATTTTATTTTCATATGTGAAACTATATTATATGTAGTGCAATTGAATTCGTCTCTCCTTTTTGACGAATTCTTAGTAACCTGAAGTTAGAAATCTTTTTTCATTGGTAAAAAACCTAAGTTTGTAAGATGTTCTTGAGTGTAGGAACTACATACATTGATCCATATCCACTTTAGGCCCGAGAAGTTTCTCTCAACTGAAGCACTGGATGCACGAAAAATCAAAATAAGTCCACAGAGTTCTACAGTTTCAAATCATGCTGTCTGGAGTCGACTTAATTATCCTCAATAAATCACCAGACTTTTGAGGCGCATCCGTCCTGAAGTATGCTTAACTGCTAGTTGAGATGTTCAGTAGAAAAAAAATCAAAAAATCATCCATGGCAGTATTTTAACGCTTATAGTCGAAATTAAGAGCAACTCTGTTTATACTGATTAAAATGATATACATTTAAAACTTCCAAAATAACAGAGTACAAGTTACTGAACCTATGTAGCAAATTCCCCAACGTTGTATCCTAAATTTGGCTGTAAATTCTTCTGAAGTCTGTTTCCAAATTGGTTGGAGCATCATATCGAGAACATTTTGTTACTGGTGCACCCATAAACTGTCATGAATGACTCTTTCATATATATTTTCTTTCAAATCGTTGATGTTTGTTTCGAACATTTCGTTGACTTCATTAAAATACCCAATAACTGCATGGTTCACTTTACCAGTTCCGGCAACTGATTACTATTCTCAGATAAACTATCCACTAACGACTTCGTCATGATTTGTAACATTTCCAGTAATGCAATCTGATCATCATTAAGTCGTATAAAATATGTGAATGATTTGTACATGAAGTCTCATATTAAATGAGATCACGCATAATTGTGGCAAAGCAATATCTACGATACTGTTATCTGTAAACCATCAGAAGCCATCTGCTGAAGGTCATCGCATACCTGTCACTTGCCCCGAACCCATGACATCATAACCAATGCCACAATTAACAGTCACACAATTTTCATCAGCATTATCACTGACAAGCTGTACCTCTGGTTAATTCCGTCTCATTTCATTTTCGTTCATTTCACTGAGCTCCATTCCATGTTTTGATGAATTTATAGCGCGCTCCATTCCGATACCATCCATTCTGTTCCATTTCTTAACAGTGTGCATGTAATTCCCAACTGTCACATTCCATTCTGTTTTTGTGCAGTCAGTGTGAATGAAATTCCGACGTTCAATTCCGTTCCATTTTTGATTATCTATGTCCATGGAATTCCACTCCTATCCATCCTGGTCCGTTCCATCCTTCTAATGGTCTATGTAAATGAAATATCAATGTAGCAAGTTCTGTACTATTTTATGGTATGTGTGAATGAAAAACCAACTCGACCCAATCTCTTTTTAACTGCCTATGTGAATGAAAATATGAGGAATCCGTTTGTTACAGTTTTGCTGTAACATGGGAACTTTGTCAGTGTTTTAAGGACCAGTAGCTGACACTCCCAACAGATGAAAGCCGTCCAGAATCTGAAACCCCCCTTAGTTGACAGTCCAAGAATCTAACACTGACAGTAACTAATAACTAAAATAACAGATGACGCCTGTGCATACTTAGTGTCAGCTACACAGTTATAACATTCTGTAGCACCTGAGGTCTAGGGGAAGTGTCTTTGATTAATAATCAAAATATTCTCAGTCCCAGGTTCAAACAGCGCCACAACTTGATTTTGAATAAAAATCATCAGCAATGGCTGCCAAAGACTACCAGGAAAAGACGTCTAAGACGTCATCCTCATTAGTCCAACGACTTTGTCAAAGAGGACGGAGGAGCAGAACGAGGTTCATTGCACTCTATTGCCCTGAGGGTGGGAAACTGCCCCAAAAGGCGGAAGAATCGACACTGATCAACGACATGAAGATGCAGAAGGCAATGAAAACCACTGTATTAAATACATACTATGTTTGTCCACAGGACATGTGGCTGATAATTAAAAAACAATTCCGTGGTCATCTCTCCATTGGCAAAAAATTATAGACTGGCCTCAAATTCAGTAGGTGGTTGCCAAGGGCGAGATAACTTGGAGGAAAAGATTGAATATACAATGGAAGGATAATGTTCTGCAAGTCGGAGTGTGGAATGTCAGAAGTTTGAACGTGGTTGGGAAGATAGAAAATATGGAAAGGTAATTGTTCAGGCCCAATCTAGATACAGGGGAGGTCAGTGAAATGAAGTGGAAAGAAGACAGGAGTTTTTGGTCGGACGACTGTAAGGTTATATCAGCAGCAGCAAAGGAAATTGTATAATGGGAGTAGGATTCGTTCTGAATAGATAGGCAGGGCAGAGTGTGAATTATTGTGAACAGTTTAGTTATTAGAATCGACAGAAAACCACCATCATCATAAATAAAGGCTATGCCTTGTCGATCTAGCCACATCCCTCTCTCCATTTTCATCCTCTTCAATTCCTCATACGATTTTATCCCCATATCTTCTTTGTTGTTATGAAAATACTTTGCTCTTGGACTGGCTCTTGGTTTTTTCCCTAAAACGTTTCCTTAAAATAGTTTCTTTAGGAACTGGTTGTGTTTCATTATGTGCCCTATCATTTTTTATTCTCTTCTTCCTATATAATTTAGCAGCGTTCTGTTCTCATTCACTTCTATTGAGACCAGAGTCCACGATTCACATCCATAGGTTAAGACACTCCTGACAAAAGTTTTGACAAACTTTTTCCTACTTCCTGGACATATCTGATTGTCTGTTAGGAAATTCCTTTTATTTTGGAAAGCTTGATTTGCCAAGGCTATTCTTATCTTTATATCTGTGATACATTTATTGTCGTCAGTGATTGCGCTCCCCAAATAACAGAATTTCTCAATCTACTCTAGATCATCTTCTCTTAGTTTAGTATTAACTTTACTATTTTCTTTTGTCTTCCCTACTACCATAGCTTTTGTTTTCTTCTTATTTATTTTTAGATTAAATTCTCTTAGGATTTCGGCATATTTTAGCAACATAAACTCCATTTCCTTTACTGAGTCAGCAAGTACTACTATATCATCTGCAACACGGATACAGTGTATTCGTTACCCGTTAATTTTAATTCCTTTGGTTATTCTTTTCGATTTTTCAATGTTTTTTTCAATAACTAAGATGAACAGATATGGAGGTAATGGGCATCCTTGCTTTACTCCCCCCCTTATTTTTGATTTCTTCTTCACACCATTCACTTCTATCTCTGCTTCCTGCCTTTTACACAGGTTCCAGATTAATCTTCTGTCCCTCCAATCAAGAAATAATTTATTTCATTGTTCGGAATAACAATTTCCTACTAACCATGTCAAATGCTTTTTGTAAATCTATAAAGGTCAAGTGGGTTTTCCTATTAACTGCAATTCGTCTTTCGAATACCTCTCTAGTTCCTTTTCCGGATCTGAAACCAAATTGGTCTTCTCCTACGTTTGCCTCAATTTTCTTTTTTATTCGATCTTTTATTATGTTTAACATTATTTTCGAAGTGTGGGATAGTAAGGAAATAGTTATATAGTCCTCACAGTCCAGTGCATTTCCTTTTTTTTGCGGTTATTACTGTTTTGCTCTTAAGAAAATCTGTAGTTGATTCTTTTCCATCTTCATAATACTCTCTAATAAGTATATAAGTACTTTTTTGTTGATTCTCCAATTTCCTTCAGTATTTCTGCTGGGATGTTTTCTGCGCCTGTCGCTTTGCCATTAGTTAGATCATTCAAGGCACTGTTGAATTCCTCTTTAGATATAGGTGGCCCTATCATGTCGATATCCACACTGGTCTCTTCTTCCAGAATTTCCCCCTCATTAGCAATATCTTCTCCTTCATATAGTTCCTCAATATACTCTTTCCATCTTTCGCAGGAAACCAGCCCTGACAAAAGTAGTTCAGGTATAGATGATGACGAAACAAACAGATTATGAAGAGGTAGTGTATGAGGATACTAAATGTCTAATTCAGTAAGTAAAGGGAGACGAAAATGTAATAGGCGTGGGGGACTGGAATACAGTTGTAGGGGGAGGGTTTGGTAATAAGTGTGAGAGAAGAGAAAGACTAATTGAGTTCTGTAATAAATGTCAGTTAGTAATAGCGAATACTCTGTTCAAGAGTCTCAGGAGGAGGAGATATATTTGGAAAATGCCGAGAGGTAGGGTAAGATTTCAAGTGTATTGCATCATGGTCAGGCAGAGATTCTGAAATCAGGTAATGGTCTGTAAGGTGTACACAGGAGCAGTTGTAGACTCAGATCACCATTTAGTAATGATGAAGAGGAACCTGAAGTTTAAGAGAAAAGTAAGGAAGAATCAATACACATGGAAGTGGGATGCAGAAGCACTAAGGATTGAAGGGATGTCGCCTGAAGTTCTCTGGGTCAATAGATACTGTGATAATGAATAACTCAGTAGATAGTACAGGTAAAGAGAAATGGAAATTTGTAAAGAGGGAAATAATGGAAGTAGGAAAGGAAACACCTGCGAAGGTTCCAGAGATACCTAATGCAATACTTCAGCTGATCGCCAGAAAGACGACATACAAATATGTTCATGAAAATTTAAGAACATAGAAACACAAATCACTTAGGAACGAAATGGAAATGGAGTGCTGGGAAGTTAAGTCAAAATAGCTGCATGGAAAATATAGAGACATCGAAAAACAAATGATTATCAGTAATATGGAATCAGCATATAGAAAAGAAAAAAAACTTCGGTGAAATTAATAGTAAGTGCGGTAACATTAAGAATTCAATGGGAATTACAGTGTTAAATGCAGAGGAGTGAGCGAAGATGTGTAAAGAGTGCAATGAAGGCCTCTTCAAGGGGCGAGGATTGTTTGATGACGTGACACAAGAAGAAACAGGATTCAACATGGAAGATATAGGGTATCCAGAATTAGAATCTGTATTCGAAAGAGTTTTGGAAGACTTAAGATCAAATAGGCAGAAGGGATCGATAACATTCCATCGGAATAGCAAGTTAGCGGCTATTCAAGTTTTTGCTGTGTAGAATGTATGAGACTGACGACATGCCATCAGACTTCCAGAAGAACATCACCCACACAATTCTGAAGATCGCAAGAACCGACAAGCACTATCGCACAATTTGCTTAGCAGTTCGTGCATTCAAGTTGCCAACAAGATGAAAATACAGAAGGATGGGAAAGAAAACTGACGATTTGTGAGGTGACGATGAACTAGGATTAAGAAACGTAAAGGCCACAATGAGGCAGTTCTGACATTGCAGTTGATAATGAATGCAAGACTGAAGAAAAATCGAAGCACGTTCACTGGATTCGTTGACCTGGAAAAATAGTTCGACCATATAAAATTGTGCAAGTTGTTCGAAATTCCGACAAAAATACCGATAGGCTGTAGGGAAAGACGGGTAATACACAATATGTACAAAATCCAAGAGTGTATAATAAGACTTATAATGAATCACCCTCCCCTAACATTACCTTTCTTAAGAGAAACAAGCGTTACCATGTATACTATCGATTATTGCATAGGTTACAATTATTTCAGCTCTTTCATAGAAAGAATTCATATGATTTTGAAAACTGACTTCGCTCCAGGCCCTAGTGGCTAACACTACTAATGTCTCCAGTTTCATCTCTTGAGGTAGAATGGGCTGTCATTTCTTCACAGATGTTCAGACACTGAAAGTGTCCCCAGCAGAGTTCAGTGCTTCATAAAGGCGAACGGTTGTCACGTTTCATACATTAATGTCCACTATTAGATGTCTTGCTACATTTGGGTCGGATAGTGTACATGTTTGTGGTGTGTTCGCAGGTTATGTTTGCGACTGCTTACAGTTCATTAGTGTTTATCAAAGATGGAGCTTTATTCACGAAAGGAAGTGCAATTAATATGTAGTGCAGCAGGATGTAGTTCCCATCAGAACTAACGAATATTAAGAGAAAGGACTCTGAACACGCATAACCACAACTGGAAGAAGGACCTGGACAGCGGTAAACTGACTGTTATAAATTAATTGCAGAGAGCTGCTCAGGGTCTTTGACGAGGAATTTCTAGTCACTTGATATTACATTTCTATGTTTTGTGAAGTGCACAGTTTTACATTTCTCAACGGTTAAAACAAGTTGCCAACCTTTGAACCGCATTGAAACCTTTTCAAGGTCTGACTGAACATCTGTGAAGCATTTGTTGGGTTGTACTTCATTAAAGATAACTGCATCATCTACAAAATCTTTGAGGTTATTGTTAGTATTGAATGTTAGCCAGTTAATACATATTATTAACAATAAATTTCCCAAAACATTTTCTTAATGCGCTTCGAAACTGCTGTGTACTCCCAACGAAGAAAGCCTCAATTCAGTTATGCATGTCGTTTGATACTCTAGACGATTATATTTTCGTTAATAGGAGTCTAAGTGACTAGTTAAGATTAAGAATGATGTTAAGTAATTTCTACAGTAATTACCAAATCGCTAAACAGATTTATACGGTGGAATGTGTTTAGTTTTGTGTGACAACCTATCTGCTATAATGTCCTACTAACCGAATTACATCGACGATTGAGTAATTACGTTAACTGACTTCAGTCTATACTTTTACAGACGTGTTACAATGCTGGTTAGCTACTATTTTCATTCTTGTGAAATTATAAAATATTTGCGACGAGTGTGGTTCCTCTTGTGCATAAAGTCATTACAATACGGATTAATGAGAATACCACGTCGTTTAGCAGCCGAAATCCATCATAAAAAAGAGTATCATGAACAACAACTATGTTTCTAATGAAAAAAGTAATAATTTCCTGTAGTCTACATTAAAGTCGAAATCTCGTTTGCGGTGTCAGAGAGGACTTTTGAACGTCTGCAGGTACTGTTTAATTAAAATGTCTCAGAGAATACATGGTCATATGCCTTGTATCTGAGTAATTTCAAAGAAGAATGAAAGAAGATTAACATCTAGTCGAAAACGAGGTCATTAAAGGTGACACATAAGCTCAGATGACACACGTGAAAGAGAAAAAAATGTATCTTTCGAGAGCAACCATCCCATCTTCTGTTTAACTAAATTTAGGGAGACCTTGACATAAGAATGACCAGACGTGTGTTTGAAACCCACTCAACCTGAACAAAGGTATAATGTGTTACAAGAACGCCAGGTCACTCAATAAATCGACATTAATGCTGCACTTAATGTTAGTACGAAGTAGCTATAGACATTATAATTTTTACTGCTTGACTTAATGCTGTATGGTAGTTGTGATCATTAAAACTGTCTTGTGTGTCTGAAGAGGTCTGGCGTTGAAATGGTTTAAAGGACGGAAATAAAATTCAAAAATAGCTGGGACGTTAGTTGCCATAGAGATGCTTGTTACATTTAACAGAATAAATTCATTACCTACACACAAATTTTATACTATGATGAATACATGCCAGTAAATATAAGGAAAATTTTCATTGAGAAATAATCCCAATATCAAAGAAGGCAGGTAGTGGAACTATGCCCAGTGCTGAACTACTAATGTAGTAAGTCATGGTTGTGTAATACCAATTGAAATTAGTTATACATGCATCAAACTCGTAGTAGATGCCGATATTGGAGAGGATCAATTTGGGTTTCGCATTTCTCAAGGGTCATTGTTGGTGCTACTGCTATTTGCCTGTATTTAAGCGCTGTATAGTCTGTAGTTTTTCACTTTAACTACTGTCAAAATATGAACGATTATCAACAGTAGCTGTGTGCTACGCCACAAAATCTGAATGCACCCACGAACTCAATTAGCGAACTTCTGTCGTCTGTTTAAGGTTGAACCAACAAAGGGGGGTTCTTTTTTAATTCTTCAGCCTTTCAGTTGTTTTGATGCTGTCCCCTTTTACCAATGAAATCCAGGACCACATGAGACTTCTCACAGGAAATGTATTGAAGATATGAAACCCAATTTTAAAAAATTTGAAGAATTAGAAAAAACTTTTGATAATGATAACTGGGAAACATTGTTTGGAATTCTGAACATATCAGGGATGAAATGCAGAAAGCGAAAGTTTTCTACAACTTAAATAGAAAGCAGACTACAATTCTAAGAGTAGCAAATAATGACAGTGAAACTGTGATTGAAGAGGGAGTGAGAAAGGCCTGTAGCGTTAGGTAATCTGTACATTAGACTTTAAAGGGAGGAGAAACTTGGAAGGCGAAAGGAAGTCTAAGAAAAAAAAACATTTAGGTTTACCGATGACTTTATAATTAGTCAGAGGAGCCAAACACTTGGGAGAACATTTGAATGTAATTGATTGTGTATTAAAAAGATGTTATGAGGTGAATATCAGCAAATGGAAAACAAAGGTGATGAAGTGCAGTCGAGCAAGCGATGCTGACGGATTTAATGTAACAAATGAGACTTTAAACATTGTAAACGGTTTTTGATATTTGGGTACTGAAATGGCAGGCCATAGTAGAAGTAAAGAGAATATGAAATGCAGGCTGATCACAGCATGAACCGGTCCACTAGCAAAAGACATACGTTAACGTCGAACATATATTTAGATGTTAGGAAATCTTTTCTAAGAGTTTATGTGTGTAGTGTAGCCTTAAGAGAAACATTAACGATAAGAGTGCAGACATGAAGGGAATGGTGGTCTTTGAAATGAGGCGGCAAAGAAGATTATTCAACATTATATAGGTAGATCGTAAAATTAATGAAATGATACTGAATCAGATTAGGGAGATGAAGAAATTTATGACACAACTTGAGTAAAAGAAAGCATCGGTTGGTAGGACTCACGCTGCGAGATGAATAAAATATCAGTTTGGGAATAAGGGGAAACGTGGAAGGTAAAAATTGTAGAGAGAGACCAAGGCCTGACCATAGTAACCTGATTCAAACGGATATAGGTTGCAGGAGTTATGCTGAGATGAGGAGGTTTGCACAGGATAGACTATGTACGAAAAATGCGTGAAACAAGTCTTCGGATTCACGACCGCAACAATAACAACCCAGGAAGAGCTCACAAGAGCTCGCAGTAGTGTATCTTGTTTTTCGGTAACCGCAGTCGGATGCCAGACGCCGAGTTTCGAACGGTGGCGCCCGAGTGGGTGTATTATCCTCTCCAGCTGGTGCAGCGCGCGCGATTGCGCACACAATAAGCGCACGCGGCCGTCTTTTTTGTCCCTTTTGCTGCTGCTCTCCTTCCCCTCTCTTTGGCTCCTCCGGCGCCTGCCTTTTTAAGTGGGTGGGTTGGTTCTGGCTAGCGGCCAGCGCCGCTCGCCGCCCGCTGAGCCTTGCGCCTTTATTTATTCGCAGCGCAGCTGGAATCGCTTTAATACGGAATTATTGCCTGTCCACCTCCTACCCGCACTGCCCACTGGCACTACATCACTGCGTCTCCTCTCCTACACTGCCGGTCGATGTTTTCGGGAAAGGACTAGTCCTACTGCTAATGCCTCATTTTTGCCAGGCTTAGTTTCAGTCATCCTCTTAATATGTGAACATTTCCAGCTGATTGTGAGCGTAGGTTAGTAAATCACGAACGTGAACAGATGAAGTTTTCCCTGTGATTGTGTCATAATACTTTTTCTTCCACCGTTGCGGCTCATGAACTCATAGAGAACTAGCCTATCGAAGCAGATGTGCTACAGTAAATTACCAAGAATCGACAGTTATTCCGTATTTCATTGCAACTTTCAGCACTGGATTTGAGATACTGTTTGCAATAAATAAATAAATAAATAAATAAATAAAAAATTTGACTCTGTAACACTTTCAATTATGGCTTTTATCACATCTCACAAGCAGCAAATGTTGAAACGGCAGTAGATAACACTCATATCGCTCAATTGTCATTGCTAGGGCTACAATACTTTATTACAGTAGACCAGTATACACGGTCCAGTCACACCAGTGTGACCACCGCCTATGTTTGACCTCAGTGTTCAATAACCACTCACAGACGGGGGGTGGCAGTACTAGCAGTGAAGAGCATATAAAGCCTGTCCAGGGGACGCGGATAACAGTGCAGTCGTGGTCGTAATGTAGAAAGGAGCGAATTATCTGACGTTCAAAAGGGTATGGTGATAGGCTTTCAGGCCAAGGATGTAAGCATTTCCGACACGGCTAAGTTTATAATGTGTTCGCATTCCGCCGTGATTAAAGTATACTGTGCATGGCAAAATTATGGTATCCAAAACCGGCGCCGAGGAAGCTATGGTACACCATGGGTCATGGATGACAGGAGCGAATGACGGCTACGGAGATGTGTACAGGCAAATAAACGTGCAACTGTTGAGCAATTGACCGCCCGGATGAACCAAGGGGTCCCTCAATGATCGTTCAGCGAACGTTCTATCATGTGTGCCTCCGTAACAGGCGTCTGGTCCTTGTACAAATGCTGATCGCTGTTCATTTGCGACGAAAGCTGGAATTTGCACGCCAGTACCGTAGTTTTACGTCGAATGGGTGGTGATAGGTGGTCTTTCCAGATGAACCACATTTTATGTTCCATTGGCGTGAAAAGTCTAAAAACAAACTTCCTACAATAATCGTTGGAATAATCCAGGTCAGAGATGGGAACGCTGGCGTGTGAGGAATGTTTTCGTGCTTATTGATTGAGTGATCTCGTCATTTAACACAAGTACGCATCTCTCCTTGGAGACAATGTCCACCGCTAGATACGGTTCTTTTTTCCTCGGTACGATGGCATCTACCAACAGGAAAATACAACTTGTCACACAGGTATCACTGCAAAAGCATGGTTCAATAACACTAGGACTTCCATATCCCACTGGACATGGAACTCCCATGATTTAAACCAAGTCGATAATCTTTGAGACCGTTCGATCAGGCTGTTCGCGCCGTGGAGCATCAAGCGAGAGACCTAGCACAGATGCCAATGACGCTGGAGCCACTATGGATCAACATCCCTGTCTGTTCGTTCCAGAATCTCACTGACTCTCTTCTTGCACATCTCGCAGTGGTTCGCACTGTGCAATGTGGTTACTCAAGAGTTTGCACAGGTTGTCACATTAATGTACTTCTTCTGTACTCCCGCACTGCAACTACTGTATTAACATGAAAGAATTCCAACTAAATCAGAGTTCTAGACCAGATAATCGTAAAATAGCCATGTACAATATAAACTAACATTCCCAGTCAGTCTACGACTGAAATAGCATAACAAGACTTACGATACCTCACGCATTTATATACTGGCAGCGCAGATGGAATCGCTTTAATGCGGTCTTGTTGCCTGTTCACATCTTGCTCCACTGCCCGCTAGCACTATATTTCTACATGCCACATTTCTATCAGTTTGTAAGCATTGCCTAAGTCAGCCTCTACGAAATAATAACAGAACGAGTTTTCCCTCTTGTTATCTAATAATACCTACTCTTCCAGTTTTGTCAAATGCACGTACATAACACACGATCACTTAAATAAGTATTAATTTATCAATAATGACGCAGCTATTAGAAACAACTAGGCTCTTCAAAGAGATAAACAATATGAAATTAAAATCGACAATCCTTTAAGATATCATTCAACTGTTCAAATTTACAGATCCGATACACTAACTGCAAAAACGATTAATTTACGATTCTGTCACAAGGATCAGCAATGGTTCTAATACATATTACAAGTAGCAAAACCGAAGGATATAATATGCGTCTTCCTCAAGAATTTTTACTAATGCCACTGCTATTTACCTGATTTTCAAACGGTGTGTCGTATGTATTTTGTCACCATAACTACTGCCGAAATATGAAAGGGCTTCAGTTACAGTTGAGTGATAGACCAGAAAATCGACATGTAGCCATGAACCCTGTTAGTGGAATCCTCTCATCTGTTTACGATGGCATCAGCAAAGTAGGAATCTTTTGTTTTAATCAGAAGTATTTCGACGGATTTGATGCTGCCCTCCATCTCCATTCTACTGATCTTTTCATCTCTAGGTAACTGTCACACCTTATTATAGCTATAATTTATCTTACAAACAGGTTTGCTTCTGCTGTTTTTCCATTCTGTTGCCCTTACAACAACAGGTTAATTATTCCTGGACGCCATAGCAGATGTTCAGTTAACGTTTTCTTTCTTCGGGTGAGAGTCTTCCATGGACTTCTAATCTCACTTATTCGTTTTAGCACAGCTTCATTTTGTATTTTATCCGCTCATTTAATATTTAAATTTCTTAGCATTACATCTTAAATAGTCCCCTTTCTTCATGGCATATTTTCGATATCCATGTTAAGCTTCCGTTCAGTGCTCTGCTTCAGAAGTTTACTTTTAGGAAGTTCTTCGTCAGTTCCACATTAATATGTTACACCAATAGATTTCTGTTATTTAAAAATGCTTTCATAGCCTGTACCCATCTAATTCTACTATTTTCTATGCTTCGGCTATTTTGCGTAAATTTACCTACTTGGTAAGAGAGTTCCTTCACTGCTTCCATTAATACGCTCCTCTAAGACATCAAGCACGGCATTACTCTGTTCTTTCTCTGTGTGTCTCATATATATAATGCTTAATTTGTACGCCTATGGAAACTCTGACGAAACACAATCGGAACCTTAGATTTTGAGGTGTGACACAATAGAACTTTCGTAAGAGACATAGTAAAGAGAATGAGAAGTATGAACGTATTTAAAGTGTTCACTGATAAACTCTGTTCTATACCAAGCCTCTCCAAAAAACAGCTGAAAGTTGCATATGTTAGCAGCCGTTGAAAATTGAAAGACGGTTAGAACACAATATGTGTTTGGCCCAGTTTTCGTACAGTTTCACCAGTTTGGGGGAAATATGTCGTTCTTAAAAACCATTTTGTAACAGCTAAAGAAGACCCAACACGTGATGCTTCGGACTAATGCACACGTAAAGACCTACTCAGGAAATTAACATCGATGTTTTATATTTAACATGGAAATGTGATGCACTTCATGAACTATCAGAAGTTAACGAGGAATTGCAACACCAAGATGTAGACTTATTTGGGGCCAATAAAAAATATCCTGATGTTGGTTATCACATTTACTGCTCGGTTAGGTAGCCAATGAATTTATCATGAGAGGGCTGTGACACGTGTCGACAACAAAAGATTTGTGGAAGTAAAACTGAATCAAAAAACAGAAAAATTGCCCATTACCCCTGTTGATTTTTATGATAACCTTCCACAAGAGGCTGAAAAGAAAATGTTTAGTGGAGAAGATGCAGCTTTGGCCTGTTCAGCCCTGTGTCCACAGACATTAAAAACAATACATTTGGAGGAGAAGTGGTTCAGTCACTTGCAGTTCGCTTTCAGTTGAACAAACGAGCTGTGATTAAAGCATTTAGTATGTTTTTGACACCTGTTAGGACTTTGAGGCAAATTTTGAAAACAAAACAAAGTATCTCACACATTTGCTTCCGTTGGCAACTACTATCAAGACATTTCCAGTGTCATCAAGCGATCTGTGTATATATCTATGTATGTGTATGTGTGTGTGTGTGTGTGTGTGTGTGTGTGTGTGTGTGTGTGTGTGTAGAGAGAGAGAGAGAGAGAGAGAGAGAGAGAGAGAGTATCCGCAAATGAATATGATAATTAGTGAACGGCTTTGGACACTTTTATAAACTGTAAGTTGAATCTTTTATGACTTTTCCCTTTTTCAGTACCTTATAATTAAAATTTAGGTGTAATCACCTACCGAGAAATAATATTAAACTTAATTAGTAAAACATGTAATAACTAATTGTTGGTGGATATGGGTGTTTTATTTTTTACCAGCTGAAATGTTGTATTCACACTTTTAAAATTCTCAGAAAAGTGTTAAAGAAAAGTTTTAAGACGTCTAAACTTCAAAATCACCCCAGGGACAGTCACAGTACACGAATCTCTTTTAACAAATCAGGCAACATGCACACACACACACACACACACACACACACACACACACACACACACACACACAACACACGCGCGCACACACAGACACACACATACACACCCGCACGCGCGCGCGCTTCTGTGTGTTTGTGTGTGTTCTGGTTTTTTATCCATCTTACAAGTAGTAAGCTTCGAAATATTCAAGCGATGTATCGTCTGTATACTGTCATCGTAACTACTGTGACAATATGAAGGACCTTAAACTGTAGCGGAGTGCTAGACCAGAAGATAGAAATGTAGACATGAACTTTATCAGCGAAATTTTCCTGTTTATTGATAGGATGTCTAAGATAGCCTAACCTAACCTAACTTAGCCTAACCTAACGAAAACAATAAATGTGCGTTGCTGAGGGTGAGTTACATGTAGACACAGAAAGACTGTCAGCAGAGTGATGACAACTTCCAAAGTGTGGAACTTCCCAACTCCTTTGACCTCGATCTGAAATTCTGTGTTATATAGACAACAGAGGCGTCACTATATTTGTCACTAGCAAGTACACACAATTGTCACTATTATGCGTTAACCACGTTTGAAATAAATGTGGATGGACTGTCTCTTAATGTTAGTACTAACTCTGCTTCACAGTAGGACGATGCAAACCAAAATTTGCAGTCTGAGATTCAGTTGGTTTCTACTTTAATATCCTTCTCTTATTCCTTTTCTTTTCGTCCTTTGCTGTAAAATTCATATTAGTCTATTGTTTTTACAATCAAAAATATTCTTTCAATTCTTCCCATAAAGAAACGTGCAATATGTAAACGTCCTGGCCTGATGTGAGGGTGTGTGTAACGATCCTAATCTCATCAAGGAAAGAAACCTTCCTAAATAATCAAATAAATAAACATATAATTGTCCTCACATTAACAAAAAGATTTTGTTTTGAAATTACAAAAGGGGAATGATGTATAAAGTCAATAACTGAAGCTTCGCGCTAGTTTGTTGGTAAACGTCTCCGTTTTCTCGAAAATTCTGTCTAAGTGAACTCGATGAAGATAATGAAATGTCCAGCTTTAGGTGCCTACGCAAATTAAAGAGCATGTGGCCGTATTTTACGTTGCTGTCTTTGCACTTGCATACTCTTATCACAGTACTACCATTCAATTAAAGTCTTCGTTGAGTCTGCTAATAATTATTTTATGTATTCCTTAAAATTACTCCTACTTAGTAAATGCAAGCGTCTTAAACACGCATATACAATCAGAAAATGTTGAAGCATGTGTCGAGTGATTCTTCAGCTCCTTCCTTCGTAATTCATGGCAAAATAGTTCACGGGTGAACGGACGGCTAACAGTGTCCAACAGGCACTACATTGCGGCAAGCGATCATGTTACCATCATCTGGCGCACTGCTGGACTGTTCATCAGTTCGTGTGTTCATCCGTGAACTATTTCGTACGTCAGTGTCATCTATGGGCCATAACAAACTGAAGTGCACTGTATTATGGGTATGTTTCCACAGCTGTGCAGGGTTTTTCTGTGTTAGTATGAAACACTCCGTGTAGCGTCTGTCCATTTAATATCGGTTACAAAGCTACAGCTGTTGGAATGTAACTAAAAAAATATCCAAAGAAGCCGTTAAGCAAAATGTTAATCTCAAAACTGATTTTAACAAATTTCACGTTCGACTTGAAACTCCTTAGAATACTTTTCATAAGACTACATATCGCTCTCTTGTGGACCTAATAGGGCAGCAATGTTCATAGTCAGCTCAGTTTGTCTTCTTTGTGCAGTTTTTTTTTTTTTCGTAGCCTTTTCCTTTCCCATTCCAACGGGATCATCGTGTCCAAGAAACGTGACAATTTCTGGCGATCCATCTGCCAGGGAATGTTATGTTTAGATGATATATCACCGTTGGCACGGATTTTTAGCTGCAGCGTCATGTTGGAAGAACATAGGCATCCGTGTAGCCAAAGAAACCTCTCCCAGTAATTCTGGAAGCTCTTTTTGAAGAAAATCTAGACGATTCAGTAAAATAAAAGGCCAGATACACTGACTGTCTATGATACCACACGATTATCTTACAGAGAGGAGATCCACAACTTGTCTCTCCACAAAGGCACGACGGTTTTCGTCGGAACCACTGAAGCTAAGAGTAAAAACGTCTTCATCAATAAACAGAATTAATTTAAGATAAAAATCTGTCGTCAGCTGCACAAAAATTTCTATTGAAGTTTACCGGTCTCAGTAGATTAATCTTTCGTCTTTAGAAGTTTGATACAGGCGTAAATTATGCTAAGTCGACGTCAAATAAGGATCACCCGATTACAAAGACGTCTTTCATTGAAGACACAGAACAATGCCAGATTGGAAAGAAGAAAAATGTGATGAATAGCTACAAACGGATTGCCACCTTTCAAATACTGCGTTACATATGCGATGTAGGGGAACCAACAAATTAATGTGGTTATTCGGTGTTTTAAATTAGGTAACGAAAAGTTCCAATCATGTGCCTTCATCTCTTTCTCGAATATATTTAATCCGCTATAAATGGTAAGGATAAAATCCGTCCATATGATCAGTTGATACATTCTTGTGTGTGGAACACTTACACGTGTAGCTATTGTGTGCGTTTTAATGGGCTACGCTCTAACAGGTGAAAAACGTTTCATACTTCATCCACTCCCAGTTCACTTGCACGTTCTGATGAAATAAGACCGCTGGGCACTACACCAGTCTCATTCAGTTTCGTCAAAACACGAGTAAACGTCAAAAATTTGGTAATCTACCGTATTTTCTACAAATACCATTCACAAATATCATGTCGGCGTATTCAGCATTCATAAATATTTGCAATACGCTGAATAGATATAGTAGATTTGGTCAAAAGGTCACAATCACAACCATAGCTGAAAAATTCAAATATGTCACTATAAGCACGATTATAGAATTTGCACTCCAAAAGAGAAATTACAGCCCTAAATAGCATCCGCCTCCATAGCCACTGCCCCCACGGAATGGTCAACGCGATGGTCAACGTCCGTATGCAAGCCCGGCCTTGTATGTGAGTAGGGGAGACTGGGTACAGTTGATTGAAACAAAGCTAATATCTCTGGAACTATTATTCAGGGAGTGGGAGGCCTAATGGAACAAAAGAGCGGACGACAATTCCGAACACGAATCTCAGTGTTGCGCTGCTCCCCGTGCATTGTCGTAGCGTACAGGAGGCCGCATTGTTTTTCTACACAGAAAAGTAAGAAGTTTTCTTCTGGCTTTTATGCTAATATTGTGTATTTTATTTAAGTCAAAGTACTGAGGGTGTGTTTGTGCCAATAATGAAGCTTATAGAATTCGGAATAATGACTAGTTTTAATGCGTTATTATTACTACCGTTCCTACAAACTCTCTTGTTTCAAAGGTGGGATTGGAGCGGTTGAAACAATTTTTGTGGGTACGGTTGAAACAGTAAATATATTATTTCGTTTTGTTTTGCAGATGCCGAGGGTTAGGGTGAGGAAGACTTCCAGAGGGCAGGTTGATTTGTCGAAGTATAAGGATGCATATGAAGAGGTGAAAGCAGGAAACTCGTAAAGCAGCGGACAAGCATGGAATGAACCACTGTTCTCTACCCCGGTACATACGAAAGCGAAACGCGACTGGCCAGGACGATGAAGATATGGGATACAGACCCCCCTACAAAGTTTTTAAAGAAGAACAAGAACAAGAACTATCAAAATATTTGATAAGATGTGCTGATGTATATTTTGGTCTGTCTAAAAAAGAAGTGAACAAATTGGCTTACGAACTTACAATTAAGTATAATTTGTGACGTCCTCCAACTTGGGACGACAACGAAATGGCTGGTGAGGAATGGTTTCGGATGTTTATGAGAAGAATCCCTGGACTGTCCGTACTCGCTGCGCAAGCTACAAGCCTATGAAGGGCGACTAGCTTTAATAAAACTAACGTCGATGCTCTCTATGACAGCCGGCCGGGGTGGCCGAGCGGCTCTAGGCGCTACAGTCTGGAACCGCGCGACAGCTACGGTCGCAGGTTCGAATCCTGCCTCGGGCATGGATGTGTGAGATGTCCTTAGGTTAGTAAGGTTTAAGTAGTTCTAAGTTCTAGGGGACTGATGACTTTAGAAGTTAAGTCCCATAGTGCTCAGAGCCATTTGAACCACTTCTATGACAATTTGGCCATTGTCATGGACCGTCATAACTTTGAACCCCAAGACATATATAACACCGATGAAACAGGCATAACCACTGTTGGAAAACCAGAGTTGTAGCCAGACGCGGTGCTCGTCAAGTAGGTTCAGTAACTTCAGCTGACAGGGGTAGTTTAGTGACAGTAACCTTTGCAGCAAACGCCATTGGCAATATTATTCCTTCATTCTTCGTTTTTCCACGAGTGCGTTACCAAGACCATTTTGTTAGGGGTGGGCTAGCAGGGTCTTCTGAAACTGCAAATCCCTCTGGTTGGATGCAGGAAGAAAGAATCATATATGAATTTCTTGGAACACTTCAAGAAGCACGCGAATGTATCTGCGTCTCGTAAAGTGTTACTCATACTTGTTAACCACTCCTCACACATTCATATTGAGGCACTGGATTTTTGCAAGAACAATGGCATTGTCTTACTGTCTTTCCCTCCCCATTGTTCTCACAAACTCCAGCCACTCGATCGATCTGCATATGGCCCTTTCAAGAAGGCTGTAAACTCGACCTGTGACGCGTGGATGCGAAACCATCAAGGAAAAGCAATGTCAGTCTACGACATTCCGTGGATTGTAGCGTCTGCTATGCCCCTCGCTTTGACATCTTCCAACATTCAAGCCGGCTTTCGCAAAACGGGAATTTACCCATATAACCGGCAGCTGTTTAGTGAGCTCGATTTTGCTCCTGCATTTGTAACGGTTAGACCCAATCCTGGAAATACAGCTGAGTCTGCAGTTGTTCCTGTAATTAATGAAAATCCACCTGAAGATGAAACATCACCATTAGGCCTGTCGCCTTCTCCTTTAACTGAGGAACTAGGCCTAGCAGCAGAGACAACAGTTCAACAACAGGCTACTAATAGCTCACCAGATCCATCAACCCAGCAAGAAAACGGTGATGAACGTCAATAAACTTCGAATAGACCTAAAACACCTACACTGTGCAGAAGTATTAGGCCTATCAATCAGGAAACTTCACCGAGACCAACTACAAGCACACAAGCAATACTAATGGTGCTATTGTATTTGCACTGGAAGCAGTACGGCCTTTACCGAAAGCACCCCCGAGGAAATGTAATAGGCCGAAAGGGCGAAAAACTAGAAAGTCAACAATTTACACTGACACCCCAGAGAAAGAGGAGATAAGAATAGAACAAGAAGCAAGATTGAAACGGAGAAAAGCTAAGCAAGTGAAGAAAAGATTGGATGGAAGGAAAGGAAAAAAAGAGTTTCAAAACGAAGAAAAAATAATAGTCAGCAGGAAATGTCATCAGAAGAGGAAGACTGCTACTGTATTGTTTGCTTATCGCCATATTCAGAGAGCAGACCCACAGAAAAGTGGATTCAGTGTATTACTTGTAAACAGTGGGCTCACGAAGAATGCACAGAATGTGGACTTAGCTATGTTTGCCACAATTGTGACTCTGAATATTCAGATTGACCCCAAGAAAAAATTTTATTCTGTAAGTTTATTTGTTTAAAGAAATATTTCCTTTTAGCTTTTTCGTAATGATCATTACTTGTCAAACGTTATTATGAAATGTCTTTATAGGTATTAAAACCTTGAAGACATTAATTTTATCATACAGTGCGATAATTGACCCCAATCACTGTTTCAACCGCCCCTGGTATGGGGAGGTTTTTCTTTTTTTAATTTGTGTAATGTAAAATATGCTTTCCAGAATGAGAAGTGCTATAGCCGTTTTGTAGGTAGAACCGCGCTCTTGCGTTTGACATATCATTATTGTGGATTTGTTTATAAACAACAATAATATGAACGATAAAAGCCAAATCGTTTCAACTGTACCCAGTTTCCCCTACTATGAGAAGGCAATGAACCGGACGGGCACATCCCTAACGCGCAGTTTACTTGAGGTAAAACCGTCGTACATTATGCGTTAGATGAGTATGTGCCAAGCAAGATCGTAAGAGATGGAAAAGAGCCACCGTGGTACAACAACCGAGTTAGAAAACTGCTGCGAAAGCAAAGGGAACTTCACAGCAAACATAAACATAGGCAAAGCCTTGCAGACAAACAAAAATTACGCGAAGCGAAATGTAGTGTGAGGAGGGCTATGCGAGAGGCGTTCAGTGAATTCTAAAGTAAAGTTCTATATACTGACTTGGCAGAAAATCCTAAGAAATTTTGGTCTTATGTCAAAGCGGTAAGTGGATCAAAACAAAATGTCCAGACACTCTGTGACCAAAATGGTACTGAAGCAGGGGATGACAGACTAAAGGCCGAAATACTAAATGTCTTTTTCCAAAGTTGTTTCACAGAGGAAGATTGCACTGTAGTTCCTTCTCTAGATTGTCGTACAGATGACAAAATGGTAGATATCGAAATAGACGACAGAGGGATAGAGAAACAATTAAAATCGCTCAAAAGAGGAAAGGCCTCTGGACCTGATGGGATACCAGTTCAATTTTACACAGAGTAAGCGAATGAACTTGCCCCCCTTCTTGCAGCGGTGTACTGTAGGTCTCTAGAAGAGCGTAGGGTTCCAAAGGATTGGAAAAGAGCACAGGTCATCCCCGTTTTCAAGAAGGGACGTCGAACAGATGTGCATAACTATAGACCTATATCTCTAACGTCGATCAGTTGTAGAATTTTGGAACATGCATTGTGTTCGAGTATAATGACTTTTCTGGAGAATAGAAATCTACTCTGTAGGAATCAGCATGGGTTTCGAAAAAGACGGTCATGTGAAACCCAGCTCGCGCTATTCGTCCACGAGATTCAGAGGGCCATAGACACTTCCGCAAGGCGTTCGATACAGTTCCCCACAGTCGTTTAATGAACAAAGTAAGAGCATATAGACTATCAGACCAATTGTGTGATTGGATTGAGGAGTTCCTAGATAACAGGACGCAGCATGTCATTCTCAATGGAGAGAAGTCTTCCGAAGTAAGAGTGATTTCAGGTGTGCCGCAGGGGAGTGTCATCGGACCGTTGCTATTCACAATATACATAAATGACCTTGTGGATGACATCGGAAGTTCACTGAGGCTTTTTGCAGATGATGCTGTGGTGTATCGAGAGGTTGTAACAATGGAAAATTGTACTGAAATGCAGGAGGATCTGAGCGAATTGACGCATGGTGCAGGGAATGGCAATTGAATCTCAATGTAGACAAGTGTAATGTGCTGCGAATACACAGAAAGATAGATCCTTTATCATTTAGCTACAAAATAGCAGGTCAACAACTGAAAGCAGTTAATACCATAAATTATCTGGGAGTACGAATTAGGAGTGATTTAAAATGGAATTATCATATAATGTTGATCGTCGGTAAAGCAGATGCCAGACTGAGATTCATTGGAAGAAGCCATTGTCGTAATGCGCCAATTGACGTCCGAAAGGACACGGTCATTGGCTTTCGGGCCAAGGGTGTAAGCATTTGGTAACTGTTTGAGTGTCGCCGTGCTTGAAGCATATCATGGATGGCAAAATGGAGCTACCCAAAACCCATAGACAACAGGGGTACGACGGCTGTGAAGAGTGTATGGGCGAACAGAAGTACAGCTGTTGAGTAACTGACTGTCCAAATAAACCAAGGGGTACTGTGTCCTCAACGAACGTCTTGCGAACGTCGCTCCGTATGGATCTCTGCAGCAGGCTCCTGGTTCATGTACAAATGCTGAATGTTGTTCAAAGGAGACGAAGTCTAGGATTTGCACGCCAACGCCGCAACTGAACGTCAGTGTAGTGGCGATAGGAGGTCTTTTCAGATGAATCACGTTTTATGCTGCATCGGACGGACGGCCATTGATGGGTACAGTGTGAAACGTCTGAAAGCAAACACTCTGCAACAATCGACGCACGAGTCAGGCCGGAGGGCATTCCGTGGGTGGTCTCGTCATTGTGGAAGACACAGTGGATCAACGCAAGAATGCATTTCTCCTCGGGAACCAAGTCGACACCTACGTGCAGTTCGATTTCCCTTGGCACGATGGTATCTGTCAACAGGACAATTCAAAGTGTCATGCAGCTCACAGTTTACGTGCATGGATCGGAGAGCATCAGGGTGAGTTTGCCATACTTCCAAACTCTCCGTGTTTGAACCCTGTCGAGAATTTGTGGGACGACCTCTTCGTGCCATGAATCCTCAACCGAGAAACCTAGTGTCGCACCCCACAACGGAATCGGCGTGACTTCACATCCCTGTCTGTACCTTCCACAGCCTCTCTGACTATCTTCTTGCACCTCTCGGAGCAGTTCGCGCTGCAAAACGTGGTCACTGAAGTTTTTTAATGTGACTGTACAGCGTCGTTAAGACAGCTGCAATCAAAAGCTATGACCAGTGCTTGGAACAAGAAGCTACAGATATACTGTACGGTATCCTTTTTCACTGGCTGTTACTTCCCTCCCACCCTCCGTCACTGTTACCACTCCTTCTTCATTTTCATTCGTAACATCGATGAATCATTAGGGGACATAGAAGACATGTTCTCTACTACGATTATAACAGCTAGATTACTGATGATGTTGTCTTAACCAGGGCGCATGTTCCTCGCAGCCACATTAATAAATCATCTTCACCTTCGTCGCAACACAGTGTGCCTCATCAGTCTGTGAGCCTCCCCTCTCTATTTCACCCACTCCCAACCTCTCTCACTCTCTCTCTCTCTCTCTTCATATCACACACACACATCTCCCTTGTTTGCGTGCGCTGGCCTACTCTGCACCCATGACGTATTAATCTCTATGAGTGAGCGCGTCAAATTTGCATTATCCCCGCTTTGCCGGCCCATATTTAATCGACGCCTGTGCACACAAGCCAGCACCGGGCAAGTAACTGCTCGTACACCACATGCGACAACAGTGACGTCATCGACTACATTTTGTAGCCCTGTTGCCTACAAGTAATCCATTTGGTAACAGTGGAAATTACTTATTATTTCTTACAACCAAAAGTTCCAAAGTGATATCTTTTAACATCCTAGCAGGTAAAAATAAGGAAATACAAAATTAGCATATTGAAAGAGAATTCTGCTCGTATCATATACACTCTAAGACGAAACAACGACTCATCACGAAGAAATTATCCGAAGGTGTTGGAAAATGGTGAATGTATAGCATATGTAGAGATAAACAAATGATTATAATTTCGGAAAAATTGGATAATTCATTCAAGAGACAGAGTTTCATAAATTTAGCAATTGGTCCCTCTCTGGCCCTTATGCAAGCAGTTACTCAGCTTGTCATTGACTGACAAGTTTCCTGGATATCCTGATGAACGATATCTTGCCGAATTCTGTCCAATTCGAGCGTCAGATTGTAAAACTCTCGAACTGGTTTGGGGGCCCCACCTGTAATACTCCAAACGTTCTCAACTGGGGAGAGATCCGGCGACCTATCTGTCCAATATATGGTTTTTGCGAGCACGAAGACAATCAGTCCTGGTTGTCGGACCTTACGGTGGGCAACAGTCAGATTGGTTCCTGGTATCCCACCTCTGTCCAGGGCGTCCCCGGACACGTCTTCATTTGTCGTCGGGGTTCATTTTGAAGCGGAACTCATGAATGAAGATAATTCTTCACCAATAAATGAGGAAATTAATCAGTGCAATAGTAATTGAAGTTTCCTTGTGTCCCTATAAATCACAAGGAAGGCAAACAAATATCTGTGGTGTGAACGACATATTATTTACAAAGTAAGGTTCTCATTCTCATCTGCCTTTAGATAATTTTGTAAGTGGGCAGGTAATAGGAACTGTGCACAGGTGTTCACTACCAAAGGAGTCGAATCACTGACTACTGAAAAACAGGTATGAAGAGAAACATGATGTCGTCTAAAAGCTCAGATTGTTCCTTCTACCTTGGAAGTGACCTGCTAAATTTGTCCATATTTCTCATGTTTTACGTGTCCGTTAAATCGCGAGCAGGCTTTGCTGTGATAATCTGTGCCTTCTGGGTGATATCCGTGGAGCAGTCTCTCCGTGGTCATTTGTGTTTGTTTAATAACGGTCCTTGGTGCTGTCTCAGATTTGTCTCAGGCGCCTCTGAAATATACTTGACACACGTGCACTGAATATAATTATATATAATGTTCCTTGTACCTCTCTGATTTCGTCTTATTCGAATCACATGGTTCCTCAATTATGCTCTTAATACTAAAAGCAAGTTTTCTTAAACTCAATCCAGCTGACGCAGATTATTACATGGACACATTTCGTCTAAATTATTACTTATACACCAATAAATCATTTTTCATATACCGCTCACCAACACTCTTTAATTCAGATTCGAATGTTCTCTTCGTCACTTAACGTAATTCATTAATGTTTTCCGAACTGTTCTTAATTCTCTTTATACACCAGTCAGTATCTGTCATTTTTACACATTAACACGGCCCAATCAGTTCATCATATCTAAATCCAGTAAAGTAAAATTAAAAAATCTCTTCCTCCAGAGAAAATGTTTCCACTAACATTTTCTAATGGTCGGCATTTTTCTTTGTCCATGCGTTGGGCTCTCAGCCCACCGACTACTTCATCTACACTTTTTCCCTTTTTCTTAGAACTAAGCCTACCCAAAAACTACACTGAAGGGTCAAAGAAACTGGTATAGGGATGCGAATTCAAATACAGAGACATGTAAACAGGAAGAATACGGCGCTGCGGTCGGCAACGCCTACACATGAGGTAACAAGTATCAGGCGCAGTTGTTCGATCGGTTGCTGCTGCTTCAATGGCACGTTATCAAGATTTAAGTGAGTTTGAACGTGGTGTTGTAGTCGGATCACGAGCGATGGGACGCAGCATCTCCGAGGTACCGATGAAGTGGGGATTTTCCCGTACGATCATTTCACAAGTGTACCTTGAATTTCAGGAATCCGGTAAAACATTAAATCTGCGACATCGTTGCGGCCAGAAAAAGATCCTGCAAAAACAAGACCAACGACGACTGCAGAGAATAGTTCAACGTGACAAATGTGAAACGCTTCCGCAAGTTGCTGCAGATTTCAGTGCTGGGTCATCAACCACAAACACGTGTGAGCCTATGAACCGTTCAATGAAACATCATCGATATAGGCTGTTGGAGCAAAGGCCCACTCGTGTACCTTTGATGACTGCACGACACAAGGCTTTAAGCCTAGCCTGGGGCCGTCAACACCGACGTTGGACTGTTGATCACTGGAAACATGTTGCCTGTTCGGACGAGTCTCGTTTCAAATTGTATGGAGCGGATGGAGTGTACGGGTGTGGACACAGTCTCATGAAACCATGGAACCTGCATGTCAGCAGGTGACTGTTCGACGAGCTGATGGAGGCTCTGTAATGGTATGGGCGTGTGCATTTGGAGTGTTATGAGGCACGTGATACGTCTGGATACGTGGTGACACGTGGTGACACGTATGCAACCATCTTGCCTAATCGCCTGCATCCTTTCATGTCCGTTGTACATTCCGACGGAGTTGGGCAATTCCAGCAGGACAGTGCGACACCCCACATCCAGAATTGCTACAGAGCGGCTCCAGAAACCCTCTTCTAAGTGCAAACACTTCCGCTGGCCACCAAACTCCCCAGAGATGAAAATTATTGAGCGTATCCTTGCCTTGCCTTGCCTTGCAACGTGCTGTTCGGAGCAGATCTCCATCCCCTCTTGCTCTTACGGATTTATGGACGATCCTGCAGGTTTCATGATATCAGTTCCCTCCACTGCTTCAGACATTAGTCGAGTCCATGCTACGTCGTGTTGCGGCACTTCTGAGTGCTCGCGGGGCTCTACACGATATCAGGCAGTTTCTTGGCTCTTGAGTGTATTACGGCACCACGACATAGAACATACTGGGCAGTGGCTCCAGTTACTTACTCATTGACTACGCCTTGCAGTGCCATGCTCCATGCTTTGTTACATCTTTACAATCAATTTCATTGTGCTCTTCAGCACTTTAGCCCCACCTTTTCTTTTTTTTAGCCAACAGTGTTCTGACTGGTTTGAAGCGACCACACTTTTCTTCTCAGTGTAGCACTTGCAATCAACGTTGTCAATTATTTGCTAGATATATTCCAATCTCTGTTTTCCGCTATTGCTTTTACCCTTTACTGTTCCCTCTTGTAAAGCAGGAGCTATACCCTGGTGTCTTAACACAGGTTCTGTCGTCCTGTCCCTTATTCTTGTCAGTGTGTCCCTTATCTTCTTTTCTCTTCCAATCTGCGGACAACCTCCTCATTCCGTATCTGTCATTCCACCTAATTTTCAACTTTGTAACAGCACATGTCATATACTCCGATTCTCTTCTATTCCAGTATTCCAACAATTCATGTTTCACTGCCACACAATGCTGTGCTCCAAATGTATGTTCTCAGAAATTTATTCCTCAAAATGAGGCGTATATTTGATACTAGTAGCCTTCTCTTGGCCAGGAATGCCCCTTTCTCCCATTGCTAGTCTGCTTTTGATGCCCTCCTTGCTCCGTCCGTCATGGGTTATTTCACTGCCCAGGTAGCAGAATTCCTTACTTTATCTACTTCGGTTTTTAGAGATGGGGCCCCTCCACGCCCGCACCAACGTGGTGACCAAACCAAAAGTTCTACTGTCACCTCCGTAAACATGTTAGTTATCTAGTAAGTGGATCTCAGGATGCTGGGCTGTGATGTTGTCCGTGCGTCTTGGTAAGACTACGCATTAACACGGTCCATCAGGTGATAGATAGTGGACGAAACGCGAGTGAGGGTAGCGATTTGAAAAGCTCGTGCCGTGGGAAAAAAAGCCTCTGCGACAGTGGGATGGGTAGTAAGAGCAGTAGTGGCTTACTAGCTGCGATAGCTCATGCAAGGTTGGATTTGTTAGTATAGGTATCATGCATCATTACCGTGACAAGCGATGGCGATGTGTCCCAGTTGCTGCAGCTGCTACATTCCTGGAACAATCAAGATCGTTATACAGTAGTGGGAGATCGGCCATAGATCATCTCACTGTGTGGGGGATGCTTGTTTGCATGCAGTGTACGGTACGGCTTCCCTGTGTGGTGCCAGTTATTCGACAGTGTATTTCAGCTGGATATCCGGTAATGGCGTCTGATAAACAGGGGCTCCCTGTGCCGTTATGTTTGCGTATGCTTGGCCATAGATGTTATGTCCTTACAAGTATGTCTTTTGGTCTTTTATGTTTCCATCTATGGTTGTGGTCGTAGTTCCCCAGATTCAGAATAAACGGGTTCTGCGGATGTCTGGAGTTTCTGTATAGTCTTGTGGTGAGTTTGTGGATTACCTCCGTGAGAGTCTCAAGTCGGTATTCCCGGTGAAGGTCCGCGATGCGTGTGTATCGTGGAGCATTGCTTATGATTTTGAGTACTTTGTTTTGTATGAGCTGCAGACGGCGCAGGCGTGTAGGCGCAGCATATCCCCAGACAGGAACTGCATACGTCATCAGGGGTCGGATAAGTGTCATGTACATGGACCTCGACACCCTTCTGTTCAGTGGGCTACGCCTGTTGAGCATAGGATAGAGCTGTTTGAGCCTAGCGCTAGCTCGGTTGGTCATGTGTTGTATGTGGTCCCCCCAGAGTAATTTCCGGTCCAGCCACACACCGAGGTATTTGACTTTCTCGCGGAAACGTATTGGACGTGCATGTAGAGTTATTGGTGTGCAGTAGCGGTGTTTGCGCAGTTGCTTCGGTCTTCTAGTGAACAGAACGGCTTCGCACTTGTCGACGTTTACTCTAACACGCCATTTCTCCAACCAAGGCTCGGCCACTCTGATTGCAGTCTGTAGGCGTGACGTAATGTTTGATGGTTTTCAATCTTGCGCAAGGATGGCTGTGCCATCCGCGTAGATTGCCATCATTGTGTTGTGTGTGGTTGGGAGATCGTTTATGTAGAGCTTTCCTGGAGTACTCCCGCGTGTATACCGTGTCGTGTTGATTGTTTTCCCTGCACGTCAGTGTTGAAACTCCTGTCTGTGAGGTATGAGTGTATTAGACGCAGCAGCCCGTCGGGGATTCCCGCGTCGCTGAGTTTGCGGATGTGGCCTTAGTGCCATAGACGGTCGAAAGCCTTTTCGATGTCCAGGAACACTGCCCCTGTAGCTTTGTTTATGTTGAAGCCATGTGTTATATGTTCAACGACCCGTAGGGGTTGTTGTGTTGTGGAGTGGTGATTCCTGAAGCCGAATTGCTCCGGTCTCAGGATGTCATTTGTTATGCAGTGCCTAGTGATGCGTTTGAGAATCACCTTCTCAACAATCTTACTGAGCGAGCTCAGAAGGCTGATGGGTCGGTAATTTTGTGCGAGGCTGTGGTCTTTCCCCGGCTTCCTGAACATCAGGACCTTGGCCGTCTTCCAAAAGGCGGGGAAGTGTTGGTGTTTTAGTATGGCAATCGTTATCTGTGTTAGGTACTCAGTTGCTTTATCCGTGAACTCCTGGAGGACACGGTTTTGAATGCCATCATGACCAGAGGCTTTCCTAGCAGCGGAATGCATTATAACTCAGGAGACGTCGGCTGTGCTAGCGTGTCGAATGTCGTCGCGCGATGGTTGGGCTAGAATGCGTGTAACCTCTTGGCCAGTAGCAAGTGTGAACACTGGATCTGATGGTACCAGGTTCGGTGTGAATGACGCTGCGAGTGTTCAGGCCATTAGTTCTGCTTTCTCTTCCGCTGAGTATGCAGGTCCGTCAGGCACTTGAAGCGTTGGGGTGTATATTTTCTCCCTGGTGAAGTGTCGGGCTAGTTGCCACACGCCAGGTCGTGCGGTGTCCAGCCCTTCGAGTTTTTGGTTCCACTGTTGTGTTCTATGTGTTGGTATTTTATCGTGTATGATGCCCTGTAGCCTGTTAATGTGCCGTTTGAAGTACGGACGCCTGATGCGCTGCCATTGTCTCCTGAGACGATTCCTCATTGAGATTAGGCCCAGGATTTCCTGGGGCAGGGCCGCACTGCGTTGTTGTGAGGTGCGATCAGGTATGGTGCCTGCCATTGCGTCCTGGACGGCGTTTGTGAGGCTATCGAGCGTTTGCTTGAACAATGTCCAATTCGCACGCCCTTAGTCCAACATCTTGCGTTGTTCCATGTGCTGCAGTGTTTCCTCAATGTATAGTATTACAGGTTGGTGGTTTGAGGGCAGATCGAGCCGGCCGCGGTGGTCTAGCGGTTCTGGCGCTGCAGTCCGGAACCGCGGGACTGCTACGGTCGCAGGTTCGAATCCTGCCTCGGGCATGGGTGTGTGTGATGTCCTTAGGTTAGTTAGGTTTAAGTAGTTCTAAGTTCTAGGGGACTTATGACCTAAGATGTTGAGTCCCATAGTGCTCAGAGCCATTTGAACCATTTGAAGGGCAGATCGTTTTCAACGGCAACGTTGAGTGTCGCTGTAATGCCCTTGATGAGGGCCTTGTCTATCACGTCTGGCCTGTGTCCTCTCTGATAGGGAATGTGCGTCGGTTCAGTCGGCGCTAGTATAATGTAGTTTCTGCCTAGTGAATGTTCGTACAGTTTTTTGCCGTTGGGATTTCGTATGCGTGAATTCCATTCTGGTTGTTTTGCGTTCAGATCTCCAGCGACTATTACTCGCGGTGAAATGTTGAGTAATGTGCTGATATCGCGTGTTGAGATCCCTACAGGGCTGTTGTATACCGATATCAGTGTGGTGTAGGCTCCGTTGAACTTGACTCTGACGGCCGTAGCCTCGATTTTTTCCAGTTTAGGGAGCTCTATGTTTGTGTGCTCAATGTCTTTGTGTATGACGATTGCATTTCCACCTGCCACGGCGTCGCCCGGTCGGTCGGTACGATAGACACAATAGCCAGGAAAGTTTAATTGTTTGTGCGGTTTAAGTTTAGTCTCGCTCAGTAGCGCGACAAAGATTCCCTTGCGCTCCTAGAACGCGGCAAATTCTGCCCTTTTGTTGTGAATCGAGTCTGCATTCCAGAACAGTATCTGTGATAGTGTGTGCGTGTCTGCGTTATGGGCCGGGTGTGGCATATTATTCATGTAAGAGTGTGAAAGAGTGTTGTGATGGCAGTGTGTATGACAGCCCAGTATTTCCCGGGTTCGGCGCTCATGAGCTGGGTGATGAGTGTAGTGACGGCCGTCAGCACCTTGGTAAGGATTTGAACGGTCGTGTGTCGGGGGATTAGTGTTTCCAGTATTCCCCCAGGTGGTGTGCTGGTGTTGGGTGTGGCAGCCTGAGGTGCTGTTGTGGAGATTGCGGCCGCTTGTCTACATCTACATCTACATTTATACTCCGCAAGCCACCCAACGGTGTGTGGCGGAGGGCACTTTACGTGCCACTGTCATTATCTCCCTTTCCTGTTCCAGTCGCATATGGTTCGCGGGAAGAACGACTGTCTGAAAGCCTCTGTGCGCGCTCTAATCTCTCTAATTTTACATTCGTGATCTCCTCGGGAGGTATAAGTAGGGGGAAGCAATATATTCGATACCTCATCCAGAAACGCACCCTCTCGAAACCTGGCGAGCAAGCTACACCGCGATGCAGAGCGCCTCTCTTGCAGAGTCTGCCACTTGAGTTTGTTAAACATCTCCGTAACGCTATCACGGTTACCAAATAACCCTGTGACGAAACGCGCCGCTCTTCTTTGGATCTTCTCTATCTCCTCCGTCAACCCGATCTGGTACGGATCCCACACTGATGAGCAATACTCAAGTATAGGTCGAACGAGTGTTTTGTAAGCCACCTCCTTTGTTGATGGACTACATTTTCTAAGGACTCTCCCAATGAATCTCAACCTGGTACCCGCCTTACCAACAATTAATTTTATATGATCATTCCACTTCAAATCGTTCCGCACGCATACTCCCAGATATTTTACAGATATTATTTGTGCGGGCATTGGTGTGTTGTTAGGAGCGGCATTTGAGCTTTGTGACAGAGGTTGTGTCGCCTGTGTTACTTCTGTGGTGAGGGGGATGGTAGTGTGAGTTACAGTCTCGGTGTCTTGTTGACTGTTTTCCTGTGTGTTGCTGTTCTGTTGTTGCTGCATGGCCTGATGTGGTGATTTCGTGTTCCCCGCCCTGTGTTTGCGTGTACGTCTATTCCTCCTCTGGGCTTGGAGTTCGGAGGGTTCTTGTGTGGATGTGTTTTCCTGTATATGGTGCGTTTCTTCGCAGCACGTGATTTCCGGGAGTGGGGTCGTGTTGTTTGGGGGCATAGGTGTTGGTACCGATGCTTGTTGGGTTTCAGGTGTTGCCTGTGGCTGTTGTGTGGCTGTTGCAGCGGTTGTTTCACGTGTGTGTGTAGGGCGCTGAGGTTCCGCAGCCTGTGCCGTTCCGCCAGGACGTGCAACCGTGGCAAACGTTACGCCGTTCCTTACTGGGTTCGGCGCTGGCCTTGGGCGTGGTATGTCGTACAGTACCCAGCTTTTGTCTTGTTTACGCTTCAGCGCCTGTTTGTATGAGTTGCACTGTCTGAAGTTTGCCGCATGGGGCCCACCGCAATTGGCACAGCGTCGCTGGTTTGTCTGTGTTTGTTTGCAAGTGTTGGATCTGTGATTGCCAGCGCATCCGCGGCAGCGAGTTGCCAGGCCGCAGCGGAAGGCCGAGTGGCCGAACCGCTGGCAGTTGTTGCATTGTTGGGGGACGTTTGGTGGTATCTACTTCGTGATCACCAATCCTGATGTTTAGTTTCTCACTCTTCTCATTTCTCTTACTTCTCATTACTTTCGTCTTTCTTCGATGTACTCTCAGTCTGCATTCTGTATTCATTAGACTGTTCATTCCACTGAACAGATACTGTAATTCTTCTTTACTTTAATGATGATAGCAAAGTCATCATTGAAACTTATTATTGATATCCTTTCACCTGGTATTTTAATAGGTGTGTATTGTACCATAACGATGCCGCAAGCAGTTCAGGGGGCTCTGCTTTCATGATAACAGACCCTTGCATCTGACTCCTTCCGCTGCAACAATGTCAAGAAACATTTGGCTGAGTTTTCTGGATCAATTACACTATTTTTTTTCCTACGACATTGCAAACATCGTCAAACGTACCCTGGTTCTCAGGCATACATTCCAAAAAGTATTCAGTTTTGTCGGCACGATCATTAGCCTTAGTGTTTTTCTCTTTCCTCTCCTCTTTCCTCTCCCATATGAGAAGGCTGCACCACCCCAAGTGGCAACGAACCTTCAGAGGTAAATGCGTCTGTACATCATAATGCACAACATGCGCAACGCAACTAACTTCATCGAGAGCTTCAGGTTCTTTCTCCATATTATCTACCGTAAAAACCCCAATTACAGTTCCTCTGGGCTCATCTAATGTACTTCTTTCTGTGAGGCAACAATTACTTTACTTGTTCTTCATTTCTCGTCTGGCCACCTCTCTTGTCACTTCAGGGTTTAACAAGTTTACCTTTCAGATACCGTTCTGCAGCGTCAGCGTAGTGAATATGAGCATTTCGACGGCTCCTATCGATACCTCACGGAGGCAGCCGAATACCGTATTGCTGCACTACTGTGCGATGATCCTAAGCGCGGTCCGACAGGAGGCGAGCAAAGAGGAAAAGTGAGGATTTAACGCTGCACGGCGAGGAACCAAAGAAGTCTTGCTCACCTGGATGAGGCACTAGAGCTCTTCTTTGGTACGCCGCTTGGTGCGGAAGAGTGCAGACGTGCCACGTTTTGCAGTGGCCGGGTTGTACCGGCCGTTTGTCGGTGTGTGGTGCACCGCGAGGAAAAGTGCTGCCGAGCAGTGTCGTCCGACAGGGTGTTGCTTTGCTTACACTGGAGTTTTCAGCCAGGCAGGGTTTAAAATTGACTGCAGGTCACGGAGGTACACTCACTGGTGATTTACGGCCATCTCATCCGCACAGTAGTATTGCGTTGAATCTGGCGAGGTTTAATTTGTTAATCTGAGCTAGTTTGTTTCGTTCCGTGGGGGATCCATCCTAGCTGTACCCTTCTGGCCGTGCTTTGGTGTATTTGGAGTACTCCCGTTGAACATTGGTTTGAGCGGATTTTCCTTTGGTGAAATCAGATTGTATTTGGGTTAGTTCCCAGAAGTGTGTTAACGTGATGTACGAGCCAACTGTTAAGTCTAGTGTACTACCAAGGACATCTTTACTAGTAATTATTCTTGGGACATAATTTTTATTTAAATATCCATTGAGTGGCTGTGCTTTTTATGTACACTCACATTTGTGTCAGCTCTGTAGCTTTCCTGTCTGTATGTTGAAATCAACTGGCCTATTGGCGCTAGTGGTATTCGTTACTTGTAAGGCATACACACCTGTACGGCGCCAAGCTTATGTAGTAAGCTCATTGGGTGCCCTTGCTATGAAGGAGCTGATAACAAATTCTGTAAGTAGGCTGTTTATGTTTTCTTTATGTAAGTAGGCTGTTTATGTTTTCTTTTTGGCAACGTTACGTAGCGCTCTATATGAAAATCACTGGCTGTGCTGTGTGCAGTCTGTGGCTAGTTTGCATTGTTGTCTGCCATTGTATTGTTGGGCAGGTGGATGTTAACAGCGCATAGCGTTGGGCAGTTGGAGGTGAGCCGCCAGCAGTGGTGGATGTGGGGAGAGAGATGGCGGAAGTTTTGAAATTGAACTGCTATATATATTATGATTATTAAGGTAAATACAGTGTTTGTTCTCTATTAAAATCTTTCATTTGCTAACTATCCCTATCAGTAGTTAGTGCCTTCTGTAGTTTGAATCTTTTATTTTGCTGGCACTAGTGGTGCTCGCTGTATTGCAGTAGTTCGAGTAATGAAGATTTTTGTGAGGTAAGTGATTTCTGAAAGGTATAGTTTAATGTTACTCAGGGCCATTCTTTTGCAGGGATCTTTGATAGTCAGATTGCGTTGCGCTAAAAATATTGTGTGTCACTTTAGTGAATGTTTGAGTACGTTCAGTTTTGCTCAGCTGTTTGAAAAGCAAATAGTGTAAGAGGTTTATAAGCACAGTCTTGTATAAATTTTTCTAAGGGGACGTTTCATATGTCGACCCTTAGCCTAGGATGCCTCACTGGAATCTTCTGATTTTTTTCTTGTAGTTTGTGTATTTAGTGTAGCTTTTGTTTATTGCTAGCGCGTAATTGTAGAGAGAATCTCCTTTGTAGTTGCAGTCTTTCATTGTTGTACTGTAAAACAGTTGTGGCATGCATGTAGATTTGCACCAAGTATTTCGCAGCTGCGCTTGCAATTAACTACATATTATTTTCAGTGCTATGTTAATGTGTTCTCTTATTTTTGCTATTCAAATTGTGTTTTTCTGTGTTATCGTGTGAAATATTGTGACAATAATGGCGTGTGAAAAACGTAACACTCGGCTCCAAAGTAAACTGAGAAATAATAGTGACGACGAGCGTAGCTTATCAGCACCACTGTGCAGTGAATTAACAGACATTCCAAGTAGTAATTTGGTAATTGTGCATAGGGAAATGGAGCGGGCGGCAAATAATGGTGCAGACGGTGAAACAATTAGTGAACAGGGAAGCATTATCGATCGATCGGTCGACAACAGCTCGCCTCAGGAATCCGAAATGACAGAACAAAATATTGCAAATACTGTAGATTCAGGTTTTGCGTCCTCACCCATTTCACAAATAAGTCAAGATACATTTTCTGCTTGTCAAAATGTGAATGTTGCCGGTGCAAATTCACGGCCAAAAAGCACTGAGGAACATGTTTCAGACACCAGTGCATTATTATTACAATTAATGCAACAAATGGAACAAAAGCTTCAAAAGTTAGACACAATGGAACAACATCAGAAACAAACACAGCAACAGTTAGACACAATGGAACAACACCAGAGACAAACACAGCAACAGTTAGACGCAATGGAACAAAATCTTCACACTACACTTGAACAAACACGTGAGGATTTAACTACTGAGTTACATAACATTGAATCGAAATGTCAAAAGGTCTGTAATGACGTAAAAACACAAATTTGTGAGCATTTCCAACCTATTTTTTCGCGTCATGAGAATGCGTTACAGAATCACGAAGCAGCCATAAAAGAACTGCAGACTACTTTTCATGAAAATCATGAGACCTTGCAAGCTAAAATGGACTCAGTTGCATCTACCGATTCGGTTACGCAACTTGCAAAAACTCAGGAAAACTTAAAGGACACAGTAGAAAGACACATGGGGGAAATTAGTTCATTATCAGATAAAGTAGTTGAACTTTTGGATCAGCTAAATAATTTATCTACGAAGGTAGATGATAATCTGAATGACACAAAACCATTAGTCTTTAATGACACAGAAGAGTGAGAACAAATTAGGATATTCAAACAAAATCAAAATCAAATTAATACGCAACACCAAAGAGAAATCCGGGAAGTACAAGATCAGCTGACACAGGTAATACAAGAATTACGTATTTCATAGGACACTCGCGCTCCAACACGGGAAGAGGAACTTAGAAATACGCAAAAGCCACAAAATAATAACACAGGGCATTTCGGTAATTATGAAAGAAATTGGCAAGGTACACCGAATTTTGAGATGGAACCACCGACACGACGTAACATTGACCGATATGCTACTCGCCGACACGATGATTTCAACTATAAGCTGTTCATTACTACACATAAATTCAAAACGTTTAAGAATTCTGCCAACGACATTCATCCACAAGCCTGGCTCCATCAATTCTCTCATTGTTTCCCTCCCAACTGGTCATTGGAGCACAGGTTAGAATTTGTGTGTGGCTACTTGGAGAAGGAACCAGCTGTAAGAATGTGATCGGTCATTCACGATTGTCACAGTGAAGGAGAATTTTACCATGTGTTCCTCTCAGTATATTGGTCACAAGCTACACAAGACCGAGTAAAACATAGCATCATGATGATGAAACACTTTGAACAATCTGAATTTTCCAGTCTTGTGAAATATTTTGAAGACATGTTGCACAAGAATCAGTACCTGTCAAACCCATACAGCCCCTCAGAACTCATTCGCATTTGCTTAATCAAATTACCTGAACATTTACGGCATATTATTTTGGCAGGACGTTGCAAAGACGACATTGAAGCTTTTCAGGGACTCTTACAAGAATTAGAAATTGACACAGACAGTCGCGGGAACCGAAAACAGGAAAACAATCACTACAGGTCACATCCGTCACAATTCCGTGATGACAGAAACAATAACTGGACACGACAAGTCTATTCTTACAACGCAAATCGTGACCAAAACAGACACCACCCATATGACAACCACTGGCAGAGTAATAGTTACAGAGAAAGATCGCATTTCCATAGTAATGAATATGACAGAGACAATCATAGAAACAGACAATTTGGCAACCAGAACAATTGTTATCACGGGAGACAGAATAACTTTAGACGCAACTGTCCAGCACGCAGTTACGACTCAGGGAGAAATTCTCTACCACATGACCGACAAACAAGAAACTATGTAAACTACCGACAAAACGACAGACGTGAATTTCATCAGAACTGGCGAGCTTTAAACAGAGCTGGGCCCTCTCGGCAAGGCGAATTTGTGGAAGTTAGGCCTCCTAATCCCAGTAATGACGCGCGCCAACAAAGAAACAGACAATGACTCACACATCAGGCAGCCGCGTGCGCCGGCTGGCTCAGGGAAAAATAACAAAGACGCTAACCTTGAGCAAAATTCCAGTATTCTCTACGGATGAATACCGCATGATAATTGCATTCAAGTTGAAACTCTGCGTACTGATAAGAGCAAAGGGTTACACCACATCTCACATGTAAAACCGTTTATTGAGAGATAAACTGTTTTTTTATTTTGTCTTTGCTATAAACTTTTTCACTTCTCGTTACTAGTACTCTTTTTCAATCTTAGTATCTGTTAACATGCAACAATGTTTTGAAGTTCAATATCCACTCAAGAACCAAGAGAACTTATTTAAACAGAAATTACGACTGCATTGTTATTGCGAACAGACGACACAGTGTTATTGTGTGTGTACATTCTTGCTTGTTAGTTGCACGATTAGAACATTTACCAGTACTGCTAATGAGATTCTAATGCAACATTTTGGTTTACTTGAAAATACATTCTGCATTTAAAGTACTTTCTGTGAGATACCAGATGAGACAATGGTTAGTTTATGTGACAGCTACACAATTTTATCACGACGCTACTAATGAGTGACAATTTACAATGTGGCTTTTGCGGTGTATCTGTTTCATATCTGCACAGTTTTTCTGTATTATTCTGGGAAGTAAAACATATTTTAGTAGTAACTTTTGTGGTATAGCTACAAGGAGACAGCCTTTTCTGTAGCACAACAATACGTTACAGCACAGTAATTTCTTCATCACAACAATAAGCGTAATAACTAAGATATCTATACGCAAAGCATTTCACTTTTGTTTATCATGAGGTAAGTACATTGGCTTCTGCAGAACTTAGCTTTCGGAGGACGATAACTACGACACTCCCACAGAGATTATCTTACAGCAAGACGCACATTTAGCGCTACAGGACATGTATTTGAGTGATTAATTTTGTACTTAAAACATTTATTTTTAAAGATTTTTGAATTACAAAGAAAGTTTTCCGTAATACATTTCATTCCATTTCTGTAATCTGTAACACCTGAGGGTATAATTACATTAATCCTCAGGGGGGTACATGCTTACTTTGTGTACCATGTGTTTGGCAAGCACAAGGAACCCTAGCTAATATGGTATTTGCTTATACAACTTTACACATCGGTACCATATTTCTCTAATACATAAATTACACAGCTATCTGATCATTTAACTGAGGAGACAAACTTTTTTATTACGTGACACATGTTTACGCAATTACAGAGTTGGATTACTTCACACTTACGAAATTGTATTTTGTCTGTACTGTGTGAACTCTTCATATTTTTTCGGAACAATTGTGATACTATGAGAGCTTTGAATGATGTATTTGGTATGAGATCATGATTTTTAAAGTACGTTTGAGGCAGATGACACTATTAAAATGAGCAGAGAATATTTTTATGGTTTGAAATTATTGCAGAAAGCTACGACGTTTTTGAGATTTGACTGAGGTGTTATGATGTTATTATTACGACGTCGATTTGTATTATGCTGCTGAGGTATGTTTATGATCAATAAGCTAATGCTATATGAGTTATTTGATTATGCTACGTATGTTATGATGAAATATTGAAGAAGTGTTGACGAATAAGGTAAGGAATAATGAGTAGTGTTTAGGGACTCTTGACTTGTGAAAAAGGATGTTGGAAACCAAGAATCGTACTTTAAGAGTTATGAAATGTGTGTGTAGATGCGTGAATGTATCACAATGCCGGCGAAAATTTTTTGGACACTGTTATATTCATAAGATTTGGTTTCTACACATTTGCAACGAAAATTCTCGACCCGTGAAATTTTGTATATGAGACTGTCTCTGTAGCGGAAAAATGTCGTAAATATTTCCATAAGAATGTTAAGTGACCACCTGCACGTGCGTCGTCGGCACACAGCTGTGTCAGACACCTGGAGAACAAGCCATTAGGGTGTGCCTTTCCGGAAGCATAGGCAGAATAAAAAGGAGGCCTACACTTCCGCTAATGACATTCGTTTCTAGAAAGCATCGCAAAAACGACTTGGTCGAAATTAAAAACATATGATAACACTGTGGAGCTCTTAATTTATGATATTTACTGAAATGCCTAATAAAATGACAAGAAATATTTTTACATCTGCACACCTGATTATGACAAGCGTCTTTGTATGAGAGATGGGAGTATTTCTACTAACTTCTGAAATGTCACATGACTATTGAATGATATTTTTGTGCTTTGGTTTGCGTAATTGCTTATTTCATTTGATATCTGGTTTCCAGCTGTGTTGCAGCATTGCTTTTATAAAATGAAATGCATTTGCTAATGTGAACACTTTCTGTCAACAGATCTATTAAATAATTATTTTATGATCCACATTCTTTAAAAAAGGAGCACTTGGAAAGGAAAGAACAATAAGAAGGAACTAGTAACAGTAACACATAATTTTCTTTTCAAGTACTTGGTAATTTCTTTTGCAGCATTAGTTTTTTGTGGTGCACCACTTTAATTACATAGACATTAAGATGTGAATATACATTTCCCTTATCTGCATTGTTGTCTTTAGTGTAATATTTTTTCTGCTTGAGCTATGTCATGTTTAGGTATAAGTTGCTGCTGTTTGCCAGGCATAGTGTTACTGAATTTCACTTTGTATTACTCTGTTAAGCTAGTTTTACTACTGATTTATTTTTAGTTGCTGCACATTGGCTCATATTAGTTGTAGTGCTGCAATTGCTTTACCCATTTAAATTTTTTGTCATTGATGTTTGTATTAATTGTTTTATGTGATGCTGCATTGCCTCGTCCCTTAGTTTAGCATCTGAGCTCAGTAGATTTAAGTTAGCTTAAGAGGGGGTAGCCTATAAGACAATGAGTTATGATGAATTGGAAGAAATGCATTGAGAAGCTATACGAAAAAGGTTCGGCAAAAAAAAAAGGTAGTGTACAGTGGAGAAAAACTAATTTTGACAGAGGATGTGAACAGAATACAGAAAGCAGGCTTAGATAGGACTTTCGGGAATAATGATGAACGAAGGGAGATCTCCATGCAAAATACTGCAGTAAAACGAACCCTGTCCTTTCCTTTTGTGTTATCCCACTATGTGTTTGTGTACCCTTGTGTATTTGTTTTCTTCCTGTCTCTGTGTAGTTTCATAGAATTTTTTCTTCTTTTAATATTAAGCTACATTCACTATGATGAGGAATACTGTTCTCCTCAAATATAATTTGGATTAATAATATGTTATTTACCTTGTAAAGATGTTTAGACATTATTTATTCTGTTTTGTATTAATGCTCACGTGTGAAGTTGATGTTTCAATAATTATTCTGATCTTTTATGTATTTACTTATGTCATAATTTCTGTAACGCTGATGTATATGTCTATTTCGATTCTTTTGTAAAGCCTGTACTACAAATGTTATCTGTATTGTTAAGTTCTTTAATGATGTATTTTGTACCTTTGTAATTGTATTCTCATGTTATAATATTGTAATTGACACCAGTTCATCAAATTATTTAACTTGTAAGTTTCATTTCACTGCACACATTTCTGTTGGTCATAGTATATGGACAATGTGTGAGAAGTAGGGACTGTTAGTGTTTGCACGTGTGTTAATAATTCAGCAAGGGACTGGTTAACAGCATTGCTGGTTCTAAGGACAATTAAAAACAAAAAAACTTTGTGAGTGCACAAGTGGTGGTTATGAACTTGCTATATTATCTGCAAGACTCTTCACTGGTGATTGTGCACCCGCACAGTCACAACAGATGGCTGCTGGTCATCTCTACCAGGACTACAGTGGGCCTGTCCACAATTTCTACCAGGACTGCAGTGGATCTGCTTTGTGATGACCTACCTACCAATATTCGTCAGAACTTCGAATGACTCTGCTGTGGGTTTGCTCCATTGTGGCCCATTACCTGTCAGCATGTCAAGAGTCAGCACTGTCTTTCTGTTGGAAGGACAACACTACTTCTTCAAGACTCCATGGAAATCCACTACTTCCGTGTGCATTTTCTTTTACTGCTCAGACTTTGAGAAAAACACTGCAATTTTACAGTGATGAACAATCTGGACTGTCTTTATGGACTGTGAGAAAATTTTAGCTTTTGACCAACATTGTATAAATAAGTGTGTGCATCTGATATCTTTGTTATTGTGATTGTGAAAAATTTTTTCAAATCTGTATTGGCCAGTGCCCAACACCATTTGTAAAAATTTTTTGTGGGGAGCATGGGGGCTATGTAAGTAGGCTGTTTATGTTTTCTTTATGTAAGTAGGCTGTTTATGTTTTCTTATTGGCAACGTTACGTAGCGCTCTATATGAAAATCACTGGCTGTGCTGTGTGAAGTCTGTGGCTAGTTTGCATTGTTGTCTGCCATTGTATTGTTGGGCAGGTGGATGTTAACAGCGCATAGCGTTGGGCAGTTGGAGGTGAGCCGCCAGCAGTGGTGGATGTGGGGAGAGAGATGGCGGAAGTTTTGAAATTGAACTGCTATATATATTATGATTATTAAGGTAAATACAGTGTTTGTTCTCTATTAAAATCTTTCATTTGCTAACTATCCCTATCAGTAGTTAGTGCCTTCTGTAGTTTGAATCTTTTATTTAGCTGGCACTAGTGGTGCTCGCTGTATTGCAGTAGTTCGAGTAATGAAGATTTTTGTGAGGTAAGTGATTTCTGAAAGGTATAGTTTAATGTTACTCAGGGCCATTCTTTTGCAGGGATCTTTGATAGTCAGATCGCGTTGCGCTAAAAATATTGTGTGTCACTTTAGTGAATGTTTGAGTACGTTCAGTTTTTCTCAGCTGTTTGAAAAACAAATAGTGTAAGAGGTTTATAAGCACAGTCTTGTATAAATTTTTCTAAGGGGACATTTCATAATTCTTATTTCTTTTGAAATTTGTCTATCAGTTTTGCTATTAATCAAGCATTTCAATCTGTTATTTCTTTTAAAACCAGTCTGTCAATCTTGCTAGTAACCAAGTGTTTAAAGCTGTAATTGAAATGTGTTAGTTTATAGTTCCATTGGGTTTAAAACCGGTTTGATACCTGTAATTGCTTAGTTCGAGCTACAATAATGTGTTTTATTTGTTTTTAGTTGGTGGTTATCTCAGAGTGCTTTGTTAAAACTGCATTAAATTTTCTGGAATTTGTCTTTTAAATGATAGCGTCAGAAGTCCTTTCTGGAGGTCTCTGGGAATTGAAAGCAATTACTGTATTAATACATTACTCTGCTAGAATCCAATACTTACCGCTCCCTGCTCGACGCAGTTACTACCATGGTAAAAAACCTTCACTGTATCAGAATAGTTACTCTTGCATCCGCCTTGGGCTTGCTTATGACACTTTATGCGGTAACCATTACGATGACGTCACTCTCTCGGATTGATGCCCCGTTCATTCGAGCTGTCACTATAGCTTCCTTCTTTATGTATATATATATCGTTGCACAATATATCCATGGTGTACCCAGAAAAATTCTTTGGCAACACAAGAGACAGAGCAGAATGGTTCGATAGCCAAGCGGAATTCCATTGAGAATGACCCACAGATTGTGCAGCAGTAAATGGAAACTGTTGTGATAGTCATTCAGCTGTGCCAGCTGCTGGGTTTTATGCTGCCTGCAACGCATTCAAATGCCATGCTCACTAAGCGCAAGTTGTTACTCCCACACAGAAAATGACTGGGGCCTTTCTGTGGGAAAATTCATCTAGTTATATTTTGGACTGGATACGTTTCCAGTGGAGGCCCCGGTTTTAGAGTTATTCAGGAAAAGCGCGTTCACTTTTCCACTCCTGTCTTGAATAAGTATAAAACGCATCTCAGTGAAAAATTTAATATGTACAGGGTACTCATAAACAGTCTGAAAAGCTTGTAAGAATTTTCCCGGTGTCGTTATGCTGAGAAACAATTGCTATAACTGCTAAGAAACAAATTCGATACGTTGTGCTGCTTCCGATTAAATTAGCACCAACCTTAGCTAATTATGTCGTTGCGTCGGAGATTCAAGCAGTTGCACGCACTAAAATGCGGTCATGCACAGACGTCAGTGAGTCCGTGAGTTACCACTTGTTCAAATCCTCATTACCATCTAAAGTGCACCTTTTTCGGAGGTGACAGATTTAAGCTAGGTGATGAAAAGCTACGTTTGTTCGGTTTGAGGAAACCAAATGAAGAAGAGGTTTTGGCGACAGTCTCTCGCAGGCTGTTTGAATTTGCACAAACAACGATCTGATTGGCTAATTTAAATGCTAATTAAATCTGAAACGGTGCAGTGTATCGAATTATTTCTTAACAATGTTTTCTCAGCACAACTTACTATACAACACCCTTACGAGCCTTTTAGACTGTTTATGACCACCCTCTATGTACATGCAGGATGACTCAGCTTCCCCCCACACAGTCCGCAGCTCGTGGTCGTGCGGTAGTGTTCTCGCTTCACGCGCCCGGGTTCCCGGGTTCGATTCCCGGCGGGGTCAGGGATTTTCTTCACCTCGTGATGACTGGGTGTTGTGTGATGTCCTTAGGTTAGTTAGGTTTAATTAGTTCTAAGTTATAGGGGACTGATGAGCATAGATATTAAGTCCCATAGTGCTCAGAGCCATTTGAACCATTTTTCCCCCCACACATGGTATTAATGCAACCCGCATTACCTTCAAATAGCAAGAGCAAGATTTTCGTATTCTCTTGCTCACAATGTGTAAAATATTTTTTCTACAGAAAAAAATGAGCAGGGCACTTTTGTAAGAAATTCAGTGTAATTAAATTTTGTACTGGAGTACGTTTTCGCAAGAGTCCGTACAGTTCTCGTAAAATAGCCATGAGGCTATGGTCGCGTAAATTATTCTGTTCATGAAAAGTTATTTTTCATGCGTAGCTGTCATTCAGTTGGCCTAAGATTACTTGCAGTATCTTCAGCAATATCCTTATAGTTTCAGAAGGTCAGTTTTGTCGAGATTTTTTGAGCAGAAGATACTATACTGCTATGTTATGTTCCAGACAATCTCCTTCGAACGTTCAGTACTTTTAGGTTCTTGTAGGAACATATCTTAAATCACATTTACGAGCCATGCGTGCTCACTGCTCACGTTTTGCCTGTAGTGTAGAGTACATTAAACTTCTACGAGATCAAATGGTAATTCCTCTGATACAGAATTTAGCTCATTAAACTGAAGTAATGTTTCCTCATGCTCTGTTAACCCCTGCAGTAACTGCTACGAGTGTTCCGTTATTCAGTTGTTAGGTCAGACTGAGTTATCGTATTACTCTTTTGAGTCAAAATTCATAGAGAAAAAAAGGGGCATTTTACTCGTGATCAGGACAAATATCAGTTGGAATATCTGCTGTCCTTCTGATCAATTACATACACAGGCCACTTATAATCTAAATTACCATTTGTTTCGAGAACCTTAAGCTAGATGCTTTCTTACTCACTCCAAAATCCTCGAAGTAAAAAGAAGACAAATATTACTACAAAAGAAACCTGTTGTATTGTCGACATGAATTATAACATGAGCGTGATCTCATGAGGTTTGCAGAAAAAATAAATTGGCAATACTTCTGTATTCCGTTCCCAATAGATTCAGTCAGCAACCTTTGAGACTGCTCAGCGACGTGTTTTCCGGTGCCGGCTGAGACACCTTTGGGTTCAAGGTGAGACAAGGAATCTGTCGGAGGCGATGCGGCGAGGTCACGCGACCGCCGCCGCATGGCAGCTGGACACGGGAGGAGAAAGCCGACGCCATTTCCAGAGCTTTCTCGCGACGTGCCGCAAATCCCTCAAACGGCCATCTCGCTCCCCGTCCCGGGCATAAAACGCTCAGCCCGCCCCCAGAGGGGGCTGGCGGCGGCACATCTCTTTTACGGCCGCTGCAAGTATCGCTTTGCCGCCGTCGTACCACTTCCTGCGGCCCCGCGCGCGCCTCGATGGGAACCAAATTCATGGCACTCCGCCGTCGACGCCGAACGGCACCCCTATCTCACTGAAAGGGATTTACGGTGAACGATCGAGAGGGGTCGTGACTTTTGTCTGAATATTTCGTTGGCAAATGATACAGCACAGATCTCTAGTCTCTTAAACACGTGGGAAGGGACTCAAAGATGTAGGTATAACGCAAATACCAGTAATTCTACTTTGAAGATGTAATAATGCCTATCAAACAGACAGATCCCTAACTATATGATGACCACTAGAGTTTTAAAACTACTGAAGGCTATCACAAGTAAGCGCATTCTAGAGTACTTTTCCTAGTAGCTTTAGTCAGTCAAGATTGTATCCGCGTTACCTGTAAGTTGGGTGTGTTGCATATATATCGGGCATACCTCATTTGGATCATTACGTTTGCGTACGCAATCAGTGTCTCATTAGGTTCCCACAGAAACAGGCAGCGGTGAACCGTCTACAAACTGAAGATATAAAAAGGACCATGTTACGTATGGAACATTTTGACATACCACTCAGCTCATCTTCCATAGTAAAATAATTAAGAATTTGAAACACATTGCTGTGAACAATGCTTACAATCCTGAAATAGTTGATAAAGTGTACAAGAAATCTGAAACTAGAATGCAAATTTGTGACGATCCCGTTCGGGGGCAATCGTTACTATAATCTGGCTAATCTCTTTAAAAAAAAAAAGCGTGTTGTTTTCACTACCGGTACTAAAATTCAACACAGTTATATTCCGCCTCCACAGAGATAAGTTTTCAAGATCTGGTACTTATAAATTAGAATTCAGTGACTGCGAAGTGGCTTTAAATAACCCAGACCGGCAACATCTATTAGACGAGTGATATGCCGCGCGCCGCTATACTGTGAACTTGTTCAGAGCGCGCACTGTAATCGATTACAGTTCGCTGTCCTGGTACGGGTGGCGCTCCGGTGGCGATTTGCTATGACGTCGCTGGCGTGTGTTTGCGGTGGCAGGCGGAAAGCGAGAGGGTAGTTGGTTTTCCGGGGACTGGACGGAAGGCGAAGTTCGCTCTGCCTGACCTGCTAGTGACTAGAGCTAAGGTTGTTGTGCCTCGCAATATGAGCAGAGTGGTCTGGGGCGGAGGCAACTCGCCGCTGTGCTGGCCGTGCGGTGGTGATTAATTGGAGTCGGCGTACTTGTTCTTCCTGCCTGTCTGATGTGGAGGTCCGGTGGCTTGTGATACTCTGGCCCGGAGACAACTAGTTGCTGAATTTTGGAGTCGTCTGCCAGGTTAGGGTGTGGACTCGGTTGGCTCTTCAGATTTTCCGTTCGGAGCTCCAGGAGCGGTTTCTGAACTTCATTCTGATGTTGGAACTTTTTGCTATGTGTGTGTACGATATTTGTTGGTACTAATTTATTTGCTCAACTGGAATCTTGCCCGGAGTTGCGTTCATGTATGTTATATTTGGCATTCGATGTGTTAGGTAAAATCTGCCCAAGAAGGGCGGTTTTGTACAGTATGTACATAGCGAATTACTGCCGCTTGGTGTATCTGGTCTTCTGGGATCTTAACAACACGATCTCGTCTATTTGGTTGTGTAACAGCATTTAGTGATGTGATCTGTATTTTTCTCACTGTGTTATTATTAACTTGGTGGAATAGTCGCGTTTGGTGTCGTTAAGGCACTTCTAAGACTGTGGTTTGACTATTCATGTGCGCTTCGCTTTTATTGTTTCGTTTTAAGTAGCGAGAATAGTTTATTGAGATTTGTGTGTGTTGGCTTCCGGCACTTATCAAGAGCGCCCGAGTTAACGGCGCCGTGGTTATCAAGTGCTGTCACGATGTTATATTGTATTTTTGAATGTTATCTTGTGTTGATATTATGTCATGTGTTACAGAACATAACCAAGGTGCATAAGTGATGGGCAGTTGTGGGAGGCATGTCGGGGAGCTCTCAGCGGTTTATTTCGGGGACCGTTTCTAGTGGGAAGGCTCCGAAGTGTTGAGAGCATGCTGTTCTGTGATTACGTTGGGAGTTGCCCTCACCCTTTGGTTGTATCAAATTATTATTTTGTTATTATATTTATTGGTTGTGTGCTGCGCTTCTTTCATTTTATGGTGCCTAGCGCCATTATCTTTCTCAAACTTTTTTTTATATAAATCATTTTAAATTGTAATGCCAAGTTAACTTATTATTGGATTTTGTCTTTTGGGTAAACTCTAAAAGCACTATTGTAAAAGGTTGTTTGATTTTATGGTGGCAAGCCGCCGTTGTTTTTAAAGCTCAATCTTTTAATCATTTGTTAAGTTCTGTAAGATATATGAATTTGTTGTTATTTAAAAGAGTTTAGTATTGGCAATTTAATAAACTGTGTACAGAGTCTGCTGTTTGGATATTATTGGGTGCAACTCCTCGGATAGTTGGCCTATAAGAAACACATTTCAGCGAGGTTTAGTGAGCGTTTATTAACTACATATGGCCAGGGTAAACAGCATTCCGCTTTTGCCGAGAATCTTAAGTGAAGCAAGCGCTACTCTCTCATTCTGGAAAACTTGAGAATACTACAGGTTGCTCAGCAGGAGTTGGAAGTTGCTAAACACCTGCATTCTGATAAGGATAATGTGCTGGAAGATCAACTGATCCGTAAAATATCAAATCTATTAATACTCATTGTTACCGCTTCTCAGAATACAGGTGACTGACACGCATTGTTATCTGTTTTAGGAAAATTTGGAAATTTGTGGTAAGTTCCTATGGGACCAAACTGCTGAGATCATCGGTCTCTAGGCTTACACACTACTTAATCTAACTTAAACTAACCTACGCTGTGGACAACACACCCACACCCAAGCCCGACGGAGGATTCGAACCTCCGACGGGGGCAGCCGCGAACCGTGGCAAAACGCCTTCGAACGCATGGCTACCCAGCGCGGCTTTCTGTTTTAGCACTGACCTTTTCGTATATTGAGAAGATAGGAGGATGACTGATATGGGGCTTTCAAGGACTTTATTTTATTGTAGTTGGCTTATTTTTATCTGTTTTTTTGTATCTGTTTATTTATATTACCTTTTTTTAGTGTCTAAAGACTGGACATTGTATGCGATCTCCACGTTTTATCACGATTCCTGTTTCTAGTGCTTTGATGTTTGTACTGATTGATTACTGAGAGCATGTGCTGCTCATGCACTTTAATTTTAGTCAATTTATTGCACGTTATGCGGTCTTGACGGAATATTTGAATTGCTATATAGCAAGCTATCAATACTTCAATACTTTGCTTCATATACAGGCAACTTCACATATATTTGGTTTTATTTAATTTGATATGCTTTTGTTATTTTAGTTAATTATTGGGATTTGCTTATATGCATTTTAATCTAGATGTTTTAACTGGTTTTACATTGAGTTTAGGTTGATTTTGCGAGCCATGGGTTTATTTGATGCCACACTAATATTGCGTGTGTTCCCTAGTTTGTCACAATCATATCTGCGATAGCGCATTAGCTGATACCGCGTGGTCCTATTTTGTACTCTATTGCGAAATTTTCTAGTGTTTTTAAGGTAATATAAAGTCAATTTTGCAATGTATTTTCGTCTCCTTCATATACGGACCGGCTGATCGTCGTAGTTCCTTTTATTTAATTAGGTCCACATCTCATTTTGTATGACCCTATGACGGATGACTATTATATCCAGTTACTTTTACGTAAATTCTAGTACATATTTTAGCTCATTTATTTGCGTAGTTGTTCAAGATAGGACCATGTCCATCCCACAATTTCAATCTTTACGGATTGTTTTCCTGTTTCACAGACAATCTGATGATGCCACAAATGGGTAATACACGTTATTGAAATAAACAGCTTTGCAACCCTAACTCCTTTTCAGTCCAAAATAATTCCAAATAGTTTCTGTACTAACCGGCCAGAATGTAATGGATTAAATTCGAAAAATGTATTTATAGAAGACACATAGTTCACGACATATGACGTCAACAACATCGAGCATCGTAAAAAGGAAAGTTCAGAGTGAAATTCGCTTGAGATAACTGGTCACCTGTTTGAACACATTTGTGTAAAATATGTTAAATGTATCTGAAGTATTTGCGACATCTGCGTATGCAGGAAAAGCCAAGACATTGGATTCGCATTCGGGAGGATGACGGTTCAAACTCGCGTTTGACCAACCTGATGTGGGTTTTCCGTGATTTCCCTAAATCGCTTCAGGCTAATGCCGGGATGGTTCCTTTGAAAGAGTACAGCCGACATCCTTCCCGTTCCCTCCCTAATCCCATGGGACCTTGCTATTTGGTCCCCTCCCCAAAATCACCCAACCAACCAACCAACCAACCAAGCAAAGAGCTTTTCCTAAACCCAAGAATATATTTTATCCAAACTCGGTACACATAATACTGGAATGAAATACTGTGGGCTTACGCAAACTACTGCTGAGGTTGCGGAGATACCGTCGAGAGAGAATGTGGTAGGATGAGATAGGCAGACAGAGAGGAAGGAGAAAATGGACACAGATATGAGAGCGGAGAAGTGAGAGTGAAATGGCCAGAAAACGAAGAGAAGAAAATGGACAGAGAGTAGGAACAAGAAGAGACACATAGAGAAATGAAAAAGTAGGAGATGGACAGACTGTCAGGGAGGAGGAGGTGGACGTGGACGTGGGAGGGGGGGGAGGAGAAGCAGAGAGCGGGAGAGAGAGAGAGAGAAGAGGAGTGAACAAAATGATACTTTTATACTTTTGGTCGAGAGGCGATAGAGTGGAAGAATGAGGGTGATGTAGAGGCTGAGAAATGTGTAGAAGGGGAAGGACTAGATGACAGAGAAAGGGCTAGTAGGGGAGAAAGAGGGTAGAGGATGATATAAAGGAAAGAGGAGGAGATGGAGATTGGGAAAGCGAGGAGTTGTATGCTGACAGAGGCAAGGGAGAAAGAAATGAACAGAGAGAGGGGGTACGAGGAGACGAGAGGAGCAGATAAATGGGGAAGAGAAGATTGTACAGGGGGAGAAGGTCAGACGGGGAAGGATCAGAAGGAGGAGGAGGAAATGTTAGGAGGAGATGGAAAGAGAGAGAGAGAAGGACAGAGGAAGGAAAAAGGCAGAAATGGACAGAGGGATAAGTAAGGAGGTCAGAGGGGGAGGGAGGATGAGCAGACAGACAGAGAGAGCGGAATATGAAGTGGACACAGATAGGAGGAAGGAGGAGATGGAAGAGTGAGAGGGACTGAGGAAGAAATAATAGAAGACTGGAAGAAACACATACCCAACCAACGCCAGGTTCACCACATCATTGGGTGTTGTTTCATGTGCTTTAATTTCTAATATTTTTCTGTATTGAGAAAGCTGTTTATTTCTTGCCACAAAAACATTTTTATTTTTACGTGAAATGTTACATTACAATTGTATCAGTCATCTACAGGTCATTGTTCAGTTTAGCGTGTGAACCTCATTAAGAAAAATTCACTGTCTCTGTAAAAGTCTTTCCTGGCCATATTCGTTTTTCAGTTTATACAATATTCTCTATGTTTCAGTACTTATGGTAATATCTCTCACAGCTGTTAGCGCTATCATACTGTAAACATATAAAATATGGATTCTCATGGCACTACGACACTGACTGAATATCGAAATATTGTCAAAATGAGTTTATAGCGAAAAGCACAGAGTTGCACTTTTTGATATTAGCGAACATAATTAATTCGAAAAAAAGTACAGGATGAGGCAGTCAAGTGGAAAAATTAAAAAGAATTCTAACAAACTTGAGAATTAAATTATTTACGAATATAGAACACATGAGAGGAAATTAATAAATACCTTGAAAAGACGTTGCGACTTTAGGGACAAAATAAATATTGTAAATATGTTCCCTTAGCTAAATCTTGTTAATCACAGACTAGCACAATATTTGCGACTGTACGGATAGAATAATATGTAAATGTTCTTTTTGCTGATCCTTGGTGGATAAATAATCAAAGAATGATAAATGGATAATCTAAATCCAGTTACTTCCACCAATTCATTATTTTGAACTTGGCTGCACTATAGAAACGGTTACGGAACGCAGGAATAAAGGACAACCAACCAGTTGCAAAAAATGGTGGTTTCCAAATAACCAGCATGTCTGCATGTACGTACTTAAATGGTCTGTTATTGTAAGTGATGGTTTTTCCTAATGTGACAAGCCCTTGATTCTGGGAGCCTTAATTTTTACATATGGACATGCAGACCGTTGCCAACAAATGTCATGTGTAAACAGCTTTTACTGAGCGAATTGCTAAAGTGAGCGTGCCTGTTCTGAGAAGACGGATTTAGATCCATCGAAACCATGGTCGGGGTATTTGAAAACCACCATTTTTTGCAACTGGCTGGATGTCCTTTATTCGTACTGTACCAAATCCTTGTTTATTCAGTGACCTATGAAATCTCACGTGCATCAACATGAATAAAAAAGTTTGTCATCAAGAAAACACTGTTGGTAAGGTCTCATTAATGCATGGTTGCATTATCTATGTCTTGGCTACTTTACTGTCCATGGACCAACCAAACCATCATTTCATGAACCCTAAAGAAATTCAGTCACAAGTTCAACATAAGCAGGCAGAATTTGCGGTGAAATGATGTTCAGTTATCAGTGTGTTCTAATTTTAACGAACTAAGTTAATTTCAAAAATAAATCTCAACTTATCACAATTATTAATTATTGCCCTCACAAAGCTTCGACACATTACCGTACATCATGTCATCATCAGCAAACAACTACAGATTGCTGCCAAACCTGTCAGCCAAATCATTTAGTAAGTCCCCCAGTTTGAAATATTTCAGTGTTCTCACTGTCGACATATGTGAAAATCACAGGACCACAACCAGATGCTTACAGATCTTCCGACTCATTCGTAAGGCGACTCCTGTCTCCTCGAGATTTCGGTACCAACTGACGCACGAATTATACACGCATCAAAAATCGTTTTGCATCACCCCCGTTCCCGGAAAGCCTGAAGATAGACGTTGGATGTAGATATTGTATCACAGCACTGTTCAGAGATGTCAGTAAACGCGCCCAAAGATATAAAAAAAACCATGCATGAGCAGCGCCTATTAGACGGAGTGGGTCCGATAGCCTATCAGTTCCAGTCATTCCACGAGGAAGGAGGTACACGACTCGCGTTGTCTGAACTTCAACTATGCTTAGAAGGTCAATACCGCTGTTCGATCGTGTCCGCGATGTGACTTTGTGCCAGGAAGTGCTATCAACAAGGGAAGCGTCCAGGAGTCTCGGAGTGAACCGAAGTGGCGTTGCTCGGGTATGGAGAAGATACAGAGAGACAGGAACTGTCGATTACATGCCTCTCTCAGGCTGCCCAAGGACTACTACTGCAGTGGATGACTGCTACCTACGGATTACGGCTCGGAGGAACCCTGACAGAAACGCCACCATGTTGAATAATGCTTTTCGTGCAGCCACACCACGTCGTGTTACGATTCAAACTGTGCGGAATAAGCTGCTTGATGCGCAACTTCACTCCCGACGTCCATGGCGAGGTCCACCTTTGTAACCACGACACCATGCAGCACGGTATAGATGAGCCCAACAACATGCTGAATGGACCGCTCAGGATTGGCATCACGTTGTGTTCACTCAGGAGTGTCGCATATGCCTTTAAACAGACAATCGCCGGAGACGTGTTTGGAGGCAACCCGGTCAGGCTGGACGCCTTAGGCTCACTGTCCAGAGAGTGCGGCAAGGTGGAGACTCCCTGCTGTTTTTGGGGTGGTCAACGTACGCCGCTGGTAGTCAAGGAACGGCTGTACGATAGGTGAATGCCATCCTCCGACTGATAGTGCAAAAATATCGGAAACATATTGGCGAGACATTCGTCTTCATGGGCCGTAATTGGCGTCCCCATCGTGCACATCTTGTGAATGACCTCCTTTAGGATAACGACATCGCTCCACTAGAGTGGTTAGCATGTTCTCCAGACACGAACCGTATCGGCACGTGCCTGGGATAGGTTGAAAAGGGCTGTTTATGGGTGATGTGACCCACCAACTCATCTGAGGGATCCACGCCGAATCGCCGTTCAGGAATGGGACAGTGTGGACCAATAGTGCCTTGATGAACTTGTGGATAGTATGCTACGACGAATACAGGCATGCATCACTGCAAGAGGACGTGCTACTGGGTATTAGAGGTACCGGTGTGTACAGAAATCTGGACCACCCCCTCTGAAGATCTCGCTGTATGGCGGTACAACATGTAATACGTAGTTTTCATGAGCAATAAAAAGGCGGGAAATGATGTTTATGTTGATCTCTATTCCAATTTTCTGTACAAGTTCCCGAACTCTAGGATTCGAGGTGATGCAAAACTTTTTTTGAGCGTGTAAAAGCCATGCACGAAAATGGTCACCCCTGTTTAAACCGTCGCATCGACATGCATTCTGTGAACACACTTCCGTCTGTCTTCCGCATAATATTTAAAACTCTGACCTTAATGTTATATGTAAGCACTATCTGGATTCTCGTGGAAAAGGGTATGTGCGTTACTCGAAGCCCAAAGACGTGAAGTAAAAGCAAATCACGCTCAACTGAGACGGGATTCCAAGTCGAGTCATTGGGTACCTCGCAATAGCCTCATTAACCCGAATGTAAATCCACTATTCAAAGCTCGCCGCCAGCCTGGTCAGTGGTTACAAGCTTTGATCAATAAAGAATGGGGGAACGATCAAGCGAGGTGGAGCAGCGGTTTCCACACTGGAGTCGCATTCGGCAGAACGACGGTTAAAATCCGCGTCCGGCCATCCTGATTTAGGTTTTTTATGATTTCCCAAAAACGTTTCAGACAAATGCCTGAATGGTTACTTTGAAAGGGCACGGCCGACTTCCTTCCCCATTCTTCCCTAATCCGATGGGAACGATGACCTCACTGTTGGGTGCCCTCCCCCAAACCAACCAACCAACCAACCAACCAACCAACCAACCAGTGGGGAAGGAAATCGTCTGTGTCTTTTATATTAACCTCCGGAGCATTCGCCTGGAGCGATCTATGGAAATCACTGAAAACCTAATTCAGTATGGCTGGAAAGGGAGTTAAACCGTCGTCCTCCAGAACCCGAGTGCAGTGGGAAATATTTGAGAACAGGACACCGATATGGCCAGCGATATTTTATTAGCCGTGAGTAGCTGCTGATGAGAAATTTTTGGAGTCGCAGACAGGTCTGTGTATTTTCTCTCGTGACTTTACGTTATTCCCTTCACCGCATCGCTCTGCATATTTGTGCTCCTGAAATTACATTCTGAAAATAATATTCCACGGAACTATAACATAATGTCCTCCCTCACGTGGTCTACCTGGTCGGGGATATTTTCGTGCACTTCCACTTTAAAATACCCCTATAGGTAAAAAATCAGAACCAAGTAAGAACTGCGCACAAGGCGACCAAAAAACTATGTTTATTGTATTTTCTGGGGAAGCTTCATGAATGCAACATAGCGATTGACGAGACGTGTGCATCGCAGTTACATCCTACTAGTTGCGGGTCGGTAATTTTTTTCTCAAGTTAGATCTATACCAATAAACAAAGACAAGTAGGTGTTGAAAGTTATCAGCAAAACTCACGAAAAATACTTGAGGGATTTACTTGAAATTTTGTACACGTTTCTGTAATGAACATTTGGACAGACACAGGCTGTATATTTTTGTAATATATCTAATTTACAAATATATATGTAACACATAAAGGGCAAATGTTACTATCAAAAATCTCGAAAAATTCTTCAGCTTCAGAATTTTACTTGACAATCGATAGAATATTCGAACGGACGTAAGCTACATGGTATTTGAAGTATATCTAATGCATATAGTCAAAGGCGGTTTCGCAGGACAGAGCGGATCAAGTTGTGAAAAGTGGCCAATGTCAATTACTGTTAGTTACACAAGAATGCACAACTTTATTCCTCGAACCAATGCACAATTTTCTCTTTAAACCAACAAAGATCAGTTCACGGCTGAGGCCCAAGTAACTTCTCCAGAATAAGTTTAAATGATTCCTTTCAAAACACCAGGATTTAGAGTAACGGCTGAAGGCCTTACTTAGGTAAAATTGCAATAGCTACGGACTATAGCTCCAACTTTCAAACACCTATGATGTATATATGCAGCCTGAAGCGACAAATGAAAACATGTACGAAGCCAAGGATACGAACCCGGGTCTCCTGCTCACATGGCAGATGCGCTGACCACTGCGCCACTCTGGCAGAGTGGCTTTACACAGGTGCACGGACTACGCTAGCAAGCCTCCCTCGTCAATCAAAACTCCTATTCATGTCTCAGCTCACTTGGTATTACCGCTAAACTCTAACGGCATTACTGAGGCTCCTCAAATGTAATGGCCCTCAGCATCTAAGGAAACCGATGATCCTGGCTGAAACCCAAGTATAGATGCTTCTTAATAAAATGAAACTATATGGTTCCACAGACCTTTTCGGGTCTCGAACGATTCTCAGCTGAAGGGCGAAATAATATTTCAGATCAGCTAAGGAAATTCTTTAGAAGCCAAGCATTTACAGTTTTCGGCTAAAGGCCATATTAAGGAAAATTCAAATAAATTCTTGAGCTGAAAGCCCAATAAAAAATTTGTTACATAATAAAAGAGAGGCTTTAAAGATAAGCTTTTACACAGTACCACAGAAACATCTTAAGAAAACTTGAAGTATCTTGTCGGCTGAAGGCCCAAACAATTACTCAAGAATAATTACAAAAAATGGTTCAAATGGCTCTGAGCACTATGGGACTCAACTGCTGTGGTCATAAGTCCCGTAGAACTTTGAACTACTTAAACCTAACTAACCTAAGGACATCACACACATCCATGCCCGAGGCAGGATTCGAACCTGCGACCGTAGCGGTCGTGCGGTTCCAGACTGTAGCGCCTTTAACCGCTCGGCCACTCCGGCCGGCAATAATTACAGACCACCTTAAGATAAACATTTACAGAATACGGCTGAAGGCTGTTTCAAGAATTCAGCCAAATAAAATGACAAACACAAACAACAAACAGTGGTGCTCAGAAGTGTTGCAAGGGTCGGCCTGGGGAGGAAACTCTAACGACAGTTTAGATGAGACAGGCAGCCAAGCGTAACACCAAATAATCAGGTGGCAACAGGACCTAGGGACGGCTGAAGAAACAACCAACAACGGAATCAATTCCCTCTGTCGCAACCGGCCAACTGAGTACTCCAGTCCGCGGACAACATTCATTTGCTCAGTGGAAATCACAGAAGCTACACACAGTTTCACGTAAGCACACTTGCACAAGATTTCGAGCAATCGTAAAAGCAGTCACTGTGGAACAACAAGGACGTATCAATTCGACACACAGAGAGTTCCCACAAGCGGTCGGCGACCAAATATACGTCGTCCGAAGAGACGACGGACCGATCGACCAACCCAGGTCGTTCCCACTGAAGTTATGTGTGCCGGCAACGGTCGGGCGAGTCTTGGCTATCCGAAGCCGACTGCAGCTCGGACCCGGGAATACTGGCCCGTTACCCAACCATGCAGCGGTAAGTCTTGCTCATTGGCCACGACATCTCTGCACACAAAGAAGGAACCGACTCACGTCCGGCAAGATGACCAACTGACGAGTCCCAGAAACGGTCAAAGGACCAAATACACGTCGCCCGATGAGACGACCAAACGAACGACCAACCAACGGTCGTCCCACTCCAATCTCCTTCCGTCGGACAGTTCATGTGTATCGCCAGCGGTCTGTGAACACTGGCTGTCCGCACCTCACTGGCGCTCAGTCCGCGACTTCGCTGCTGGTCCGTCCCCCTGACTTACTCCAGTCCTGGTCCGTCCGCAACTCAGCTCCCGACACACGACGACCCGGACATACTATCTGTCGCTCCAGAGATGGTAAAATAATGCACTTACCGATAAGCGCTGCTGCTGCCATTCACGGGCAGGTAAGGCAGGAATTTAGTGACGCCAGTAAATGGAATAAGCGAACGAGGCGGCAGTAACTGAAGAGAAGATGACAAACAACAAACGGCATGAACACGAGCCGCCCACGGCTCACATAGGTATAATAACACTTGTATTATAGAAATGGGAATCGGTGCTACCAAAAATCTCGTAAGGTTCCTGACCGACTAACTTCAAGTTTTTCCATAAAACGCTAATTAAGATTAGGATACCGTGATGATCTAAACATTGTGACCATTGCCCACCGCAAAGTTGTATTTTGCCTGGTGGCGCTGATGGCACGTGACGTGGTAAAAGAAATATATGAGCGGAGTACAGACAATTGGAGGATCGTTCTAGCAAATGCGGAAATCGGTTGACCTGAGTGACTTTGACAAAAGCCGGATTGTTGTGACTAAATGCTTGGGAGCGAGCGTCTCGGAAACGACGAAGCTGCTAGGTTGTTCGCGTGTTTCTGCCGTGATCATGTATGGAAATTGATTGAAGAATGCTGAAACCACGGGTAGGCGACAGGACGTTGGACTTCCCTAACTCGTCACGGAGGTTTACCCGCTCTCTAAAGCGGGATAGACTTCGATATGTGGCAGATCCTACAAACAGACTACAGTGTTTTTGAGCACCGTTCAGCGCACCTTGTTGAGGATGGTGTTCTGCAGCAGATAACTCCTACGTATTCCCATGTTCACCCAACAACATCGTCAAACATGATTGCAGTCGGTACAGGATCATTGAGATTGGACCGCGAATCAATGGAATCGTGTCGCCTTGTTGCATGAATCCCGTTTATTCTTAATCCAGGCCGACGGTCGTGCCAAGATACCCCGCCATCCAGACGAATGGATGCCCGACACGGACATTCACCTGGGTTCCATGGGACTTGCGGTAGTAATCTAAGGCACCTGAACATTATTAGGGAACACCCGTAACCCTTTACGCTTCATGTCTACTCCAACAGCGGTGGCATCTTTCAGCAGGACAACTGTCCGTGTCACAAGGCCAGAATCGTGCTGCAATGGTTTGAGGAGCATGAAAGTGAACTCAAGTTGATGTCCTGGCAATCAAATTCGCTTTATCTAAATACGATGAAATCCAATTTGGGTCGCTATCAGGTGCCAGCTCTGCGCCCACAATTCAACAGCCTACAAATTAAGGGTACATTGTGACCGGTGAGTAGGCATCTGGTACCACAAACCTTTGGAAACCTATCAAGTACCTGTCGACTCCTAAGTTTTGGCTCATCAGTGTGTGTGTGTGTTGCTACCAGAAGTCTCGAAAATGTCTTGACCGTTTTATTTCCAATTTTCACACGACAGTCTAATGAATGTTTGGACAGCCATAAGCTATAAATTTTTGTAGCTGCTATGTAGTATAACTAGCTGATCTGAGACTGTGTGGTAGTTGGAATAAAACTTTCTTCAACGTTTACCATCGTGTAAATCGATTTGTATATTCTCTCTTCACCGGGAATATTGTTTTGAATATTTTAGTTGATATCTTCGGCAATATTATTTTTAGTTGCCAAAATTGCCTTTTCAAATATTCAGTTCGGATTGGTTCAGTTGTGAACCACTTTGGATAAATTTAGTCGATGAGTTCGTTTTAACATATATTCATAATATATAAATTTTCAGGTAATTTTCCTCCGTTTTTTTGGTGGTATTCTAAGTTTGCCCGTAATTTAAATAGTTTGATCACAAATAATGTTTTCGTCCATCTAAAAGCAACTTTGCGTTGCTATGTTATCAATTCATGTAAACAGTTAAAACTAATTACACTCGCTTGTCAGTAATTAAATCCACTTAGTAATGCTGCCACCTTTAGTGTTTCATGTCTTATTCATAAGAAAATTCAGATTTTTATGCTCGGATTGTACATTCTGGGCAATTATTTAAAATAGGTGATATTTACTAATAAATCTACTGCTATCGTTTGATAGTGCTCATTCCGTCCTATTCACAGACACTGTGTCTGTAACAATCGCTTAAGGCGTTAAGGAGACAATAATTTTTAAACATCATTATGTACACATAAAATATTCAAAAATCAATAACTAAAAAGTTACACTTCATATCAAAGTTTCATTTTCACTCACACACTCATCTTAATTTTGACTATGTACCTAACTTGTGTATTATCATAAATAAAGAACTCTGATTCCACACCCACAAAATTCTTGATCTTACCAAAAGCCGAAAAACGATGCTTTGATAACGTCGAGCATATATAAGCGCGACCTCATCTGGTCGCATAGCCAGTCAGGATCGGGCTGCTGCACAGGCAAGTAACTTCTTTGAACGACTCACAGATATGCTTCGTTCTACACGTTTTCGACGCTCACGCGCTGTTGTTTACAAGAAAACTGATGTAATGTTCTTCAGGCTTACCTGGTGAGGCGTTTCTGCCGGTTATTGGAGTCTTTCCTTCACTATATTTCAACTTCGTGACTCGCAGTCTTCTTCAGGTGCTGTCTCATACTGATTCCAGTGTGGAACGTGTCTGGTATTTACGTCTCTGCTGTGCTAGGCGCTCCCTCTGCAGTCCACGCCGCGTCCGGGGCTCTCTCCGTTGTGTGCGCCGACCAATAGCAGAGGCTGTTACGAACGCCGTGCGCCTGCTTTGTGGTTACTATTCGTTGTCAGTATTGCTGAATTAAGTTCTGAATGACTTACAAGCCGTGCTAGACGTTTTATCTTCCGACTGTCGTCCTTTAAGTCCTTCTGTAATTTAGGACGCTCTGTTACCATGGTGTGCCGTGTTAGGCGTTCCGTCCGAAGCCGTTCCCTCCAGACGCGAATAACCGGTAGAAACCAGTTTATTCAACAAGAAAATTGATAATATTTTGAACATTGGCTGCAATTCAGCAACGGTTACAGAACAGAAAGTGAATAAAACAGCCAAACAGTTGCAATAAATGGTGTTATGCAATTAACGTTAACCAGGATTCTAATGAATTTAAACACGTCTTCTTCAAAGGGTCAAGAAAAAGACTTGACATTTAGTCGTCATGTACCTCTAATGTGATCCAGAATTTTACGTTACTGGTTTTACTTATGTGATGTGATTTTAGCAGCCTTAACTTTTAGAAATGGGTGAACAGAAGGTTTTTGACACATCTCATGTGCGGATGCTAGATTCCTTTACTAACTGACTGCTTGCTAATGTGAAGTTTGTTTTTTATCCTTCTGAAGAAGACGCGCTTAAATGCGTTGAAAGAATGATTAAGGATAACTGAATATCACGATTTATTGCAAATACTTTGCTATCTTATTCACCTGACATTTACAATATTGAAATCAGATTTGGGGTCGAGGAGAAAAATGAAATGAAGGTGAAAACTATTACTTCCCATCCTATCCTTGATGGTACTTGTGTTTTTGCAGGTGATAACGGAAGCAAGATGAAAAAAGAAATAACATGTTAGTTGAATTTCTCGACTGGAGAAAGCGTTCGACAACGTCAAATGGTGCAAGATGTTCAACATCTTGAGGAACATAGGAGTAAGGTACAGGAAGAGACATGTACAAGAGCCAAGAGAGAACAACAAGTACGGAAGGCAAAGAACGAAGTTCTCGTATTAATAAGGGTGTATGACAGTTAAGTAGTCTTTCACCCCTACTATTGAATTTATACAAAGAAGAAGAAATGATGAAAATAAAAGAAAAATTCAAGAAGAATTATAGGATATGCTGAATAGAATGAATAATGAGTACAGAACACTGATTGAGGGGAAATGGTGGAAAGGCGAAAGTATGAGAAGTAACAGAAATGAGAACAGATAGAAACTTAACATCAGGATTCATGGTCACGAAGTAGATGGAGTTAAACAATTCTGCTATGTATACAGAAAAATAACCGGTGACGGACGCAACAAGGAGTGCGTCGAAAGCAGGCGAGCACTGGCTAAAAGATGATTCCTGTGCCAAATAGGTTTTAATTTGAGGAATAAGTTTCTGAGAACGTGCGTGTGGAGCACAGCGTTTTATGATAGTGAAACTTGGATTGTGCGAAACCTGGAACAGAAGCGAATCGAAGCATTTGAGATACTGAAAATTAGGTGGATTGATAAGGTAAGAAAAGAGAAGGTTTTCGCAGAATAGGAGATGAAAGCTATATATGGAATACACCGATAAGAATAAGGAACAGAATAATAGGAGATTTGTTAAGACATCAGGGAATAACTTCCATGGTACTAGAGGTAGCTGTAGAGGGTAAACACAGTAGAGGAAAACCGAGACTGGAATACATCCAGTAAATAATTGAGGACGGAGGTAGCAAGTGCTACTCTGAGAGGAAGAGACTGGCACAGGACAAGATTTCTTGGGGGGGGGGGGGGGCATCATTAATGTCAGAAGACTGATGACTTGAAAAAGAAAAGTTACTGGCGTGTCTGTCGTAAGGTGGGTTTACTTTTTATTAGATTTAGCCTTATCTGACATTTGTTCGGGTATGTAAAGTCGGCCAGGGTGGATACCTTTCCAAGTCTGACGTTGATGACGGGAGTTTTCCGACCACGTGGTTAAAGCTGTTAAATGCGGCGTTTACCTGAGCGTCCGTCAATCAGTGCGCTTCAAAGGCTGCCGCAAGCTACTGATGGCGCCGCCAAGCTCCTGTGGTCCAGCCTTGCCACCACAACCTCTTGACTGTCAAATCAGCCGCTGCTAACGTCTCAACAGAACGCATGTGCACACTCTTGTCTGTTTTATTGCTTCGCTTAATAATTTGCGGCATGTACCATCTCAGTATCACTGCGAGGAGAGACCGCAAAGTTCGGATCACAGATTTACCTCAAATTTCGTACACTTTTAATAGCCCAGTAGGACAAAATAATGAGCAAGTATTAAGCGGTACTGCTTAGGCGATTTCGAAACAATCGCAAGAGAAGTTTTTCGCCTCAATGACGTACTCGTACAGGTCGTTGCCACCCTGAGTACGAGCGGTCTTGTGGTTAACGTTCAAGCTCAGTAGTCTATGGATCGCTGGATTGAATGCCGCTGATTTCACTTTTTTTAATTTTTTTTTCAACACCAGTCGTATTATTTCATACATATTACATCTGGAAGGTAACATGATGAAAAGGCGCGTGTATTTGCACAAAAATTTACTGAATTTCCAATGTTATTCGTCTGTTTAATTATTTTTGTTATTTTAACGAATATTTGCGACTTTTATTCTGTAGGAAAGTTTAAAATTTTATCAGGCGCCTTTAGACTTGTTCACATGTGATTGACCACGAATGAGAAACTGCTTGTCTTGAACATACTATTAAGATCATTCAAACGTACATCGCCGATTTTCGGCATCTTGAGAGGTGGCATGAGCCCCCTCTCATATTTCTATCTTACGATTCTCCTCTATAATTGCATGCGGTGGAAAGTTGCTATTCCTTCACGCGCGGACTTCCCACGCAGCGTCTCTCGTCACCCGGGTGGTCCGGTGACAGGCGGGCTCTGCTGATCTGGAAAGCTTTAAGCCGACGGGTGTGAGGAAGTCGAGTGAATGCTTTGCAGACACCGACATTGTCAAGAGGCACGCCCGCAGAGCTTGAAGTAGTGGCTGGGCTAGAGGTTCCGTTACTTCGCAGAAACTTAGCGAAAACACGCTCTGGCGGGCTACCAGCGAGGCGTGGGAATGACTTGTGTACCCAGGCAGCTGTGGCGGGAAAATTCCCGCACTTCCTGCAAAATAGTAACTGTGATTGGCTTGCTCAGGGCATAGCTCCGTGACGTAGCAAGATCGGCGCAGAAATTGGCGCCAAGAATCTCCATTGGTGGAATGGTAGCGTTCCGGCAATGAAGTGGAATTTCCGCCGGTTTTCGAGTTGCTGATTGGAACGTTTAACCACGGCCACTGTCGTGGGGGCGGGAATGTTCTGTGTTCGGTTTTTGTACGGGTGCTCTAGTGGGTAGTCGTCTCTCGCCTTTCGGTCGAGGACGTCGAAGCAACCAGCCAACGGCTCCGGTACGGCAGATCGTGTTCTGGGAGTCAAGAAGTCGGTTTGGTAATGTATGTCCGCAGCACCGGCAGATAGGGATTTTCCTAGGTGACAATCAGAGCTCAGCAGAGTGCGCCTGTTCGTCTTTTTTTTTTCCTAACTTTGTTCTGTCTTGGGTAGCAGCAATTAATGGTGGGTTGGCTATGTGTTTTCTCTAAGAATTGAGTTGCTAGGAATTGGCTGCACATACCACTTCGTCATAATCCTCACAATCTAGTTTAGGGACAACTTCAATTTCACAGCGTTTGTTTAAGTACCCAATTAGAGCCAATTTGATATATTGTTAATGTTTCATGTGTTGTTGTTTATTATTTTGTGTTTAGTCTTAATAAATCATATTGTTATTTTGGACAGAACTTTCATTCTGTTAATAGATAGAGCAACCCCATCATTCCTCACTATGTTAATGAAACCTTCGTTTAATTAACTTATTTAACAAATTAAATTATTGCAGGTGCCAAACTCTCTTCTACTCCACTGGCAGGGTTGATTAGAGTCAGTTCGCGTATTTTTTTTATCCTTGTGCAACAGGAAAAGTTGGAGTTAGAAAAGGGGGGGCTTAGAGCATCATGTACATATGTAAATTCTCTAAGAATTGAGTGTTAAAAACACTGCTAGCCCCGGCACCTCGCATAATATGGCGACCCTTGGCCTCGGATCTTCCCTGTGAATCTCTGATAAGCAAACAGGATTCTTAGTAGGAACATTCAATTTTTTTTCTCTCTTTTTTTTATTGATTAATACCCAAGTTTTTTTTCCGGTAGTTCCGCGTTTAGTTTTAAGTAGCGGCGCATGATTACAGTTTTTGTTTTCAGTGTATATATTTTTTTGTTTTGTTTTTTTTGTTCATTGTTTTTTTGTGTTTCGTTGGTGTGGTGTCCGTACCACATCGCACTTTGTCGGATTTGTGTGCGGTTTCTGTACCACTTCAAATTGTGCTTGTAATTACAGCGTTGGAACAGCGTTGTTGAAATTTTGTGTCTATGTGTAAAAATATATGGAGTAGATTAATTTTATTGTGCATTTTAGATAAATTTGTTTTTCATGAATGATAACGAGAAGTAAGGCACGACTATTATCGAGCGAAGCTAAAACAAAAGAGGATAGCATAATGGATAAGGGGCAGTTTAACGGGAATAGGTTCGGAGATGAGATGGGCACATTTTTAGCAGGACAGGACGCCAGGGTCTTTGATGAGGAAGGTGATTTGGACGCGATCTCAGAGCAGCGTTGCGGCCGTGATTATGATAGTGAAGTAGAGGATGAAACAGAGACAGTCACACAGGTCGAGACGGTAGCAGAAGTTTATAATCAAACGAACGAGAGCAGACAGGGGCCAGCTCGGCCACGTCAGAGCTCTAGCGCCCAGGTGTCCAGAGTTACATCACCCATGGGTGACGAGGATCAAAATGATGACATTAACCCAATACTGAGCTTCCTACGATCAATGAAAGAAGAAGCTGACGAACAACGTAAGAGGGAGAAGGAAGAAGCTGACGAACAGCGTAAGAGGGAGAAGGAAGAAGAGGAGAAACAACGTAAGAAGGAGAAGGAAGAAGAGGAGAAACAACGTAAGAAGGAGAAGGAAGAAGCTGACGAACAGCGTAAGAAGGACACTGAGGCAATAATTTCGCATATAGGGGAAATTCGTGGGGAATTACTAACAATAAAGAAAGAATGTGGAGAGGTAAAACAAATGTCAATGGCTGCACAAAAAGTAGCAGGCCTGGCTAAAACGGCAGCAATAGGGGCAATGAAAGTCGCGGAAGCAACTTCTAAACTCGCAGGGCGCTTGCGACGTACAACACAATTCCACTCAAAATCCCTAGCGTTCTTAAAAATTCAGGGTAATATCGCGGTTGCGAACAACACGAAACGAATGGAAGAAGTAGAGAGTCGGATAGCAAAACTAGAGCAAAACGGGCACACGAGCACTGCGCGTTCGGATACCAATGATGGAGTACACAGAATTGTGTCTCCGAGGAAAAGCCCGCCGTGCTCTAGCCCAATGACCGAGTGCGGAACTAACAATGCACACGCAGAAACAGCGAGTAATAGCTCCAATAATTGTAGCCCACTTGTGAATTCTGAGTGCCACTTCCACTGTGATACAGAGGTAGCACATCACAGTTATCACCAAGATAGAACAGGACACTCAGCAGACGTGCAAGTATCGGAAACGAGTGACAACACCAGTGCGAGGATCAGACACGATTTTGATCAGAATCATTTCCTGTCGATACTAAAATTCCAGAAGTTCAAAGAAAATGGAGGGTCGATGCATCCGAAGAGCTGGGTGATGCAGTTTACAAATTCATTACCGGCATCATGGCCAACCCAGGCAAAATTAGAATTCATGTGTGGACACATCGAAGGCCAAGCCGCGGAAAAGATGCGGGGTGTAGCAGTGACGTGTCGGACTTATCAGGAATTTGTTGGTGCATTCCTGCGGACCTACTGGTCAAAGGAAACGCAGGACAGGATTAAAGATGAAATAATATTTTGTCCTGAACTGGAAGTGTCCGGGTATAGGAGCGCAACCAAATTTCTTGATGAGTTACTCAAGAAGAATCAATTTTTAGATAGTCCATATAGCAACGGAGAAATCATTAAATTTTGCTTTTCCAAATTGCCAGTTAGGTACCAACAGACACTTGTCGGCAAGTGTGGATCTGACATAGAAGCATTCAAGAGTCTATTGCGCGAACTCGAAGTAGTCTTTGATAAACAAGACGCAAAGGACAGGAAGATGGGGCAAAGTAACAAATACCACGGGCCAGGAAGGGAAGACGACAACAGATCGCATAATCGCACTGGTCAGTTAGGAAACCAGGGTTACGGAAGTCAAGGTTACGCTATTCAAGGTTATGGAAACCAAAGACACGGAAACCAGAACGTCAGGGAGCAGGGTCAATCTAGACAAGGAATCTGGGATAGGAGGAATAACGAACGGCAAAGCGACCGTAATTGGAGAGAGCGAAACCAAGGACAACAGTGGAACCAGGAGATTGAAACTAGACCCGCAAATCCTAATGCACGTCAGAGGAGGGGGAGCTTAACAAGGGATTGACGCCAGACTAGTGCGAACACAGGCCGCCGGAGTTTCGCACGTAATCTCGGACCTGGCCAACTACGGATGATACATTACGAAGATTTATCAGAAATCCTGCTCGAGGAACATAAAGCAACTCCTCGACAAGATCGGCAGCCTCTTATCACAGTAGCAATAGCTGAAAAGAGTATGAATGCGATAATAGATAGTGGAAGCTACATAACAGCAATATCTGAGGCAGCATACAAGATGTGCTCTCAGGAGATGGACTGGCCTGTCCTATCGGTTAAGAAAACCAAAATAAAAGGGGCATTAGCGGGAAAATGTACGGAGGTCACCCAACAAACAAGACTGGAATTCTCCTGCCAAGGACACAAAATAGAGTCTAACTTCTGGATTGTGCCAAATCTGGCGATCGACATGATAATAGGAACGGACTTCCTAAATGAACATGAAGCGATAGTTGATCTAGGACGAGGTGAAGTGGTTTTGAGGAAAGGGAATCCCGTCCACATTAAATTCGACGATCAGCTGATCCCAGCTCAACTACCGTCTAACTGTGTACGGATAAACTATGCGTGTCTGAAAGACAGAAAGGAAGAACAGGTCGACGTTGCGGGTAGGGGAGCGGACACAGATGAGAATGAAGTCAGAATAATGGGGGAAATAAAGGAGAAAATAGGAGAAAAAGTGGAAGCAATAAAGAATATAAGGTGCGACCACCGCAAAGAACTTCATAAATTACTAGTAGAACATGCGGAGGTCTTCATTCCCAAGACAGGATCAATAAAGAACTTCCAATATGAATTTCGTGTACGTCCGCACAATCAGTTTCGTGTGCCACCCTATCCAATCCCCTTGGCATATCGACAGAAAGTAGCAGCCGAAATTACGCGAATGTTGAGTGAAGGAATAATAGAACCTACGGCTTCAGCCTATAATAACCCGTTAAGAGTAGTCGAGAAGGCAGATGGTAGTATTCGTTTAGTCTTGGACTCGCGACAAATTAATACCATAATAGAACCCGAAACAGACAGACCGGAACGATTAGAGGAACTCTTACAAAACTTCCATGGAATATCAATCTTCTCATCAGTTGATCTAAAATCGAGTTTCTGGCAGATCGAGCTCCATCCAAATTGCAGACAGTACACAGCCTTTTTAGCATTTGGAAGATGTTACCGGTTTCGTCGTCTACCATTTGGTTTGAACGTTTCATCTGCCGCATTCATTCGGGGGCTGGACGGCATACTAAGCGATAATTTGAAACGTCATGTCACCAGCTATGTGGACGATTTGCTGATCGCGGAGAAATCTTGGGGAGAGCACAATGCGGTCCTCGGTGAACTCCTTGCGACAGGTCGTTCCCATTTTCAAGAAGGGTCATAAATCAGATGCGAATAATTATAGGCCTATTTCGCTTACGTCAATCTGTTGTAGAATAATGGAACATGTTTTGTGTTCTCGTATTATGACGTTCTTAGATAATACAAATCTCCTTCATCATAACCAACATGGATTCCGCAAACAGAGATCATGTGAAACTCAGCTCGCCCTATTTGCCCAAGAAATTCACAGTGCCGTAGACACTGGCGAGCAGATTGATGCCGTATTCCTGGACTTCAGGAAGGCATTTGATACGGTTCCGCACTTACGTTTAGTGAAAAAAATACGAGCTTACGGAATATCGGACCAGGTTTGTGATTGGATTCAGGATTTCCTAGAAGAAAGAACACAACATGTCATTCTTAACGGTTCAAAATCTGCAGATGTAGAGGTAATTTCGGGAGTACCGCAAGGAAGCGTGATAGGACCTTTATTGTTTACAATATACATAAATGACTTAGTTGACAACATCGGTAGCTCCGTGAGGCTATTTGCAGATGACACGGTTGTCTACAAGAAAGTAGCAACATCAGAAGACTCGTACGTACTCCAGGAAGACCTGCAGAGGATTAATGCATGGTGCGACAGCTGGCAGCTTTCCCTAAACGTAGATAAATGTAATATAATGCGCATACATAGGGGCAGAAATCCATTCCAGTACGATTATGCCATAGGTGGTAAATCATTGGAAGCGGTAACGACCGTAAAATACTTAGGAGTTACTATCCGGAGCGATCTGAAGTGGAATGATCACATAAAACAAATAGTGGGAAAAGCAGGCGCCAGGTTGAGATTCATAGGAAGAATTCTAAGAAAATGTGACTCATCGACGAAAGAAGTAGCTTACAAAACGCTTGTTCGTCCGATTCTTGAGTATTGCTCATCAGTATGGGACCCTTACCAGGTTGGATTAATAGAAGAGATAGACATGACCCAGCGAAAAGCAGCGCGATTCGTCATGGGGACATTTAGTCAGCGCGAGAGCGTTACGGAGATGCTGAACAAGCTCCAGTGGCGGACACTTCAAGAAAGGCGTTACGCAATACGGAGAGGTTTATTATCGAAATTACGAGAGAGCACATTCCGGGAAGAGATGGGCAACATATTACTACCGCCCACATATATCTCGCGTAATGATCACAACGAAAAGATCCGAGAAATTAGAGCAAATACGGAGACTTACAAGCAGTCGTTCTTCCCACGCACAATTCGTGAATGGAACAGGGAAGGGGGGATCAGATAGTGGTACAATAAGTACCCTCCGCCACACACCGTAAGGTGGCTCGCGGAGTATAGATGTAGATGTAGATGTAGACATTCAAGGAATACGGAGTGACTATCAATATCGAAAAATCGAATTTTGGGACGTCCTCTGTCAAATTTCTGGGACATATCATCACGGGTGAGGGCATTGCGCCAAATCCCGAAAAGATCGAAGCGATTGAAAAGTTTCCCATTCCTACGACAAAGAAGCAGTTAAGGGGGTTCTTGGGGATCATAAATTTTTACAACCGCTTTATACATGTCAAAACTCAGAGCAGTCCTAGGTTGCATCAACTTACAGGAAAGAAGATTCCTTGGGAATGGGATGAGGCGGCCGAATCCGAATGGAAAGCATTAAAATTCGCATTATTACAAGCACCCATCCTATCACACCCTAACTTAGCAGAAGAGCTTTGCATAGTAACGGACAGTTCATACTCAGGTCTGGGTGTCATGGTGTTCCAAGACTATGTACATGAAGGAAACAGGGTATGGAAGACAATTGCGTTTGGTAGCAGAGTACTAGCCAAGAGTGAGAGGAATTACTCAGTAACCGAGTTAGAGGCGCTGGCTATTGTATGGGCGTTTGAAAAATTCAGATACCTTCTGTTTGGTCGCAAGACGAGGGTCTACACAGACCACAAGGCACTCGAGTTCTTGATGACTGCAAAGCTTAATCACAGGCGGCTCATTAGGTGGGCATCATATCTTCAGCAGTACAACTTTTCGATAGAATATATCCCCGGCAGTCAGAACATTATTGCAGACGCCTTATCACGGTCACCGATCGGATTTGAGCACAACATGGAAGAAGATCTGGAGGAAAATCACTACTGCCTTTTCTATATGCAGAAAGTAGCCTTTGAAAATTTTATTACCTGTAGTATGCATGACATCAAGAAGGAGCAAGACAAGGACCCTGCCCTAGTGTTATTGAAACAGAAATGGATAGACAGAAGACACGCCACCATCAGGCAGTTCTACCTCTTGCGGAAAGGCATAATTTTCCACCGAAATTATGCCAATGACACTGAATGGGGGGTATGCATCCCTGAACACCTAATAAACAAGGTTATATGGCATACTCACCTCAGCTATGGACACTTCGGACCACGCAAGTGCAATCTCAAGCTAAGGACCATGTGTTACTTTCGAAACATGGAGCGTCGAATTCGGAGGGTACTGTCGGTGTGTAAAGACTGCCAAAAGGCTAAGCACACCACTGTGAGCATGCAGGCACCATTATACCCAATCGTACCGACCAAATTAAGACAATTAGCAGCAACAGATTTGATGGGACCTTTGCCAAGAACAAGAAGAGGATATACTTACGTATTAGTGTTTGTTGAACTAACGTCCAAATACGTTACCTTTACGCCACTGAAGAGGGCGACAGGACGAACTGTATCTCGAGCCCTAATCCGGGATTTCCTACAACAGGTTGGTCATGTGAGTAAAATTATTTCTGATAACGGGCCACAGTTTAAGTCAAAAACTTGGAAGGAGACGTTGCGTCGGTGTAAAATTGATCCCATTTTTATATCTTCGCACCATCCGAGCTCGAATGCTGCAGAACGGGTTATTAAAGAACTCGGAAACTTGTGCCGGTTGTACTGTAACAAACAGCACACGACATGGGACGTTTTCCTTAAAGACTTCCAGGAGGTGATCAATGAGGCACCCCATGGGATAACAAAATTGGCACCCATTACAGTACTGAAAAACCGGATTCCTAAGGACTTGATAACCGATGTCGTAAACTTCCCACCAAGTGCGCGAACGCAGCACCAAGCCATAGTGGATTTGGCTCTCAAGAGGATACGTGCTGCAGCAGAGGTCAGGAAGAGACGTGCCGACAGGGGAGCTCGTCTACGACACTTCCACATTGGACAAAAGGTGCTCGTTAAGTCTTTCCGACTTTCGAACAAACAAAAAATGAAATGCCAAAAATTCTATTCTATTTACAACGGGCCGTACCGTATAAGGAGAGCAGCTCACCACAATGCTTATGAATTAGAGACGCTGAAAGGAAAGAAGTCCATAGGACTCCACCACATCTCTCACATAAAGGAGTTCGTGGAATAGAGTAGTGTAAGTGGTGTACGTAGTAGAATGGGCAAATACGTGAACCTTGCTATAGTAGTAGTGTAAGTGGTGTACAGAGTAGAATAGGCAAAGATATGAACCTTTCTTCGGGGAACAATAATCGTTGCATTAATAGATTAAGATTGTTAAAGTATTAACACGCTGCGTTTTCTCGCATAAGAATTTACTGCTGCTAATTTTTTTTCTGTTTATGTTCGCAAGCTCCACTGTCAATGCGATAAGAGGCACTACCTTTCCATGAGCAATGTTTTTGTCCTTTCCAATCTGGTGTCCATGTTAAGGGATAGTGATGAGTGACGAGATGTCGCACAAACGGGCGCATACAAGAACGTGCTCTTAGAAGCGTTCTGAGAAGTCGTGATACGCTCCATAGCGGCCACAGCCAGTTCGTGACACGTTCATACCAATGCTTGCAGGCACGCGTCAGTGCACTGCAAGATTGTGGTATATTGCGAGATTTCGAGGATGAATATTGGCAGTATAGTTTTTGCAGAGCTGCGCCAGCATCGTTGTCTTGCAAGTCGGGGTGAACCTGTGAGCGTTTGACTCCAATGGTGCCCTAGGGCCTAGACGGTAGAAATGCGGGCATAAAGCCTACCATGCCAATGTGCTGGTTGGGGATTTAGCATGCTGCTTGCGACTGTCACAGATGAATAACCAGTGACTCATACTAGGATATTCGTGACATACTGTGTAGCTGGCGTGTGATGGGCGACTGAATCCTCAACAGGAACCAGACTTGGCTGGGTCAAATTACATTGCCTCTGGAAAGGTGCGCTTTCATTGCTAAGACTGCATCACATACAAAATTAAGTTCAACTATAAATTTATTGTCTTGTATAGCCATGGCTAACCCAGTCTCTGGAGTTTCAGTGAGGCGTAGTGAGAACTCGGAGGCCGTGTCGTACGGCGCGCACATCACTGTCGTCAATAGCGGCGAGCAGCGAGATATCTCAGCGTAACAGGAATTATGTAAGAGTAGTGTATAAGGTAAACAAAAAAAAATAAATAAAATAAATAAATAAATAAATAAATAAATAAAAGGGAAAGTAAGTTATTCTAGGATAAGTTAAACTGTAGGATTTAACAATAACTAGATTAATATTGTGGGGGTTTTCTACCACAAGTGTGGCGCGCGCCTGTTGGGATGCTATTTTTCAGGTCATCAAATCACAGACCCGAGATGGAGGGACGACCGGCGAGCGAAAGTAGTATAGTTGCATGTTCTTTATAGCACAGTAAAACTTAGACCTGAATAACAACATAATTTAATTAAAAGACATAGAATGTAGATCGTTGGCAAATGGTAGTTAATTCTTGAGCATGTCTACTGTCGATCTATATAATTTATAGTAATATTAGTGTGGGCCCGCACATTTAGTTGTTCATCCATTACATAGCATCAGTTATCACACACCATGTACAATACTGAGATCGGTCTCTACACAAATATCAAGATAAATTATTTCCATTTTTTGTTATGATAGCTACAGATAAATAACTATAAAATTAAAATTACAGTGTCTGAAATGACAGACCATCAATGTATCGGTATGTAAATTTATTATAACATAGAAGGTCATGGGGAAAAGTTAGGCATATGATTTTTGTAAGAATTGTGCAGAGGACTGGGATAGTGGCAACGCAGAGGCCAGCCGGAGGTCATCGGCTACCTGCAGGAGGAGAGCGTCGACGCGCTACCTGACGTGAGGGGCGCGAGGGCGTCCGGTCCTACAAGCTGACAGTCACCGGGCCGTGTACCTGAGGGATTAGGGAGGATCCTCGCCGGGCCACAAGCGAAAGTGAGGCTGGCCGTTGACACTGACACGCGACCCACACGAGGCAGCCGTTTGGAGGGATTCCCTGCGGCAGACCACGTAGTCGTGAGTACACGAAGAAGATCGCATATGGTGTCATAACTGGCGTCTCATGTGCCTCAGGACAGAAAGGGACGCTATATACTCACCTGTTTGGGTTTTTACAACTCACTAGCATTGGCCGATCTGCTTACACAAAGCAGTATCGTGCCACACTAACAAATGTATGGTCTCATTTCTAACTTCTCCTCTCTATTAGAGAGCAGTTTTTAGCAATCGTCGCTCCTAGTTCGATCCTGTATGGATGACCTCACACACTTGTGGAGTCACTCCACGTGCCATCATCCCTCGTCGAACTGCAATATTGGGAAACGTAAAGTACTGCCCAGCGAGAGAAGAGACCTAGACTAGTGATGTATCCCAACAAGTAGACATCAGAGACAATTAATCGACGTGAGGAGGGCCTATCACTGTGTCTTCCTACCGTACTGCCGTGATCATATGCGTGGGTCTGACTACAATCTCAACAGCGTACTGCAGACGCTCCAGCACTCCCTATTGCTGTTGCAACAACGTAGCAACAACACCCGACGTTTAGCCCTATGTGATGTTAGTACTGTGGCCCCATCCCAAAAGCCGCCCTCCAATGCTCAAGACATGGAACCACGTGCATCAATGCATGTGACTCAACATACCAACCCCCTCAGAGAAACTAATGAATTTGTGAAGTGCTTCGAACATTTCTAACAATGTGATTTAGTGCCACATTCTCAGCACGGTCGTGAACAGTGTGCAATGTGCACGCACAACTTAATGTCCCATGAACCTTGTTTTTTTTAAATTTCTTTCTCTAGTGTTGTTTTTGTAATGTATGTGATACCTTGTATGTGTTTGTTTTACACTGTAATTCTCATTACAAATTACTGTATTGTTCTCCACACCATTTTTTTTATCTTGTGTTTATTGTTGAGTGTATGGAAACAGTGTGCCTGAAGTCCCCATAAACTGAAGCAGATACCACCTCTGTCATTGTGAATGGACCATCAGTTCAGGGAACATTTTGTAAAGGTTATTCTTGCTGCAGGGAGACAGAATGAATCGGAGGTCGTAATTAGATTCTGAAAGCTCACAAAGAGATTGTTAACTTAAATAGTATCATGTGTGAGTGAGTTCAGGTTAGTTTAATGATTAAAATTGTTGTAACATCTTGGGCATTTAATTGCGGAGCACTCCAACTCTGATTGTAAAGAATAAATTGCTCCATATTTGGCTCACATGCCCGGGCCATATTTAGAGAGTGAATGTCTGTGTGAATCGGTGTTTGGAAGGGGCTCCCTGGGTATGGATGTGTGATGTGAGTGTTAGTGTTCCATATTAAGAAGGTGAAGTTGGCTACATCATAAATAATCCTCCCTCTATGAGCTGCATTTTTCAGTTGCAGTTATTTTCTTTATAGAGTGCGGCATGTGCAGCCAGTTTGCGAGATAGTTCTTGGGCGATTGACTCACTACCTTGCTCCTAAGTGAGCCAACCGCTCACCAATTACAAACTAAAATGGCGTAGGGGCTATGAGAGGTGGCATGAGCCCCCTCTCATATTTCTATCTTACGATTCTCCTCTATAATTGCATGCGGTGGAAAGTTGCTATTCCTTCACGCGCGGACTTCCCACGCAGCGTCTCTCGTCACCCGGGTGGTCCGGTGACAGGCGGGCTCTGCTGATCTGGAAAGCTTTAAGCCGACGGGTGTGAGGAAGTCGAGTGAATGCTTTGCAGACACCGACATTGTCAAGAGGCACGCCCGCAGAGCTTGAAGTAGTGGCTGGGCTAGAGGTTCCGTTACTTCGCAGAAACTTAGCGAAAACACGCTCTGGCGGGCTACCAGCGAGGCGTGGGAATGACTTGTGTACCCAGGCAGCTGTGGCGGGAAAATTCCCGCACTTCCTGCAAAATAGTAACTGTGATTGGCTTGCTCAGGGCATAGCTCCGTGACGTAGCAAGATCGGCGCAGAAATTGGCGCCAAGAATCTCCATTGGTGGATTGGTAGCGTTCCGGCAATGAAGTGGAATTTCCGCCGGTTTTCGAGTTGCTGATTGGAACGTTTAACCACGGCCACTGTCGTGGGGGCGGGAATGTTCTGTGTTCGGTTTTTGTACGGGTGCTCTAGTGGGTAGTCGTCTCTCGCCTTTCGGTCGAGGACGTCGAAGCAACCAGCCAACGGCTCCGGTACGGCAGATCGTGTTCTGGGAGTCAAGAAGTCGGTTTGGTAATGTATGTCCGCAGCACCGGCAGATAGGGATTTTCCTAGGTGACAATCAGAGCTCAGCAGAGTGCGCCTGTTCGTCTTTTTTTTTTCCTAACTTTGTTCTGTCTTGGGTAGCAGCAATTAATGGTGGGTTGGCTATGTGTTTTCTCTAAGAATTGAGTTGCTAGGAATTGGCTGCACATACCACTTCGTCATAATCCTCACAATCTAGTTTAGGGACAACTTCAATTTCACAGCGTTTGTTTAAGTACCCAATTAGAGCCAATTTGATATATTGTTAATGTTTCATGTGTTGTTGTTTATTATTTTGTGTTTAGTCTTAATAAATCATATTGTTATTTTGGACAGAACTTTCATTCTGTTAATAGATAGAGCAACCCCATCATTCCTCACTATGTTAATGAAACCTTCGTTTAATTAACTTATTTAACAAATTAAATTATTGCAGGTGCCAAACTCTCTTCTACTCCACTGGCAGGGTTGATTAGAGTCAGTTCGCGTATTTTTTTTATCCTTGTGCAACAGGAAAAGTTGGAGTTAGAAAAGGGGGGGCTTAGAGCATCATGTACATATGTAAATTCTCTAAGAATTGAGTGTTAAAAAACACTGCTAGCCCCGGCACCTCGCAATCTATGCTTACGGAAATGTAGCTTTATGCGTGGTTTGCGTACAAATTATCGGAAGGAAGAAAAATTTTTCAAAATGTCATCATGCTTTGTTTTTTCTTAGAAACTCTGAAGATTCTTTGTGCATGCGGGAAAACTGCATTCATTCGATGTAGTAGATGACGTTGTAATTTATTTTCTCTGTGTCTGCATGAAAAATAACATTCTGCGACTTGTAACGTCGAAAGCAATCGGACGATTAGTGGTAAATTACCCTCATACCCTGGCATTTTGTAACTCATTGTATTATTGAATACGGTTACTTACGCTCTTATTTATCTGTGTTCGACTAGGGACATCCGAGCTTCTTACTCGTCCGGGAAATCTGTCTTCAGTTAAAAGCGTCCACATGCAAATCAGTTCTCTGTACCTTACACTACTGCAGGTGTAAGGGATTTCGGGAATCACGACATGCATACGTTTTCAGGAAAGATTTATGCGTTTGGTCGTTTATTTGTAGATAATTATAAATATGATATCTGTAGGCAAAATAAAATGAGCAAACATCCAAGTAACATAGGAAATTCAATAAAAGTTCATGCAATGAAATACTCTTGTTATTTCATCATATTATCTTTCCAATGTGTAATGTATGAAGTAATATGACTAGGGTTGAAAAACATACAGTAAAAAAAAAAATTACAGACCATGAATGCTAACCATATGACCGCTTCCAGCTTGTACACAGGATAGCAACGTATTGGTACAGTACGAGTACATCAGTGACCCTTAAAGCTTCTCTTGCAATATTCTGGAAATCGTCTAAGTAGAACGCCTCACCACTTGTTATGTTGTCATAACGGACCACTAAAACTGTACAAAGTTTGAAGTAACTCAGTGTTCCGAAAGTCTTGGCCTCCCCTTGCCAGATGGTATCCTTGGCTCTGCACACATTGTTGGAGAGCGAGGACAAAAAGAGTTTGCAGTTACTGTAACCTTGAGGTTGGTGGATTCGCAAGTTGATGTCAGCCGCACTCCATCACGGCAACCAGTCCTCAAATCGTCCCGTCTGACTGTTTCACATTGTATTCAGATCATATCCTACACAGACAGCTCGGTTGATTCATTTCTAAGCGCCGAATGACTGACTTGTTGCGGTACAGAAACTATTCTGCAACATCGTACTGTTTCATGCTTCCTTGTATACATCGTGGTTACTGGGCTCATAGTTTTTTTTTTTTTTTTTTTTTTTTTTTTTAGCAAACTCGAGGTTTTCTGCTCAGCAGTAATGCCACAATTACACTCCATGACTGAGAGGCTTCCCTGATACTTTCCCTAACCGTTTCGCGCACAGACTTCGGGTACTCCTTGATCTACACGTCACCATACAAGGTAAATTTTCGCGTAGCGTGCAATTCTCCACATCAACGACCGGCTGTAATGGCCATTCATAGCGACAAATTAATCCGCCCTGTTCAAGCACTCTCCGGCTTGTCAGCTGCCGCTCGAGAAAAGAGTGAACTTTATGAATCACCATAATATTAAAAAATTTGGAATGTTTTTGACAAAATCCGCGTTCTGTATTTACTGCATCTTTAATACACTATTTCGAAGGGACAGTTTCATCATCAAGGCTTTATGGGGGAAGCTCTTTCTTGATCGTGTTCGTTTCCCGATGAGAATAACTGATAAAGGAATATGGTTGTGCCTCCAGCAAACACAATTTTTCTTGCTTTACTGACCATGCATATTTCGGAGAAGTTTCTTTATCTTCAGTGGGTATTATTTACTATAAGCTGAATAGTGTACAAAGAATTTATGCATTATAATATTAAATGAGTTGCAGTCTGGACACATGAATTACCAGATCCCAGATGTGTTGTGTCTACGTTAGTGTTAGTCTTTACACAGACAAACACAACACGCTTGGGATCTACCATATCATCTGTCAAGCCAGCAATTCACTTTATGTTGGACAAACAAGTAGATAGCACATGTGTTCCGGGACGGTTTTTTCAACTTATCACCAATACTGTGGACTTACAGATCTGTGTCGTGTGTCTTCCCTATGTGCCTATGCCATTAGCGCCAGTTTTGTGTAGTGCCACGTTGTGTGGAACCACATTCTGCAATTATCCTTGATTTATGAGCATGAGAGTAGATTGGAGAAGCGATCACTGTGATGCGACTTGTTTTGGACCCATCCACTAATTTGGAATTTGGCAGTTTTTAATCCGTGACATACCGTCTTTTAGCAGTGTTTTGTATTTGACGGACAACGAATGTTGGGGAAGAAAGATTCCGAGATTTCCCGCTCTAATATTTTAATCATCTGTCACCTGAAGATGTGGTTTTAACTCCACGAAACCGATAGTGGTACAGTAATAAAGGACAAAATACAGCTTAAGCGGCTATTTATACCCAGAATGAATACTCATAGCTGTGGTTGCCCCACCAACAAGGTTGTCTGCGGGAATATATTACTGCCACAGTGGCACAACATGTGCTTGACCTCCGTCCGTAGATGCTTGATATCTGTAACTTCCTGTATATTTTGAAGAGCAAACGTTCCGAAACTGCTGCTATGTAGACAACTATCATAATATTAGCTATGGATATGTATTATAAAACATATCCCTACCACATGTTTTATAAATATTATAATTCCGTGTGATTATTATCACTGCTACCAAAAAAGTGCAACAGGGGAATACGTTCCACGCTAAGGTGCCTTACATCCCCTTCAGCGCTACGAAAGGCGAGCAAAGGGACGCGGAAACTGCCACTCCTGGAAATTAAGCACGACGCGTGGATTACGTCATAAAGAGGAATCCCTCCTCTAGGGAAATGAAAAAAGAGGAAAGGGCTAAGAGTGTGACACGAACAATGAGAGATGAATGGCGGACGGCGCTGAGGATGGATTACCTGATTCAGAAGGAAAAGGCGGAGGAGAAAGGCGAGTGGGAACGCCGCGGATCGCTGGGAATCGGGCTGTGCGGTGCTTCTGGGCGGGGGGAGGGCGGTATAGATTAAAGGGGCGGCGCGCCGGGGTCGTCTTTGATGGAGAGCGCGGGTTGCCAGGGACGCCCATCGCAGAAATTGAACGAGGGATCGCCTGGTCGCAGGCCAACGGCACGGCGGCACTGCAAAGGCGCGCGGCGCGGCTCGCGCCCAATGGAACCACTGTCCGCGCCAATATGGTGGCGGTCGCGCCGCACCAAAGTGGCGAGTCCTCTGGCTCCTCTCCGTGGTTGTTTTTATTGGACACTCCCCTGCACTGGCTCACTCCCCGCAAGTAGGACTGCGTTGCAGCGCTGACGACAGCTGAAACTCGGACAATCAATCTTTGCGGTGGATAGCTGTTTACAGTTACCAGTATCCTTACTGATGGTCCATCGCGTAGCTAATGAAGTGGACCGTTTTTTTTTTGCATGACATACTTTTCACAGCTTGTGCAAAAGATACGTTTATTGTAACCGAGTGACCTTTTCTGAGTATGTAACGTTTCTAATCCATTACACATGGAAATATTCCTATACCTCTTTCTTGCATTCATAGAACCAGGTTTGCACCCAATGGCCAACATTTGAACTATTTTTTTCTCAGCCTAAAGAGGTTCTGCATTAACGTGTTAGCATATCTATCAAGTTATGTTTCCATACGATAACTACACCCACACTGGATCTCGATGAGTAGCTGCACTTTAATAATAACCACCTGGTACATACTTATAATCTTAACAAGGAAATAAAAACATAAAAATATCATCATTCTGAGAAATTGGAAGAAATTAAGATTATTTTAGTGGCAAGGGAGAAAAAGTAAACACGATAAGTAATTTTTGAGAACATTTCTCTTGGAGCTCAGTGCGTTTTTTATTACTTAAAAATGAGCATGAACAGTCACAAACAAAAGAACTTCTTTTTTATGAGGTTACCGGTTTCGGTCTGTTTTAGACCATCTTCAGACCTCACATCAGCAGTTAGCGCTTAGGAATCGTAGCACCTGATCCGTTCACAGCCACCGTATACCATCATGGTGCGACGTCTGAAGATAGTCTAAAACAGACCGAAACGGTAACCTCATGATAAAAGAAGTTCCTGTGGTTCTGACTGTTCATGTACATTTTTAAGAGACAAGACAGGATAGTATGTTTAGGATCCTATCATCAGTGTCATTCAAAATGCGAAGGTCTCGGTGGTACACTTCGAATCACTGGCCTCTGTATGGCATACTGATTTTTAAACCTATACTGACTGTTGAGAAGCATCTCTAAATTAACGTGGAGCCACCAGTAATGCTAATAAGGCCACTAATGGTTTCAGAGACCTTTTCAAATCTCAAATGTGTAAGAAGTATATATGCAGACTGAAGCGACAAACAAAAATTTGTAAGTGGATCAGGTTTCGAACTTAGGTCTCCTGCTTACTAGGCAGACGCATTAATCACTAAACCATCCTGGCACAATAGCACTGCAGAACTACATGGACTACCCTAGCACGCCTCCCTCAATTTCTACTCACGCCTCAAACCACTTATTACTCGCCCCAAACTCGAACAGGATTGCAGAGGCTCTACAGCTGAACTGGAATAGAACCTCAACATCGAAAGAAATAAGGAGTCCTGCATGAAACCCAGGCAGAGACCTTCTGAAGCCTGGAACATTTAAGACGTATATAGACACTCAAACAGCTTTGCAAAGTCAGTCTGCCAGGATGGCGTAGTGATTAGAACGTCTACATAGTGAGCGGAAGACCCAGGTTAGAATCTCGCTCTTGGTACAAATTTTTATTTATCGCTTCAGCTTGCAATCACATATCTACATCATATTGTAATTTATGTTCTCATTTAAACAAACTCCTTGTATCGTTCCAAGTGTAGGGCTAGTACATTTGATTTACATACAATGTAATACTCTATTCGTACTACTTGTACACTCTACATATCACAAGTCGAATGTGCTTATTTAGGACACAATCGAGCATGGTTACAGCTAGCTGTAGTTTACCGACGTTGCTTCTTGATGTCCCCTGATCGGGAGCATTAGCTGTCAATCTCTCAGCTACTGATGTGATGTTGTGTGCCAAATTCACTTCCACTGCGTCGTTCGTTAATCATAAATTGCCATAATCAAAATTTGTTGCGTTCTGTTCTGTGTCTGATACTTCACATGTGAAATGTTCATTTCGGGTAAATGTCTGATTCGTCCATACAGTTCTGTTTCTGTGTATTCGTTGTGTAGTGTATTTTGTGCGTCAGTGGCGCTGTTAAGGTCTTGTCATTCGTCAGCGTTTCTAACGAGTTCGTAGATTCACTGTGTGAAAATTGTTTATAGGGTTTGCATGTGTGCTGCACAGTGTTGGCGTATATGCTCAGGGGATCCTATTCCCTGTCCGAGGCGGACTTGATGAAGGTGCATGGGGTCCGTGTTCTGTTAAAAACTGTACCATATCTCGACTGGGGTCAGCATGCCATATTTTCTACCCTTCCCAGGTGGCGGGAAAAAGAAGTCCACTATGTGATCTTTAACACTGGGTTCTCACTCACGCTGCCCTGCATTCACTCGCCAGCGTTTCAGTTGGCAGTTGTCTCTTAATGTTCACTGGATCGATGTACACTCACACAGGTCTGGTTGAGTACAGACACTCACATAAACATAATTAGGGTTCAAATGGTTCTAAGCACTATGGGACTTAACATCTGAGGTCATCAGTCCCACTAGACTTAGAAACTACTTAAACCTAACTAACCTAAGGAAATCACACACATCCATACTTGAGGCAGAATTCGAACCTGCGACAGTAGCAGCTGCGCGGTTGCAGACTGAAGCCTCTAGAGCCGCTCGGCCACAGTGGCCGGCCCATAATTAAGGCAATACACTATTCTTTGTGAATAGTATTTAACGTTACCGAGTTTTATGAGCTAAGTGTGCTAAGTCGAAAACGTCGGAAGCTCCATGGCGCAGTTTATGGATGATGCAGTTGTATACTTGGACATCTAAATGCTAGAAAACTGTAGCGACACGCAAGGAGACCTGCAGAGTATCAACACATCTTGCAAGAATTTACACCAAACCCTCGAACAAACTTATTGCCTACAAAGTGCCGGAAAGACCCGTCATTGCATGATTACAAATCTGCCGAACAATCACTGGACGCACTCAGATTTACTAATTATCTGCGAATAGGTGTGCGTAGCGATTTAAGTGGGTCATTCGATAAAAGTAATATGAACAATGGAGATGCCAGGGTGGGATTCATTGGAAGAGTCCACTAGATTTATTCTCTACCCAAGAACACGGCAGCTGACAAAACCCTCATTCGACCAATATTTGAATAGTACTTATCAATGTGGGACCCACACTAGTCAGAATTGATAAAAAAATAGAGAGGATTGAAAAAGACCAGCACGTTTCGTCACAGGTTCTTTTAGTAAGTGGGAAGAGTCGCTGAGATGCTGGCAGACGCTACCTGGGAGGGGAAGTGCTTCGAGATGTGATTAACTGCTTGAAGGGTATACATTCCTAGAATCAAGCAATGTAGTGTCCCCTTTTACACCTTACGAAAAGACGTGAAGGTAAAATTAGGGAGTGTGGAGGTTTACCAACAATCGTCCTTCGTGTACAATGCTCGTGAGTGAAACATTAAGAGGCCGTGATTTTACTCACCTTGATGTGGGATTCACCAGGACAGACGTAAGTACTTCAAGAAGCCCAACCAGCCAAGAAATATCTAGAGGCTTTTTGTTAGTTCTCTGAGCACACTCTGCAAGGTTAACTTCGAGATGTTTGTCTGTATGCTCACGAATCAGGCCGATGCGTCCCCACGCAGGCACAACGTTGCTCGACAGTTCATGAATGAGTTATGGTTTAGTCTGGACGGTGAATATCAATATTTGTTCACCTGAGAAGCCCTGGTGACAATTTATACCCCTGCCAATGGGGTAACAAGGCGCTACCAGCTGATGACATAATTGTAAGTATGTCGCACACCTGATGTGAGGTGATCCTGTATAGCCATGCGAGTCACATACCATTCTGTTACTCATTTATTTAACGTGATGAGACGAGGGTCTTCCGGCCGTCTCTTACAAAAAACTGGGAATTTATGCTTATATAATTGTTTACATCATAATTTCCTTAATTAAGGGAAATTATCACACTATATATGGTACTAATAATGGTGGTAATAAAAGAAGAAGAGTGATATACATATAACTAATCCCATTTAGAAAAATTGTTGCTAGAAAGTAGTGGGTATTATAGCATTAATAATTGCATTATTACTGCTACTGCTACTACTAGTACTGCTATTACTACTGCTGCTGCTACTACTACTACTTCTACTACTACTACTACTACTACTAATAATAATAATAATAATAAGAAGAAGAAGAAGAAGCTGAATTCTCGCAAAGAATGAAGACCTGGTGGGCAAACAAGAAGAATAAGAAGCCCCAGAAGTGAACCATCTTTACTTAGCGTCTTCCATGTTGGGAGCTTTACGACTAATAATAATAATAATAATAATAACCAGAATGTACAGGGTGTCCCAGAAATGTTGCATCAGACTTTGAGGGGTTGTAGAGGGCGTCTTGAGGAACATATTGTGGATGTGAACACGTGACCCGACACATCATCCAACGACACTACAGAACATCGAAGTTATATGCTCCAGCACCTGCCACTAGGCCACCCCTTCAGCAGCAAATGTGACTTTCTACACTTACGGCTGCAGGCGGAACGTCTCTCAATGTTGTTTGTTATTCAGTGATTGCGAGTGATTGTCACGATCATCAGTGGAAAGGTGGAGCTAAATGTTGCATAGATAGGCCATGTCTCCTACGAATGTGATGCTCTGTTGCTTTAGGTCGATGACAGTTTCAGACACAAGTTTACCATCTTATTTTTCTCGTGGACCCCTTTGAAAACTCCGATGTTTTATACATAAAGGAGAAAAATAAGCTGGAGATGGAATCCTTGGTCCTAAACTGTCATCGACAGTGGAACTAGAGAATCAAATTCATAGAGACAGGGCCTTTCTTAGCAGCAGCAAGCTCCATTTTCTCCTCTGTCGATTTTGGCAATCAGTCGCGATTATTGAATAATGACCAGCATTGCCAGACATTTCACCTATGTTCCATCAGCGTAGATGGTCACGTCTGATACCTAAGGGGTGGACTAGTGCAAGGTGCTGGAGCCTATAATTTCGATGCTCTGTCGCGTAGTAGGATGGCATTCCCGGGCACAGGTTCCTATCCTCGATTTGTTCCTCAAGACACCTTCTACAACCCCTGGAAGTTTGTCGCAAAGTATCTAGGATACCCCATATGATGTGTGTGGTTTGTCTGTGCATGTCGCCAAAACTTCGGAGGGGAATTTCGCAGCCTTGTGGGAATTTTATGGTATGGTAGCCCTTAATCCCCCATTCGTGAAAAAGGTTTGGTTTGGAACTGCAGGGTTTGGGTCAAAGACATGGGTGTCTAAACAGGACATCGCACCAATGGACTTACGGGAAGACAGTGAAGCAGCTCGAAATCGAGTGTCGAAGTGGCCGAGACTGGCCAGAATGTTCCTTCTTTAATGTTCAAAAATTTTGGAGATTGTTGTAGAATTTTCCCAAATGTTCTAGAATTTTCCATAAGATTCGAAAATGTTCTATATCTCCGAGGAAACCGGGAAATATTGGGAGATATACTATTTACACCTTCTGCACATTTTCGGCAAACGCTTCCAGTTTTTCTCGAAATCAAGTCCCGCAAATGAAATCAATGCTTCTTTAAAGAAATCATTTCTTTGGCCTAGAGTGAAGAAAGTAAAATCAAGAATGAATATGAGAATTCATCTTTCCAATCATGAAGAGGAGAAATATTTGGTCAAGAATGTTGTTGTTTCAAATACGTCAGTAGCCGTCTTTTAAACTCGAAATGTGAATCAGTCCTCGGATACATGGCAGAAGCTATTCCAAAGTCGTGTTTCTGTTATCGAAAAAGATTTAAAGAAGGCAGCTACGTGATGTAGTGGGCAGAAGAATTTAGCTCAGACTGGAATGTATTTTGATAAATGTTCCAGACACTTTAGAACCTTGGAACCATAGCTGTGATCAGCAAATATTGCAGCTTCCTCGAAAGTTCGTTTTCTGAGTTCCGTACCTCAGTCTGTAGAAACGGAATCATTGTAGATACACGTTATAGTCCGCCCGTCCATTTGTCTTTCTGTCTGTCTATCTGTCCGACAGTCCATAACACTTTTTCTCATGAACGGGCAAGCGTATTAAGTTGAGATTTGTATCACACATTAAGGTCTACTGGCCCTTGGCGATGTAAAAAGGCGAAGCTTCTAAGTCAGTACAAGTACAGTCAAAAGACACGGCCATTTATGTCACACATTCTGATACTCGCATATTTACTCATCAAAACTTAGAGGCTACTTGCCTTTGACCTACAATGATGAAACTTTGCAAGAAACAAGGCTTTAAAATACAAGGAAAACACAAAATTCCAAAATTTTGAATCTGCAACAATATCACACTAAAATTTTGTTGTTGTTTGTTAGACTGTCTGTGTCTGTCCGACTGTCTGTCAAGAATTCTTTTCTCAGGAATGGGTTGACGTATCACGCTGAAATTTGTCTCTTATCTTGACGTCTACAGACCGTAGGCGTTGTACAAAATTTAAGCTTGTATGTCAATGCAATCAAAAGATATTGCCATTTGCGTCACAGCTACTGTTACAAATTCACGCATCAAAACATATAGGGTACTTCTCGTAGGTCTAGAAGTGCGAAATTTGGCAATAAGAAACGTTTCAGATAAAAAACAAAGCGAAAGGATCTGGTTATTGTTAATTTATAATTACATGATACGAAAAAATATGTCTTTTGTCATTAACTTTTTATACCTGGGATCCACAGCCATCTAGAACTTTATAAAAGACATCATATTTACGCCAGTGAGTGTAACACTTTCTTTATTTCACGACTGCAATTTCGGCATTAGGCCATTATCAAGTGAAGATGTTATGCCTATTAGGCCATGTCAACCTAAAGCGACCTGAGACATTTATATCTCATTGATATGACCTAAGGCCGAAATTGCAATCGTGAAACAAAGAAAATGTAACAGTCAAACTTAAAATTACAACATTCTCGAACGTCTTGGAATCCGTTGGACCCGTATCTTGCTCTTATGAACGTCGATAACAGGCAAAAATCGTCAAGATATTCGATTCCCGGATCGATAAACTGGCTATATTCTTAAATTAGTTCTTACGGAACCCTTAATGCTAGAGTGCTACTCGCACCTGTCCAGTTTTGTACATAGCCTCATTTAGGCGTAAAAATGAAGTGACAGCTGTCTCTTGGCATCTTATTCTTAGCATAATGTGTTTTGCAGAGAGAGAGAGAGAGAGGGAGAGGGAGAGAGAGGGGGAGAGGGGCTGAGAGAGAAAGAGAGACAGAAAGAGAGAGAGAGAGAATGTTTCCTGATAAGAGAGAGTTTTAGGTGGTTATCTATTTTTCACGTTAGTAGTGCTGTAAGTTACACCCATTCCACATTTTCTGATGTTATGTGTGCACATATGAGACGACAGGTATGGTATTTGACGTAAACATTTTTTTCGTATTTTTTATAGAGAGTAATGGCCGTTTGCACACTTTTGGACATGGCGCACAATTCAAATAGTTCAGATAGTTTTGTAGATAGTGCCTATTTACACAACTTATGTGATTCTTAATTATTTTTGACGTGGATATACTGTAGTATTTTAAACATGGCGCGAAATTCAGATTGTTCAGATACTTTTGAATTCAAATAGTTCAGATAATTCTTAACATGTTGCAAAAGTTCAGATAGTTCGGATTCTCCCAAACATTACGAAACATTATGCAAAATTCAGGTGTGCGCGTGTTGTCTCTCCCAGTCTCTCTCTCTCTCTCTCTCTCTCTCTCCCCCTCTCCCCCTGTGTGTGTGTGTGTGTGTGTGTGTGTGTGTGTGTGTGTGTATGTGTGTGTGTGTGTCAACATCCTCTGAAACATTTTGATATACTGTAATCTGTTGTTTATTTTCACGACAGCAAGCTCAGGATCAACGGCCCTTAAGCCCCAGTACATACTAACATATTAACGACGACGAGCGTAACGTCTTCTGGTCATTTTAGAAGCCTTTTAACTTGTGAACATAAAAAATAATGGCGCTTAAACATCACTTCACTTCCATGACTCACGTCAGAGGTGGAGAGTCACATGACCGCCTGGTGCCAATTCAGTACCATCTGCAGCGCTACGAAATGGACAGTGGTCTCTTTTAAGAGGGTGGCTAATAGCCCGCTCAGGTGAACTTGTTGGGGTGGTTCGTAAGCTATAGCAATATGTTGCAGTGTTATTTTAATAGCCGTTCCTCTTATGGTTACAGCATGGATATTTTTGTAGTTGTCCGCTACTGACGTCGTTACTGGACAAAAAACTGTCACAGCGTCCTCATATCCCGTTACCGTCACTTGTCACCTGGTACGTAAGCCAGCTAGCGAGAGCGTTTATAACGAAAATACCCCACCATCGCCACCAAAAATACGGCTAATCGACCACAGCTGTGCGGGGCCGCCGAGCCAGCGCCTGCTGCGGCCACAAATTGCCGCCCCCCGGCGGTTATGCTTTGTTGTGAGCGCGGACAACCGTTTACTGTCGGCAAATTGATAGCGCGGCACCGCCGTATCGCACAAACACACACAGCCACCGCAATTATTAATTCAAGTTTTCTATGCATTCGTATAAATGCGTGTTATTCGGTGCTTTGTGGCTTCTGATGCCAGTGGGCGTGTGATGTGCTTACAGCGATCAGAACTAATATTTATAGCTTCAGCCGAACTCCCGTATTTATTGTTATATATAGTGCCACAATCCCACAAATAACAGACCAGTAGTTTTATTTTTTCTTAGTGCACAGCCATGCCGACAACGGCCTTGCCGCAATGGTAACACCAGTACTCGCCTGATCACTGAAGTGAAGCGCTGTCGGGTTTGGCTAGTACTTGGATGGGTGACCGCCCGAGTCTGCCCGGCACTGTTGGCAACCGTGGTGAACTCAGACCTCCTGAGGGATACTTGATTGAGAAGTACAGGCTCCGGTCACGAAAACTTACGACGACTAGGAGAGCGGCTTGCTGGCCATATCCACATATACTAATATCTGTTGACTGAGGATAACACGACGGTGGGACAGTACCACTGGGCCTTCCGAGGCCTGTTCGGACGGAGTTCATCGACGTGGGGTCTACACTGCCTGAAAAATAAATGCAGCACCCTCAAGAACGATGTTCAGTGGCACCGGAGTATAATTCCTGCATAGTGAGTTGTTCTAATATTAGTGATTCATTCGTCGATGTCATCTGCGAGCAAATGACGCTCAGGTGACCTGTCTTTGTGTTTTCTGTTTCCACTCTGCTCGCAGTAACTGTTCTGAGTTTAGAGGTTGTAATGAAACTACTATACCGTTCACCCAAACAATAAAGTTGAAAAAATCACTTTCAATACAAATATCGATCGATTAGTCTCGAAACAATACATAAAGTTAGGAAACGGAGATATCTTTGTAAACTTGTAGAATATATTACTATTTATATCCGCATTATTTAAAATGATGGAAGGATGTAACATCTAATTTAACAAATTCTAATGACTGCTGTACTCCAAAGATTTAAGTGATGTTTTTTTAAGAGAAAAAATAAAGCGCGAACATCTAGGAATCGGATGGATGATTAGCTTGGCGCACCCGATGGTGCTGTGCGCGACCATGGAAAAACAAAAACAGTGGCGAGGCTTTGTAAGGCTTAGACGCCTGTTGATGGCTGCGAATGTAAAATTATTGTGATGCTAAAAGTGCGTCGAATATTCATGAAAGTGGTGTGGCTCTTTACTTACGCGCCATTAAGTCCTCTACAATCATCAGATGCAAGAATTTCCCGCTTTATAACACTCTAAAGTTTCGTAAGCCATGGCTGACTCTGGAACAATGGCTTGGAGGCGTATCATGTTGCTTGGCTTGCATTAAGTTCTCATCCAGAGAAGAAAGCCCGGCACATTTTGTACCTTCTGTATCATCAGCGACGACTGGAAACTGTCTGCCTACAGTAGGATTAAGATCATGTTTGCCTCTGGCTAGGTTAGCAGTGAGACGACGACACGCAAGAATGGCTAATGTGGTGTCGTGAACAAAGTAAATGGAGAGTTGACTGGCGCTGTGTTGTCTTCCATGATTGTAAGTTCTGTCTGTATGTGAATCATTGACACACACTTGTAGGCCTGAGGCTAGTGTGAAAGATGTGTGAGATAATCGTCCAACACAGTTTTGACGACGTGACCACAGTCGCACTTCTGTTAGCACAAACCACGTCAAGGCAAGACTTCCATTTTCTCAGTAACATTGTAAGACATCGTGGTCTCCTGACCTTCATTGCTTACGTATTCTGCCCTTACAATCATGTTCCACACATCAAGACGCTTGATTCGAACCCGAACTCGATAAGATAAAGTCAACGTTGTATGAATTCATGTAAATGATATGCAAATGACTAGTGCTCACTGGGGTTGAAATACTTGAGGATGGCGTATACACATACATTCCAGACACGACGGTCACAGGAGCTTTTAGTTTGAGAGAGGCAGACCACACACCGGGAGGCAGGTCATTTCAGAGGACGAGTCAACCTTGGTTGCCCATGGAGCAGACAGCGTGTGCCCGAGTGAAAGGGGGAACGTCTCTGTGTTCGGCTCAAAAGCACATTCCGTGAATTGTGTGGGAGCGTCCAACCTACGCATTCTTTACACATAGCACGCAGTTTAAGAGATTATCACAGGGAGACAGCAAATGTCAAACGCCAATGCTACAGATTTCCGGATTGGTCGCCTTAAACGAAACGTCATTCTCCCATTTTAGAAGAGCAATGCTCACTGCAGACGATATTTCTGATGCCTTGAGCTCAACGAGTAATGGAAGAGACCGAAAGATATACCCCTTCACGTCTGGCGTGGAGAGGCGCCGTTCTGCTGTCGCTCTTGGCGCGAGGAACAAGTCTCTCCTCAGTACTTCACTGGGAGAGCACCTCTGTCGAGAGCGAATCGAAGTGCGACTCTATATTGAGTCCTTGCGATTAAGCGTTGTTCACTGTGTTGGCTCACACACTTATTGTTCGGTGTGAACGCACAGATTTATAGTTAAACGCCTGCGAGTGAGGTTTTGAGTGGCATCGCGGTAGACTGGTTATCTGGCCGGTGTACCACGCCAATAGTTAGACTAGGGGCAAATACGAATCCTTGACTTCATAAAGGCGTAGGGAGAGTTTCATTGGCGAAGGTCAATCCAGGTAGAACGAGAGTTATCTTATTTGTCAGCAGCGAGCGGCACAAACAGCAGTCATCGCAGCTTACGGTATTGTGCGCTACAGCTATTGCGAGCCCCATATTTCCTCCACAGGAGTACACTTCAATGCATTTAACACGCGACAGCCTTGTCCGTACCTAGCAACATTCTAAAGGATGAATATTCAAGTTCAGTAGGTGTGCCTCTCAGCCATTCTGCCAAGTCAATAATAATCTTAAACTTTGTATAGAAATTTCATTAACGAGTCCTATCCATGAGAGGAAACTTCACATTCTGAAAAGAACGAGGATATAACTTGTTCAATTCATAACTAAAAGTGCCATTGTGATTTCTCAGAAGTTTTGCAAAATAAATAATAATTTTCGTTAGTTTCATGTTTTTGTTACACTAACTAGCACTACTCCAGTACCCAAGTATCCCACTAGGTATGTAAGAAACTTTGTGAACTTTTATGTCATTTCCTTTCAGCGGACGACTCCAGAAGGTATTTATTGCTGAAAGTTTTTCAAGCATTTGTCTTTAGATCGTTAGGAGCGTCTGTCTGACTTCAGTACTAGTGTGGGGGTGGAAATTGCATCTTGCAGGAGCCACAGGGTAAAGGGTACATCTCAGATTAACCCGTTGCGCAGAATAACAGAATAGCAGATCAACCCCACACTCACAACATGATGTAAGGGATACTAGTCAGGTTATGTCAAAGTGGAACACCAATTAATATGATCATTATAGTTTGTTAGCAGCAGTGTTTGGACTTCTATTTGATAGATCCATCATGTTCTATCCTTAATCTTTCATCATTTTATTTAAAATTATAACCTGAATAAAAATTGTGATTTTTAGAGTATAATGTTAATAACGAATTTTGTTTTAAACTGGAATTTTAAATGCTTATGAATTGGTGGGTTTTATTTTTACATTTGCTGCAGTACATTCCCTATTGAAAATTCATAATCCAGTTAATAATTTTCAGTAACTAATTACCTCAAATACACTAAAGATGGCTACCATAACGTGGCATTATAATCACTTTGGCTTATTCTCCTTTTTTAATTTTGAATACACCCTATTAACTCCTTCAGGGTTTAGCGACCGTAAGAAACCAGACATAACTTTTTTCCAGAAAATTTAATAATGTTAGACACAACTTCCTCCCCCTATGAACCATGGACAATGCCGTTGGTAGGGAGGTTTGCGTGCCTCAATCTCAAACGTGTGGTTCCTGAAGAGGTGCAGCAGCCTTGTCAGTAGTTGCAGGGGCAACAGTCTGGATGATTGACTGATCTGGCCTTGTAACATTAACCAAAGCGGCCTTGCTGTTGTGGTACGGCGAACGGTTGAAAGCAAGGGGAAACTACAGCCATAATTTTCCCGAGGGTATGCAGCTTTACTGTATGGTTAAATGATGATGGCGTCCTCTTGCATAAAATATTCCGGAGGTAAAATAGTCCCCCATTCGGATCTCCGGGTGGGGACTACTCAAGAGGACGTCGTTATCAGGAGAAAGAAAACTGGCATTCTACGGATTGGAGCGTGGAATGTCAGATCCCTTAATCGGTCAGGTAGGTTAGAAAATTTAAAAATGGAAATGGATAGGTTAAAGTTAGATATAGTGGGAATTAGTGAAGTTCGGTGGCAGGAGGAATAAGATTTTTGGTTAGGTGAATACAGGGATATAAATACAAAATCATATAGTAGTGATGCAGGAGTAAGTTTAATAATGAATAAAAAAATTGGAGTGCGGGTAAGATACTACAAACAGCGTAGTGAACGTATTATTGTGGCTAAGATAGACACGAAGCCCATGCCTACTACAGTAGTACAAGTTTATGTGCCAACTAGCTCTGCAGATGATGAAGAAATTGAAGAAATGTATGATGAGATAAAAGAAATTATTCAGGTAGTGAAGGGAGACGAAAATTTAATAGTCATGGGTGACTGGAATTCCACAAGAGGAAAAAGGAGAGAAGGAAACATAGCAGGTGAAGATGGATTGGGGCTAAGAAATGAAAGAGGATGCAGTCTGTTAGAATTTTGCACAGAGCATAACTTAATCATAGCTAACACTTGGTTCAAGAATCATAAAATAAGGTTGTATGCATGGAAGAATCCTGGATTTACTAATAGGTATCAGATAGATTGTATAATGGTAAGACAGAGATTTAGGAACCAGGTTTTAAATTGTAGGACAATTCCAGGGCAGATGTGGACTCTGACCACAATCTACTGGTTATGAACTGTAGATTAAAACTGAAGAAATTGCAAAAAGGTGGGAATTTAAGGAGATGGGACCTGGATAAACTGACTAAACCAGAGGTTGTACAGAGTTCCGGGACAGCATAAGGAAACAATTGACAGGAATGGGGGAAAGAAATACAGTAGAAGACGAATGGGGAGCTCTGAGGGATGAAGTAGTGAATGCAGCAGAGGATCAAGTAGGTAAAAAGACAAGGGCTAGTAGAAATCCCTGGGTAACAGAAGAAATATTGAATTTAATTCATGAAAGGAGAAAATATAAAAATGCAGTTAATGAATCAGGCAAAAAGGAATACAAACGTCTCAAAAGTGAGATCGACAGGAAGTGCAAAATGGCTCAGCAGGGATGGCTAGAGCACAAATGTAAGGATGTAGAGGCTTATCTCACTAGGGGTAAGATAGATACTGCCTACAGGAAAATTAAAGAGGCCTTTGGAGATAAGAGAACCACTTGTATGAACATCAAGAGCTCAGATGGAAACCCAGTTCTAAGCAAAGAAGGGAAAGCAGAAAGGTGGAAGGAGTATATAGAGGGTCTGTACAAGGGCGATGTACTTGAGGACAATATTATGGAAATGGAAGAGGATGTAGATGAAGATGAAATGGGAGATACGATACTGCGTGAAGAGTTTGACAGAGCACTGAAAGACCTGAGTCGAAACAAGGCCCCGGGAGTAGACAACATTCCATTAGAACTACTGACGGCCTTGGCAGAGCCAGTCCTGACAAAACTCTTCCATCTGGTGAGCAAGATGTACGAGACAGGCGAAATACCCTCAGACTTCAAGAAGGAAGCAGGTGTTGACAGATGTGAAAATTAACGAACAATGAGTTTAATAAGTCACAGCTGCAAAATACGAACGCGAATTATTTACAGACGAATGGAAGAACTGGTAGAATCCGACCTCGTGGAAGATCAGTTTGGATTACGTAGAAATGTTGGAACACGTGAGGCAATACTGACCTTACGACTTACCTTAGAAGAAAGATTAAGGAAAGGCAAATGTACGTTTCTAGCATTTGTAGACTTAGAGAAAGCTTTTGACAATGTTGACTGGAATACTCTCTTTCAAATTCTAAAGGTGGCAGGGGTGAAATACAGAGAGTGAAAGGCTATTTACAAATTGTACAGAAACCAGGTGGCAGTCATAAGAGTCGAGGGACATGAAAGGGAAGCAGTGGTTGGGAAGGGAGTAAGACAGAGTTGTAGCCTCTCCCCGATGTTATTCAATCTGTATATTGAGCAAGCAGTAAAGGAAACAAAAGAAAAATTCGGAGTAGGTATTAAAATCCATGGAGAAGAAATAAAAACTTTGAGGCTCGCCGATGACATTGTAATTCTGTCAGAGACAGACAACGAGGATAATGCAATGTAGTCGAATTATGTAGGGTGATGCTGAGGGAATTAGGTTAGGAAATGAGACACTTAAAGTGGTAAAGGAGTTTTGCTATTTGAGGAGCAAAATAACGGATGATGGTCGAAGTACAGAGGATATAAAATGTAGACTGGCAATAGCAAGGAAAGCGTTTCTGAGGAAGAGAAACTTGTTAACATCGAGTATAGATTTAAGTGTCAGGTAGTCGTTTCTGAAAGTATTTGTATGGAGTGTAGCCATGTATGGAAGTGAAACATGGACGATAAATGGTTTGGACAAGAAGAGAATAGAAGCTTTCGAAATGTGGTGCTACAGAAGAATGCTGAAGATTAGGTGGGTAGATCACATAACTAATGTGGAAGTAGTGAATAAGATTGAGGAGAAGAAAAGTTTGTGGCCCAACTTGACCAGAAGAAGGGATCGGTTGGTAGGACATGTTCTGAGGCATCAAGGTATCACCAAATTAGTATTGTTGGGCAGCGTGGAGGGTAAAAATCGTAGAGGGAGACAAAGAGGTGAATACACTAAGCAGATTCAGAAGGCTGTAGGTTGCAGTAGGTACTGGGAGATGAAGGAGCTTGCACAGGATAGAGTAGCATGAAGAGCTGCATCAAACCAGTCTCAGGAGTGAAGACCACAACAACAACAACATGTCATAAGGAGCGACTGGAAATCGTCTACTTACAGCATGATTAAGATAACGTGTGCCTCTGGCCAGTTTACCAGTGACACCACGACGACATGCGTGAATGGCTATTCCGGTGCCGTGAAAGAGTTAGCTGAAGAGTGAAATGGCGCTGAACTGTCTTCCGTGATGACAGTAAGTTCTGTCTATGTGAGTCATGGTGCGCTGGTTACTCCAGAGTGCATTCGCCCGGAACACAAAGCTGGGGGCTATCAGTTACTACTCGCGTTAAGATTTGGTGTTTCTACAGAGCAAAGAAACAAGGGTCCTTTACATTGCACAGTCTGTTACCCCAATGCTACCGTTATATTATGGACAGGAAAACAGATGTGGGCTTTCAGCATGACAATGAAAGCCAGCATATTGCTGCTGCGAAGTTACGTATTCTTCGTGGTGTGCAAGATAACCAGATTTCCAACCACTTGAACACTTAAGGGGAAGTTTGCAGCGGGAACTTTCTCGTACTCCGGAGCTTGCAAGACCAACTGCCGAATTGCAACAAAAGGGGCAAGATGCACCTTTATCATCATTTTTGAGCGAGGATGTGCGTCTACATTCCCAGCAGAAGGGGGGAGGCTGGCTCAAATGGCTCTGAGCACTATGGGACTCAACTGCTGTGGTCATAAGTCCCCTAGAACTTAGAACTACTTAAACCTAACTAACCTAAGGACAGCACACAACACCCAGCCATCACGAGGCAGAGAAAATCCCTGACCTCGCCGGGAATCGAACCCGGGAACCCGGGCGTGGGAAGCGAGAACGCTACCGCACGACCACGAGATGCGGGCAAGGGGGGAGGGTCTGCAAATGCTCCGAGAACAAGGTCGTTTGCAGGGACAGCCGTGTTTCGCAAAATTCATGTTTACGGAACCCATGTTGACTTTTACAGAGGAGATTTTCTATCTCCAATACAGGGATGGTTCTTTTGAAATGGTACGGCCGAATTCCTTACGCATCCTTCCCTATACCGACGGGACCCATGACCTCGCTGTCTGGTCTCCTTCCTCAAAGAAACCAACCAACCGAGCATTTCCAGTAACGTCATGTCAAACTTAGGATGCTACCACCAGCCATCATGGTGGAAATGGCACACCATTCCAATATACAGGTGAATTCCAAGCAGTCTCTCCATCAGCCACAGTTAATCTTCACTGAGCAACTGAATGGACGATCTTGTGGAAATCACAGGTGGGGTAAAGGAAGTAGTACTTCCATCTTGAGAAGCATAATATTCCAATCTCCGCAAGAATAGAAGAAAAAAACCGGACAGTTGCCAGCAGTACTCGCGGTCTAAGGGTTGTATACAAACGTAATTATTTATATAGATAACAATGATGATTTCGTGTGGCTCAACTGCCTGGTGCAAGTCTCTATTGAACGCAACTTCGGCGACATGCGTTGTGCCTATCCTACCCCAGTTATCCTACTGGGGAAATGGGGCCTACAGTTTAATGTGGAATTCGAAACACGTTTTGTTTCTGGCGACTCGTCATTGAGAGATTAAAACTAAGACTGAAAAATTCATTGGATTCGATCCCCCAAACCTCTCGGTTTCCAGGGACGCGCTTCACCCTTTCCTTTCTGTGAGACCACCAGGCCCAAAACGTACTGAGGTAGTGCACCGAAGGGTTTTACTGAGCGAGCTAGCGAATATCAAAATATGCGACATATATGGCCGTATCTTTTCATTGCGTTGATTTAGAAACGTAAATTATTTACAGCACCTAGGGACCGTAGTACGTGACATAAATTTCAACTTGGTACCTTGTGAGGTAACGGGCGAGAGAAAAAGGGGTATTACCATACGTACGGACAGACAGATGGATATGAAATGGCAAAACAAAAATATATTGTTATGTCATATAATTACGGTTTATCCTGTACTTGTACTGTGAAATCTTGCTTCCTGTCAAATATCGTGATTTTACGTCAACGGGAGGTGCCCTATGGGTTTTGACGAGTCCATATGCGAGTATCGAAATGTGGGACATAAATGGACGCATCTTTTGATTACGTTGAAGTAAAAGCTTAAATTTTTCACATCGTCAAGGGACCGACTAACTTCGTAGGTGACAAAAATATCAACTTGATATTCCTAAAAAAAGATATCTTAACAGTCGAACGGAGAGAGAGACAAACACACAAGGGGATCCTACAACAGTTGCGTTTTTACCGGCTCGGTTATGGAACCCTAAAAATGATATTTTAAGGACTATTTGATCTCATCACACATATTTACCTTCCACACATCTACATTAATAATTTGTCAGCATTTTACGCGAGTTCTGTGGTCTTAGATTACTCTTCGTAAATTAATGGATCTGAGCACTATGGGACTTAACTTCAGAGGTCATCAGTCCCCTAGAACTTAGAACTACTTAAACCTAACTAACCTAAGGACATCACACACATCCATCCCGAGGCAGGATTCAAACCTGCGACCATAGCGGTGGCGCGGTTCCAGACTGTAGCGCCATGAACCGCTCGGCCACCACGGCCGGCTATAAATTAATAACTTCATTAAAGACTTTATAGACGGTATCAATGTTCGACAATAACATTTACTTAATAGTTCGTTGTGAACAGGCTTTCAGATTTCTAGGCCAACTTATCACTTAACGAATAATTTAATAAATATTAGAGTGATATTAAAGTTCTCAATGTGTCTATGTTTTTCAAAGTATGGACGGAAAATTCCATAAATAATAATAATAAGTCTATATTTAATTTTTTTGTGGGGAGTGAAAATTGTGGAGAGACCAAGGGATCAATACAGCACTTTGGTTCAAACGGATGGAAGCAGGACGGTAGTTAGTCGGCGATGAAAAGGCTTGCATGGGATAGGGTAGCGTGGAGAGCCGCATCAAACCAATCTTCCTGCTGAAGACGACAACAACAAAATATTTAAAGAATGTTGGTGTGACGACACGCCATTACCGTTCTGCACCCGGGTACACCATCATATATTGTACTGAAGCAGTTAGAAAGCAGGCTTGGTTAAAAAGAAGGATAATAGATGCGAGTGCGCAGCGCATAATTAGTTACTAGCTCCGAAACGCTAGTAATTTATCAGCAGCCTTACTGAAGTTTGTTCGTGCAACTCCGTCTTCGGGCATTACACAGGACAATGATGGATTTTTACGATTTTCGACTGTAATATTTCACTAGCGGACGCCGTAATGCGATATCAGGATTACCTTCATTAAAGCAAATATCTTGCTCCCAAACTGGCAGCCTAGAGTAATCTTCAGCGTTGTCTGGATAGAGGCTACCAGGACGGCAAGAGACAGGTCATTTATCTTTGCGAGCCGGGGCTGCTAATTAACTCATCCTGTCCGGAATAATCAGCACTAATCGTTAATGATCAGAGATTAAATTAGAATCTGATAATGAGTCTGAGGGAGTAATTAACGAATACCCGGCAAGAAATCATTAGCATCTTCTAGATTCTTCGATGGCACGTGGAGTTATGACTTTGTTCGTCTCCGCTAACTTTCAACTGGCGTCAAATAGTAACGTTTTAAGATCACGTTAGTTCCGTCTTGGCATGACGTTCATATGCTTACAGTCGACTACTAATTAGTTTAAGAGTATCACTGAAGCAATTTTAATTCTGTTTAAAAGAAACGTTTCCAGTGAGAAATAATACATGTTACTGATGACTTAAACGCTCCTCTATGTCCATAAGCATATTATTGGTTGTGTTCCTTAGAGCATCGTAAGACCTTCTTAACATCCGAACAAGAGTCCGTAAAAAGTCATAGGAAAGCGATATACTCACATACAGATGGAACTACTCTTGCGTTGACAAAGTATAAAACGGCAGTGGATTAGCGTAAGTCGTTTGTACTAAGGTGATTAACTTGAAAAGTTTTCCGGCGTGGTTGTGGTCGCACGACGAGATTTAATAGACTTTGAACGCGGAATGGTAACTGGAGCTAGACACATGGGGCATTCCATTTCGGAAATCGTTAGGGACTTCCATAATACGAGATCCAGAGTGTCAAGAACCTGCCGAGATTGCCAAATTTCAGGCATTACCCATCACCGCAGAGAACGCCGTGGCCGACGTCCTTCACTTAACACCGAGAGCAGCAGTATTTACTTAGAATTGCCACTGCTAGCAGACAAGAAACACTGCGTGGAAGAACCACAGAAATCGATGCAGGACGTACCACTAACGAATCCCTTTGGACAGTGCTGCAAAATGTTTCGTTATTGGGGTATGGTAGCAGATGACCAACGCGAGTGAGTTCGCTGACAGCACGACATCTCCTGAAGCGTCTCCTCTGGGCTCGTGACAATATGTGTTGGACCCTAGGCAACTGGAAAACCGTGGCCTGGTGAGAGGAGTCCCGGTTTCAGTGAGCGAGAGCTGATGGCATGGGTCGAGTGTGGTGCAGACCCCACGAAGCCATAGGCTGATGTTAATAAAGTACCGTACAAGCTGGTGGTGGCTCCATCATGGTGTGGGCTTTGTTTAAATAGAATAGACTGGCTTCTTTGGTCCAAATGAACCGATCATTGTTTGGAAATGGTAATGTCAGCTAGTTGGAGAACACCTGCAGTCATTCATGGACTTCGTATTCCCAAACAACGATTGATTTTTTGTGGATGAGAATGCATGGGACCACATGCAATATTGCACCGGCAATTGTTTCGTAATTATGGACGATTATAAAAGCAGCGTGGCTCAGTATTTCTGCAGGGGATTTCCATCGAGTTGCTGAGTTCACGCCAATCTATCTGCTTCATTAGTCCTCATCCCGTGACTTTTGTCACCTCATTGAACAAATACCAACAGGTAATCTGATCTGAGTCAGGTGACTAGGGTTTATATTTTCCGACAGTAGTTCACTTCCAGTAACTGCAGGTAGAAAGTGTTTACATGCAAGTTGGTCCTGATAGTTCCTAGGTTAAGCGCACGTAAGCCAGTTCAACTGGTCGGCGAGTTGGTAGGCATTCTGAGGCTACCTCACCTTGACTGTCCTCCGCGGCTCTTCCAATCCTAGGCAGTGGGAATGAAATGTACTTCCGCCACGTATGCGGACGCGGTAAGTATTAAAGGACCACAGAAATTTAAATTCATTTGTTATCCAGTATTCGACTGTTTAAGGCGTCGATGACGTTTCTTCTTGCAGGAGGTCACCGTTGTGTTTGAGCCTGGGGAATGTGGGAGTATGTCACTACCGTAATAAGAAAGAAGTATGGAGTATAATAAATATTGATATACTCTGAGATTAAAATTAAGAAAATCACAATATTTACCAGATGACATGCTTCACAGATCTTACACAGAGCACATGAACCACAACAGCAACTGAGTACACTCCAGTTAAATCAAGTCTGAAAGAGAGTACTGAACCAAAAGTACAGAGCAAGGTGACAAAAGAGAGAGACGGGGGAATCCGATTAATCTTACCAGGTAAGTTCTTGCTTTGACAAGATTCTTGCATTGGCTGGGCGAACGAACTGGCGTGCGCACGTGAGTGACATTGCAGTGTTCTGTTCACAGTGGTGAAATGTTAAAATGTTACTAAAAGCAAGGCGTTATGTGCCTATTGTAAGATGGGTTTGCAAAGATGACGAGGCTTCAGTGCTGATCCATCTCGAAGCTGAATGGGTACGACGCGGAACTGGTTAGACCCTTTACGACTTACAGGCGCAACACACTAGTAAATCTCCGACATGCAAACTATGTGGTAACACAGCGGTCAAGTACACTTATTGAGACGTAGGAGTTGACCATGTATTTTTGAAGACAGTGATTTCCTACTCATGCTCAGCTGGAAAGGAAGTTATCACTGTATCTGTACAGCTCAGCTAGGAAGAAGAACGACCACTTAAAATCGTTTTTAACGGTTGCAACTCTTTTGAGCAAATTATTAACATGCCTCAAAATGACCGCAACCTAAATCTTTTTCTAGATTTTGGTTCCTCAATATATCGGTATATATCAGCATATCCATCATCTGATTGACTGTTTATTGCTTCCAACTGGAATGCTCCCTTTCGTACTTTAGCGCCGTCGCCAATGTACTCGTCATGCCATGTGGCTGTCCCGTGAGCCTACGTTCTGTTGCAGCTCGAAAGATGACACGCCTTGCTAAGATATGCTAAAAAACTCCAGTGCAGAAGTTAAAAATTGCGAATTAGATAACAGCCGCTTCTATACAAATCACAAAGGAACGGAGACAACAGCGTTAGACTATTAACAGCTTATAAACTTCCTGTTGACGCCCACCGGTGGGTGGAACAGAGTTCAAAATGGTTTAAATGGCTCTAAGCACTATGGGACATAACATCTGCGGTCATCAGTCCCCTAGAACTTAGAACTACTTAAACCTAACTAACCTAAGAACATCACACACATCCAGGCCCGAGGCAGGATTCGAACCTACGACCTTAGTAGTCGCGCGGCTCCGGACTGAAGAACCTAGAACAGCTCGACCATAGGGGCCGGCTGGAACAGACTAAATACATACTTTGTTGTGAGTTATCGTGTACTGTAGTACCAGCTGACAAACCTGGAATTGTCTGAGTATTCATTTTGCTAATTTTGTGTTACGAACGTACAGTTTCCGTATCTTGGACGCAGCTGCTTCGTGTATGTACACGTCTTTGTGGTAACGTTTCTTCATAGCTATATAGACGGCAATTGTGTTCGGCCACAGCCGTTTGCCCTTCGCGGTTGAAAGCTGACGAAAGCGCAGCCAGGTGTTAAGAATTTCGGTCAGCTGACTCGACTGTAGGAGTATCTTAGTAATAAAGAATAAATGTATTAAAACATCATGCATCATGCAGCATTTTTTCACACATCTCAGTGTTTAAGATAGCATATCTCTTGAACAATATGTTGCACTATGATATATTTGTGCCATATGTGGGTACTGTCTGCGAACTATGATACGAAGAGAGTTGTTAGAAGAAGTGAAAAATTAAAACGTCATGCTTGAAGCTACAATTTTTCACGCATCTCAGTGTTTAAGACAGCATAGCTCTTGATCTACATGTCATACAATACTATAATTTTGTAGGTACAATCAGCGGCATATGTGAATACTGTTTGCGAAATGTGTTGCGAGTATGGGTAGTAGCAAAGAAGTTATAAATTTAAACTTTAAACACAATCCGGCAGCTTTTCAAGCGCTCGGTGTTTATAACGTCATATATTCTGAACTATGTGTGGTACCATGGTATAATTTTGTATGTGCATTTAATCGTATATGTGAATACTGACTTTGACGCTGATTGTGAAGGGAATTAGTAGCACGAAAGTAACAAATTTAATGTCACTCATGACCTTGCAGTATTTCAGGTATGTCATTGTTTGTGACGTCATATCTCCCGAACTGTGCTTGGTAGGTGGTTCTTACCACCACAGCGATTGTTGCCTGACAGTAAGGGATATGTGTCCAAGTCTGGTTGAAACCGGCCCAATGGATTAGGAAGAGAGGAAGAGATGTGGAACGTACGTACGCGCTCGCGTGCACTCACGCACACACACACACACACACACACACACACACACACACACACACACACAATTTTTATAAGGATATGGAGACACATGTACACGACTTATTCGTATGGTTCGGCATATCCCTAACTTCCGCCTAATAGCGTAGGATACACAAACAGTTAAACTGTAGCAGCACACAGAAACAAAGTTCACACGTTTCACAGACAGACGGTGCATACGACATCGCTCGATTAGGTTAACTGACGATTGTTGAGACAGGAGGGACATCCAGCCACAAATTAAAATGAAATAAATTTGCCAAATCATGAAAATAGTTGATCTTGTACGAGAAGATTTAGATAGCTCCTTAGGGGGTCGTTTTCCTGCATATACGTTTTTATTTCCAAATAAGCAATTTATTTCAGTATTTAACGATTTACTAATTTCGCCCCATTGTGCATTATAAAGCTATATTATAATGTACACTGTAATTCATTGTAATGCATACAGATTTTATGTTCCACACATCTGTGTGGAGAGGCTACACGTCATGGCGTCACTAATAAGACCTTCGCACAATCATGGTAGATTTGGGCACTGCTATTTCAGACATGAAGCCTATACCTCATAAAAATAAAAACTGAGACCCTTATTGGTGTTTTGTATCTGTGACGGCATACCACATTCCATATTAATTACAATATTTTCCTGTGATGTAGCATGCTAATGCGCAAGAGAACAAGGTTAGCTAATTACTAAATAATTAAATGAAGTGTTTTTTAAATGAAACGGCCTGTGCAGGAGAATGGTTTCTAACAACACGTCATACAGCCGATACGTCGTGCGCATTATTATGTAAAAAGCTTCACACTTGATACAGTAAAGCACAATAAAAATTTAAATTATTAAAACAAAAAGAAAGACGACAAATGTTCGTAGATTTGCTCTGACGCTGTACATTCTAATAAACACGCAAGTAGTATCCACAGGGCTCAGAATGCAATTTGTCGTTATTATATGATATAGACCATTAACGGACAGTGACACAATGAACCAGCTGATAATCAAGTAAAGTGCGACCCCCACTATGATGCATTTTCCATTAAAGATGTACGACAAAATTGTGGATAAAAGTTTTCTTAGACTTTTTTGGATTGTGTAAGGGATCCGTTATCCCACGAACATAGAATCTAGTATCTGACACTCAGGTCGATAGTACACAGGAGTCGATTGTCGAGAGCTGCAGGAGGCAGTGAGACGAGTGTCGAGTGAGAAGTAGCACTGGAGTGTGTCGAGTGACAAGTGGTGCGGGAGAGACGGGCAAGAATGGTGGTGGAGTGAGTTGTAAACGGTAAAATTCACCGGAGTACGAGGAGTCAGCACGTCCCCCTGATCTCCGTGGGGTTGACCCTCACGAATACCGATTCGCGAGTGATATGAAACAGAAAGTGACAAGTGCCGGATTACGTGTTCCGCGTCGGGCAGCAACAATCATGGATTGCAGTGAGGATTGTTGTGAATGTTAACCATCAGCATTGCGTGTGACGAAGTACTGAAAATCAGCAACCAATAAAAAGATATAACCGTAATTAGACGTGTAAGGCGAAGGTAGCAACTGCCTCATAATTTGTGTGTTAGTAGGAAATATATATAAGTTTGTACATCGCAACTTCTATGGTCCTTAATAATAGACAAACATTCAATCATTCCACTATTCAGTTGCAAAACAGCCGCACTCGGTTGAAATACCCCCGAAACCACAGCAGAAAAATAGCCTTTCATCCATTAAGCACACGGTCATACTATCATAATAATTAACTGTTTGGCGGCTTTGATAAATTACACAAAATCCAGTAAAGGAATTAAACGGGGGTGTTTCAGTTGTATACAGCAAAGTTCCTTGCCACTTCCAGTTTTGGCAAACAAGCTTCGGGGCAACTTTTTTTTTTTGGTCATCAGTCCACTGACTGGTTTGACGCGGCCTGCCACGAATTCCTTTCCTGTGCTAACCTCTTCATCTCAGAGTAGCACTTGCAACCTACGTCCTCAATTATTTGCTTGACGTATTCCAATCTCTGTCTTCCTCTACAGTTTTTGCCCTCTGCAGCTCCCTCTAGTACCATGGAAGTCATTCCCTCATGTCTTAGCAGATGTCCTATCATCCTGTCCCTTCTCCCTATCACTGTTTTCCACATATTCCTTTCCTCTCCGATTCTGCGTAGAACCTCCTCATTCCTTACCTTATCGGTCCACCTAATTCGTCTATAGCACCACATCTCAAATGCTTCGATTCTCTTCTGTTCCGGTTTTCCCACAGTCCATGTTTCACTACCATACAATGCTGTACTCCAGACGTACATCCTCAGAAATTTCGTCCTCAAATTAAGACCGGTATTTGATATTAGTAGACTTCTCTTGGCCAGAAATGCCTTTTTTGCCATAGCAAGTCTGCTTTTGATGTCCTCCTTGCTCCGTCCGTCATTGGTTATTTTACTGCCTAGGTAGCAGAATTCCTTAACTTCATTGACTTCGTGACCATCAATCCTGATGTTAAGTTTCTCGCTGTTCTCATTTCTGCTACTTCTCATTACCTTCGTCTTTCTCCGATTTACTCTCAAACCATACTGTGTACTCATTACACTGTTCATTCCGTTCAGCATATCATTTAATTCTTCTTCACTTTCACTCAGGATAGCAATGTCATCAGCGAATCGTATCATTGATATCCTTTCACCTTGTATTTTAATTCCACTCCTGAACCTTTCTTTTATTTCCATCATTGCTTCCTCGATGTACAGATTGAAGAGTAGGGGCGAAAGGCTACAGCCTTGTCTTACACCCTTCTTAATACGAGCACTTCGTTCTTGATCGTCCACTCTTATTATTCCCTCTTGGTTGTTGTACATATTGTATATGAGCCATCTCTCCCTATAGCTTATCCCCACTTTTTTCAGAATCTCGAACAGCTTGCACCATTTTATATTGTCGAACGCTTTTTCCAGGTCGACAAATCCTATGAAAGTGTCTTGATTTTTATTTAGCCTTGCTTCCATTATTAGCCGTAACGTCAGAATTGCCTCTATCGTCCCTTCACTTTTCCTAAAGCCAAACTGATCGTCACTTAGCGCATTCTCAATTTTGTTTTCCATTCTTCTGTATATTATTCTTGTAAGCAGCTTCGATGCATGAGCTGTTAAGCTGATTGTGTGATAATTCTCGCACTTGTCAGCTCTTGCCGTCTTCGGAATTGTGTGGATGATGCTTTTCCAAAAGTCAGATGGTATATCGCCAGACTCATATATTCTACACACCAACGTCAATAGTCGTTTTGTTGCCACTTCCCCCAATGATTTTAGAAATTCTGATGGAATGTTATGTATACCTTCTGCCTTATTTGACCGTAATTCCTCCAAAGCTCTTTTAAATTACGATTCTAATACTGGATCCCCTATCTCTTCTAAATCGACTCCTGTTTCTTCTTCTACCACATCAGACAAATGTTCACCCTCATAGAGGCTTTCAATGTATTCTTTCCACCTATCTGCTCTCTCCTCTGCATTTAACACTGGAATTCCCGTTTCACTCTTAATGTTACCACCGTTGCTTTTAATGTCACCAAAGGTTGTTTTGACTTTCCTGTATGCTGAGCCTGTCCTTCTGACAAACATATCTTTTTCGATGTCTTCACATTTTTCCTGCAGCCATTTCTTCTTAGCTTCCCTGCACTTCCTATTTATTTCATTCCTCAGCGACTTGTATTTCTGTATTCCTGATTTTCCCGGAACATACTTGTACTTCCTCCTTCCATCAATCAACAGAAGTATTTCTTCTGTTACCCATGGTTTCTTCGCAGCTACCTTTTTTGTACCTATGTTTTCCTTCCCAACTTCTGTGATGGCCCTTTTTAGAGATGTTCATTCCTCTTCAACTGTACTGCCTACTGCGCTATTCGTTATTGCTGTATCTATAGCGTTAGAGAACTTCAGACGTATCTCGTCATTCCTTAGTACTTCCGTATCCCACTTCTTTGCGTATTGATTCTTCCTGACTAATGTCTTGAACTTCAGCCTACTCTTCATCACTACTATATTGTGATCTGAGTCTATATCTGCACCTGGGTACGCCTTACAATCCAGTATCTGATTTCGGAATCTCTGTCTGACCATGATGTAATCTAATTGAAATCTTCCCCTATCTCCCGGCCCTTTCCAAGTATACCTCCTCCTCTTGTGATTCTTGAACAGGGTATTCGCTATTACTAGCTGAAACTTGTTACAGAACTTAATTAGTCTTTCTCCTCTTTCATTCCTAGTCTCAAGCCCATATTGTCCTGTAACCTTTTCTTCTACTCCTTCCCCTACAACTGCATTCCATTCGCCCATGACTATTAGATTTTCGTCCCCCTTTACATACTGCATTACCCTTTCAATATCCTCATACACTTTCTCTATCTGTTCATCTTCAGCTTGCGACGTCGGCATGTATACCTGAACTATCGTTGTCGGTGTTGGTCTGCTGTCGATTCTGATTAGAACAACCCGGTTACTGAACTGTTCACAGTAACACACCCTCTGACCTACCTTCCTATTCAGAACGAATCCTGCACCTGTAACGAAAATCGCAACCAGTGGCGGAAACATTATGCTGAGATTACGTCTGACTTGTACTCTGGTGACTGATGTGAAAAGCTTTCCGACGTGATTACGACAGCACGAAGGGAATTAACATACTTTGAAAACGGAGTGGTAGCTGGAGCTACAGGCGTGGGACATTCCATTTTGTAAATCGCTAGGGATCCAATATTCGTTAGTCAATTCAATATTCCGAAATCCACGGTGGCAAAAGTATGCCGAGAATGCCACATTTCAGGCATTGCCCTCACCATGGACAACGCAGTGACCGACAGCTTTCACTTAACGACCGAAAGCAGTGGTGTTTGCGTATAGTTATCAGCAGTAACAGACAAGCAAACTGCGTGAAATAATCGCGGAAACTATTTTGGAAAGTACGACGAACGTATTCGTTAAGCCAGTGCGGCAAAATTTGGAGTTAATGGGCTATGGCAGCAGACGACCAACGAGAATTATTTTTCTAACAGAACGACATCGCCTGAAGCGCTTCTTCTGGGCCCGTGAGCATATCGCTTGGATTCTAGTGGAAAGCCGTGGCCTGGTCAGATGTGCCCGATTCAGTTGGTAAGTGTTGATGGTAAGGTCCGAGAATGGCGCAGACTCCACGAAGTCATGTATTCAAGTTGTCAACAAGGCACTGTACAAGCCGTTGGTGGCTCCATAATGATGTGGGATATCTTTAGCTTTAATGGACTTGGTCCTCTGGTCCTATTGAACCGATCATTTATTGGAAATGGTTATGTTCGGCTACTTGGAGACCATTTGCAACCTTTCATTGACTTGATGTTCCCAAACAACGATCGAATTTGTACATGTCAATGCGCCATGTCACTGGGCCACAATCGTTCGCGATTGTTTTGAAGAACGTTCTGGACAATTCGAGCGAATGATTTGGCCACCCAGATCGCCCTACGTGAATTCCATCGAACATTTATAGGACGTAATTGAGAGGTCAGTTTGTGCACAAAATCCTGTTCCGTCAACACTTTCACATTTATGGACGGCTATAGAAGCAGCGTAGCTCAGTATTTCTGCAGGAGATTTCCAACGCCTTGGTGAGTTCATGCGACGTCGGGCTGCTGCAGTACGCCGGGCAAAAGGAAGTCCAACACTATATTACGAGGTATTGTATAACTTTGTCCACTTTAGTGTAGATGTCACTGTTGGCATCTCGGCGCGTTTAGTCATTCACTGGGAGATTCCGATTGCTAAGCGATCCACGGAGAAGTAATTTTCATACACTTTACAGAAAACATTCTTAGTTGGATATCATGCCATTATTATTCATTGAACTGCAATACCTCGAGGTGTAAAATGTGGTTTACGTAAACGATTTCTAAGTAGCTTTGAAACGTCCCCTTTGAACAATTTATACATGACTGTGTTTAAACTGACACACAATATGTTTTTAGCGCAACGCAATCTGACTATCAAAGATCCCTGCAAAAGAATGGCCCTGAGTAACTTTAACCTATACCTTTCACAAATCACTTACCTCACAAAAATCTTCGTTACTCGAACTACTGCAATACAGCGAGCGCCACTACTGCCAGCTAAATAAAAGATTCAAACTACTGAAGGCACTAACTACTAATAGGGATAGTTCGCAAATGAAAGATATTAATAGAGAACAAACAATGTATTTACCTTAATATCATCACAAGTCATAATATATGTAATTTCAAAACTCCGCCATCTCTCTCCTCACATCCACCACTGCTGGCGGCTCACCTCTAACTGCGCAACGCTACGCGCTGTTCACATCCAGCTATAGCAGTTCATGACAACAATGGCAGACAACAATGCAAACTAGCCACAGACTGCACACAGCACAGCCAGTGATTTTCATACAGAGCGCTACGTAACGTTGCCAATAACAAAACATAAACAGCAAACTTACATAAAGAAAACATAAACAGCCTACTTACATAAAGAAAACATAAACAGCCTACTTACATAAAGAAAACATAAACAGCCTACTTACATAGCCCCCATGCTCCCCACAAAAAATTTTACAAATTTTTTTGGCCAGTGGCCAATACAGATTTGAAAAATTTTTTCATAATTACAGTAAGAAAGATATCAAATGCACACACTGATTAATACAATGTTGGTCAAAAGCTAAAATTTTCTCACAGTCCATAAAGACAGTCCTGATCATTCACCAAAGTAAAACTGCCGTTTCTTTTATCAAAGTCTGAGCAGTAAAAGACAATGCACACGGAAGTAGTGGATGTCCATGCAGTCTTGAAGAAGTAGTGTTGTCCTTCCAACAGAAAGACAGTGCTGACTCTTGACATGCTGACAGGTAATGGGCCACAACAGAGCAAACCCACAGCAGAGTCATTCGAAGTTCTGACGAATATTGGTAGGTAGGTCATCACAGAGCAGACCCACTGTAGTCCTGGTAGAGATTGTGGTATTGGTGGGCCACCAGAGATGCAGACCCACTGTAGTCCTTGTAGAGATGGCCAGCAGCCATCTGCTGTGACTGTGCAGGTGCACAATCACCATTGAAGAGTCTTGCGGATAATAGAGCAAGTCCATAACCACCACTTGTGCACTCACAAAGTTTTTGGAATTGTCCTTAGAACCAGCAATGCTGTTATCCAGTCCCTTGCTGAATTAGTAACACACATGCAAACACTAACAGTCCCTACTTCTCACATATTGTCCACATATTATGACCAACAGAAAAGTGTGCAGTGAAATGGAACTTATAAGTTAATAATATGATGAACTGGTGTCAATCACAATATTATAACATGAGAATACAACTACAAAGGTACAAAATACATCATTAAAAACATAACAATACAGATAACATTTGTAGTACAGGCTTTACAACAGAATTGAAATAAACATATACATCAGTGTTACAGGAATTATGACATGAGTACAAAAATAAAAGATCAGAATCACTTTCGAAACATCAACTTCACACATGAGCATTAAAACAGAACAGAATACATAATGTCTAAACATCTTTACAAAGAAAATCCCATATTATTAATGCAAAGTGTATTTGAGGATAACAGTATTCCTCATCATAGTGAATGTAGCTGAGTATTAGAAAAATTCTACAACATAAGTCTTATCAGATAAAGATATAAAGACAGGAAAAACACCAATACACTAGGGTACACAAACATATAGCAGAATAACACAAAAGGAAAGGACAGGGTTAGTTTTACTGCAGTATTTTGCATGGAGATCTCCCTTCGTTCATCATTATTCCCAAAAGTCCTATATAAGCTTGCTTTCTGTATTCTGTTCACATCCTCTGTCAAAAATAGTTTTTCTCCACTGTACAGTATCCTTTTTTTTTTTTTTGCCCAAACCATTTTCATATAGCTTCTCAATACCTTTCTTCCAAGTCAACATAGTTAGTTTCTTATATAGTCTACCCCTCTTAAGCTAACTTAAATCTACTGAGCTCAGATATATAATAGGGACGAGGCAATGCAGCAGCACATAAAGCAATTAATACAAACATAAACGACAAAAAATTTAAATAGGTAAAGCAATTGCAGCACTACAACTAATATGAGCCAATGTGTAGCAACAAAAAATAAATCAGTAGTAAATCTAGCTTAACAGAGTAATACAAAGTGAAATTCAGTAACACTATGCCTGGCAAACAGCAGCAACTTATACCTAAACATGACATAGCTCAAGCAGAAAAAATATTACAGTAAAAACAACAATGCAGATAAGGGAAATGTATATTCACATCTTAATGTCTATGTAATTAAAGTGGTGCACCACAACAACTTATTGTAAAAAGAAATATTACCATGTACTTGAAAAGAAAATTATGTGTTACTGTTACTAGTTCCTTCTTATTGTTCTTTCCTTTCCAAGTGCTCCCTTTTTAAAGAATGTGGGTCATAAAATAATTATTTAATAGATCTGTTGACAGGAAGTGTTCACATTAGCAAATGCATTTCATTTTATAAAAGCAATGCTGCAACACAGCTGGAAACCAGATATCAAATGAAATAAGCAACTATGAAAAGCAAAGCATAAAAATATCATTCAGTAGTCATGTGACATTTCATAAGTTAGTAGAAATTCTCTCAACTCTCATAGAAAGACGCTTGTCATAATCAGGTGTGCAGATGTAAAAATATTTCTTGTCATTTTATTAGGCATTTCAGTAAATATCATAAATTAAGAGCTCCACAGTGGTATCATATATTTTTAATTTCGACCAAGTCGTTTTTACGATGCTTTCTAGAAACGAATGTCATTAGCGAACGTATAGGCCTCCTTTTTTTTCTGCCTGTGCTCCCAGAAGGGCACACCCTAATGGCTTGTTCTCCAGGTGTCTGACACAGCTGTGTGCCGATGACGCACGTGCAGGTGGTCACTTAACATTCTTATGGAAATATTTACGACATTTTTCCGCTACAGAGACAGTCTCATATACAAAATTTCACGGGTCGAAAATTTGCGTTGCAAATGTGTAGAAACCAAATCTTATGAATATAACAGTGTCCAAGAAATTTTCGCCGGCATTGTGATACATTCACGCATCTACACACACATTTCATAACTCTTAAAGTATGATTCTTGGTTTCCAACATCCTTTTTCACAAGTCAAGAGTCCCTAAACACTACTCATTATTCCTTACCTTATTCGTCAACACTTCTTCAATATTTCATCATAACATACGTAGCATAATCAAATAACTCATATAGCATTAGCTTATTGATCATAAACATACCTCAGCAGCATAATACACATTGTCGTCGTAATAATAACATCATAACACCTCAGTCAAATCTCAAAAACATTGTAGCTTTCTGCAATAATTTCAAAACCTAAAGAAAATTCTCTGCTCATTTCAGTAGTGTCATCTACCTCAAACATACTTTAAAAATCATGATCTCATACCAAATACGTCATTCAAAGCTCTCATTGTATCACAATGGTTCCGAAAAAATATGAAGAGTTCACACAGTACAGACAAAATACAATTTCATAAGTGTGAAGTTACCCAACTGTGTAATTGCGTAAACATCTGTCACTGACGTAGTAAAAAGGTTTGTCTCTCTCAATTAAATGATCAGATAGCTGTGTAATTTATGTATTAGAGAAATATGGTACCGATGTGTAAAGTTGTATAAGCAAATACCATATTAGCTAGGGCTCCTTGTGCTTGCCAAACACATGGTACACAAAGCAGGCGTGTACCTCCCTGAGGTTTAATGTAATTATACCCTTAGGTGTTACAGATTACAGCAATGGAATGAAATGTATCACGGAAAACTTTCTTTGTAATTCAAAAATCTGTAAAAATAAATGTTTTAAGTACAAAATTAATCACTCAAATACGTGTCCTGTAGCGCTAAATATGCGTCTTGCTGTAAGCTAATCTCTGTGGAAGTGTCGTAGTTATCCTCCTCCGAAAGCTAAGTTCTGCAGAAGTCAATGTACTTACCTCATGATAAACAAAAGTGAAATGCTTTGCGTATAGATTTCTTAGTTATTACGCTTATTGTTGTGATGAAGAAATTACTGTGCTGTAACGTACTGTTGTGCTACGGAAAAGGCTGTCTCATTGTAGCTATACCACAAAAGTTACTACTAAAACATGTTTTACTTTCCAGAAGAATTCAGAAAAACTGTGCAGATATAAAACAGAAACACCGCAAAAGCAACATTGTAAATTATCACTCATTAGTAGCGTCATGATAAAATCGTGTAGCTGTCACATAAACTAACCATTGTCTCATCTGGTATCTCACAGAAAGTACTTTAAATCCGGAATGTATTTTCAAGTAAACCAAAATGGTGCATTAGAATCTCATTAGCAGTACTGGTAAATGTTCTAATCGTGCAACTAACAAGCAAGAATGTACACACACAATTACACTGTGTCGTCTGTTCGCAATAACAATGCATTCGTAATTTCTGTTTAAATAAGTTCTCTTGGTTCTTGACTGGATATTTAACTTCAAACATTGTTGCATGTTAACAGTTTCTCAGTGTGACAAATTGTACAAGTAGCGTGAAGTGAAAATTGCAAAGACTAAGTTAAAAAGCAGATTATCTGTCAATAAATGGTTTTACATGTGAAATGTGGTGTAAACCTTTACTCTTCCTAGTACGCAGAGTTTCAGTTTCAACGCAATTATCATGTGGTATACGTCGGATTCTGTAAGGTCCATTGTAAACTAGAAAGAATTTGTGACTCAAGTGTTTCTTCTTATGTGACAATGAATGAGCTTTAATGAGAACTTTCTGACCAATACATAATTTCTTTGCATTTGCTTTCCCGTGTAGTTTTCTCCTTTTGTCTGCTGCAGATTTTATATTTTTAAGAGCCAAATCAGTTATGTCTTTGTGTCGAAGTTTACGTGTCTTCGGGAAAGGTACAAGCTCTCTGATTCTGTTCGGAGGTTCTACATTCTTCAGTACAAGAGTAGGTGGTAAAGCAGTGGAGTCATGAGGCATTTCATTCAGCACGTTTTGAAATAAGTGTAAATATCTGTCCCATTTGTTGTATTAATTATAATAACAATGCATTGGTGTCTGAAACATGTTCCTCAGTGCTTTTCGGCAGTGAATTTGCACCGGCAACATTCACATTTTGACAAGCGGAAAATGTGTCTTGACTCATTTGAAAAAACGGCGAGAACCCAAAACCTGAGTCTACAGTATTTGCAATATTGTGTTCTGTCATTCCCGATTCCTGAGGCGAGCTGTTGCCGACCGATCGATCGATAATGCTTCCCTGTTCACTACCTGTTTCACTGTCTACACCATTATTTGACGCCCGCTCCATTTCCCTGTGCACAGTTACCAAATTACTACTTTGAACATTAGTAAATTCATTACTCGGCGGCGCTGATAAGCTACGCTCGTCGTCACTATTATTTCTCAGTTTAGTTTGGAGCCTAGTGTTACGTTTTTCACACGCCATTATTGTCACAATATTTCACACGATAACACAGAAAAGCACAATTTGAAGTGCAAAAATAGGAGAACACATTAACATAGCACTGAAAATAATATCTAGTTAATTGCAAGCGTAGCTGCGAAATACTTGGTGCAAATCTATATGCATGCCACAACTGTTTTACTGTACAACAATGAAAGGCTACAACTACAAAGGAGATTCTCTCTACAATTACGCGCTAGCAATAAACAAAAGCTACACTAAATACACAAACTACAAGAAAAAATCAGGAGATTCCAGTGAGGTATCCTAGGCTAAGGGTCGACATATGAAACATCCCCTTTGAACAATTTATACATGACTTTGTTTAAACTGACACACAATATGTTTTTAGCGCAACACAATCTGACTATCAAAGATCCTTGCAAAAGAATGGCCCTGAGTAACTTTAACCTATACCTTTCACAAATCACTTACCTCACAAAAATCTTCGTTACTCGAACTACTGCAATACAGCGAGCGCCACTACTGCCAGCTAAATAAAAGATTCAAACTACTGAAGGCACTAACTACTAATAGGGATAGTTCGCAAATGAAAGATATTAATAGAGAACAAACAATGTATTTACCTTAATATCATCACAAGTCATAATATATGTAATTTCAAAACTCCGCCATCTCTCTCCTCACATCCACCACTGCTGGCGGCTCACCTCTAACTGCGCAACGCTTCGCGCTGTTCACATCCAGCTATAGCAGTTCATGACAACAATGGCAGACAACAATGCAAACTAGCCACAGACTGCACACAGCACAGCCAGTGATTTTCATACAGAGCGCTACGTAACGTTGCCAATAACAAAACATAAACAGCAAACTTACATAAAGAAAACATAAACAGCCTACTTACATAAAGAAAACATAAACAGCCTACTTACATAAAGAAAATATAAACAGCCTACTTACAGCTTGCTATACAAATACCTACACTTTGACACTGGGAGAAAAGAGGTATGACGCACATGATGGCACTGAACTTGCCATGAAGTAATAATGATAGCAAACCACACGGTCTAGCTACGAAGTGTAACGAAATACACTGCCTGGCAAGAAAACTTGAAGCACCTAGAAGGAGCGGAGCAAACGGAAAGAAATTTCATGCGCGAAAGGGTATGTGATGTTACTTCAGTGGTTACAAAATTAAGTCAGATTTACGAAGAACGTAGCAATATGAGCCCACTTTTTACTATGAACTTGCCCCCTTCTCCCCCAGTTGTCTGGATGCATGCAGCGAATCGGTCGAGAGGGCTGTCAACGACGTTGCATCCTCTCATTACGAACGATACCCAACAACTGTTGCAACTGATCTTTTGTATCCTGGGTAGTGACGCCGGAACAGAGTTGACGTCCGAGGTGGTCCCAGACGTGATCTATTGGGAACAGATCTGAGAATTTAACTGGCCAGAGGTGTTTCTCAACATTGCGCATGCTGTTCACAGAGACACATGGCACGTGTGGGGAAGTATTGCCCTATTGAACGTTCGGCAACGCGATACTGTCACATGAGAGTAACACATGAGGATGCAGTACCCCCGTCACCTACTGTTCTGCTGTTAGAGTTCCATAAATCCCACCCGAAGGTGACCTAACCCATACCCAATGGCATGCCAGACAATGACATCAGGAGCCTAGGCCTCTCCAAAACAGTGGAAGAATGAAACTCGTCCCAAGTTCGCCGCCACATTCGCTGACGATGGTCATCTGAGGTAAATCAGAACCGCAATTCAACAGCAGACGCAGACGTTTGTGTTGTGATGTTACCGGCAACCTACACATGGGGCGATAATTCCTTCTCAGGTTAGTGTCTCGGGAAACTACGTAAATGGCGTCAGTTTAAAGGGTACAAGAGAAATTCAGGAAAGTACACCTAGAAACAATCTGTATTGTAGTCGTAATTTGTCGCAGATATGTTGAAAAAGAACCAGAGGCCCAAGCGCTAACAGAGAGCACTGAAGCGCAAATCGTTATAGGTACCGAAAGCTGGTTAAAGCCAGAAATAAGTTCAGCGGAAATTTTTACAAAGGGCCTAACAGTGTTCAGGAAGGTTACAGTAAATACAGTTGAGTGGTAGAGATTTTGTTGCTGTCGGAAGTAGTTTCCTTTCTAGTCAAATCGAAGTAGATAGTACCTGTGAGTTAATATGGTTAGAGGTTATACTTGTCAACCAGAATAAATTATTAACAGGATGTCAAATCAAACACCTTATAGCCGTCTAATTTCCAACCTTTTTTATTTGGCTACCAGTTTCGGCGCTTTACTACGCCATATTTTGGCCTCTGATCGACGTGCAGGAAGATTCAGCCTCGGTTCTCGTCAAACCAGGGACCACCATCCAAATAGTGGTGTCTGTAGATTTTTGCTATAACGATCACTTCAACTGTCTCTGAAAAGATGGACATACAGAAATTTCTTTTACCGAACGCCCCCTCCCCCCTGCCATCCCCCCCTCCTCCTGACTCAGACGATACTGTTGATGAACACTTCAAAGAAAACTTGAGCCTCATTTCTAATACATGGTGGTGACTTGAATATACCCTCTATAAGGTCTTCCTTTGAGAATGAATTTTGGAAAACCGTGTTTAGTAACTCTGCCTTAGTGTCACTATCACCTCTGTTATCGTGCAGTGAGGGTATTGATTGTGTCTTTCCGGTGGAGTGCTTTACATACGACCGGTATCTCTCAGAATTCTCGGCAAGGTTTCGATACAGATATTTGTTATGGAAACTGTTATAAGCATCTCGAAATTGAAGTTCGTGTTAAATTTTGAGCTTCTGTAAGAAATCGCCAATTTTGGGGTTTTGCGTTGTTTGAGATTCTGCAAGCTCCTGCGACTGTGTTCTGATATGTTATGTGTACCATAAGGAATCAGCAGCATCGCCTATTAGTTTATTTAGAATATGTCTCAATTGCCGTCGATACTGTTTCTTCGGGTTTCAACTACATCTGGTCTACAGTTACATAGTGAGACTGAAAGGAGTGGAGGTATCAAGCGAATTTTTATCGATTTTTTAAGGATTTTAGTAACAAGTATTTTGCGTTTATTTTTGGTGGATTTTGATGTTACAATATTTATTTTTGCTGCAAAACCTTGTGGTCATTAATCCCCGTATCCATCGTGATGCTCCCTATTTGGCCAGGGTTATTTGTTGCGAAGAGGAAAAGTATGTTTTCGCAACCATTTACGCATCGATTAGGCCCCTGAAAATTGTTCAAAATAATCTTCTGAGAACGCATTCATAACGATTTCGGACGATGTTTTCTGCTTACCATCGACCTTAAACATGTTTTTTGGCCAACATATCGAGAGTAGGTTCCAGCCACGACCAACCACAATTACTTGAATGAGGTACCTATTAGAAATGAGATTCAAGTTTTCTTCGGATTTTTGGACTGTTGAGTAACTGTATCATCTGAGCCGGGGGGGGGGGGGGGGGACGATAAAAGGAAGTAATTGTTAATTTACTCCGTAACAGTAACTTAGAAACACGATCACACAAACAAATCAATAGTGCAGTGGAGAAAATGGCTTCAAATTAGTTTATACTACTTCTGACAGCAATAAACCCTCAACCACAAAACTGTATTTACTGTATCCTTGCTGAACACCGTTAGGCCCCTTGCAAAAATTTCAGCTGAAGTTATATCTGGCTTTAACCAGCTTTCGGTACCTATAATGATTTGAGCATCAGTGTTTTCTGTTAGCTCTAGGACCACTGGTTCTTTTTCAATATATCTACGACAATTTACGACTACAATACCGACTGCTTCTAGGTCTACCTTCCTGTATTTGTCTTACACCCATTAAACTGACGCCCTTTATTTAGTTTCTCGAGAACCTCTAACCTGTGTAAGTAGGCTGTTTAGGTTTTTATATTGGTAACGCCACGTAGCGCACTGTATGGAAATCACTGGCTGTGCTGTGTGCAGTCTGTGGCTAGTTTGCATTGTTGTCTGCCATTATAGTGTTGGGCAGCTAATTGTTAACAGCGCGTAGCGTTGCGCAGTTGGAGGTGAGCCGCCAGCAATTGTGGATGTGGGAAGAGAGATGGCGGAGTTGTGAGAGCGGATGATCTGGACAGAGACAGTAAATTTGTAAGACTGGATGTCATGAACTGATATATATAATACGACTTTTGAACAATATTAAGGTAAATACATTGTTTTTTCTCTATCAAAATCTTTCATTTGCTAACTATGCCTATCAGTAGTTAGTGCCTTCAGTAGTTTGAATCTTTTATTTAGCTGGCAGTTGTGGCGCTAGCTGTATTGCTGTAGCTTGAGTAACGAAGATTTTTGTGAGGTAAGTGACTTGTGAAAGGTATAGTTTAATGTTAGTCAGGGCCATTCTTTTGTAGGGATTATTGAAAATCAGATTCCGTTGCGCTAAAACTATTGTGTGTCAGTTTAAGCACAATCATGTACAATTTTTCTAAGGGGACGTTTCATGTGTCGACCCTTAGCCCAGGATATCTCCCTGGAATCTTCTGATTTTTTCTTGTACTTTGCGTAATTAGTGTTGCTTTGGTTTATTGCTAGAGCGTAATTGTAGAGAGAATCTCCCTTGTAGTTGCAGTCTTTCATTATTGTACAGTAAAACAGTTGTGGCATGCATGAAGATTTGCACCAAGTATTTCGCAGCTGCACTTGCAATTAACTAGATATTATTTTCAGTGCTATGTTAATGTGTTCTCTTATTTTTGCTCTTCAAATTGTGCTTTTCTGTGTTATCGTGTGAAATATTGTGACAATGATGGCGTGTGAAAAACGTAACACTAGGCTCCAAAGTAAAATGAGAAATAATAGTGACGACGAGCGTAGCTTACCAGCACCACTGTGTAATGAATTAACAGACATTCAAAGTAGTAATTTGGTAACTGTGCATAGGGAAACGGAGCGGGTGGCAAATAATGGTGTAGACACTGAAATAACTAGTGAACAGGGATGCATTATCGATGGATCGGTCGGCAACAGCTCGCCTCAGGAATCGGGAATGACGGAATACAATATTGCAATTACTGTAGACTCAGGTTTTGGGTTCTCACCGTTTTCTCAAATAAGTCAAGACACATTTTCAGCTTGTCAAAATGTGATTGTTGCCAGTGAAAATGCACTGCCAAAAATCATAGAGAAACAGATTCCAGACACTAATACATTATTATTGCTATTAATGCAACAAATGGAACAAATTCAGAGACAAACACAGTTAAAGCTTCAAAAGTTAGACACAATGGAACTAAATCAGAGACAAACACAGCATAAGCTTCAAAAGTTAGACACAATGGAACAAAATCAGAGACAAACACAGCAAAAGCTTCAAAAGTTAGACACAATGGAACAAAATCAGAGACAAACACAGCAAAAGCTTCAAAAGTTAGACACAATGGAAAAAAATCTTCGGAAGTTAGACACCACGCTTGAACAAACACGTGAAGATTTAACTACTGAGTTACATAACATTGAATCGAAATGTCAAATAGTCTGTAATGACGTAAAAACACAAATTTGTGAACATTTTCAATCTATTTTTTCGCAGCATGAAAATGCATTACGGAATCACGAAGCAGCCATAAAAGAACTGCAAACTACTGTTCATGAAAATCATGAGACCTTGCAAGCTAAAATTGACTCAGTTGCATCTACCGATTCGGTTACGCAACTTGCAAAAACTCAGGAAAACTTAAAAGACACAGTAGATACTCTGAAAATTGGTTCAGAAAGACATATGGAGGAGATTAGTTCATTATCAGAGAAAGAAGTTGAACTTTTGGATCAGATAAATAATTTATCTGCGAAGGTAAACGATAATCTGAATGACACAAAACTGATAGTCTTCAATGACACAGAAGAATTCTAACAAATTTGGAAACTCAAACAAAATCAGAATCAAATTAATACGCAACACCAAAGAGAAATCTGGGAAGTACAAACTGAGCTGACACAGGTAATACAAGAATTACGTATTTTAGATGACACTCACGCTCCAATACGGGAAGAGGGACATAGAAATACGGAACAGCCACAAAATAATAACACGGGGTACTTAAGAAATTATGAAAGAAATTGGCAAGGTACACCGAATTTTGAGATGGAACCGCCGAAACGAGGGAACAATGACCGATATGCGACTCGCCGACATGAAGATTTTGACTATAAGCTGTTTATTACTACACGTAAATTCAAAACATTTAAGAATTCCGGCAACGCCATCCATCCACAAGCGTGGCTTCATCAATTCTCTCATTCTTTTCCTCCCAACCGGTCATTAGAGCACAGATTAGAATTTAGGTGTGGCTTTTTAGAGAATGAACCAGCTGTAAGAATGCGATCGGACATTCACGATTGCCACAGTGAAGGAGAATTTTATCGTGCCTTCCTCTCAGCATATTGGTCTCAAGCTACACAAGACTGAGTAAAACATAGTATCATAATGATGGAACATTTCGAACAATCTGAATTCTCCAGTCTTGTGAAATATTTTGAAGACATGTTGCACAAGAATCAGTACCTGTCAAACCCATACAGCCCCTCAGAACTCATCCGCATTTGCTTAATCAAATTACCTGAACATTTATGACATATTATTTTGGCAGGACGTTGCAAAGACGACATTGAAGCTTTTTAGGGACTCTTACAAGAATTAGAAATTGACACTGACAATCGCAGAGCGCGAAAACAGGAACACAACAATTACAGGTAACATCCGTCGCAATTCCATGATGAAAGAAATAATAATTGGACACAACAAGGCTATTCTCACAACACAAATCGTGACCAAAACAGACACTACCCGTATGACCACCATTGGCAGAGTAGTAATAATTACAGGGAAAGATCACCTCTCCGCAGTAGTGACTATCACAGAGACAATCAGAGAAACAGACAATATGGAAACCAAAATAATTATTATGAAGGGACACAGAATAACTTTAGACGCAACGGTCCAGCGCGCAGTTACGATTCAGGGAGAAATTCTCCACCACGTGACCGAGAAGAAAGAAACTATGGAATCCACCGACATGACGACAGACAATATGATCGTAACGATAGACCTGAACTGCATCAGAACTGGTGGGATTCAAACAGGGCAGGGCCCTCTCGACAAGATGAATTTGTAGAAGTTAGGTCTCCAAATCCCAATAACGACGCACACCAACAAAGACACAATAGGCAATGACTCATACCGCTGGCAGCCACAAAACGTACTTATAAAACTGACGACACAGCTGCCATAGCTAGTAATTACGTAAAAATGGAAGACATTAGGGACATCTTACTCCAGGAACACGACATATAACATAACATTGCATATCCTGTGATTCACATTACAGTAAATGACGTAAAATTTACGGCAGTACTTGACTCTGGCAGTCCCATTTCACTAATTAGTGAAACAGTCTTTAGCAAATTCAACAAATCGAACGATTGCCCCACACTTCCGTTACATAAGATTAAATTACAAGGTGCAAACTTTGGAAAAAAGTGTAGATGTACGCCAACAAACCAACTTAGAATTCTTTTGTCAAAGCCACAGGTTCTCTATGAACTTTCTTATTGTTCCATTATTGTCGACGGAAATTATATTGGGAGTAGACTTTTTGAATGAATACAAAGCAATTTAAAACTTTCATGGTGCTGAAATAAGTTTAGAGAAAGAAGGTAAGTCAATAGCTTTGAAATTTGAAGATTGGCTCTCAAACCACGACGAAGAAATTAATCGGCTTTACCTCCTGTTAGACAACAGTTCGGAATTTTCGACGGAACTTGACACTAACAATCACTCTGCAAGTGCTGACAGGGATGATATCGACGGCGCATTTGATACTAATGAGTTAATCCAGAATAAAATTCAAACAATTAAGAATTGTAAGGACACTGATAGGCAAGACCTTTTCGAGATTTTACGAGCACATTCCACAATTTTTACTCACAAAACAGGAACAATAAAGGGATTTCAGTACCAATTTCGTGTTCGTGGGCATACTAAATTTTGTGTTAGATCATACATAATTCCGGCACATTATAGGGATCGTGTTAGAACAGAAATACAATCTATGCTTGACGAGGGCATTATTGAGTCTGCAGTAAGCTCATACAACAATCCATTACATGTTGTTGAGAAGAAAAATGGATCGATCAGGCTTGTCTTAGATTCGAGACAAATCAATACTATCATCATTCCTGAAACAGACAGGCCGCAAACGTTGGAAGAACTTCTTCAAAATTTTAATGGTGTAAAAGTGTTGTCTTCTATTGATCTCAGATCCAGCTTTTATCAGATCGAACTTCATCCAGAATGTAGAAAATACACAGCTTTCCTTTGTTTCGGCGTTTTTTATCAGTTTCGGAAACTTCCTTTTGGTTTGAACATTTCTTCGGCAGCATTCATTCGCGGCCTAAATTCCATATTACCTGAGTTCTTAAAACGTCACATCACCTTATATGTGGACGATATTCTGATAGCAGAAGCCTCATGGGAACAACATAATCGCATCCTCAACATCGTGTTACATATTTTTGTAGAATCTGGTATTACAGTTAACTTGGAAAAGTCTGAATTCAGTAGGACAAAGGTGAAGTTTTTGGGACATATTATTTCTTCTGAAGGCATTCAGCCGGATCCTGAAAAGTTAGAAGCAATCAGAGCCATTCCAGTTCCATCCACAAAAAAAACAAGTCCGCAGTTTTCTAGGTCTCGTAAATTTTTACCGTCGTTTTCTGAATATGCAATTTCTAGTTACACCAAAACTTTGTTCTCTCACTGGAAAAAATACTGTTTGGAACTGGGACGAACAAGCACAGTTGGAATTCAATTCTTTGAAAGAATCGCTACTTAATGCGCAAATACTAGCTCATCCAGATCTGTCACAAGATTTCTGCCTTAGCACAGATTCTTCTAAAGTCGATCTTGGTGCCCATTTATTTCAAGAAGCCACAGAAAATGACACTACTGTTTAGAAAACCATTTCTTTTGCTAGCCGAGTGCCAACAAAATCCGAAAAAAATTATTCCGTTACTGAATTAGAAGCTTCAGCTATCGTTTGGGCATTTAACAAATTCTGTTTCTTTCTTTTTTTTTATTTACTTATTGTTCCGTGGGACCACATTAAGGAGAAGTCTCCATGGTCATGGAACGAGTCAATACATGAAATTATAACACGATTGTAGAAAAAGATAAAATGAAATATAAGAAACATATTCAGGCGACACGTCATTAGTTTAAATAAAGAAATCAAGAATGTAACACTGGAATTTGCTTAACTTTTTAGCTCTTCCAGGAGCTCCTCGACAGAATAAAAGGAGTGAGGCATGAGGAAACTCTTCAGTTTAGACATAAACGAATTTGGGCTACTGCTAAGGTTTTTGAGTTCTTGTGGTAGCTTATTGAAAATGGACGCAGCAGAATACTGCACTCCTTTCTGCACAAGAGTCAAGGAAGTGCATTCCACATGCAGATTTGATTTCTGCCTAGTATTAACTGAGTGAAAGCTGATAACTCTTGGGAATAAGCTAATATTGCTAACAGCAAACGACGCTTTCTGGTAAGCACGTAAAAGTATACAGTGATCATCATGCATCACAATTTCTTATGTCTTCAAAATTAAATCATGACAAGTTAAAACGTTGGACATTGTTTCTGCAAGAATTCCACTTCACAATAGTCTACATTCCAGGCAAGGAGAACATTGTTGCGGACGCATTGTCACGTGTACCGGCTGGACTTGAGAAAAGTAACACAGAAGGCTACCTCGAGAAAAATTTCAGTATTCTTTACATTCAGAAAGTCGCCTTTGAAAACTTCATCACCACATCTTTAAAGGACATTGCTCACGAACAAGATAAAGATCCGATTTAGAAAGAAATCAAAAGTAAATGGCATGAAAAGACACACACTCAGATTCGGCATTATTATCTTGTTAGAAACAACATACTATTCAAACGCTGCACTGTTGATGACAAGCTACGGGTACTTAGCATTCCAGACGATTTTGTTAATAAGCTCATTTGGTACATTCATTTCAGTTACGCACATTTTGGTCCACGAAAATGTTATCATATTCTTCGGACGACTTGTTATTTTAACAATATGGAAAAGAGAATTCGAAGAGTCTTGTCTATTTGTAAACTTTGTCAAAAGGCGAAACCATCTACTATCTCACATCGCGCTCCGCTGTTTCCTATCATTCCTTTTAAATTAAAAGAATTTGCTGCTGTTGATCTCTTGGAAACCCTTGTCAGAACATCGAATGGATTTTCGTACGTTCTAGTCGCTGTTGAACTTACTTCAAAATTTGTTTCTTTCACTCCGTTACGTAAAGCCACTGGACGGTCTGTATCCAACGCCTTTGTTAAAAATTTCTTACGTGAAGTTGGCCACGTTGCTAAAGTCATTTCAGATAACGGACCGCAATTCAGATCTGCTGTTTGGTCACGCATGCTTCGGAATCATAAAAGCAAACCTTTTTTTATTTCATTGTACTCACCACAATGTAACCCGTCTGAACGTATTATGAAAGAAATCAATAAGCTTTGCAGACTTTATTGTCACAGAAAGCATCAGCATTGGGACAGGTATTTACACTTGTTTCAAAATGTGCTGAATGAAATGCCTCATGACTCCACTGCTTTACCACCTACTCTTATACTGAAGAACCACCGAACAGAATGAGAGAGCTTGTAGCTTTCCCGAATACACGTAAACTTCGACACAAAGACATAACTGATTTGGCTATTAAAAATATAAAATCTGCAGCAGACAAAAGGAGAAAACTACACGATAAATCAAATGCAAAGAAATTATATATTGGTCAGAAAGTTCTCATTAAAGCTCATTCATTGTCACATAAGAAGAAACACTTGAGTCACACATTCTTTCCAGTTTACAGTGGACCTTATGGAATCCGACGTATACCACATGATAATTGCGTTGAAGTTGAAACTCTGCGTACTACGAAGACTAAAGTTTTACACCACATTTCTCAAGTAAAACCGTTTATTGAAAGATAATCTGCTTTTTAACTTTGTCTTTGCCATAAAACTTTTCACTTCACATTTCTGGTATGCTTTGTCAGACTTAGAAACTGTTACCATGCAACAATGTTTGAAGTTAAATATCCAGTCAAGGACCAAGAGAACTTATTTAAACAGTGGAGGTCCCACCAAGATTTACGAATTGCATTGTTATAGTGAACAGACGACACAGTGTTGTTATTTGTACATTCTTGCTTGTTAGTGGCACGATTACGTAAAGACTATCAGGCCTACATACCTAGAACGTATACTGCCAATGAGATTTTAATGCAACATTTTGGTTTACTTGAAAAGATACTCTTGATTTGAAGTACATTCGGTGAGATTAAAGATGACTTAGCATTTGGTTTCTTTGATAGCTACACGATTATATCACAACGCTACTAATATGTGACACAGTTTACATTGTTGCTTTTGCGGTGTATCTGTTTTATATCTGCACAGTTTTTCTCTATTATTCAGGAAAGTAAAACATGTTTTAGTAGTAACTTTTGTGGTATAGCTACAATGAGACAGCCTTTTCCGTAGAACAACAATACGTTACATTATATTACTTTCTTGATCACGATAAGGTACGTTATAACTACGATATCTATACGCAAAGCATTTATTTTTCGTTTATGAGGAGGTAAGTATATGGACTTCAGCAGAACTTTGCTTACTGAGGACGATAACTACGATACTTCCACAGAATTATCTTACAGCAAGACGCACATTTAGCGCTACAGGACACGCATCTGAGAGATAAATTTTGTACTTAAACCATTTATTTTTCAAGATTTTTGAATTACAAAGGAAGTTTTCCGTGATAAATTTCATTCCATTTCTGTAATCTGTAACACCTGAGGGTATAATTACATTAATCCTCAGGGGGTACACGCCTACATTGTGTACTATGTGTCTGGCAAGCACAAGGAGCCTTAGCTAATATGGTATTTGCTTATACAACTTTACACATCGGTACCATATTTCTCTAACACATAAATTACACAGCTATCTGATCATTTAACTGAGAGAGACAAAAATTTTTTTCACTACATCAGTGACACATGTTTACACAATTACACAGTTGGATAACTTCACACTTATGAAACTGTATTTTGTCTGTACTGTGTGAACTGTTCATATTTTTTTGGAACCATTGTGATACTATGAGAGCTTTGAATGATGTATTTGGTATGGGATCATGATTTTTAAAGTACGTTTGAGGTGGATGACACTATTGAAATCAGAGAATTCTTTTTAGGTTTTGAAATTATTGCAGAAAGCTACGACGATTTTGAGATTTGACTGAGGTGTTATGATGTTTTTATTACGATGACTATGTGTATTATGCTGTTGAGATATGTTTATGATCAATAAGCTGATGCTATATGAGGAATTTGATTATGCTATGTATTTATTATGATGAAATATTGAAGAAGTGTCTGTGAATATGTATATGTGTGATAAAGTAAGGAATAATTAGTAGTGGTTAGGGACTCTGGTTGTGAAAAAGGATGTTGGAAACCGAGAATCGTACTTTAAGAGTTATGAAATGTGTGTATATGCGTGAATGTATCACTATGCTGTTGAAAATTTTTTGAGACACTATTATATTTACAGGATTTTGTTTCTACAGATTTGCAACGCAAAATCTCGACCTGTGAATTTTTTATATGAGACTGTCACTGTAGTGCAAACTGGTGTCGTAAATATTTTGGTAAGAAAGTTAAGTGACCACCTTCACGTGATGCGTTGTGGGCACCCAGCTGCATGACAGTCGCCTGGAAAAAAGCATTAGTGTCTGCCTTTCAGAGGCACAGGTGGAGAAAAAAAAAGAGGCCATTATCCTCGCTGTTGACATTCCTTTGTAGAAAGCATCGCGAATACAACACGCTCAAACTTGAAACATATGATTACAGCGTGGAGCTCTTAATTTATGATATTTACTAAAATCCCTAATGAAATGATGAGAAACATTTCTACATCTATTGTCTTTCTAGTTGTAAGATTGCTCAATTTGTTTAATATCTCGTTTCTAGCTCCACTGCAGTATTGGTTAAAATAAAATGTAATAGATGTAGTAATATAAATATTTTCTGTCTACAGATCCAGTAAATAATAATTTTATGATACACTTCCAAAAAATGAGGGAGCACAAAAAGACATTTCCCTTCACAGGAACTGCATACATAGTTTTCTTTTCAAGTACTTGGTAATTTATTTCGTAGAATACGTTGTGGTGCACCACTTTAATTACATAGTCATTAAGATGTGAATACACATTTCCCTTATCTGCATTGTTGTCTTTAGTGTAATATTTTTTTCTGCTTGAGCTTTGTCATGTTTAGGTATAAGTTATAGCATTTGCTGCTGCTGTTTGCCAGGCATAGTGTTACTGAATTTGACTTTGTATTACTCAGTTAAGCCAGTTTTACTACTGATTTATTTTTCTTGTTGCTGCACATTGGCTCATATTAGTTGTAATGTTGCATTTGCTTGGTAATTTAGATTTACTGTAGCTTGCTTTGCCAATTTGCACTTTTTTGTCATTGCTGTTTGTGTTACTTGTTTTGTACTGCTGTATTGCCTCGTCCCATAGTATATATATCTGAGCTCAGTAGATTTAAGTTAGCTTACGAGGGGGTAGACTATATAAGAAAGCGACTATGGAGAATAGGGAAAGAATGCATTGAGAAGTTATATGAAAAAGATTTGGGCCAAAATGAGTATTGTACAATGAGAAATAATAATTTTGAAAGAAATATGAATAGAATACAGAAAGGAGGTATAGATAGGACTTTTTGGGAATAATGATGAATGAAGGGAGATCTCCAAGATGTAAAGAAAGTTTTGTTTGCAAAATACTGCAGTAAAAAGAACCCTGTCCTTTCCTTGTGTTATCCCACTACGTCTTTGTGTACCCTTGTATATTTGTGTTTTTACTGTCTTTATGTGTTTAGCTGATACAAGTTATGTTGTAGAATTTTTCTAGTGCTATGTGATTTTCTTTGTAAAGATGTTTATAGACATTATTAATTCTGTTCTGTTTCAATGCTCATGTGTGAAATTAATGTTTCGAAAACTATTCTCATTATTTTATTCATTTACTTATGTCATAATTCCTGTAACACTGATGTATATGTTTATTTCTATTCTTTTGTAAAGCCTGTTTTACTACAAATGTTATCTGGTACTGTTATGTTCTTTAATGATGTATTTTGTACCTTTGTAATTGTATTCTTATGTTGTAAATTTATAATTGTATAGACACCAGTTCCTCAAATTAAGTATCATTTCACTGCACACGTTTCTGTTGGTCATAGTATATGCACAATATGTGAAACAAAAAGAGGACTGTTAGTGCTTGCAAGTGTGTTAATTATTCAGTAAGGGACTGGTAAACAGCATTGCTGGCTCTAAGGTCAACTCCAAAAACTTTACGAGTGCACAAGTGATGGTTTATGGACTTGCTATATTGTCTGCAAGACTCTTTGATGGTGATTGTGCTCCTGCACAGTCGCAAGAGATGGCTGCTGGCTGTCTCTACAAGGACTACAGTGGGTCTGAATCTTTGATGGGCCACCAATACCATTATTTCTACAAGGACTGCACTGGGTGTGCACCTCTGGTGGCCCACCAATACCGTAATCTCTACCAGGACTACATTGGGTCTGCTCTGTGGTGACCTACCTACCAATATTCTTCAAAACTTCGACTGACTCTGCCGTGGGTTTGCTCTGTTGTGGCCCATTACCTGTCTGCATGTCGAGAGTCAGCACTGTCTTTCCGTTGGAAGGACAATACTACTTCTTTAAGAGTGCATGGAAATCCACTACTTCCGTGTGCATTTTCTTTTACTGCTCAGACGTTGAGAAAAATACTGCTATTTCACCGTGAAGAACGATCAGGACTGTCTTTATGGACTGTGAGAAAATTTTAGCTTTTGACCAACATTGTATCAATAAGTGTGTACATTTGATTTTTTTGTTATTGTAATTGTGAAAAAATGTTAATAAATATGTATTGGCCAGTGCCCAAAACAATTTGTAAAATTTTTTGTGGGGAGCATGGGGGCTATGTAAGTAGGCTGTTTAGGTTTTTGTATTGGTAACGCCACGTAGCGCACTGTATGAAAATCACTGGCTGTGCTGTGTGCAGTCTGTGGCTAGTTTGCATTCTTGTCTGCCATTGTAGTGTTGGGCAGCTGGATGTTAACAGCGCGTAGCGTTGTGCAGTTGGATGTGAGCCGCCAGCAGTGATGGATGTGGGGAGAGAGATGGCGGAGTTGTGAGAGCGGATGATCTGGACAGAGACCGTAAATTTGTAAGACTGGATGTCATGAACTGATATTTATAATATGACTTTTGAACAATATTAACGTAAATAAATTGTTTTTTCTCTATCAAAATCTTTCATTTGCTAACTATGCCTATCAGTAGTTAGTGCCTTCAGTAGTTTGAATCTTTTATTTAGCTGGCAGTAGTGGCGCTCGCTCTATTGCAGTAGTTAGAGTAACGAAGATTTTTGTGAGGTAAGTGATTTGTGAAAGGTATAGTTTAATGTTAGTCAGGGCCATTCTTTTGTAGGGTTTATTGAAAGTCAGATTCCGTTGCGCTAAAAATATTGTGTGTCAGTTTAAGCACAATCATATATTATTTTTCTAAGGGGACGTTTCACCTGAAAAGGAATTACCGTCCCAACTGTAGGCTGCCGTTAACACCACAGGAAATATACCTGAATTCGAATCAAGAACAACTGCTAACTTGAGTAACTTACAAGGGAATGGTCAGACTTGTCATGTCGAAACTTGTGTTGCTTTTTTTACCACTGTGAGTTAACATTGCAAGAAGTCTGTATACTGAATTTTAGCTGCTGACATGACCTGGAAGTCTGTAAACAATTTTATGAAGTAATACATTATTGTCGTATGGTTTCCGCGCTTATAACTGCCTCTTGTACAACCCTGACCTCTCGCTACGTTATACCAACGCCATCTAGGGACAAGGTGGTGTTAGCTAATCGCCGCTCTCTTGCCACAGCAGTGAGAGAGCTGATTCCCCCAGTGAAAGCGATCGTATGATAATTAAACATTCATTGACAAATATGGCTGATATGTTATCTACAACATTCTTTCCAAATAGCTATGAAATAGACACAAATAAATATACGGTTTAGAACACGTCCAAATTTTATTTCTTGTAATCACCGCAAAAATGCAAAATATGGATACAATGTTCAAAACATAGGTTTTTTGTGCACCAAAAACATACAAGCGAAGACGACATATGGCAGCCCTGCGAATCACAGACGTTGTTACATGTCCGTAGATAAAACTGGGCTCATGTTAGGAATGAATCAGGCCTAGTATCAGTATATTTCGAGGAGTGCTACGCATATTTAATCAAATTCTGAAACCGTGGGGAGGAAAATTGATAATGTACCACTGATTGCAGCTTGAGAATATTGTCACGGTGATAGACAGGAAATTCCAGTAATCTGCACACAATAATTTTCTCTGATAGTTTTCTGTAAAAGGCCTTTCACTGACGGAAAAATTAAGGCCTTTCACTGACGGAAAAATTCTCTGTCTAAAGGTTGAATTACGTTCGTCGTGCAGGGTGGAATCTGAAATATCTCTACTTCTTTGTCAGGGTGGGCTCGAAATACAGCTTTTAATGATTCAGACCTTTTATGATCTGACCACGAATCTAGAAGGAGAAGAGATTTGTTCCCGCAGAATGGAAGAAAAGCATGACGCATGAGAAGTGTAGCGTTTTAATTTCCCATTTTTCAAGACTTCGATGCGTCTACCACAAGACTGTTTGCGTAGAACATTGTTCTTTTGACGCGTGGTCCAAAACGTCCAGTTGGTTCTTGAAGACACACATATAGTTTAGGCAGCAATGAACCATCCAGACTAATTATGGGCACTATAATGTATGAATGGGTGAGTGCAGTCGTGGACTCCGTAATCGTCTCTATATGTTTTTCCCCTTTGAATGACAGTTTTCTTTTCGCACGCATGTCTTTTTGAAAACCTGATTGATCTGCATTGTACAGATACGATTCACTAAAACTGGCGACCTTATTTTTTGCATTCGTAAGAAAAGCTTCTATCATTTCGATTTGTGTCACTTCATTTTCCGACCTGTTTCTCGATACAAATTTTGTTATTTTTCTTGCCACAATTTTATGTGATCTTTTGAAGCGACTAATCCAACTTTGAGAAGCTGTAAATTCTTTAGCGCCTATCGCGTTGGCAATCTCTAACGCCAAATCACGCAATGTTGTATCGCTGACACTAAATGACTGTTGTCTGGCATCGGTAAATAGCTCAAAAAGTCGCGCATTTATCTCCGTAGCAATTTCCAGTCGACTCTTACGTCGTCCAGCGACTTCCTTTTTCCATCAATACAATTCACGTTCAGAACGGACAAAGCGATACGTATTTTGAACAGTACTGACACGTAGGCGTTTCTTACTACTTTTGTTCAACCAATACGTCACCGCTTTTTCTTTGTCTGATAAGGTAATTGTAGTTGCTGGTGTTACTTTCGGAGATAACTGATGATGGTACGTGGCACTATCACTCGAAGAGTCTTGATGAGTGCAACTTTCGTCGGTGTCTTTGCCTTTTGTAGATTCACAGTCTGCAATATCGAGTGTTTCAGTTGTTTCTAGCCACATGTCTGCGCCATTTACATGCTCGTCTAGAATTTTAACAACCATATCGCACAACACATAGTCTTCCGCGTGTTTTCTGTTGATTGCTTCATTTGGCGTCTATGGTATATCTCCATAGCAAGCAACAAAACATTTACAGGGCTCGCCATCACCTGTGAGGGGAGATTGAATGTTCACCGTAAAGTGGCTTGCGGAGTATAGATGAACATGTACAGAACATCATTCACATCTCTAACCAGTTTCCGGACGGTAGGTTTCGAAATACGTACCAGAAATTAAAAGGACGTGCATGCCACAGAAACGAATATTCGTTTCCCCTTTCCACCAAAACCGTGCAGCGATATTCCTCTTTAGTGAACGCCGCGATAAGACGGCCGCACTTCCCGACCATGCGCACAACGCTCGCGACTCGCCATTTCCAGGGGTGGCCAGCCGTCACTGTAAGCGCCAAGCAGGAAAAACAGCCATGTTCGTGATTTTTTTTAGGTGACTTCCAGTTCATGTCAGCAGCTACAATTTTGCACACGGACCTTTTGCACAGTTAAATAACAGTGCTAAAAAAAAGCAATACATGTTTCGGCATGACAAGTCTGACCATTCCCTTGTTAGAAGTAGATATCCTCAGTATTGTGTAGCACGTTATATCACTTAATAAAAGCATGGCCTCCATTCCAGATTGTACACCAGTTATGTTCCTTTCAGAGTATGCTGTCTCAATGCCCCGTACGTAACAGTCATATACAACGTTTGCTCGTCGAAAGATCAATGTTCAGAGAGTTGAAAGCTGCACAAATCACACCGATAGCCAAGAAACGAAACTGGAGTCATCCACAGAATTACAGACCCATATCCTAAGGTCAATTTGCAGTAGGATTTGGAACATATCCTGTGTTCGAACATTATGAGTTTCCTCGAAGAAAATGATTTGATTACAAACAGCCAACACGAATTCAGAAAACATCGTTCTTGTGAAACTTAAAAGCTCTTTATTCTCATTAGGTAATGGGTGCTATCGACACGGTACGTCAAACTGATTTTATATTTTTGTATTTCTAGTTCGCTTTGGACACCGTTCCTCATAAGCGACTTCTTATGATATTGCTGGCCTATGGAGTACCGTCTCAGCTGTGCGATTGGATTAGTTATATCCTGTCAGAAAGGTCACAGTTCGAAGTAATTGACAGGAAGTTATCGAAGAAAACAGTGGCAATATCTGGCGTTCACCAAGGAAGAGTTATAAGCCGTCTGCTGTTCCTGATCCACATAAGCGATTTGGGAGACAATTTGAGCACTACTATCAGATTGTTTGCAGATGATATCCATCATTTAGCGTATTATAAAGTCGTTGGATGGTCAAAACAAATTGCTAAACGATTTGGACAAGATATACGTATGGTGCGAGAATGGCAGCTGACTTAATAATGAAAAGTGTGAAGTAGTCCCCATGAGTACTAATCCTCTAAATTTCGCGTTACAGGATAAAACACACAAGCCTAAAGGCTGTAAATTCAGCAAAATACTTAGGGATTACAGTTACGAGTACCTTAAATGAGAATGATCACATAGATAATGTTGTGGGGAAAGCAAACCAAAGACAGGGGTTTATTGGCGGCACGCTTAAAAAATGCAGCAGGTGTACTAAAGAGACTGCTGGCACTACGCTTGTCCGCCCCCTTTGGGAGTATTGCTGTACGGTGTGAGATCCGCATCAGACAGAACTGACGGAGGACATTGAAAAAGTTCAAAGAAGGACAGTTAATATTTTACTATAGCAAAATAGGGTAAAGAGTGCATAGGATATCATGCACTAATTGGGGTGGCAATCATTAATGCAAAGGCCTTTTACGCTGCGGCAGGACCTTCTCACGAAATTTCAATGAGCAACTTTGTCCTCAGAGTGTGAAAATATGTGCTTGGCGCCCACCTACATAGGGAGAAATGATCATCATAATGAAACAAGAGAAATCAGAGTTCGCAAGGAAAGATTTAACTGTTCATTTTTTCCCGCGCGCTGTTTGGGAGTGGAACGGTAAAGGAAGAGCCGAAGGTGGTTCTATGGACCCTCTGTCTGGAACTTACTGTGAATTGCAGAGTAATGATGTAGATGCAGACGTAGAACGATTGCTGTGGTCTCTGACCAATGGTGCGGGATGACACTGAATGATGCACGAAGTCCATTACTTGCTCTCCGAAGGCAGGCGCAGATGTGAAGGCGTTACTACAAGCTTGGAGCACAGTACGGTGATCGTCATCTGGGATGGTCAGATGTGGTCGACTAGTATCTTGACGGGTATGCCTTCCCTCATCTTACTATGCTATCAAAAAAGGGGCCACTGGGACAACCAAGTTAACAACAAATATAGATATTTCTTGATTCGACCATCCGGCCAAATGCAGAGCCACAATGAGACCCCTTTAGCTCTGGAAGGTGGTGATAATGCTCTCTCAAATGAGCACACGGCATCACTTGTGTCAGTATCTGAAGTTGTTCGTGCCCCTTATATACTATTCCATATCTGGTAACAGCACTAAATACGAAGAACACTAACGTGGTCTGGTGGCCGTTCCACCTTTCACAGAGACTTTTAACTCTTAGCACACACATAACCGCCGTTGATGCGTACGTGTAGGAAGTTACATTGATATGCGACCATGTCTTCCTGCTGCTTAACTGTTCTTGTCATGCAGTGCGTATGGTTCAGTGCAGAGCTGCTCTCATTCAAATTTAATTTCTGTACGTGTAAAATAAAATACAGAATGCATCTTACATCCAAGTGCATAATAACAACGACGTAGTATATTAGGTGTGGCTATAAAATAACGGAGCTATGGATGTAAAAACTTTTATTCGAGAAACATACATATTTCGTTGTTGTCACGCTCAGTATGCTCCCGTCCTCCATTCCTAACACGCTCCATGCGAATTTTCGATTGATGGAAACAGTGCTTGAAGACTTCCTCTGTGAGTTCCTTGATGACGCGTATCGGATTTTCTTTCAGTTCTTAAATGGACTGAAATCTGCTTCCTATGAATGCAGATTTGATTTTGGAGAATAGATAAAACTCATTTAGTGCTAGGTGAGGTGAATAAGTTGGGTAGTCTAACAATGGGATGTTGTGCTTCGCTGGAAACCTTTAAACGGACAATGTAGTACGAGCTGGTGCGTTGTCTTGATGGAGTATCCATGACTTTTTCCCCCACACTTCGCGTCGCCTTTTTCTTCTTTTGTTACACGGTTGAGCAAGAACCACAAAGTAGTTATGTTGATTAGTAGTTTCAGTAGTTTGGCTTTCAGGAACCCAGTGAAGATTCACTATTCCATGAGTGTCGAAGAAAGAAAACACTCATCGCCGCTTTTGTCTTGGACTACTCGTCCGAGCACTTTTAGCTCTCGGAGCAGCTGGATCCTGACAGTGCACGCTCCGGCTCTTTGTTTCTAGATCATAAGTGAAAAAAGAACAGTCGACATTTGTTACAAATCTTTCCAAGGAATTAAGATCATTTCCAATGGTCTTTAAAGTGTCAATACGAAAGTTTTCACGAGCTTCTTTTTATTCAATCTTGAGAAACATCGACAACAGTTTGCACACATTTTTCTCGTGATAAATTGTTTACGTAAAATTTGTTCTACGCATTGTTTCTGAATATTCGTAGTTTCCACAATCGATCGAATATTCATTCGGCGGTCAGTTCGGATCAGATCACAGACTTTTTCGATATTTTCATTCGTTTTTCATGTTAAAGTACGTCCCGGGTGTGAGTCGTTTTCAACGTCCTCTTGGCCATCTCGCAAACGCTTGAACAGCTCAAGGACTCATGTACGTGATGACAGTCTTCGCCATACACTCCGTTTAGTATAAGTTTCAGCTGTAGTTTTTCAAAGTTTCATGTGAAATTTACTATTTTGAAATTTTGTCTAGACCTTTGTCAGGCCTGTGCATTCATTGTTAGTCGCCGGCCGCGGTGGTCTCGCGGTTTTAGGCGCGCAGTCTGGAACCGCGCGACTGCTACCGTCGCAGGTTCGAATCCTGCCTCGGGCATGGATGTGTGTGATGTCCTTAGGTTAGTTAGGTTTAAGTAGTTCTAAGTTCTAGGGGACTGATGACCACAGCTGTTAAGTCCCATAGTGCTCAGAGCCAGCCATTGTTAGTCAGCTGTTGTTAAACGAGTTAATTGCACGCGATTATTTGTGTGAAGGCGCAAATTTTTTTTCAGGTTTACAAGAGACGAACAGTATCAAAACAGCATGAAATACCTTATTATGTGAACAGCTTCCAGCGCAGATATACTGGCATGTTCTGTAACGGTTTTAGAAGATTATTATTGATTGTCTAATTCTAAAGCTTATTTTATTTTTCTAAGAGGGCTTCATGAATTTCGATTCCCAATTGGGGCTTATAGCAACTTCCGCCTAATACTGTATTTTGTTTTTCTTTTATCCTCAGGCACAGCGAGTCTCTATACAGTCCTTTATATAAGGGAAATTGTAGACTTTGTGAATGACCCCAATTTCATGGCTTATTCTGATTTTGGCAGTGTAGTGAATGAGACCACTGCCGTCGTCGATACTCTTCCAGATCTCGTAGATTAGATGTGTGACTGCGACTGTATCAACGCAGACAAATTTGATGATTTTCTTACATTATTTCAAAACAATGTAGAAAGAGAAGGCGAGGAAAACGCGAGAAGAAAACGAAAAAAATCTAAGATGTAGGTCACAGTAAAACCGACCCCGACCAGCACAAATTCAATAGCACTAACGCCACTTGGTAGCAGCACTAAAAGTAAAATTTTCAGTTGAGTGCCTTGAAGAATTTTTTGGTGAACTAATACTGAACTTGACTGCCAGTGAAAGTGTCTAGTATGTACGTAGAAGAATAACCACACCTCTGAGGTATCCAGTGAATTCTTAGGTATAGAGCACTTCACTTGATACCATGGTCTCCCAGATGAAGATGAGGATTTTGATATAAGGTGGGTATGACAGCGTATGAGCCGCATCTGATACCTGGAAATCAAGCCCAACTTTCACTTCCATGATAACACACATCTCAACGCAATCCCAGATAGCAAAATATTTTCAGGTTTCAATCCGCGTCAAGTGGTTAACGGCCCACGATCTTTAGAGAGAGATCTCCCCTGCAACTGTCAAGTGGATGATTTTTGTATGAATGCCACTGTCGTGCATATATAGCCACGCCACCACCAGTGACGTCACTGGTGCCTAGTCCCGCAGCATATATATCACAATGTTTTGGTGGCGTGACCGCCGTGCCCGCTTCAACTCCCCAGTCACAAAATCCCAGGCCGTACTCAGCTGCCATTCTCTGTCTTTATTGATGGTGCTGTCCGATATTTTGATCTCTATTGCTTCATTTATTACGATATCCCAGAAGCCGTTGGTACGTTTAATAATAGAACTATTGTCGAATGGATTTCGATGTTCGTTTTCCTGTGCATGCTCCGCCACAGCAGATTTTTTGGGATAGCATAGGCGGAGACCGTTTTCATATTCTATACCGCGCTTTTCAGTAGTGCGGACAGTCTGACCGACATAAAACTGCTCGCACCCACATGATATTTTGTATGTTCCAGGTGTTCTGAGATCTATATCATCTTTTCCGGGCTCCATTGGTTGCCTCATCCTTGTTGGGGTTGAAGATTGTGTCGATTTTATGTTTCTTCAGGCGACAGCTAATCTTCCGTGTTACTGAGCCACAAAAACGACTTCTGCTTCCGCGGCTTAAATGGAATTTCTAGTGAAATTCGTCCGTTTGTTGTAATCGTTTACGTTGAAAACTTTACATAAGTGGCTTAGTTCCCTCGGCAGGTTTTCGGCTTCGCTGTGTCAAGGTTCTCGGAACAGGCAGTTTCTCTGCTGGCTGGCGGTAGCTGGTGGCGTGCAGATACCGAACCTTGTGGGAGGGGGGGGGGGGGGGCGCTTGGGGTAAACGCTGTGATCGAGAGACACTCTTTGCGGGCAGCTAACCACTTGATGTGGCTTGAAACCAGTGAATGTTTTTGTTAAAGGATATACCAGCGAAAGCATGCGTTCATACAGAATCCCAGCTGAAGAAAAGGATAAACTTTACAAAATTATTGCCGAGAAGGACTTGATGAATAACAATTTCATAAAACTTTAAGTTTTTCTGGTGGCCTATGCATTGATGAGCAAATGATTCTATATTATGGACAGCTTTATCAAAGACAATTCATTCATGAGAAACCAGTGAGATTCAGATTCGAGCAGTGGTTCATGTACAAAACCAATGCACAGTTTTCTCAGTTTCCTCTTTAAAACAACAAGGATCAATTCACGGCTGAGGGTCCAAGTAACTTCTCAATAAGACAGTTTAAATATTTCCTCTTAAACCACAACGATTTAGGGGAAACGGCTAAAGGCCTTACTTAAGTAAAGTTAAAATATCCTTAAATAATTCCTTTTAAGGCAGAAGAATTTAGACAAATTGCTGAAGGCCTTACTTAAGTAAAATTAAAATATTTTCTCAGCTGAAGGCCGAAATAATATTTCAGATCAGCAAAGGAAATTCTTAAAAGGCAAGCATTTACAAATTTCGGCTAAAAGCCGTACTAAAGAAAATTTAAATTAATTCGTCGGCTGAAAGCCTAATAATGTTTCAACATAATGAAAGTGAACCCTTAAAGACAAACATTTACACAGTACAACAGAAAACTATCTTAAGATAACTTGAAATATCTTGACAGCTGAAGGCCCAAACAATTACTCATAATAATTAAAGACAAAGCTTAACATAAGCATTTACACAGAATGGCTGAAGACCATTTTAAGATTTCAAGATAATTAAAGAGAAACCCTACAGACGGGAATTTACACATTACAGGCTGAAAGCCACAGATTTTAAAACAAACGCGTCTGAAGGCCTAAATACAGAGCAAACAAGAATTTTAAATAAAACATGGCTGAAGGCCTAATCTTAAAATACTTCAGATAAGGTTCGGCTGAAGGCCATATACTGAACATAGAACAAACAAAATTAATATACAGCTTAAGGCCTGAGACAGTATTTGTGACAGAAGAAAACCACAATCACAAACATCAGAACATTGGTGCTCAGAAGAGTTGCAAGGATCAGCCTGGGGAGGAAGCTCTAACAACAGTTTAGGTGAGACAAGCAGCCAAGCGTAACACTAAATAATCGGGTGGCAGCACGGCCTAGGGACGGCTGAAGAACCGACTATCAACTCAATCAATTTCCTTCCACCCGACCAACGCGACGACAAACAAAAATATCAACGAGGGCGAGGATCGCAGCAGGACTATGTCTTAATAATTGGTGTCTAAATACAGTCAAGGCACAATAACCACTCAAAGAAAAAGGGAGAACAACATCAAGCTGTCGTACCACACGTCGTGCCGGACAGCACCAATATGGTGAGGAAAACACACAGCCAGAAGACTACGCTAACGACCAGGGCAGGTAACCGGAACGTTAACAGCTGGTGCACTTCACTAATAAATTATAATCATTTCAAAAGTTAAACGCCACACACGAAGACAGCTGCAAAATTTTACTGACTCCAGCACACCGTCACGTTGCTGCTTGTGGGAACAGCCCAGGAAGCAACAACCAGTAATCAACCAAGAGATGTCACAGCAGTAGAGGTTTCATAACAGGTTCACTGACTACTCAACTCCAGTATGCAGGTTCGGTGGGCGACGAACTTTGCAACTCCGACCGTGCGTGCACGCCACCAGTGGCCCCAGCCTGACCTCACGCCATGGAGACTTCCTCGCTGCTCCGCCACAATTGACCAACTGCCTCACATACACCACGACACAGCAATATAGCGGCCACACCAAAGAAGGTACAGCAGTACTAGTATCGATAAACGCTGCTGCTGCCACTGACGGAGGAACGTGAGCAACTTGTTCAGGTAGTAACTGAGGGAGCAATAAGACGCCACTCGATGGTGACCAAATGCCAAAAAAGAAAAACGGTAGCAGCGCGAACCGATCACAGCTCACAGTGCTCTGTGTACAATTAAAAACTCCTTATTGAATACATTTGTTGTCTGGCAAAAATGTAAAATGTAGAAAGAGAGTAGGATTGACATAATCACCATTTAGGGATCGACTAGAATATAACGTCTGTTTCAAGGTTATTTCATTATCTTAATTTGCATTCCTTTTCCCAGTATGTATTTCAATCAGGCAACAAAGAAATAAATGTACACAGAGGAAAAACAGTTTGACATTTAATGCATTAATTCATTGCTCTATCGTTACACATAATTGTTCTGGCAGAACAAAATGACAGCTCTTACACAAACGAAGGTCAAACCCACAGTGATTTATCTACAGAGATACAGCATTCACGCTGAGAAGACTCCATGTTTCACAGCTACTGGTCGTTCATCTTTGGCGTGTGCGTACTGATATGTGACAGCATCTGTCATTATTCTATAGCCATTATTTGTAGCTACGATGAAGTACAGCTGCTTAGCTGATTATGGAGGTATATGTAACCCCAATTACAGTTATGTTCATTAGGGATTAATATACTACTATTCATTTATAAATTAATGTCACTGCAATTCTCTTGTCATCATTATCTGCAATATTAGCAGGTCCTTTGCCTTTCCATTGCCTGCGATCCATTGCTTCCTTCTTAAGGCTGCTGTATGTTGCATCGTCCATCACGTCATCGAATATCTGAAGTCTCTTCCTTCCTCTCTTCCTTTTCTCTTCTACATAACCTTCTAAAACTGTTTTTATCAGTCCTTCAGTCTTTCTTAATATATGCCCAATCCAATTTTTTTTCTTCTTTTTATTATATCTAGTAACTGTCTTTTCTCTCCCACTCTTCTTAGTACCTCTTCATTTTTTACACTGTCCATCCAACTTATTCTTTCCATCCTGCACCATGTCCACATCTCAAAAGCCTCCAGTCTTTCTCTGTCTCTCTTCCTCAAAGTCCATGTTTCAGCACCATATAGAAGAACACCCCATAGAAGAAATTTTATGAGTCTTTTCCTGAGTTCTGTCCACACTGCTGCAGAAAATTCTCCTTTTCCTATAAAATTCCTAAAGGTATCAGATACATTATATGATGGTAAGACAGAGATTTAGGAACCAGGTTTTAAATTGGAAGACATTTCCAGGAGCAGATGTGGACTCTGACCACAATCTATTGGTTATGACCTGTAGATTAAAACTGAAGAAACTGCAAAAAGGTGGGAATTTAAGGAGATGGGACATGGATAAACTGAAAGAACCAGAGGTTGCACAGAGTTTCAGGGAGAGCATAAGGGAACAATTGACAGGAATGGGGGAAAGAAATACAGTAGAAGAAGAGTGGGTAGCTTTGAGGGATGAAATAGTGAAGGCAGTACATCTACATCTACATTTACATCTACATTTATACTCCGCAAGCCACCCAACGGTGTGTGGCGGAGGGCACTTTACGTGCCACTGTCAATATCTCCCTTTCCTGTTCCACTCGCGTATGGTTCGCGGGAAGAACGACTGTCTGAAAGCCTCTGTGCGCGCTCTAATCTCTCTAATTTTACATTCGTGATCTCCTCGGGAGGTATAAGTAGGGGGAAGCAATATATTCGATACCTCATCCAGAAACGCACCCTCTCGAAACCTGGCGAGCAAGCTACACCGCGATGCAGAGCGCCTCTCTTGCAGAGTCTGCCACTTGAGTTTGTTAAACATCTCCGTAACGCTATCACGGTTACCAAATAACCCTGTGACGAAACGCGCCGCTCTTCTTTGGATCTTCTCTATCTCCTCCGTCAACCCGATCTGGTACGGATCCCACACTGATGAGCAATACTCAAGTATAGGTCGAACGAGTGTTTTGTAAGCCACCTCCTTTGTTGATGGACTACATTTTCTAAGGACTCTCCCAATGAATCTCAACCTGGTACCCGCCTTACCAACAATTAATTTTATATGATCATTCCACTTCAAATCGTTCCGCACGCATACTCCCAGATATTTTACAGAAGTAACTGCTACCAGTGTTTGTTCCGCTATCATATAATCATACAATAAAGGATCCTTCTTTCTATGTATTCGCAATACATTACATTTGTCTATGTTAAGGGTCAGTTGCCACTCCCTGCACCAAGTGCCTATCCGCTGCAGATCTTCCTGCATTTCGCTACAATTTTCTAATGCTGCAACTTCTCTGTATACTACAGCATCATCCGCGAAAAGCCGCATGGAACTTCCGACACTATCTACTAGGTCATTTATATATATTGTGAAAAGCAATGGTCCCACAACACTCCCCTGTGGCACGCCAGAGGTTACTTTAACGTCTGTAGATGTCTCTCCATTGAGAACAACATGCTGTGTTCTGTTTGCTAAAAACTCTTCAATCCAGCCACACAGCTGGTCTGATATTCCGTAGGCTCTTACTTTGTTTATCAGACGACAGTGCGGAACTGTATCGAACGCCTTCCGGAAGTCAAGGAAAATGGCATCTACCTGGGAGCCTGTATCTAATATTTTCTGGGTTTCATGAACAAATAAAGCGAGTTGGGTTTCACACGATCGCTGTTTCCGGAATCCATGTTGATTCCTACATAGTAGATTCTGAGTTTCCAAAAACGACATGATACTCGAGCAAAAGACATGTTCTAAAATTCTACAACAGATCGACGTCAGAGAGATAGGTCTATAGTTTTGCGCATCTGCTCGACGACCCTTCTTGAAGACTGGGACTACCTGTGCTCTTTTCCAATCATTTGGAACCTTCTGTTCCTCTAGAGACTTGCGGTACACGGCTGTTAGAAGGGGGGCAAGTTCTTTCGCGTACTCTGTGTAGAATCGAATTGGTATCCCGTCAGGTCCAGTGGACTTTCCTCTGTTGAGTGATTCCAGTTGCTTTTCTATTCCTTGGACACTTATTTCAATGTCAGCCATTTTTTCGTTGGTGCGGGGATTTAGAGAAGGAACTGCAGTGCGGTCTTCCTCTGTGAAACAGCTTTGGAAAAAGGTGTTTAGTATTTCAGCTTTACGCTTGTCATCCTCTGTTTCAATGCCATCATCATCCCAGAGTGTCTGGACATGATGTTTCGAGCCACTTACTGATTTAACGTAAGACCAGAACTTCCTAGGATTTTCTGTCAAGTCGGTACCTAGTATTTTACTTTCGAATTCACTGAACGCTTCACGCATAGCCCTCCTTACGCTAACTTTGACATCGTTTAGCTTCTGTTTGTCTGAGAGGTTTTGGCTGCGTTTAAACTTGGAGTGAAGCTCTCTTTGCTTTCGCAGTAGTTTCCTAACTTTGTTGTTGTACCACGGTGGGTTTTTCCCGTCCCTCACAGTTTTGCTCGGCACGTACCTGTCTAAAACGCATTTAACGGTTGCCTTGAACTTTTTCCATAAACACTCAACATTGTCAGTGTCGGAACAGAAATTTTCGTTTTGATCTGTTAGGTAGTCTGAAATCTGCCTTCTATTACTCTTGCTAAACAGATAAACCTTCCTCCCTTTTTTTATATTCCTATTAACTTCCATATTCAGGGATGCTGCAACGGCCTTATGATCACTGATTCCCTGTTCTGCACTTACAGAGTCGAAAAGTTCGGGTCTGTTTGTTATCAGTAGGTCCAAGATGTTATCTCCACGAGTCGGTTCTCTGTTTAATTGCTCGAGGTAATTTTCGGATAGTGCACTCAGTATAATGTCACTCGATGCTCTGTCCCTACCACCCGTCATAAACATCTGAGTGTCCCAGTCTATATCTGGTAAATTGAAATCTCCACCTAAGACCATAACATGCTGAGAAAATTTATGTGAAATGTATTCCAAATTTTCTCTCAGTTGTTCTGCCACTAATGCTGCTGAGTCGGGGGGTCGGTAAAAGGAGCCAATTATTAACCTAGCTCGGTTGTTGAGTGTAACCTCCACCCATAATAATTCACAGGAACTATCCACTTCTACTTCACTACAGGATAAACTACTACTAACAGCGACGAACACTCCGCCACCGGTTGCATGCAATCTATCCTTTCTAAACACCGTCTGTGCCTTTGTAAAAATTTCGGCAGAATTTATCTCTGGCTTCAGCCAGCTTTCTGTACCTATAACGATTTCAGCTTCGGTGCTTTCTATCAGCGCTTGAAGTTCCGGTACTTTACCAACGCAGCTTCGACAGTTTACAATTACAATACCGATTGCTGCTTGGTCCCCGCATGTCCTGACTTTGCCCCGCACCCGTTGAGGCTGTTGCCCTTTCTGCACTTGCCCGAGGCCATCTAACCTAAAAATCAAGTAGGTAAAAAGACGAAGGCTAGTAGAAATCCTTGGGTAACAGAAGAAATATTGAATTTAATTGATGAAAGAAGAAAATATAAAAATGCAGTAAATGAAGCAGGCAAAAAGGAATACAAACGTCTCAAAAATGAGATCGACAGGAGGTGCAAAATGGCTAAGCAGGAATGTATAGAGGACAAATGTAAGGATGTAGAGGTTTATTTCACTAAGGGTAAGATAGATACTGCCTACAGGAAAATTAAAGAGACCTTTGGAGATAAGAGAAACACTTGTATGAACATCAAGAGCTCAGATGGAAACCCAGTTGTAAGCAAAGAAGGGAAAGCAGAAAGGTGGAAGGAGTATATAGAGGGTCTATACAAGGGCGATGTTCTTGAGGACAATATTATGGAAATGGAAGAGGATGTAGATGAAGATGAAATGGGAGATACGATACTGCGTGAAGAGTTTGACAGAGCACTGAAAGATCTGAGTCGAAACAAGGCCTCAGGAGTAGACAACATTCCATTGGAACTACTGACGGCCTTGGGAGAGCCAGTCCTGACAAAACTCTACCATCTGGTGAGCAAGATGTATGAAACAGGCGAAATACCCTCAGACTTCAAGAAGAATATAATAATTCCAATCCCAAAGAAAGCAGGTGTTGACAGATGTGAGAATTACTGAACAATCAGCTTAATAAGCCACAGCTGCAAAATACTAACACGAATTCTTTACAGACGAATGGAAAAACTAGTAGAAGCCGACCACGGGGAAGATCAATTTGGATTCCGTAGAAATACTGGAACACGTGAGGCAATACTGACCTTACGACTTATCTTAGAAGAAAGATTAAGGAAAGGCAAACCTACGTTTCTAGCATTTGTAGACTTAGAGAAAGCTTTTGACAATGTTGACTGGAATACTCTATTTCAAATTCTAAAGGTAGCAGGGGTAAAATACAGGGAGCGAAAGGCTATTTACAATTTGTACAGAAACCAGATGGCAGTCATAAGAGTCGAGGGACATGAAAGGGAAGCAGTGGTTGGGAAGGGACTAAGACAGGGTTGTAGCCTCTCCCCGATGTTATTCAATCTGTATATTGAGCAAGCAGTAAAGGAAACAAAAGAAAAATTCGGAGTAGGTATTAAAATCCATGGAGAAGAAATAAAAACTTTGAGGTTCGCCGATGACATTGTAATTCTGTCAGAGACAGCAAAGGACTTGGAAGAGCAGTTGAACGGAATGGATGGTGTCTTGAAGGGAGGATATAAGATGAACATCAACAAAAGCAAAACGAGGATAATGGAATGTAGTCGAATTAAGTCGGGTGATGTTGAGGGTATTAGATTAGGAAATGAGACACTTAAAGTAGTAAAGGAGTTTTGCTATTTGGGGAGCAAAATAACTGATGATGGTCGAAGTAGAGAGGATATAAAATGTAGACTGGCAATGGCAAGGAAAGCGTTTCTGAAGAAGAGAAATTTGTTAACATCGAGTATAGATTTAAGTGTCAGGAAGTCATTTCTGAAAGTGTTTGTATGGAGTGTAGCCATGTATGGAAGTGAAACAGGGACGATAAATAGTTTGGACAAGAAGAGAATAGAAGCTTTTGAAATGTGGTGCTACAGAAGAATGCTGAAGATTAGATGGGTAGATCACATAACTAATGAGGAGGTACTGAATAGGATTGGGGAGAAGAGGAGTTTGTGGCACAACTTGACCAGAAGAAGGGATCGTTTGGTAGGACATGTTCTGAGGCATCAAGGGATCACCAATTTAGTATTGGAGGGCAGCGTGGAGGGTAAAAATCGTAGGGGGAGACCAAGAGACGAATACACTAAGCAGATTCAGAAGGATGTAGGTTGCAGTAGGTACTGGGAGATGAAGAAGCTTGCACAGGATAGAGTAGCATGGAGAGCTGCATCAAACCAGTCTCAGGACTGAAGACCACAACAACAACAACATCCTTGTTATGATTTCTGTGGTGCTCTTCCAGTCGGTGTCTATCCTGCTTCCAAGATACTTGAAATTTTGGACCTGTTCTAGTATTTATACATTCAGCGTAATTTTTATTTCTTTATTTCCTCCTAGTGCCAATACTTTTGTTTTCTTTGTGTTAATTTTCATTCGATAATTTTTTTCGTTTGCTCAATGGTTTCCACCAATCTTCTGTGGCTAGAAGGACAATGTCTTCAGCAAACCTCGAACACCCTACTCTTCTTCCTCCGATTTCTATACTTTTGTCATCTAATGAGCATTGGTCAATCATATTTTCGAAGTAGTGGTTGAAAAGAGTAGGTGATAGACAGCATCCTTGTCTTACTCCTTTTCCTAGTCCGATCCAGTTTGTACTTTCTCCTCTCACTTTAACTGAGGCTTTTTGATTAAGATATAATGAATTTACAAGTATTCTGGTTTTCCAGTCCACTCTCTTTTCCCTCGTTATAGTCGCCAGCTTGTCCCAAAACACAATGATGCACATATATAGGTCTCTTCCTTTTTCAATAAACCTTTCTCCCAAGATTCGTAGGCGCCCCATTGCATCTCTGGTGCCCATATTCCGTCTAAAGCCAAACTGCTCCTCGCCAAGGTTCTACTCCATTACCTTTTAAAGTCTTTTATTAATTATTCTTAACATCACTTTGGCTGTCTATGAAATGAGGCTGATTGTCCTGTGCTCACTGCATTTCTTGGTTCCTTATTTTTTCGGTAATGGAATCATTACTGCTGTCAGAAAGTCCTCAGGCCATTCACCTCTGTCATATATTTTATTACATAATCTCAATATTTCTCTTATTCCATCTTGGTCCAAGCATTTTAATATTTCTCCCGGTATCGTATCTGTACGTCTCTTGTAATTTTCCAGAATTTGTTGCTTTGTGCCGAAATTGAGTAGTGCATAGGAGTTGTCCTGCGATCCAGAAACTAGCAGCGAATAAATAAAAAAGAAAAAAAGTCTAAGTGCGGAAATCCCGTATCTATAAAAATAGTTTGTCTGTTATTGATCTACACATTTCTCCTTATGAAGTAAAGGAGAAGATCATGGGTGAAAGTCTGTTTTATCCTTTCTCAGCTACAGCAACGTGACATGCTTAGTAAGTTACGTCACACGACTGTAACTCATCTTTAATCGTGGGTGATACCGGGATCCCCGCGGCAATTTCAGCCAGTTTCACCAATGTACCCTGGCCAGGAATTTAATTTCTATGCAGAATTCGTCGTAGTACATGAGACATAAAAATGGAAATACATGTACTGACAGTCTTACGACGACGCTGTACCAGTTCGCAACGACCTTGTTCAGCCTATGTAAATTGGCGCTTTTTTCGGTACCAAGCGAGAATTAAAAAAAAATCGACACTGTTAACAACACTGTTTACAATGAACGGAATCCAAATTCCTATTTAAAACGATCATTAAGCTGGCTCGAACAAGCGGGGAGTCCGTTCGAATTTGCATAAAACGACGATAACGGGCCTCGCGGGGGGTCCGGTAACCGCGCCGTAAATATTCGCCTCGGCCGCCCAGACTCCTTTTTTGTTTCGGCAGACTGGCGGTCTGCGGGCAGCGGCAGCCGGGACGCGTGCTCGTATTTAGTTATTAAAGCCCACAATGAAGTTCCGGGCGCGCGCCTGCCAGGTTTTAGCGGGCCGTCTTGCCGGATAAAGGGAGAGCGACCGCGAGGCATGCCGGGAGGGGGCTGCGTTTTAATTATCGGGCGGGGTGCTAGGTGGCAGGCCAGGCGCCGCCGTCTCGCCCGTTCGTCTGCCGGGGCCGCTTCCATTTCCTGCACCCGGCTCGACGCCTTCCGGTCTGCCACCGCAGACGGGAGGGTCGTTGCCCATTACAGAGCTTTTTTTTTGTTTTAACGGGCTGTCCCCTACGGTACAGGCCTTTCTGAGGCGGCTGTGCCTGCGCTCTTTGTTGCTCTTGGCAGGCACGTTTCCACAACAGATCTCATCAAGCCATGGCGACCAGTCTACACCTACATCGATACTCTGCAAATCACATTCAAGTGCCTGGCAGAGGGTTCATCGAACCACCTTCACAATTCTCTATTATTCCAATCTCGTATAGCGCGCGGAAAGAATGAACGCTTATATCTTTCCGTACGAGCTCTGATTTCCCTTATTTTATCGTGGTGATCGTTGCGCCCTATGTAGGTCAGTGTCAACAAAATATTTTCGCATTCGGAGGAGAAAGTTGGTGATTGGAATTTCGTGAGACGATTCCGTCGCAACGAAAAACGCCTTTCTTCTAATGATTTCCAGCCCAAATCCCGTACTATTTCTGTGACACTCTCTCCTACATTTCGCGATAATACAAAACGTGCTGCTTTCCTTTCAACTTTTTCGATGTACTCCGTCAGTCCTACCTGGTATGGATCCCACATCGCACAGCAGTATTCTAAAAGAGGACGGAGAAGAGTAGTGTAGGCAGTTTCCTCAGTAGGTCTGTTACGTTTTCTATGTGTTCTGCCAATGAAACGCAGCCTTTGGTTAGCCTTCCCCACAACATTGTCTATGTGTTCATTCCAATTTAAGTCGTTCGTAATTGTAATACCTAGGTATTTAGTTGAATTTACAGCTTTTAGATTAGACTGATTAATCGTGTAACCGAAGTTTAACGAGTTCCTTTTACTACTCGTGTGGATCACCTCACACTTTTCGTTATTTAGGGTCACCTGCCACTTTTCGCATCATTCAGATATCTTTTCAAAATCGTTTTGCAGTTTGTTTTGGTCTTCTGATGACTTTATTAGTCGATAAACGACAGCGTCATCTGAAAACAACCGAAGACGGCTGCTCAAATTGTCTCCCAAATCCTTTATATACATAAGGAACAGCAAAGGGCCTATAACACTACCTTGGGGAACGCCTGAAATCAATTCTGCTTTACTCGATGACTTTCCGTCAATTACTACTGACTGTGACCTCTCTGAGAGGAATTCGCAAATCAAGGACACATAACTGAGCCGATATTCCATAAGCACGCGATTTTACTATGAGCCGCTTGCGTGGTATAGTGTCAAAAACCTTCCGGAAATCAAGGAATACGGAATCGATCTGAAATCCCTTGTCAATAGCACTCAGCAGTTCATGTGATGATATTATCGTGGGGCTTACTGAGGACTTTGGTGTGAGGGAATGTCAGCAAAACAGTAAAGAAGTAATAAAGTATAGACACTGCTGTAATACTGCAGGGGTCTGTGAACGTCGACAAGATCAGTGGACATGTTCCATAGTTTTTCTTTTTTTAAAGATCTCAGATTTCTATTTATAGCACACCTGCTCAATTACTTGGACGTTATACCAAAATCTCCCTCTACCGCTCCCTCTATCACCAAGTAAGTTATTCTCTGATAACTGAACACCACGTTGTTCTTTCTAGTCGGTTTTTCCACGTTTACCCTTCTTCGTCGTTTCTGTGGAGAAAATCCTCCAATCTTATTAGTCCACTTAATTTTCAATACCGCATCTCAAGCGTACAGAATATGTTCTTTTTCGTACGTCTCACAGTCTATGACTGTTATGCTAGATGTGTACGATCGGGGATGGAATTCGTGAGATCACTCACCTTATGCTCAGGTTCATAGCTTTACTGTCTGTTACATAGCATAAAGCCTCTTTAAACAATCACTTTTTCAAAGTTTACTAGTTTTGTCAAATTCTTTGGCAGTGTGTGGTTTTGTTTTAACGTAGTTTGCCAAACACAGACTGCGTTTGACGTGACTCAGGAAAATGCCGTTAATGAGATAGAATTTTTAGAATGAGCTTTTCACTCTGCAGCGAAGTGTGCGCTGATATGAAACTTCCTGGTAGATTAAAACTGTGTGCCGGAGCGAGACTGTGAAGTTTGGAAGGTAGAAGACGAGATACTGGCGGAAGTAAAGCTGTGAGGACGGGGCATGAGTCGTGCTTGGGTAACTCAGTTGGTAGAGCACTTGCCCACGAAAGGGAAAGTTCCCGAATTCGAGTCTCGGTCCAGCACACAGTTTTCATTTGCCAGGAAGTTTCAGGTAGAATTTTTATTAAAGTTTATCTCACTGCGTTGTGTGTTTCCACAGTCGTGGAAACTACGATCAAGGATAGAAGGAAAACAGCAATGGCAACTACCAAAATGATAGAGGCGTTACGTCTTTCCCAGCCAAATGGGCGGATTGGTTGCCAAGCTGTGTTTGTCCAAAGTTCAGCTGTCTCAGCAGGGCAAATTAAAAGTTTGCAGCTCATAGTTATATTTATTTTTAAGTAAATACGACACAGCAACAAACGTAAAAGGTCACACGACTACTATCGGTTCCATAGTCACGAAAAACAACAATGACGGGGAGAGCTGTGTGCTGACCACATGCCCCTCAATTCCGCATTCAGTGGCACCACTGGCAGAGGGTGACGCGGCGATCGGTCGGGCCCAATCGACCCGTTTACGGCAAAAACCGTAACTTTACGTTACAGATAAAAAACACAAAAACGTAATTAAATTCGTACATAATAGTTTTGTGTGTAAAGAAGATACTAAATTTTCATTTTCCACAGTAACCGCCTCTTGCATGGTCCCATCGAACCCGGGTCATCTTTTTTAATTTTGACTACGAACAACAGTGAAGCCCAACGTTCTTCACTTGACATTGCCGGAGCTAAAGAAGTCATCGTGCCTAAGATTCGAAGATGAGACCCTCGTAATATTAAACTGGAACCTATCTAAAATAGCAGCCTGAAGATGTTATGAAGAGGCACAGTAAAACGAAACAAGAATGGCCAGAAAGAGGCTCAGCCCACAATAATACACCAGAACAAAAGTCTATTGCTTTGGTACTGCATCTTGCAACTCGAAGCAGCAAAAATTAATGGCTGCCATCTATGCATTTTTACATCAACATCATCTGTTGCGTTACAGATCCTTGCTGTACAATATCTTTCTGGTGACGTATGGTGCTTTTATGTGAAGTAGAAGACGAATAGACATCTCTAAATAGGGTAGCAACAAAAGTTGGAAAGAAAAACATAGTTACAAGGAAGATTACGAAGAAGTCCTTGGGTAACAGAAGAAATATTTCAGTTGTTCGATGAAAGAAGTAAGTATAAAAAATTCATGGACTTTAGGTAATATAGAAATACAAGTCGCTGAGGAATGAAATAAACAGGAAGTGCAGTGAAGCAAAGACGAAATGGCTATACTAAAAATTTGAAGAAATCGAAAAAGAAATGATTATCGGAAGTACTGACTCAGCATATAGGAAAGTCAGAATAGCTTTCGGTGAAAGTAAGAGAAAGGATGGCAACATTAAGAGAGCAACGGGAATTCCACTGTTAAATGTACACGAAAGAGCGGATAAGTGGAAAGCGTACATGGAAGGCCTCTATGAGGGGGAAGATTTGTCTGATGTGCCAGAAGAAACAGGAGTCGATTTATAAGAGGTAGGGGATCCTGTATTAGAGTCAGAATTTAACAGACCTTTGGAAGACTTGAGATCGAACAAGGCAGAATTCCAGTAGAATTTCTAAAATCATTGGCGGAATTAGCAACAAAACGACTATTTAAATTGGTGTGTAGAATGTATGAGTCTGGCGCCATACCATCTGACTTTCGGAAAAGTATCATACTCACAATTCCGAAGACTGCAGGAGCTGACAAGTGCGAGAATTATCAGCTTAACAGCCCATGCATCCAAAGTGCTGACAAGAATAATATACATAAGAATGGAAAAGAAAATTGAGAATGTGCTAGGTGACAATCGGTTCGGCTTTAGAAAAGGTAAAAAGGCATCAGAGAGGCAATTCTGACGTTGTGGCTGATTATGGAAGGAAGACTAAAAAAAAAAAGGACTCGTTCATAGGATTTGTCGACCTGGAGAAAACGTTCGACAATGGACAATGGTGCAAGTAGGGGTAAGCTATAGGGAGAGAGAGGTAATGTACAATATGTGCAATAGCCAAGAGGGAATAATAAGAGTGGGCAGCCAAAAACGAAATGATAGGATTACAAAGGGTGTAAGACGGGGATGTAGTCTTCCGCCCCTGCTGTTTCGACATCGAAGAAGCGATGATAGAAATAAAAGAAAGGTTCAGTTGTGAAATTAAAATTCAAGGTGAAAGGATATCAATGATACAATTCGCTGATGACATTGCTATCCTGAGTGTAAATCTACATCTACATCTACGTGATTACTCTGATATTCACAATAAAGTGCCTGGCAGAGGGTTCAACGAACCACCTTCAAGCTATCTCTCTACCGTTCCACTCTCGAACGGCACGCGGGAAAAAACGAGCACCTAAACTTTTTTGTGCGAGCCCTGATTCTCTTATTTTATCATGATGATAACTTCTCCCTATGTAGGTGGGTGGCAGCAGAATGTATTCGAATAGGAGAAGAAAACTGGTGATTGAAATTTCATGAGAAGATCCCGTCACAACGAAAAACGCTCGAGATTAACTTTGAGGTGTACAGTAACATTATGTGGCATACGTACATTAAAGACGGGGGGATGGGGCTAGTACGAGGCAAAGTTCCAGGTTGTGTAGCCGTCTCTACAACTAATAATGTGAACTTACGTAAGATGTAGTGTCGCGAGCCAACAACCGTCCTTTAATGCCGCCATATGATATTATGACAAAAATTGTAAGGAAACATCGGCCTCATAATGCCTCAGAGTGTTATTTTACACCTCTAGGTTAATGTGATGATGCCCCACAAGGGTGAAACGTCTCATTGCCAATAAATAGATAAAAACAATTTGCAACCAAGACTCTTGGATGAAAATGACAGAAAACGAAAAAAAGGTAGTGAGAGAGAGAGAGAGAGAGAGAGAGAGAGAGAGAGAGAGAGAGAGAGAGAGACTCAGTGTTTGCAAAGAACTTTATGTTGTTTGGAACTTGGAAGTGAGGCGAGTTGTCATGATGTCACGAACTTAAAACCGCCGTCCGCCATGTTAGTATGGCAGAACATTAGCTTCAGGTGGAAGTTTTTTGATGTATGATACCAGCTGATATCATTTAAAGGTGTTCTAATCACACTGGTCATTCACAAGTGGGACTCGTTCAAGCTACAATTTTTTTATACATGAATTTTAGCTGCGCTAGTTACTTGTCCACCACTGAACCATGGACCTTCCCATTGGTGCAAAGGCTTGCCTGCCTCAGCGATACAGAAAGCCGTACCGTAGGTACAATCACACCGGAGGGGTACCTGTTAAGAGGCCAGACAAACGTGTGGTTCCTGAAAAGGGGCAGCAGCCTTTTCAGTAGTTGCAGGGACAACAGTCTGGTTGTTTGACTGATCTGGCTTTGTAAGATCAACCAAAGCGGCCTTGCTGTGCTGGTACTGCGAACGGCTGAAAGCAAAGAGAAACTACAGCCCTAATTCTTCCCGAGGGCATGCAGTTCTACTGTATGGTTAAATGATGATGGCATCCTCTTGGGTAAAATATTCCGAAAGTAAAATAGTCCCCCATTCGCAACTCAGGGTGGGGACTACTCAAGAGGACGTCGTTATCAGGAGAAACAAAACTGGCTTTCTAAGGAGCGGAGTGCGGAATGTCAGACCCCTTAACCGGTAGGTACGATAGAAAATTTAGAGAGGGAAATCGATAGGTTAAAGTTAGATATAGTGGGAATTAGTGAAGTTCGGTGGCAAGAGGAACAGGACTTTTGGTCAGTTGAATATGGTGTCATAAATAAAAAATCAAGTTAGGGTAATCAGATGTGGGTTTAATAATGATTAAAAAGTAGAAATGAGGATAAGCTACTATAAACAGCATAGTGAACCCATTATTGTAGCCACGATAGACACGAAGCCCACATCCACTACAGTAGTACAAGTTTATATACCAACTAGCTCCGCAAATGAGGGGCAGGTTGAAGAAATGTGTGATAAGATAAAAGAAATTATTCAAATGGTTAAGAGAGCCGAAGATTTAATAGTCTTAGGGGACTGGAATTAGATAGTGGGAATAGGAAAACAAGGAAAAATAGTAGGGCAACATAGACTGGGGGAAAGAAATTAAAAAGCCGTCTAGCAGAATTTTGCACAGAGTATAATTTCAGTACAGCTAACACTTGGTTTAAGAATCATGAGATAATGTTGTATACGTGGAAGAGATCTGGAGACTCCGGAACGTCTCAGATTGATTATATAATGGTTAGACAGAGATTTAGGGACCAGATTTTAAATTGTAAGACATTTCTAGGGGCAGATGTGCACTCTGACCGCAATTTATTGGTTATGAACTTTACATAAAAATTGAAGAAACTGCAAAAAGGCAAGAATTTAAGGAGATGGGTCCTGGATAAACTGAAAGAACCAGAGGTTGTAGGTTTCAGAAGGAGAATTAGGGAACGATTGACAAGAACATGTGAAAGAAGACAACAGAAGAAGAATGGGTGGCTTTGAGATATGAAATAGTGAAGGCAGCAGTGGAACCATTACGTTAAAAGACGACGGCTAGTGGAAATCAACGGGAAACACAGGGGATATTAAATCAATCGAGGAAAGGAGAAAATACAAAAATACAATACATGAAACAGGCAAAAGAAAATACAAACGTCTAAAAAATGAGATGAACAAGAAGAGAGAAATTGCTAAGCAGCAATGGCTAGAGGAAAAACTGTAAGGATTAAGAATTATAGATCACTAGGTATAAGGTAGATAGTGCCCACAGGAAAATTAAGGAGACCTTTAGAGAAAAGAGAACTACCTATATGAATATCAAGTGCTCAGATTTAAAATCAATCCTAAGCAAAGAAGGGAAAGCAGAAAGGTGGAAGGCGTATGTTGAGGGTCTATACAAGGGAGATGTACTTGAGGGCAATATTATGGAAATCTAAGAGGACGTGGATGAATATGAGAAGCGAGATATTATACTGCGTGAAGAGTTTCACAAAGCACTGAAAGACCTAAGTCGAAACAAGGCTCCGGGAATAGACAACATTCCGACAGACTACTAATAGCCTTGGGAGAGCTAGCTGTGACAAAACTCTTCCATCTGGTGAGCAACATGTTTGAGACAGGCGAAATACCCTCAGATTTCATGAATTATATAATAATATCAATACCAAAGAAAGCAGCTGCTGACAGGTATGATAAGTACAAACTATCAGTTTAATAAGTCACGGCTGCAAAGTACTAACGCGAATTCTTTACAGAAGAATGGAAAAAATGGTAGAAGCCGACCTTGGGGAGGATCAGTTTGGATTCCGTAGAAATATTGGAACACGTGTGGCAATACTGACCCTACGACTTATCTTAGAAGCTAGATTAAGGAAAGGCAAACCTACGTTTCTAGCATTTGTAGACTTAGAGAAAGCTTTTAACAATGTTGACTGGAATACTTTCTTTCAATTTCTGAAGGTGGCAGGGGTAAAATACAGGGAACGAAAAGCTATTTACAATTTTTACAGAAACCAGATGCCAGTTATAAGAGTCGAGGTGCATGAAAGGGAAGCAGTGGTTGGGAAGGGAGTGAGACAGGGTTGTAGCCTATCCCCGATGTTATTCAATCTGTATATTGAGCAAGCGCTAAAGGGAACAAAAGAAAAATTCGGAGTAGGAATTAAAATCCAAGGAGAAAAATTAAAAACTTTGAAGTTTGCCGATGACATTGTATCTCTGTCATGAACAGCAAAGGACTTGGAAGAGCAGTTGAATGGAATGGACAGTATCTTGAAACGAAACAGAAGCAAAAGGAGGAGAATGGAATGCAGTCGTATTAAATCAGGTGATGGTGAGGGGATTACTCTTTGATTAGGAAATGAGTCACTTAAAGTAGAAATGAGTTTTGCTAGTTGGGAAGCAAAGTAACTGATGATCGCTGATGATCGTCGAAGTAGAGAGGACATAAAATGTGTGTGGCAATGGCAAGAAAAGCGTTTCTGAAGAAGAGAAATTGGTTAACATCTCGTATAGATTTAAGTATCACGAAGTCCTTTCTGAAAGAATTTGTATGGAGTGTAACCCTGTACAGAAGTGAAACATGGACAATAAATAGTTTGGACAAGAAGAGAATAGAAGCTTTTGAAATGTGGTGCTACAGAAGAGCGCTGAAGATTGGATGGGTGGATCACAAAACTAATGAGGAGGTACTGAACCGAACTGGGGAGAAGAGAAATTTGTGGTACAACCTGGCTAAAAAAAGGGATCCGTTGGCAGGACACATTCCGAGGCATCAAGGGATCACCATTTTAGTACTGGAGGGAAGCGTAGGGGCTACAAATCTTTGAGGTATATCAAGAGAAAAATGGTTCAAATGGCTCTGAGCACTATGGGACTTAGCATCTGTGGTCATCAGTCCCCTAGAACTTAGAACTACTTAAACCTAACTAACCTAAGGACATCACAAACATCCATGCCCGAGGCAGGATTCGAACCTGCGTCCGTAGCGGTCGCGCGGTTCCAGACTGAAGCGCCTAGAACCGCTCAGCCACCCCGGCCGGCCAGATCAAGACAAGAATACATTAAGCAGATTAAGAGGGATGTAGGTTTCAGTAGTTTCTCGGAGACGAAGAGGCTTGCACAGGATAGAGTAGCATGGAGAGCTGCATCACACCAGATTTTGGACTAAAGACCACAACAACAGCAGCTAATTTTACTGTAGTCTTTTATTTGTGTCATTAACATTTCCTAGCAGTCCAACTATAAAATCTTTCTTGTGAACGATATGTGAAGGAAAGACTGGAAACCGATCGAAGACGGAAAATACACTCCTGGAAATGGAAAAAATAACACATTGACACCGGTGTGTCTGACCCACCATACTTGCTCCGGACACTGCGAGAGGGCTGTAAAAGCAATGATCACACGCACGGCACAGCGGACACACCAGGAACCGCGGTGTTGGCCGTCGAATGGCGCTAGCTGCGCAGCATTTGTGCACCGCCGCCGTCAGTGTCAGCCAGTTTGCCGTGGCATACGGAGCTCCATCGCAGTCTTTAACACTGGTAACATGCCGCGACAGCGTGGACGTGAACCGTATGTGCAGTTGACGGACTTTGAGCGAGGGCGTATAGTGAGCATGCGGGAGGCCGGGTGGACGTACCGCCGAATTGCTCAACACGTGGGGCGTCAGGTCTCCACAGTACATCGATGTTGTCGCCGGTGGTCGGCGGAAGGTGCACGTGCCCGTCGACCTGGGACCGGACCGCAGCGACGCACGGATGCACGCCAAGACCGTAGGATCCTACGCAGGGCCGTAGGGGACCGCACCGCCACTCCCCACCAAATTAGGGACACTGTTGCTCCTGGGGTATAGGCGAGGACCATTCGCAACCGTCTCCATGAAGCTGGGCTACGGTCCCGCACACCGTTAGGCCGTCTTCCGCTCACGCCCCAACATCGTGCAGCCCGCCTCCAGTGGTGTCGCGACAGGCGTGAATGGAGGGACGAATGGAGACGTGTCGTCTTCAGCGATGAGAGTCGCTTCTGCCTTGGTGCCAATGATGGACGTATGCGTGTTTGGTGCCGTGCAGGTGAGCGCCACAATCAGGACTGCATACGACCGAGGCACACAGGGCCAACACCCGGCATCATGGTGTGGGGAGCGATCTCCTACACTGGCCGTACACCACTGGTGATCGTCGAGGGGACACTGAATAGTGCACGGTACATCCAAACCGTCATCGAACCCATCGTTCTACCATTCCTAGACCGGCAAGGGAACTTGCTGTTCCAACAGGACAATGCACGTCCGCATGTATCCCGTGCCACCCAACGTGCTCTAGAAGGTGTAAGTCAACTACCCTGGCCAGCAAGATCTCCGGATCTGTCCCCCATTGAGCATGTTTGGGACTGGATGAAGCGTCGTCTCACGCGGTCTGCACGTCTAGCACGAACGCTGGTCCAACTGAGGCGCCAGGTGGAAATGGCATGGCAAGCCGTTCCACAGGACTACATCCAGCATCTCTACGATCGTCTCCATGGGAGAATAGCAGCCTGCATTGCTGCGAAAGGTGGATATACACTGTACTAGTGCCGACATTGTGCATGCTCTGTTGCCTGTGTCTATGTGCCTGTGGTTCTGTCAGTGTGATCATGTGATGTATCTGACCCCAGGAATGTTTCAATAAAGTTTCCCCTTCCTGGGACAATGAATTCACGGTGTTCTTATTTGAATTTCCAGGAGTGTATATCATCTTTGTCGTGTAAGGTAAACTGACCGCACATCAGTTTTGTCAGTCCGTATTAAGGTAAATGTTACGTTTCTCGGTGGTTCTAAACGTATAACAGAAATAAAATTACATTAACGAGGCGAAAAGCGTCGTATTACTGGATCAGATAGGCACTTAAGACCAGAACTAAGTCCGAATAGGCGTCGGAAGGCCCAATGGTACGAACCGCAGCGTCATCTCGGCTGACAGTCGTCACTCAAAGTTAAGACCAGAAAATCTTCTGAAAAAGTCTTCCTGATCCTGTATTACTCACAAAAGCAATGTAACACACATTGCCTAAAACAACTGTTGCGTGCATGCGACATAAATTAAGAACAACAAGCAATCATCTGCTAATGTTTTGGACAAACTAACATGGCGGCGCTAGCTTCAAAACCAAGTAAGGCTGGAGCGCCACCTCCCCTGCTATCTTTGAAGTCATAACGGATCGATATTGTTCTCCTTACTTATCGCTGGTTTCTGCAACTTTCGAATCCGAGAGCATCTTTTATCTGAGGAAGCATTATATAGTGACAATGCCCCAGCGCTAATGGTCACGCGCCGTCTTGGTGTGTGAAGAAAGAGTCGTTGTTGAGCTCCTGCTCGGAGCGGTCGTGTGCAGCCGCAACTATCAGGTTGCAGCGTTTTAGTAGCGCTTTAGTCTTGCGTATTGGCCATCCGGCTGTTATGGGTTTATTTATCGATTGTTATTTTTTATTTGTAGTTCACTTTTGTTCTATGAGTTTACATCTTCTCAGTTTGAGATAGTGAGTGCAGCTGTAGATGCTAAAAAATGGAGTGCCAAGTGGAGAAATCTTACCGTTTTTTCATATTCTTCTGCCTGAGTTCAATAAAGGGGTGACAGCAGCAAAGCCAGCCAGAAACATCTGCACCGTGTATATGGATAACGCCGTTGAAGAGAGCACGGCAAGAAGTTGATTTTCTCGTTTGAAGGAGGATCGTTTTGACATTAGTGACTCTCCACGATTAGGGAGACATCCGGAGTTTGATGAATTTCATTTAAACTCATTAATTCACAGTGATCCAAGTCAGTGTTCTCCAGCAACGGCAAACTGAATAAACTGCGACCATTCCACTATCGTGCAACGTTTTGCATGCAGTGGGAAAGGTTCAAAAAACGGGTGTATGGATTCAACGCGGAAAGGCGCGCATGATTAATAATTATGAGCGTTGTGGTTGGTACAGTGCTGTGTATGAGAATCAATAATTGTCGAAGAGAAAAGTGTTGACAGTAAAACGTAAATGAAAAGGCTTCCGTGCACAGTGATACCTGCTCTGTTAATGTGGAAAAGCAACGTCGAAAATATTATTTCACAGTGATTGTGAAACAAACATAGTTGTTAAACGAGACTGGATGAACACTTGTTTTCCATATCAAACTGCCTTTTCCTACTGCTAGTTACTTTATTTATCCCATACGCGTTCGCCTTCTCCTGTCTAAGGCATCATCAGTGGCATCTACAACGATACAGTTTTGTTAGTTATAGATTATCAAACAGTTAACTTCGCCATTTTTTGTAAAAAAAGTGATTACTTACAATTTGCTATCTGTGTTTCCTCACATCTGGTCTGGAGGTCGCACTACCACTTTTATCACTGCTATGTATTCACATCTTTGTGTTCTCGCCATCCACATACTGTTCACCATGTTCCTCACTCTTTTTTGTGGTGGACTACTATTCTTTTGTCACTCGATACAACTATTTCATCGTACACTTCTTTCACAGCGTAAATATTGCGACTCCATTACGTGTTTCATCTTCTTTGGTATGTTAACCTATTTGTTGCCAACGTAACGAAGTACACTCCTGGAAATTGAAATAAGAACACCGTGAATTCATTGTCCCAGGAAGGGGAAACTTTATTGACACATTCCTGGGGTCAGATACATCACATGATCACACTGACAGAACCACAGGCACATAGACACAGGCAACAGAGCATGCACAATGTCGGCACTAGTACAGTGTATATCCACCTTTCGCAGCAATGCAGGCTGCTATTCTCCCATGGAGACGATCGTAGAGATGCTGGATGTAGTCCTGTGGAACGGCTTGCCATGCCATTTCCACCTGGCGCCTCAGTTGGACCAGCGTTCGTGCTGGACGTGCAGACCGCGTGAGACGACGCTTCATCCAGTCCCAAACATGCTCAATGGGGGACAGATCCGGAGATCTTGCTGGCCAGGGTAGTTGACTTACACCTTCTAGAGCACGTTGGGTGGCACGGGATACATGCGGACGTGCATTGTCCTGTTGGAACAGCAAGTTCCCTTGCCGGTCTAGGAATAGTAGAACGATGGGTTCGATGACGGTTTGGATGTACCGTGCATTATTCAGTGTCCCCTGGACGATCACCAGTGGTGTACGGCCAGTGTAGGAGATCGCTCCCCACACCATGATGCCGGGTGTTGGCCCTGTGTGCCTCGGTCGTATGCAGTCCTGATTGTGGCGCTCACCTGCACGGCGCCAAACACGCATACGACCATCATTGGCACCAAGGCAGAAGCGACTCTCATCGCTGAAGACGACACGTCTCCATTCGTCCCTCCATTCACGCCTGTCGCGACTCTACTGGAGGCGGGCTGCACGATGTTGGGGCGTGAGCGGAAGACGGCCTAACGGTGTGCGGGACCGTAGCCCAGCTTCATGGAGACGGTTGCGAATGGTCCTCGCCGATACCCCAGGAGCAACAGTGTCCCTAATTTGCTGGGAAGTGGCGGTGCGGTCCCCTACGGCACTGCGTAGGATCCTACGGTCTTGGCGTGCATCCGTGCGTCGCTGCGGTCCGGTCCCAGGTCGACGGGCACGTGCACCTTCCGCCGACCACTGGCGACAACATCGATGTACTGTGGAGACCTGACGCCCCACGTGTTGAGCAATTCGGCGGTACGTCCACCCGGCCTCCCGCATGCCCACTATACGCCCTCGCTCAAAGTCCGTCAACTGCACATACGCTTCACGTCCACGCTGTCGCGGCATGTTACCAGTGTTAAAGACTGCGATGGAGCTCCGTATGCCACGGCAAACTGGCTGACACTGACGGCGGCGGTGCACAAATGCTGCGCAGCTAGCGCCATTCGACGGCCAACACCGCGGTTCCTGGTGTGTCCGCTGTGCCGTGCGTGTGATCATTGCTTTTACAGCCCTCTCGCAGTGTCCGGAGCAAGTATGGTGGGTCTGACACACCGGTGTCAATGTGTTCTTTTTTCCATTTCCAGGAGTGTATATGTTCGTTACAGACTTCTATTTATGATGTTTACACCGTGTGTGTGTGTGTGCGTATGAGTGAGAGAGAGGGGGGATATAACCGATTTTTTTTTTGGGGGGGGGGGAGGGTAGCGGGTGTACTAGCTGTTAGTGAGTGGCTGAAAACTTTGGTGACAGCTGTTTTGACTTTTCGTTTCATTATTCTGGGGAGGGGTCATGGATGAGTGAGTGTAAAGATGTTGGGTTCTATTATTATTACATTGGACAGTATTATTATATTTAAGCTGGATGAGCTTAAGCGTTGTTATGGAAACGTGTTACGTGCAAATGGAATTCTAAAAGAAAATATTTTGACTTACAGTGTTATTATTTAAGGTGACATTATTCATTCGTTAATTTAGTAACTTCAATACTTGGAAAGTAAAAGAGACATGTATTCATATTAGGCACATGTTCAGGTTTATTTCATAACGAAGCGCAGATTGATCGAAAACAAAACTGAGGAAAGACCTCAACAATGAGAGAGGATCTCTGCATATTGTGTGCAATACAAATTCAAAACGCAGTGCTAACAACGTGCAAAGCCTGTCTCTCGTTGTTGTCATCACCAAACAATTACATGTCAGATATAAGTTTATGAGAAAAGAGAGAGGGAGAGGGGAGGAGAGAGGAGGGAGAGGAGAGATGGATTACTGTTGTAACATAGTTTTTTTCGCTACTGTTGCAATAATACAGAATATTCATACATAGGAAGTCCACCTCCATTGAGTTGTGTAGTAAATTCCGAAAGAACGCTTATACGGCTCAATGAGTAGACATTCGTTTTCCACGAAGTAAGCTATTTGATTTAGGTTCTAAAAGACGGCTGCAGTGTGGGATTTGAGAACCATTGTCTCAATCTAGAAAACACACAAAAGTAAACCTCTAGAATACTGGTTTTTGTGAATCACCGAGCCACACTAGTACAGTTTTCTTGTAATTGATTCTAGCTTAGTAGAAGCACTTCAGATGTATCAAAGAAAAGCACAATATCTTTGATATTCTGCAATATTAATTTATTAATGTAGTTGATTGGTTTCTCAGAATACAGCTATTGGAATAAAATCATGATTTCTTTTATTCATTTTAAGCCCCGTGCTCTCTCTCTCTCTCTCTCTCTCTCTCTCTCTCTCTCTCTCTTTCATATATATACATATAATGATTCGTTGTTTAATCACGTTTTCTGGTACGTTGCTTTCATATTTACTTACAGTTTGGCTTAAATATTTTCAGTTATCTTACAGCTACGCATTCTGTACCTCACTAATCATGTGTGATACCTTTTCCAAAATTTTTCATTGCTAATATATTTTATTTGATGACACCAGTCTGTTGGATCTGATGTCGGCCTTGTAAAGCCGAAAAATGGTTTCCTTAATAATTTTATTCTTTAGCACTTCTATTTATAAATATGTAGCGCTATTTAATAAACTTCGTAGTTCGCGTTTTGCTGAATTTTGGTGACCACTTCACCCTGTGTTCGCTAGGGAAAAAAACTTCTCAGTGCCTAAACTGACCGCTGTCACGTATGTAAAAGTCACACGGTTCCTCGAGGGAACCGAAAATAATAGGCCATATATCCACCACGCTAGCTTTGTCGTGACTGGGAGCAGTTTCACTATGCTCGTTAACTAAGGCATATGTATGGTAATCTTTGTAATACTGGAAAGACAGACAGAAATATCCTAAGGGAGTCTTACGAAAGAGGTGAACACATTTCATCACGATGAAATTGCAGGATAACGTCAAAAATAATAAGCGAGGAACATGTGATGAAATTCTGAAAAACACGTTCATTCACTCCACGTTACTTGCATCATATTGTAACTGAGGCATTTCATTTGTTACTTACTTGGAATGGTTATAACTCTAACTTTCAATACTAATAATATTCGACAGAATAGTATTCTAAAGTGTATAATTTTAAAGTGCAACTTCATCGAACACGGCCTATCTCGTATCCTGAGAAAATCAGTTCTGTTATTTCATTTTCTTCTTATTTTAAGTGATGTGTAATTTAAGATAAGCTCTCGCATTTTGTTAATGATGATGTAAAACAGACCAGAGATTAAGTTGTCTATTCTGTGAGCTAACAAAACGCTGTAGTTTTAAAAAGAAGTGAAAGTTCCTTTAGCGACGTAGGCAATTAGTGAACCATTCCAATGACGTGATATTAAAGGAAGAATTTGTGCTTGTCATAGACCCATGTAGGTGATGGGGGCTGTATGTCGGAGCACGACAGGGATTTACTACTTCTTCCGTTATTCATTTCAGGATGTGAGGTAGCAAAATCCCGGTCATTACTGCCGTACTTGAAGGAAATGCGAGTTACGGAAAGTGAATAGGGATTCTCAATTATTGCCTCAAACTGTCTCTGTCAGCCTTCAACAAATCCATAATTTAAAACCACAGAGAACTTTGCGATGAGGCAGCCCCCATAATATCCTGCACTCATATGCAACACGATCAGTAACACCTTTTGGCAGTCCTATTTAACATTAAACTTAATTTCCTTGCAGAGTATGAAGTTGTTGGCCGTTTCAGGTCATTTATTTATTTAATTTTATTTGTAGATATATTTATTCCTGCATGTAAAGGGGTATTGTAGCTTATCTTACATCCAACCAGGCACTCGTTTGGGTATTTTGTTAATGATGACACATGTGCTAAGCTGGTATTATATGACACTGCATGCCGTGAGAGATGAATTGAAGGAAAAGTTTGAAGAAAACATGGTATACAGTAAATGAAAAGACAAGGAAGAAAACTAAAATGAATTTAATGGTAGATGAAGCTGAGGAAAGGGAATAACTGTAACTGCGCTATGGAAGAGGACAGGTGGAGTTCAAATGGATATCTTACTCCAAGTGATCGTATTTTTCACTGTCAGATGATGTTCTCCTCCAAAACTAAATACATACCACTCAATTGTTTTATCGTATCGGGTAACCATCGAGAAGGGTAGTGGTCAATTTGTCAGATCTTAGTGGAATTCAGTAAATTAACTTTGGATGAATTACCTCGTTTCTTGCGTGTGCTCTCACAACAAGGAGCTGCATCCGTATTAAAAATGAACACAGGTCCTGAACACAGCAAATTGTGTAAATTAATCCAACAGGGACAGCTGGTATGAAAAGAATCTAGGACATTAGGAAATGCTTTCACACAAAAGGGAAAAACTGTAGCGAAGGACATAGACTGGAATATACACCACATATAATTGTGTTTTGGTATGTGTGCTATTCTAAAACGAAGACGTTGGCACAGGAGGGGAAACAGGGCGTGCACACCAAACCAGACAGAGTGAAGACCCAAAGAAATAAAAACTTAAGTGTGTCAAATACTATAGTATAACTAGTTTCACAACACTCTCTTCCACTGGCAAAAGCACGCCACCTGTTTTAATACAGCCAAATAAAATATTACAAAATGTTTTACAAGCAGTAAGTAGAGAGATTATCCAGTGGTGAGAAAATCGGAGTTGAACTGCATTTTAAGACAACATTAAACTTCATGGTTTCCATCTCATAATGGTACAAAACATTCTGTAACAGGTTACGTTGCAGACGAGACTTTTTTAATTCTTTCACTTCCAACTTGTGGGAGTAGGGAGGGCTGCTGTAGATCTTCGGTTTTCTCTGCTAAATATTTACAATTATTTCCATAGACATAGTCCCCTAGCCACCATAAGCGGTTGCATAGTAAAGGGTAGTTTATACCACTGCTTTTGAATCTCTTTCCTCTCCCACTTGCAAATCGAGTGAGGAAAAACCGTCTGTCTACAGTATATGCCTCTGTACGTGCGCTTATTTACCTTAGTTGGTTTTCGCGGTTCTTACGCGAAATGTACGTTGGCAGCAATAGAATTGTTCTGCAGTTAGCCGTAAATGCCAGTTCTGCAGTTTGTCTCTGTAGTGTTTGCCGGCCGGAGTGGCCGAGCGGTTCTAGGCGCTACAGTCTGGAACCGCGCGACCGCTACGGTCGCAGGTTCGAATCATGCCTCGGGCATGGATGTGTGTGATCTCCTTAGGTTAGTTAGGTTTAAGTAGTTCTAAGTTCTAGGGGACTGACGACCTCAGAAGTGAAGTCCCATAGTTCTCAGAGCCATTTTGAATCTGAAGTGTTTCGCGAAACGAACGTCATCTTCCATCCAAGGATTCCCATTTGAGTTCACGAAGCACTTCCGTAACAGTAGCGTGGTGATCCAACCTACCTGTAGCAAATCCAGCAGCCCACCTCTGAACTGCTATGTTGCCTTTCATTAAGCCAACCTGGCGAGAATCCAAAACACTCGAGTTTTACTCAAGCAATTGATTCACTTGTGTCAAATATGCGGTCTCTTTATAGATAAGCTTCATTTTCCTAGCATTCTCCCTGTAAATCGACCTTTCGCTTTCCCTACTACCGACCTTAAGTGCTCTCCGCATTTCTACATCTACACTCCTGGAAATTGAAATAAGAACACCGTGAATTCATTGTCCCAGGAAGGGGAAACTTTATTGACACATTTCTGGGGTCAGATACATCACATGATCACACTGACAGAACCACAGGCACATAGACACAGGCAACAGAGCATGCACAATGTCGGCACTAGCACAGTGTATATCCACCTTTCGCAGCAATGCAGGCTGCTATTCTCCCATGGAGACGATCGTAGATATGCTGGATGTAGTCCTGTGGAACGGCTTGCCATGCCATTTCCACCTGGCGCCTCAGTTGGACCAGCGTTCGTGCTGGACGTGCAGACCGCGTGAGACGACGCTTCATCCAGTCCCAAACATGCTCAATGGGGGACAGATCCGGAGATCTTGCTGGCCAGGGTAGTTGACTTACACCTTCTAGAGCACGTTGGGTGGCACGGGATACATGCGGACGTGCATTGTCCTGTTGGAACAGCAAGTTCCCTTGCCGGTCTAGGAATGGTAGGACGATGGGTTCGATGACGGTTTGGATGTACCGTGCACTATTCAGTGTCCCCTCGACGATCACCAGTGGTGTACGGCCAGTGTAGGAGATCGCTCCCCACACCATGATGCCGGGTGTTGGCCCTGTGTGCCTCGGTCGTATGCAGTCCTGATTGTGGCGCTCACCTGCACGGCGCCAAACACGCATACGACCATCATTGGCACCAAGGCAGAAGCGACTCTCATCGCTGAAGACGGCACGTCTCCATTCGTCCCTCCATTCACGCCTGTCGCGACACCACTGGAGGCGGGCTGCACGATGTTGGGGCGTGAGCGGAAGACGGCCTAACGGTGTGCGGGACCGTAGCCCAGCTTCATGGAGACGGTTGCGAATGGTCCTCGCCGATACCCCAGGAGCAACAGTGTCCCTAATTTGCTGGGAAGTGGCGGTGCGGTCCCCTACGGCACTGCGTAGGATCCTACGGTCTTGGCGTGCATCCGTGCGTCGCTGCGGTCCGGTCCCAGGTCGACGGGCACGTGCACCTTCCGCCGACCGCTGGCGACAACATCGATGTACTGTGGAGACCTCACGCCCCACGTGTTGAGCAATTCGGCGGTACGTCCACCCGGCCTCCCGCATGCCCACTATACGCCCTCGCTCAAAGTCCGTCAACTGCACATACGCTTCACGTCCACGCTGTCGCGGCATGCTACTAGTGTTAAAGACTGCGATGGAGCTCCGTATGCCACGGCAAACTGGCTGACACTGACGGCGGCGGTGCACAAATGCTGCGCAGCTAGCGCCATTCGACGGCCAACACCGCGGTTCCTGGTGTGTCCGCTGTGCCGTGCGTGTGATCATTGCTTGTACTGCCCTCTCGCAGTGTCCGGAGCAGGTATGGTGGGTCTGACACGCCGGTGTCAATGTGTTCTTTTTTCCATTTCCAGGAGTGTATATTGCGCAAGCTACTTTGCGATTTGTGACGGAAGGTATTTTGTGCTTCACTGCAACTTCCCCCTTTCTCGATCCAGTCGCGAATATTTCGCGGTAAGAAAGACTGCCGGTAAGCGTACGCGTTTGTACGAATCTCTCTAATTTTTGATAAATATAGCTTGAATAAAAGCGCAAACAGCCGTTAAATAACTATTTATTCACGACCGGTTTCGCTGAATTAAAAGCAGCGTCTTCAGGTGGTTAGTAGTGTGATGTAGATTAGCGCAAGCATAAAATACATTCCAAAGTTTTAGAACAAACCGACATCTGATGTTTAGGACTTTAGTTTTGTGAGTATATTGGGAGACACTTTTTTAAACCGCTTTTTTCGGACCATCAGGAACACTTCAGTCTTCGAAAGTCCTACAATACTCTGCTGCTACACGAGGCGCAAGTTCTTTCGCATACTGTATGTAGAGACGTAGTGACATCGCGTCAGGTCCAGTGGCCTTCCTTCTGTTGTGATATTTCGATGCCTTTTCTGTCCCGTGGTCAGTTATTCCGATATCAGTCTTTCGATCACTCGTTCGACGATTTAAAAGAGACACTGGACTGCGATGTTCCTCTGTGAAACAGTTTTGGGAAAAGCCATTGTGATCGTACTGTCATATCGCCGGATTGGTTGCGGAGTCGAGCACGGGACACGGAAATGTTATGTTGTGTTGTGGACATGTCTGCATGCGAGAGACATATTGAAGTACAAGTGTTGCTACAAAAGCTATTACAATAATGTGATGAAATATGGAAGTGATTCAGAGGCAAGCGGGTAATGATGTATTTAAAAATGAGCAGTGCCGCCGATAACGTATTTGTGTATCCTCTCGTTGCGTGTCGCACCGTAAATCAATCATCCGCGCCGTGTTCGGTCTCCCAGATGAACTAATGTGAATCAGTAATACTATTTACCAAAAAAAAAAAAAAAAAGCAAGAGAGAGAGAGAGAGAGAGCATTTAAGTGCCAGTGTCTTGTAGCGAGCGTGATAACGTGCGTTCGGTCATCGCGTTTCCGCGTATCGACAATCAACCGCCCCGCGACGGTTACGCGCACGCTCTTACAATTGAGAACTGTGAACTGTAAATTAACTTTATGAGCAGTGTTATATTATCACTAGATCAAGGGGGACTGGAACCAGATATCCGTATGTGTGACGAGCATAAGAACCTTCATTCGATCATTCAGATTTCGAATCATCAACAATCATCCGCTCCGTGGTCGGTTACGCGTACGCTCGTCCAAGTGATTTTGTGGACAGATAATCATCTAGAAATTGGCATCAAAACTAATGACTCAGAATGTAAGGAGTGCGACCTGTGATTTCTTTTCATCTCAGAATATAGATGTTCATACCAGACGTAGGACAGTGTTGTGCTTGACGTTGAGTGACTCCCCTAAACGCGACTGCATGAGTAGATTGATTATTCCAGGCAAGCCAGCAGCAGTGTGGAGCAGAACAATACGACCGCCGCGGGATTATCAGGTGTGGACAGGGCGCACGATCCGAAGTGAGAAAACAGTTTAAGGGTCTCCCGCCATTTGTACCCCCGGGCATGTTACACCTTTTACTATTTCGATCTTTTCTAAGTCGTCCTTAGTTTCAGTGCCATCATGGTCACAGAGAGTGTGGACAGAGGGCTTTGGTCAGTTTACTGATTTAACATAATACAAAAACTTGCGATTTTTTGTCAAGTCAGCAGATGGAATTACACTTTCGAATTCGTTGAATACTTCCCGCATGCCTATTCTTATGCTAATTTTGGCTTCGTTTACTTTCTATTTGCCTGTGAGGCTTCGGGTACGTTTAAATTCGCAATGAAGCTCTTTTTCCTCTTGCTAGTGCTGGAGATGAAATTTTCGTGCTAACCGCTAAAGTAGTCTGAACTCTATTTCCTGACGCTCTTCCTAAGTTATCTTCCTGCCTTTCTGTATATTCGTAGTTATTGCTGTACTGTGGAAATGAGCGTTTGGCGTCATAGGCCGGGAAGGTCCCTTGCGGGGCAGGTCCGGCCGCTTTGGTACATTTCTTATTACATTCGACGCCACATTGGGTGACCTGCGCGCCGGATGGGGATGAAATGAAGATGAAGACAGCACAACAGTCCCTGAGAGGAGAAAATCCCCGACCCAGACGGGAATCGAACCCGGGCCCGTAGGATGGCAATCCGTCACGCAGACCATTTTTTTAAATCTCATTTTGTTCTATATTGTTCGTTGGATTTGTTCGTGGCGGACGTCCGATGATACCCGTTCAGGTTCTTTGTTGATCCGTTCACTCAGTTTTTTTTATTACACGGGGTAGCTAACCCTCTGACCGAGCACGCTGAGTTACCGTGCCTGCGACCACCGAGCTATGGGGACAGACGGCTATACTATGTGATGCTGCAACTGCCTTATCATTCTCGATTCCTTGTTGTAAGATAATTGAGTCGAAAATATCAGGTCAGTAGCATGTCTAAGATGTTATTTTCACAGGTCGCTTATCAACTGCTCGAGGTAATTTTCAGTTAAAGCGCTAACAACATTTCATGCGATTCCCTGTCCCTGCTGAGCCGTGAGTGGTCACTTTCTGTCGTAGCGCCACAGAGGACATATACGGCGAGTTCCGAACTGTTTAAAGTCGTACTCGCTTGAGGTACTTTCGGTCTGGTGGTCAAGTTTCGGTCCCTGCTGAGCCGTGAGTGGTCACTTTCTGTCGTAGCGCCACAGAGGACATATACGGCGAGTTCCGAACTGTTTAAAGTCGTACTCGCTTGAGGTACTTTCGGTCTGGTGGTCAAGTTTCGGTTGGCTAAAAGAGCGCGGTCTCCACTACCAGCGGAAGAGCTGGGTGGGCACCTTCAGAGCAACTCAAGGCCGATTGCACGGCGTCGGCTTCGGGGCCTAAGTGAGCGTGTGGACTAGAGGCGAATTTGGGAGCTGTACATTGGGGAAAGGAATCGCGAGGCTGTGGTGTGCGGGCATAGACTGGTGAACCGGTTGCCGCGTGGGACGGTCCCTGTTCAACCTAAAAGAACTAAACCTGGTGATCACGTGTCAGTGCACTTGTGCTGCTGAGCTGACATAAACATACAGTTCAGTCTGTTTAGCATTATTATCTGACTTGACTCCCCACAGAGTGGCAGTCGGTTTTGTTAGTAGGTGTTCGTAATCGATTCCGACACACTCGATAAGTCTTGCTTATTCGTTATTTTATGTTACATGGCTTCCGTCAGTAATTTGTTCGTGGATCAGAATGAAATATTTATATATATTAAGGTTAAAACTGCGCATTTAGCAGTTGATTACTGAGATTAATGGGTAGAATAGATTTGAGTGGTACAGCTGGTTTGATTTAGCTCGGTGAACTTGAGTGGTTTTAAGTTTCTTATGTGAGTTTTTTGTGACTTGTTTTAGTTGATGCTGTACATTTGTTTTGTTCGGTTTGTGTAGGGTTTCGTGATCTGATCTGTTTCTTGGAAGTTTCAACCTTTCTGTATTACACTTGTACTAGTTTTACCAGGACCTGTTATTGGTGGTTTATCATTGGAGGATTAATAGCTGTGGCCATCAGGCACAAGTAACATTGTTTTGATTTGTTCTGCTTCTTAATTGTGGGGTTTATATTATTTATCAGTACCCCGAAACCTCATTTTAAATACAAGTTTCGGGGCTGGTCATGCAATGTGTAATTTCTGGAACTTGAAAGACCTGTTCGCTTTGTGAATTGATTATTGTGTGTTAGTTAAATTTATTTTATTTATATGTTTTAGAAGTGTCAGCGAGTGTGCTATTCGGTTAGATACTGTAGACCGGAACGTCCAGTACTGTGAAGCTGTGCTGGGTCTGATCCAGTGAAAGTGGTTATTTGTCGGCCTTGCCTACCGTCTGTCACACCCCAAGCACCTTGCTCTCTGTCCATTTCACCTACAGCCCGACCTAATCACTTGAGTATCCCAGCCTGTAGCTGGTAAGTTAAAATCTCTACCTAAAGCTACAGTACTACCAATAAATTTAACCGAAATGTTCTCCAAGTTTCCCCTCAGCTATTCCCCCACTACTGCTGCCGAGGTAGGGGATCGATAAAAGCTTCTGATGACCATGTTTGATCCACCTGAAACAACTGTCCTCACCCAAGTTACTTCGCATTTGGAATTTCTACTAATTTCGCAAGGTATTATTATATTTTTTATGGCTACAAACTCATTTCCACTATAGCGTTCAAACTACCTTTGCGATACATATTCCCACGGAATTTAGGATTTCATTGCTATTGACACCTGGTTTCAGCCAACTTCCTGTCTCTAGTACTATGTGAGAACTGTTGCCGTTTAAAAAATGGTTCAAATGGCTCTGAGCACTATGGGACTTAACATCTGTGGTCATCAGTCCCCTATAACTTAGAACTACTTAAACCTAACTAACCGAAGGACATCACACACATCCATGCCCGAGGCAGGATTCGAACCTGCGACCGTAGCAGTCGCGCGGTTCCGGACTGAGCGCCTTAACCGCGAGACCACCGCGGCCGGCTGTTGCCGTTTACAAGCGAGGTATGTTCCAGGACCTATCTGCAGACATCCTTGTAGTTAACTAATAATTTATTTACATTTTCTTTCTCCGACCTGCTATGACGAATGCTTCTCTGTCTGGACTCACATTGTATCGGATCTGTGGAGAGATTTCTCTTTCTTAAAAAGCCAACATATGCACGCAACACGAACTCTGCTACCTTAGTGTCCGCTTCTTGCGTGTGGTGCGCACTTGACCTACTAAGCGGAACCCTGCAGTTACCCATCTGATAGCAGGGTACTTCCAGTACCGTCGCAGAATCTTCTACGCTTATGGTTTCAACCTTTGCTCCAAACCGCATGACCGCAATTGGTTCTGGGAACGATGCAGCGCCGGCCTAATTGGCCGAGCGGTTCTAGGCGCTACAGTCTGGAACTGCGCGACCGCTACGGTCGCAGGTTCGAATCCTGCCTCGGGCATGGATGTGTGTGATGTCCTTAGGTTAGTTAGGTTTAAGTAGTTCTAAGTTCTAGGGGACTGATGACCAAAGCAGTTAAGTCCCATAGTGCTCAGAGCTATTTTTTTGAACGAAGCAGCGAAACTATAAATCTGCTTTCACCCTGCAGGCGAGTCTAGCTGTCTTCATCAGATCAGCCAGCCGCCTGTAGCACCAGAGTGTGGCGTCTGAATCGTTGCAACAGGTGTCTAACTTGGTTACAACAGCCACGAATTGCAGCCGGGTGTGAGAAATATGCTCAATGGCCGCCCGTAGAGCTTCCTCCCACCCGCCCAATGAAGAAACAGGGTAGACACTACCTTCTATCCCAACCTGCCTGCCTGGTATTTTCTTAGCGGGTTTCATCATCCATCTAACAGTGGAGCTCCCAGTGACAAAGAAATCTCACCTTCTGCACTTGTCCCGACCTCTCAGTAACACCGGTCAAGGTGCCACCAATTGAAGCGTATGTTGCTCGTTGAGAAGTACTGCCAGCAGCAATCAGTGCCTCAAACCTACAAGGAGCGTAATACAACAAATTTTTCCTCACAGGATTTGGGTTGAAAAAATGCGGAAGTTGTTGAGGGACCATACGGATTATTCCCTCGTCAGCCTCTATAGTGTGATGAAATGCCGATAGGTGGCGGCGCTATGAGCAGCCATCAAAATGGCGTCTTATCAGAGGTGCATTCAAAGCAAAGAACTGTGAGTTTCTTTTGGCGGAAAACCAGAGCATCGCAGATGTTCGTAGAAGCTTTCAGAATGTCAGTGGATATCTGACACTGAACAAAAGCACGGTGAGACGTTGGGCAAGGTTTCATTCATTATCGCAACAAGGTCGCGCAAACTTGTCAGATCTCTCAAGTGCCGGGAGGATGCACACAGCTTTGACCCCATGCGTGACCGACGCATCACAATCAAACATGTTGATGTTCAACTGGACGTCTGTGTTGGAAGCGCTGACACACTCGTACACAAGTTGGAGTACTCAAAGGCGCGTACCCGCTCGGATCCTCTCTGCCTGACAGAAGACCGTATAGAGCCACGAAGGAAAATCATTTTGGCATAGTAAAGGATGAACTCCGCAGGAAACAATACGTGACTGATTGGGAGGTTATTAATGCATCAAGACGTTGGTTCCGACGTCAATAAATAGAGTGGTACCATGCGAGCACACACGACCTCCCAGTAGGCCGTAGTATTGAGCGGAGATTACGTAAAAAACAGGTTTTTGCAGCGAAAAGAGTGGGGAGTAATATGGTGTATTGGAATCCTAAATAAAACGAACCTTCTCTCAAAAAACATGTGTTGCAATACTTATTGAGTGTCCCTCGTATTTTTGAGATGTAAGGGGACATCCGTGCGACAGGTACCTACTTTCGCCATCCGCCCTCAGATTCGCTACCCCGCCACTGTTTGTCAGTCACCCACAGGTAAGTTTCGACCGTCCGGTACTCGTGCTTTGGAGACGCAGCACCATCAGGGGTCCCAGGCGACGCTGTAGACTCCAGAGGCGCCCAGGAATTCGTCTCAGATGCCTCGACTGCACCGCAGCCCAGAGTAGACGAATGTTGACTATGTCCAACACAGCTTCCAGCTGTTTACGAACAATGGCCAATCCTCCCATCATCTGTACACGATAGGCAGAGTCACTGTTCATCCTTAATCATACATAGTCTTAACGACAGGTAGTATAACCTAAACCAGGAAACTGAACTCATTTAATGCAAACCATCAACAAATACGTGAACTCCTCTAACAAAAATAAATTGCACTACAAACAAGAGCTACGTAATGAACTAAGGGACTGGGTGTTTGTGTCGTCTTCATCATCATCATATCATCCTCATCGACGCACAATTTGCCGAAGCGGCGCCACCTCAAAAGACTTGCACCAAGCGGTCAGGTCTACCCGCCGGGAGGCCCTCACCCCACGACATTTCGTTTCATTCCCAAACATCTTACCAGATGTTGGAATAACGGAATTATTCAATGCAGGTTTTACTGCACCTGAAATATGCACACTACTGACTGAATTATAAGGCTGTGAAATGTTTCGGTATGTACAAGATGTTAGAAAACTATAGATACAAGCTTTTATTGTTTCATTTATTTTTGTGAGCGTGAATAGGGGAGGAGGGCAGTTGGTACTGGAAAACAAGAAAAGATGGAATGAATACGTTGATACATGACCCTAAATTAATTTATACTACACTGAATTACAACATCGCGTATTAATCTTCTCCATGATGCCTTTCTATAAGATCTGTAATCATAGCCTTTGTCCATATGTTTAGAGATGTGACGGATGGAGAGCATATTGATATTTTGCTGTGAACTCGAACAATGTTTCACATCGCAAATAGATGTGTTCATTGTGAAGAATTAAGAACTTTTGAAATGGAAAAGTGTATTTTAAGGCACGTTGGAACATAATTGAATGAATCTAAATAAACTGTTTCGAAACCTGAAACATTACATGAATATTGTCTCCTTACGCCATCTCTTTTAAAATATGACTGTCAACCACAAAGCTTCAACAGGCTTACAATGAAACGGAAAGTATTAAACAAAGTTTGTGTTTGAGAAACATACTTAACGTCCTCTTAATGTCATATTACAACACGCATTTAGCGTTAAATTTCGCTCAATGAATCTCATCTTAAGCTGTACGATGAAAAACCTCAATTATACTTGGTAGATGCCACGCATATGAAATAAAAGGGACGGCTCGTTCTTATGTTTCAAAGGTCGTCCGATTATTTGAGAATGGTGCATTAATTTACTACATTATAAGCAGCTGCTTTGATCTCGTTAGTATTTTTGTAGAACTTTGTTCGTATTTAAGATCTGAACTGAAGCGTTGATATTTTACACACAGCTGAGTCTCGAATTTTGCTGTTTCCTGTTAGCTGCGGAACACATTACACAGAAATTATGAGACATTAATGTGTACTTTTCTCTCTCTTTGATCTAAGGGGAAGGCTGCCTTCTGTCATTCGTGGCCCCTCTAGTAGGAGAGATGATATATACTTTTCTTATACAAGAAGAACTGTTGTTTCGTAAGCCACAGTGGAAAGTTCTTGTGCTTCTTGCAATTCTAAGCTTGCTAAATGACAGTAAATTAATATAGATTAACAAACATTAGGCATAGGACTGGAAATATTACGTAAGTTTATAAAAAATAGATTCCGCATGTGCGATAGCGTCATGGTTTGAAATACTTTATAAGTAAGTAAATGATGTTCTGTGGAATATGCAATCACTGAAAATAATCACCGCCTGGGTCACTATGACATTTCTTCCAGTGTATAGCGGCAGCAAGCCATTTGTTGGAACAAGAAATACTATCGAATGTATGTAAAGTTCATCAGTGAGAAAGACATTACAACGCTTCGGCCACTGAAACAAATGAGGCCATACGTGTACCTGTCATACCTACACTATGCAGAAACTATTTAACGTATATATGTTCATGTACAGCGAAAGATTCTAATGGGATAGTCCCTATTACACAAACACAGTGTGAGCTCCCATAATTTACAGTGGCAACTCAACAAACATGTCACTGAGCTAACAGTTGTACACTAAATTTCATAATAGCAGTCAGTAATTCATCACAGTTCGAACATTACTCAGCCAGTGCTAGAGAATATCTGCAGATCCTTAAACAGGGACAGGAATAGATACATGTTTCCGAAACACATCTGAAGCATCTTGGTTTTGATGATGGCGTGCACGATTTTTATATGTCGCACACGAAAACCAAATGTCGAAAATCGGTGTTTCACTGCCGTGTTTATATGTTAGGCTGGACCTGAATCAGCTATCTCGATCAAGCATAGTTTTTCCGATAGTGAGTTGCTTTACATGAATGGTGTTTGTCAATCAACTGTCAGATTCCATCTACACTATGAATAGAGGCTATCGGTACTTTCGTAATATTTCAGATAAAGATAGAGCAAGCTTTTTTTATCGCTATGAGTTCACGCAGCGTAGGACGAAGAGTAAATTTTTCCAGAACAGATGTTTAAAAATATTACACATGGCAAATAATAATTTATATGCTGTTTTATTTACCCATCTAAATATCGCACATCATGGAAAATATTGCGAAACGGCACTGTTATAACGTTTTGAAGGCTTGTAGAAGCTAGAAAAAAAAACTCAGGAGTAATTACAAATACATCCATATTCCTGCGTCCATAACTTGCTTACGTTTTATCACCAGTGCAGTGTGTAGAAGAGAGAGGCTACAGAACGTTACAAATCATGCAGCAGTGGGGAGTATTAGATTACTGGCAATGAGATATTTGTAATGCTGTATTTAAATCATCACGGAAGCTCTACCATAATTCCAGATAAAATGTACTTGTCTTCAATAAAATCAAAGAAATTAACAACGTTTTGGTCAACAGGCTACTCCGTATTTCACTGCATTCGATATAAAATCGCTATGTCCACATTAAACAGTAATTTTGTATGCCAACAGGAACTCTCAACCCAATCACGCTTCAAAAACGGTTTAGATGTTACAGAGTAGCGAATATCGATTGCGGAAGAGAAAACAGGCAGCTGAAACAACTGTCCGAGAACTTTTAAAAGGCTAATCTGATACGGTATTAGGAAACTGTAGTAATACTAACGTTGTTCTATAGAGGACGTGAATTTCATCAACGAACAGAATAACTTTAACAGAGCAGGATTAAAAGCAGATGTGATAATGAATAAGACTGACCTAATTTACAACCAGCTGACCGAAAAGAAGGTAGTACAAATTACTAATGAAGTCGTAGAACCAAGAGAAGAGTCAGTGTTTTTGTGAGAGTTGAAAACGAAGACGGAAATATTATGAATGAGAACAGACAGAACAGTAAAAATTGCCCTCGATAGCCGAATAGTGTTTTCAAAAAAAAGTTTAGATTAGTGTAGCAAGAGAGCGTTTCAGTCTGGTAGTAATAATGGTTTTTATTCATAACCGTGAAACTTCGACTTTTAATGTGAAAATCAATGAGAGATACACTTACATGACCTACAAGTACGTGGCGCCCTCCATCCGTAATGCTCGAATTGAGTATGGTGTTGGCCCACCCTTAAGCTTGATGACAGCTTCCACTCTCGCAGGCATACGTTCAATCAGGTGCAGGAAGGTTTCTTGGGGAATGGCAGCCCATTCTTCAAGGAGTGCTGCACTGAGAAGAGGTATCGATGCCGGTCGGTGAGGCCTGGCACGAAATCGGCCTTCCAAAACATCCCAAAAGTGTTGTGTAGGATTCAGGTCAAGTCTCTATGCAGGCCAGTCCATTTCAGGGATGTTATTGTCGTGTAACCACACCGCCAAAGGCCGTGCAATCTCCATCCTCGAATTGTTCTTCAACAGTGGGAAGCAAGAAGGTGCTTCTTGCAACATCAGTGTAGTCCTGTGCTGTGATAGTGCTACGCAAAACAAGAAGGGGTGCAAGACCCCTCCATGAAAAACACGACCACACCATTACACCACCGCCTCCGAATTTTACTGTTGGCACTACACACGCTGGCAGATGACGTTCACCGGGCATTCGCCATACCCACACTCTGCCATCGGATCGCCACGTTGAGTACCGTGATTCGTCACCCAACACAAGGTTTTTCCACTGTTAAATCGTTCAATATTTACGCCACTTCCGCCATGCGACGTGTCGTTTGACATTTACCGGCGTGATGTGTGGCTTATGAGCAGCCACTCGACCATGAAATCTAAGTTTTCTCACCTTCTGCCGAATTTTCATAGTATTTGCAGTGGATACTGATGCAGTTTGGAAATACTGTTTGATGGTCTAGATAGATGTCTGCCTATTAGAACTACACATTACGAACCTCTTCTACTGTCGACGTTCTCTGTCAGTCAACACACGAGGTCGGCCTGTACGCTTTTGTGCTGTACGTGCCCCTTCACGTTCCCACTTCACTATCACATGGGGAACAGTGGACCTAGAGCTGTTTAGCAGTGTGGAAATGTCGCGTACAGACGTATGACACAAGTAATACCCAATCGCGTGACTACGCTCAAAGTCCATGAGTTCTGTGGGGCGCCTCATTCTGCTCTATCAGGATGTCTAATACTACTGAGGTCGCTGATATGGAATACCTGACAGTAAGTGGCAGAACAAAATTCACCTAATATGAAAAACATATGTATTTGGGGGTGTCCTGAGTCTTTTGATCACATAGAGTAGGTTACTCGAAAGACAAATGGGAGAGGATTGTGAAGAGAGATAGGAAAAGAAACGAATGGGAATGATGTCACACAGAAAGTGGTAGATAGGCCAGTGAAGCTCTCATCTGTATTCCTAGTATCAAGAAGAAGGCGAAATGATAATATAATGGAGCATAAGTAGGTGACCTACAGGAGGGAGCCCGCCCGGCTAGTCGCGCGGTCTAACGCGTTGCTTCCCGAGCAGGAAGGCGTGACGGTCCCCGGCACGAATCCACCCGGAGGATTAGTGTCGAGGTCCGGTGTGCAGGTCAGCCTGTGGATGGCTTTTCAGGAGGTTTTCCACCTACCTCGGCGAATACGGGCTGGTTCCCCTTATTCCGTTTCAGTTACACTGTGTCGGGCATTGATGCGTACACACGTACGCGTACACCATAATTATTCTACGACGTAATCATTTGGGGTCCACTGGGGGGCCGAACCTCACAATAACCCTAGGTTCGGTGTGGTGTGGTGGTGGGATGGGTGGACTGCTGTGGCCTGTTGTGGGGTTGTGAACCACTGAGGGCTACCGCGGGACGAAGCATCCCCGACGTTTCCAGGTCCCCGGTTTACTACATACTTACATTCATACAGGAGGAACTATGGTCTTTGCGAAGGTAGGGTGTGTTACGTTCTTCAACTGTACAGACAGCCGTAACATAGGTATAAGCACAACGAAAGAGTGTTTGTGGAGAGGCCAGACTAATATATGGTTTTTGAAGAGGGCCAACAAACTTTTTGGTCTTGCAACGTTAGCCGACACTTCATTACTGTGTTCATACTGCGAACGGCTGAAAGCAAGGAGAAACTACAATCGTTATATTTTCCGAAGGCATAGCGCCCTTTTGAGTGAAATATCCCGTAGGTAAAGTAGTCTCTCATTCGGTTCTCTGGACGGAGACCGCTTTGGAGTGTCGCGAAGAGAGCATCACCACAGTTCAACGCCACGTGAGTTCTCATAAATTTTGAAATTCTGTGCAGTAGTACTTTTAACATTACCTGCGGTACAGATTGATTGCTTACATTACGCAGTAGTTGGTATCACTTGCTGTATGAACGAGCACGACATACCTCGACATTTAGTGATTGTACGCTTTTTTTGTTTTTTGTTTTTTTGTTTGTTTGGGATGATCAGTCTTTTTGATTGTATGATGAGGCACACCTCGATTTCATCTGCTCTGTCATCTCGCATCCAGTGGTCGGCCTCTACGTCCTATGCAGAGCCAAACTCTTCATCTGAAAATGGTCCTTATGTATTACTGATTTACTCCCAGTTTCTATTCTGTGTCTGGTACATTGTTCATCCCACTCGGCACATCCTGTAATTGTTCTTTATTTTCACATAGAACAGTTATGTCATCAGCGAATCTTTTCGTTGACATCTTTTCATCTTGAATCGTTCTTTTACTTTCTTCATTTCTTCTTTGTAGCATAGGTTGATCAGGACAGGAAAAATACTGTGTCCTTGCCTCCGTAATGAGGTCACTTTGTTTCGCATTCTTACTGTCCGCTCTCTGCTCTTGTATATATTGGTTATTACCATTCTCTATGCAATATACCAATTTTTCTAAACATAAACATGAGGAAAGGTTTAGTTTAGTGAAAGAAGTCTCTCGAGTTATTTGTTTGTAACTTTGATATACATAGTAAGCATTACTGCGTATAATTCTCAACGAACAGGGCGACACTTATAAACTATAGGAAATAAAATAGTCATAACTTCTGAACAGTTTGCATTATGATGTTCAGACAGCACTGTTGGCCGCCGGGCATGATGGAATTAGTATGCGCATGCATTGTTTGGTCTAGCAACGTGTGTTCGTCAATAAGCAAAATTGACGCTTTTGGGGATTGAGAATCCTCATTTCGTGATCGCGAAGTCTCTTCACCCTCAACTGGTGACTGTGTGATGTGCAATGTCCAGTCACGGAATGATCGGTACCATATTCCTGGATTCACCGTGACTACCGAAGGGTACGTGAAGATTTTGGAAGATGATTTCATTCCCGTTATCCAAAGTGACTCTGACTTCGACATTATGTGCTTCATGCAAGACGGAGCTCGACCCCATCGAAGCTGGAGAGTGTTTCATGTCCTGGAGGAGCATTTTGGGGACCGCTTTCTGGCTCTGGGGTACCAAGAGGCCACTGGCATGTGCCTCGATTGGCCACCATAATCTCCGCATCTGAACACATGCGACTCCTTTTTGTGGGGCTGTATTAAAGACAAGGTATATAGCAATAACTCCCAAATCCATTTCTGAGCTGAAATCTGACATTCAGGAGGTCATCGACAACATCGATGTTTCGAAACTTCAGCAGGTCATGTAGAATTACCCTATACGTCTGCGCAAGTGATGGCAGAAATCGCGAACATGTCAGAATCTAAGTCCGAATATCTGTAGTGACGTTTACATGTTAAATAAAGTGTGTGCAAGCGGTATTTTGTAACTAACTTTTTTCATATAGTTAAATAATTGTCACCCTGTATTTTGATGACCAGTGTGAAGTACGTTTTGTGGTTACGTCATTGACGTATTCAATTCATAGGTCATGCACAGTCATGAACTCAAAGAAGGTGCACGGTAAACATAATTTTGTAGTGTGTTCACGGACATTTTCTTAGTTTATAACGTATGACATAACTATCAAAATTTACTGGAAATGGTTATTTACTTACGTATTCACTGAACTTGTCATGCTTGGGCATAAATTTACAATTCTGCATTCAGACTGACTCTCAGTGGTCACACCTCGTTCAGTACACGTCTCCAGCATACTATGACAAATCGTTGTGCTTCATGTCACTCGTATATCAAGAATGGATGGCAGGCGGTCAGCATGTCATAGTTCACTTGCGTGTTCACGAGTAATTGCCTAGTTCAGTCAACGTGTGAAAGATGCAATTTACTGTAAATAGTAATGAATTGGCGTGCGCATGGAACTTGCCTCTGTTGCTATAACAGCATGCTTAATCTTACAAACTTGCTGAATTGTTGTGGAGAGACAGTTTATGAAATAACAAATCATCTGTACGATAATCACCACAACCATTTGCTAGGAACAAGCCTACCTCTCCCTCACCAACGAAAGCGTTCAGTATTAATTGCTGCTGCTGTTTACACCACTCATTACACGTAGCAATAAGGATGTTTAGGTTTGTCGCATTATCGGCATCCTAGGATTTTACGCTCGATCGGATTGGATATGAAATTATCATAGCATTAAATGCCTACTCCATTTTCGATTTTATTGAAAAGTTGTAATGCGTCATTTTTTTAGTTTGTTCCAAATTGCTGGTTAGACTTGCTATCAGTGACTGGAGTTAGTGTGCCTCTTCTCCAGAACCACAGTTCTATTACTTTCCTCTTTTCCCCCATAGAAATAAACGGAGTGTAGTGCATTTTGTTAAATAAATAGGGTTTCTACAGTTAAACTTCTGTTGTGTGTGGGAAGAAAATCTTACTGTCAGAGTGCAAAGCCAGTTTTGACTTACAAAGTCACGTTGCAGGTTGCCACGCCTTTGCTCAAAGTATATTGTAAACATCCTCTCGCATTTTATGTGTTTTCATGTACTTTCGACTTGGCCCATAGCAAGGCTGGATACTGAGCAGCCAGACTTTGTGGACTGTCAAGTTCACACCATTTTCTATAACGAGACTGCCCCGCATTTCTATATGTTTCCTAGAATGTATTCAGTTTTACTTCACCTGTCTGTTACTGGTCTGTAGTCTCCCCCTGTTCTCTTTATCATTCAGTTAACTGTAATTGGCAATTGAAATGCGTGCTAGAAATGAGGGATCTAATTGCCACCATTGTGTCAACTGATGGTAGTGATACACATCAACCCATTGCGGGACTGACATGTCTCATGTTTCATTCATAACTGATTTAACATCATCGCCGTGTGATTTCGATCCGTGCCGGTTAATAAATATTTGGCACTTGTAATAAAGAACTTCAGCGATCACTAGAATTAAACCATCTACATTTATAATAATTTCTTCTCTGTTTGGTAGCGGTCTTCGTTGGTATTTTCTGTAGCTTAGCGTCACCTTTTGGAGGAGAAAGCGAGGTGGATGATGTGAAGTGTCGGCTCACAGCAGTCACAAGCTACTGTCCAAGAACGGTTTAGCCCGGCTGCCTGGGAGTCGCATCCCGCGAGTTTTCCGCATGATGTGTCCTGCACAGTACGGGGTCTTGACGACAATTCAAAGAATTCATATAACGTTCCATGAAGAGCAGCTGCGCTAACGAAGGATCTTCGTTTTACAAGCTGTCCCATCTGGTCGAAATACGTTTCAAAGAATTACTGTTTTTTTATTTATTTATTTTTTTCGCTGACGCGATGCGACGGGTGACCTTCCTAGAATGCTATGGAGCCAAATGTCAGTCACATATACAGATCCCTGTGTTCATTGAAGCGACATAGTTTGAGTGTGTTCAAGAACTCTTTACTGTATTGGTAAAGCGGTGTGCCGACTTTTTGGCGCCACTTTGCGTGCTGTGAACATCTTCTTGTCTAAAACGTTATAAGAGGGCTAATCATTGATTACCCTTAAAAAATAACATGAGGAGGGAAAAAGGAAAATAAGGACGCCAGTTTCTGAGAAATTCGAAGATGGAAACTAGGATAGTAGGATACTAGCTGAAGATGGGAGTGTAACACAGAAATGTTTAAGAGCTACGTACGTGGGAAATAGGCGATTGGTTAAAACTGTAAAAATTTTGCTAGGCAAGGAGCTAGTCGTTTTCGTAACAATGATATCACTAACAAACATTTTTCAGAGCATTTTTTGTTGGTGCACTTGTAGGGAGGGGAGATAAGTCTTTTCTTGGTAGGGAGCAGTTGGCCAAGGGATTCTGGACACAGCATTTTGCTTGGAGATTCTGAAGAGAAATCATAGTCTGGAGATCTTGAGGGAGGCACTGACAATGCAGGGTGGTCCATTGATCGTGACCAGGCCAAAAATCTCACGCAATAAGGGTCAAACGAAAAAACTACAAAGAACGAAACTTGTCTAACTTGAAGGGGGAAACCAGATGGCGCTATGGTTGGCCCGCTAGATGGCGCTGCCATAGGTAAAACGGATATCAACTGCGTTTTTTTAAAATAGGAACAACCATCTTTTATTACATATTCGTGTAGTACGTAAAGAAATATGAATGTTTTAGTTGGACCACTTTTTTCGCTTTGTGATAGATGGCGTTGTAACAGTCACAAACATATGGTTCATAATTTTAGACGTACAGTTCGTAACAGGTAGGTTTTTTAAATTAAAATACAGAACGTAGGTACGTTTGAACATTTTATTTCCGTTGTTCCAATGTGATACATGTAACTTTGTGAACTCATCATTTCTGAGAAAGTATGCTGTTACAGCGTGATTACCTCTAAATGCCACATTAATGCAATAAATGCTCAAAATGATGCCCGTCAACCTCAATGCATTTGGCAATACGTGTGACGACATTCCTCTCAACAGCGAGTAGTTCGCCTTCCGTAATGTTCGCACATGCATTGACGATGCGCTGACGCACGTTGTCAGGCGTTATCGGTGGATCACGGTAGCAAATATCATTCAACTTTCCCCACAGAAAGATATCAGGGGACGTCAGATCCGGTGAACGTGCGGGCCATGGTATGGTGCTTCGACGACCAATCCACCTATCATGAAATATCCTATTCAATACCGCTTAAACCTCACATGAGCTATGTGCCGGACATCCATCATGTTAGAAGTACATCGCCATTCTGTCATACAGTGAAACATGATGTTACTGCAAGATGTAACATCGGTAGAACATTACGTAGGAAATCAGCATACGTTGCACCATTTAGATTGCCATCGATAAAATGGGGGTCAATTATCCTCCCTCTCATAATGCCGCATCATACATACATTAACCCGCCAAGGTCGCTGATGTTCCACTTGTCGCAGCCATCGTGAATTTTCCGTTCCCAATAGTGCATATTATGCCGCTTTACGTTACCGATGTTGGTAAATGACGCTTCGTCGCTAAATAAAACGCGTGCAAAAAATCTGTCATCGTCCCGTAATTTCTCTTGTGCCCAGTGACAGAACTGTACACGACGTTCAAAGTCGTCACCATGCAATCCCTGGTGCATAGAAATATAGTACGGGTGTAATCGATGTTGACGTAGCATTCTCAACACCGACGTTTTTGAGATTCCCGATTCTCGCGCAATTTGTCTGCTACTGATGTGCGGATTAGCCGCGACAGCAGCTAAAACACCTACTTGGGTATCATCATTTGTTGCAGATCGTGGTGACGTTTCACATGTGGTTGAACACTTCCTGTTTCCTTAAATAACGTAACTATCCGCCGATCGGTCCGGACACTTGGATGAAGTCGTCCAGGATACCGAGCAGCATACACAGCACACGCCCGTTGGGCATTTTGATCCCAATAGCTATACAACAACAAGATTTCCACCTTTTCCGCAATTGGTAAACGGTCCATTGTAACAAGGGAAATGTATCATGAAACAAATACCGTCCGCACTGGCGGAATGTTACGTGATGCCATGTACTTATACGTTTGTGACTATTACAGTGCCATCTATCACAAAGCGAAAAAAGTGGTCCAACTAAAACATTCATATTTCTTTACGTACTACACGAATATGTAATAAAAATGGGGGTTCCTATTTAAAAAAAACGCAGTTGATATCCGTTTTACCTATGGCAGTGCCATCTAGCGGGCCAACCATAGCGCCATCTGGTTTCCCCCTTCAAGCTAGACAAGTTTCGTTCTCTGTAGTTTTTTAGTTTGACGGTTATTTCGTGAGATATTTGGCCCGGTCACGATCAATGGAACACCCTGTATACTTCACCCGCAGATGTAGAGAAGGGATGTTCCTGTAATAGGTAGCTGATACGTTGTTGACCGCAGCAGATGGCGCTCTCATAACTTTTTGCACTACTAAACGCAGAATATGGTGAGAAACTTCAGGTTAGGCGAGCACGGTATGAATCGAACATTTGAGGGCGCATTGTTAGAGTCAAGCAGGTTCCGTGAATGTTATGCCTTTCTCGAGTAACTGAAGGCACATTCAAGAAGGGCACATTCAAAACATTACCGGTGATGATATTTTGTGTGGTAGCTTTTCATTCTTCGGACACAATAACTATCGGTCCACTGCGGATTTGTCTTTCAGTAGCTCATATGTAAGATATGTTTTTTGCCATTCACCTAATACATCCGGTCCTTGCCGACGCGTTCCCCAGGTGGAGACTCCCGTCTATTAGTGCCATACGATCACTTCAATTTTCATGTGTATGACAGTAGGGAACTTTGTAAAAAGTAGGAGTTAATTTGGACCAGTGTCCAAGTTAGATGATCGATACGTTTAATGACTTTTGTGAGGTGCATCACCCTTGTATCATGTTAGGGCCACCCCTGCCCTATTAGTTATATGTTGCGCTACAGTTTTACTAAAGCATATGAGCCCATAGGGAGAAATATATCAACCAGTCCCACTTACATGGGGGTCATTCCATATCAAATCACCCAATAAAAAATAAATTTTACACCCACCTCCTTAGATTTTCATGAAATTTGGCTCAAATGGTTCTAATACCATCCTGACAACACCTGCAATTTTTTTTGCTGTATCTCTTACAGTTTTTTTTAATAAATTTTTAAAGTTTTTATGTTTTGCGTTTTCTGAACCTTCGGAAATGGTCAGTTTAATTTGTATTCAAAACTTTAAATTTGCTTATCTTAAAAACTCTTTTAGATAACATCATGAATTTTTGCAGCAAGTTTATTTATTATACATATTTGAAGATAAAAATGATGCTATTAAAATATATTAATATTTTTTATGAAAAAAATATATATATGTATTTTTTTCTTTTATTTTAACGGATGTTTTGTTTTATAAGAATTGCAATATCTCGAGTCTCAGACCTGATAGAATGCTCAAATTTGTTTTAATTTACTCTTAAACATATAGGCTACTTGATAAAACAAAAGTAATGATGGCTTTTTAACATGTTTATTAATTATAGTAGATTACATTAGAATTATGTACAAAGATAGTTTACTTACGACACTTATGTATAACCCAACTGATTGCTTGAAACATTGAATTTTTTGAGTAATTTTGTCTTTTTAATCAACATTAATGCTGATTCAAACTGTTTTTTTACTTCATCCAAGAGCTTTCAGTTCTTTTGATACAGTCTTTTTTGAAGTAATACATTCTCCCAGTGCCGCTTGATTGAGGTGCGTCTACTACACAGACTATGTGCTCCAAAGGCACTATGCAGGAATCATCTCTTTCAGGCCAATAAAATGATGCAGCGGGTCCTGAAGGATGTAGAAATAGAATTTTTGCATCTTCTTCATCATTGAATATTGTTTTTACCAGTCCAAAGTACCAGTTACCATCATAATTTGCAGCCACATAGCAATTTATGGATGGTTCAACACAAACCCAATCAGAAGAAGAATGGAAAGAAAAGACTAAGGAGGGTTTTACACTATCTGTAGTCCTTCTAATTTCAAGGTTGTTTGTTGGAAGTGGTTTGAAGTTATGAAAACTTCTAGTTCCAGGAATGGTTCGGGTTGCTGAAAAACGTTTTTCTAGTTTTAACCGTAGCAAATCAGCTTCTTTTTTGTCAATAAAGTGAAAATGAATGTTTTCAATATTTTTTTCACAAAACTTATACACATCGATTGCTGTTATTATTTGTTCTTTGTCTGAAAGCTGTAGACTGGCTTTCCTTAAAATTCTTTTAATAGTTCCTCCTAGGCCATCACAAATTGACTTCCCATGACTTGTTGCAAAAAAAGAGTGTTGGGCCTTCAAATTAAAGTCTCTCAAGTGTTCAGTCAAATTTTTAAAACTGTTTCTGTTTTTGTACTGCCCAGCACAACCATCTGTAAAGTAGTGAACTGAGTCAATGTCAGTATGATGTAATGACAGCCACTTTGTAATTTCTTTTTGTACAAAGTTAACAAAACCAGTGTCATGTTCTTGGTCATCACTAATAAAACAGTGGTTGGAAACAAAAACATTGTTTTCCTCATTTCTTAGAAAAACTCCAACTGGGTGTAGAGTACAACCACCTCTATTCCAGTGGTAACTTTGGATCTCATTTTGTATAACAAAGGAATAATTTTCACTGAAATCCATCACAATAATTGCTGTTTTGGGTGGTGGGTCTTCTTTCAATCTTTTAAAGGCTGCTGATTGGGATTTTGCTATAAACGAGTGTGGGGTGAGCTTTTCCAATGACCTAACCAATAAAGAAATGTAGTCTTCAACACTGATAGACTGTTTGATCATTTCTGCCCTGTCTGTGTTAACCCACTGACTGATTACAATTTCTTCTTCTAAATCATAATCTTCACTTAGTTTTTCAGTTAAGCACTCTGTTAGCGCAGTATTTACAGGAAAGCTGTTGCAATGATGTAGCATGCAGTTTTGGTTTTCTGTGTTGCACACAAGCATCTTAATTAGGTCTTTATAAGATTCTTCAATTTTCACAGCATCCAGTAATAGTTTAACATTCTGGTGGATACTGCATACACATACAGTGTGTGTGCCTGCAGCACCAGCAAGGATACACCATTTAGGTCTCAAGAAACAAAATTTTGAAAATCCTACTTCTACCTCAGGATTCTCCCATTTGAAAGAATAATAGAGTTCTCTCAAGTTACACAAAATAAGTCTTTTTTGCATGTAAACATTTTTTTGAACACTTACTTTGTCTTTTGTTCCAGGTAGCACTCTGGAACTTTCATCCTTTCCATAAAAATCTGTTACAAGTCTTACTGTATTTTCAGAAAGAGTTTTACCTTTTTTTGGACCAGGAGTTTCCAAAATACCCTTTTCAGATTTTAGCTTTCTAGCTTGTCGCACCATGTACTCACTTACATTAAATTCTTTCATCACTTTATTTCGAGTCCAAGAATCTGGAGCCAAGGTCAGAATCTGGATTTTTCTAGACCTCCCAACAGATGAAATCTTCTCTTTCATAAGAGAAATCATTACATCAAAATCCTTTGCTTTCTCAACCACACTTTTATCTTCTTCGTCATCATCAGAACTTGGTGCATCATATTTTAATGCTTTTGAAACCGCCTTTTTTGCAGTCTTTTCAATACTGCTAACCTTCCTTTTAAAATAAGACCCTTTACTTTGTTCTGACAAGCCATGAAGCTTTATCGGTGTTAAACCTAAATAATCAAGAGCAATGTTTGTTTGTACGAGGGATTCATTTCTGGATTCCAATGATTCTAATTCAACCATGACTTCATCATCTGTTTCACTTTCATTGACTTCAACTCTTAATTTTTCCTGACAAAAGTTACGGCATGTTGAGCAAAGCTTTTGTCCAGGTTTTATGCTAATATTTTTTTGTCGGTAATTGTTTAGAAAGATCCAAGCCTACACTTCTCAACGATTTTTTGATGGGCTTTTTGTATTTTTTTAGTGGGTCTACACATGTTGTTTGATACTTTTCAAAAACATTTAAAAAGTAGTAGCTGTGGTGTGAACATATATTCTTAAATTCACACAGATTAATTCCAGATCGTAAGTGGATCAAATCTTTTTCTTCCTCACTCAATTCTGATACCGGTTGTAACTTTTTTGAAGGTGTGTAGGTTGTTTGGAAACAGTCAGATTTTTTAAATAACCCTACACTACAGGTTTGAATATCTGACATACTGATTTCACTTTTGGTCTGATTACTGTTCTGGTTACTTTTATAGGATATTGGAAAAGAATCTCTGTAAACTAAGCAACCGTACTTACTGAGAGTTCGAATAAACTTAATAAAATACTATCGAAGCACTATTTAACACTGTAATAATTTTTTACTTCAAAACACAGGAGTAACAATACAAAATCCAAGTGTACATTGTTACTCCAAGAAGACAAAAACTTATTTTTGGTGTCTAAGTCACTTGGAATTTTTTATTTTTAAAATATAATTAATATTATTTTAAAAATTAGATAACTATTAAACAGGTTAAAAAGCCAACATAATTTTTCTTTTATCTAATAGCCTATACAATTAAGAGTATTTTAAAACAAATTTGAGCTTTCTATCAGGTCTGAGACTCTAAATATTGCAGTTTTTGTAAAACGAAACATCCGTTAGCTAAAAAAATAAAATAAAAAACTTATAATTTTTTTTTCATTTGGAAGAATTTAATATATCTTTATGGTAATTTTTTTTAACATTTAGATATAATATACAAACTTATTCCAAAATTTCATACTGATATCTTGAGTATTCTTTAATATACAAATTTTTTTAGTTGTGAGGACACGTTTAAGTTACAATTTCCGACTGCTGAAACAAAGCCAAATCTAAAAACTTTAAAAATTTATAAAAAAAACTATAAGAGATAGAGCAAAAAAATTTTACAAGTGCTTTCAGGATGATAAAAGAAGTAATTGTACCAAGTATCATCAAAATCTGACATGGTTGGTGTCAAGGCCTGGGTGACTCGACATGGAATGACCCATGGATCATTCTTACGTCAACAAGATATATCAAAAGCTCAGGTGGTCCCTCACATTAGAGAAGACGGTAAAGACTAGAACACATTGATTTCACAAGCCATACGAAGCGTGCCATCTCGATTGGCATTCTTTGGTGTTCAATGATGAGTTTTACTTCCCTCTGTGGTGGTCAGATAAAGTCAAACGTGTCGGTGGACGACCAGATGAAAGGCCACATGGGCCAGCAGTTCTCCAAGACCTAAATCTCTCAACGATTGTCTTGACAGGTATTGGTTATCATAACAGGAATGATTAGTCAATGGTGCCAATAAACTTGAACTCTTGCCAAAGTGGTAAATCCTGTTGCCACACCAGTCTGTATATTTCAGGAGGACCATCCACAAACCATACACTGCAGTTTACATCACAAACACTTCAACGAATGTACAGATCACTGAATGGGCTGATTCTTCACTTATAGAGTATTTCAAAAATGGAAAAGTAAATTGACGACCTATCGCGCGACGATAATCAGTTTCGCTTCAGGGAAAGTAAGGACATCAGAGGGGCAGTTCTAACGGAGCGATTGACAATTGAATCAAGACTTTAAAAAAATCGAGTCACTTTCAGAGGATTTGTCAACGAGGAAGAAACGTTCGTCAGTGTATAATGGTGCATTTCATAGGAAATTTTCGTACAAATAATGTAAGGTATAGGGACAGACGGCTAATATGTATAAGAACCAAGAGGAAATAATAAGAGAGGAAGACAAAGGAAGAAGTTCTCGCATTAAAAAGAATATATATGACTGGAATGCAGTCTTTCTCCACTGCTGTTCCGCCCGTACATCGAAGAAGCAGGAACGAAACTAAAAGAAGCTACAAGATTGTGATTGAAATTCAGGGCGAAACAATATCAATGATAAGATTCGACTGAGTGAAAAGGGGATGAATTATGTGACCTTTCGATGTGAATGGACAGTCCACTGCGCAGAAAAGATATGGATTGATAGTAAACCGAGGAAAGATGAAACTAATGAAGAGTAACAGAGCTTAAATTGGCAATAAACTCAGCACACAAAGTGGAGACCTCTCAGTAGAAATAGTGTGAGATGTAGTATTACTTCTAACATGGCCTAAAATAATTCGCGATCGACAAGGAAACGACATTAAAAGCAGATAGCCACTGGAATGGAGGGTGGCTTAGTCGGGGAAAACATTTTTGAACACGTACCTGTAGAACATAATCTTTAATGGTTGTGATCATGCAAGAAAACCAGAAAAAAGGACAACTGGAGCATTTCTGATGTGGTGCTACGGAAGCATGTTAAAAAATTAAGCGAGCTGATAAGAAATGGGGAAATTTCCCAAAGAATCTTGGGGAATGGAATGAGCAGGAATCAGTGACAAAACGATGGGACACGTTTTAGGACACCAGGGAATAACTACCGTCATACCAGAGAGAACGGTAGAGCGTAAACTGTGGCGGAAGACAAACGGTGGAATATATCGATGAAACAACCTAGATGTGGTGTTAAAGAAGGATGTTGATAGTGAGGTAAGATGATGGAAAGAAGTGCGCAGGTCCTCTGAAGAATCACGGTGGAAAGGGATGTGGGAAAACAAACCGGTAAGGAATAGGCCATGAGTTAAAACTCTAGGCAATAGCTTCCATGTTAATACAGGGAGCTGTAGAGGCTGGAAACTGTAGCGGAGGACAAATATTGGAATACATCAAATAAATAACTGAGGAAATTACGTGTAAGTGATACTGTGAGATGAAGAAGTTAGCACAGGAGAGGAAGTTGTGGCGGACCGCATAAAGTCGGGAGACTCAAGAGTAAAAAAAAAAAAAGAACATGTCCACGTCCAACCATCATTCTTCATTTAATGATGGGGCAAAAGTTTCAGGATTAGAAAAAAATCCTCATTATGCAATTCAAAGTTGGTTTGCTTGTGTCCAACGAACGTGAGACTGTGTACTCGTCAAGTGATGAATATCTCCACAAGTCCGCCTGCTTAGCTGGGTGATAACGTGCTCGCCTCCCATGCAAGCGGGCCCGAGTTCGATTCCCGGCCGGGTTGGAGGTTTTCTCTGCTCGGGGACAGGCTGGTGTGTTGTCCTCATCAACATTTCATCCTCATCACCGGCGCGCTAGTCACCCACTGTGGCGTCGACTGAAGTAAGACTTGCACTTGGCATCCGAACTTCCCCAGGTGGGGCCTCCCGGCCAACGATGCCATACGCTCATAGATTTTTATCTTCACAAAGGTTGAGAGATATCGGACAGGTGCTCCATGGTGTAACACTTTCCACTGCCGTTAGTGTACGCACTTGTAGATGTGGTTTGGTAAATGTGCTTGAGTGCATGTTAGGGTGGTTCGCGAAATAGACTGTGACTCTCTTCCATGTAACTGTCCCCAACTGGATAACTACTATGTGCGCAACGATGTTGGCGTCGTCGGGAAGCTGCGATGGAAGTCTCTTTCCTTACTTCGACGAAGAGTTATCGCGATATTAGTGTGACTGGTGTTGAGAAACAACAGAAAACTACGCAAAGCTGCAAGACCCAACGGAATCTTTATATAATTCTACACGAAATTTGTGACTGAGTCTGCTCCACTTTTAACCATAACGTACCGTATCCCCTTCAAACAAAAAAACGGATCACACCTGTCAACCGAAGAGTATATTCTGAGTTCCTATGTGATAAAGTAACTCGAATAGAATGGCTTTTCCCTTGCCATTTGGCATCGGTTCAGAAAACATCGATCATGTAAAACGTAACTTGCACTTTTCTCTCATGAAATCCTTAAAGCCATGCGTCAAGTTAGTCAGGTAGATGCAGTATTTATCGACACAGTTTCACACCTGCTGTTATTATCGGGAGTATGATCGTTTGGGGCATGAAGCTAATTTTGTAACTGGAATGAGGATTTATTTATAGTGGGGCTGCAGCATGTACCTTGGATGGTCAGTCATTGACAGACGCCCAAGTAAATTCAGGTGTGTCGCAGAGAAGTGTGTTGGGACTTTCGCTGTTCAAGTCGTATACTGGTGATCTTGTAGACCCCTTTAACAGCAACCTTAAGACTTCTCGCCAATGATGCAGATATCTATAATGAAGTATTATTTGAAATAAAGCTGTACAAATATTCGGTAGGATAGCGATAAGATTTAAAAATGGTGCAAACATTGGCAGTTTGTCTTAAATGTTCAGAACAAAAAACTGTGCACTTCACAAACAGAAATAATGCTTATTATCCTGCGAATAGCATATCAACGTTTTACAGTGGCAATCGATCACTAATACAAATATATGGATGCATCAGTTTTTGGTTATATGACATGGAGCGATAAAGTCGTAGATAAAGCACGTGACACACTTCGGTTCAACGGTATAATAAGTGGGAAATGCAATCAGCTTGCAGAGGACATTCCTTACAAAAAGCTAGTACGATCTATCGTAGAATATTGCGCGTGTGTAGGATCCAAACCAGACATGGCTCACGGGGGATATTGACCGTATACAAACCTGGGCAGCATGGGAGTTATCAGATTTGTTTGCCGCACGAGGAGTCTCATGGAGATGCTGAAGAAATTGAACTGGCAGGCATTTTATGATAGTTGGCAACTATCCTGAGAAGGTATACGCCCTTTAAAGGATCACTTTCGCTTGATGAATCTAGGAATATAGTACAACGTCCTACAGAGATTGTAATTCCAGGATCTGACTAATTACAACACGTACAGAGGCATTGAAAGAATCAATCTTTCCGTGCTCCGTACGTGAATGGAAGGGGCAGAAACGCTAATAACTGGTACAATGAGACTACCCTCTGTCATGCGCTTCACAGTGGTTCGCAGAGTAGGAATGTAGGTATATACTGATCCGTAAAACTTGACGACTAGATAGATAAAGTGTTGTTGTCGTGGTCTTCAGTCCGAAGACTGGTTTGATGCAGGTCTCTGTGCTACTCTAACCTGTGCAAGCATCTTAAGCTCCTAATAACTACTGTAACCCACATCCTTCTGAATCTACTTACTGTGTTCATCTCTTGGTACCTGTACGATTTTTCCGAAACGGTTCAAATGCCTCTAAGCAAAAATGGTTCAAATGGCTCTGAGCACTATGGGACTCAACATCTTAGGTCATAAGTCCCCTAGAACTTAGAACTACTTAAACCTAACTAACCTAAGGACATCACACACACCCATGCCCGAGGCAGGATTCGAACCTGCGACCGTAGCAGCAGCGCGGTTCCGAATTGAAGCACCTAGAACCGCACAGCCACAGTGGGCGGCTTCTACGATTTTTACCCTCCACCTTTCCCTCCAGTACTAAACTGATGATCCCTTGATGTATCAGTATGTGCGTTATCAACCGATCCGTTTACTGAATCCCCAGACTTCTTGTCTCCTCAATTGTATTCAGTATATCCTTATTAGTTATTTAATATAGCCATCTAATCTTCATCATTCTTCTGCAGCAGCACATTTAACAAGCTTTAATTCTATTTTTGTGCAAACTGTGTTAAGGCTACACTCTAGACAAATACTTGCAGGAAAAACTTCCTAAAACTTAAGTCCATATTCAACGTTAACAAATTTCTCTTCTTCAGAGGCGATTTTCTTGCCATTGCATCTGTATTTTATATCCTGGCACATAGAGTAACGTAACGTATCACAGCCCTGTGGAAATGAAAGAAAAATCGGAAGCATGTTGAGGTCTCCCAGTCGCACACAGATAGCTAGATGTCACATAGTTGAGGTCAGTGTGACCGTAGCGCCTGATGGGGCTGACCCCGCAACACAGGCAAACTATACTCCTGGAAATGGAAAAAAGAACACATTGACACCGGTGTGTCAAACCCACCATACTTGCTCCGGACACTGCGAGAGGGCTGTACAAGCAATGATCACACGCACGGCACAGCGGACACACCAGGAACCGCGGTGTTGGCCGTCGAATGGCGCTAGCTGCGCAGCATTTGTGAACCGCCGCCGTCAGTGTCAGCCAGTTTTCCGTGGCATACGGAGCTCCATCGCAGTCTTTAACACTGGTAGCATGCCGCGACAGCGTGGACGTGAACCGTATGTGCAGTTGACGGACTTTGAGCGAGGGCGTATAGTGGGCATGCCGGAGGCCGGGTGGACGTACCGCCGAATTGCTCAACACGTGGGGCATGAGGTCTCCACAGTACATCGATGTTGTCGCCAGTGGTCGGCGGAAGGTGCACGTGCCCGTCGACCTGGGACCGGACCGCAGCGACGCACGGATGCACGCCAAGACCGTAGGATCCTACGCAGTGCCGTAGGGGACCGCACCGCCACTTCCCAGCAAATTAGGGACACTGTTGCTCCTGGGGTATCGGCGAGGACCATTCGCAACCGTCTCCATGAAGCTGGGCTACGGTCCCGCACACCGTTAGGCCGTCTTCCGCTCACGCCCCAACATCGTGCAGCCCGCCTCCAGTGGTGTCGAGACAGACGTAAATGGAGGGACGAATGGAGACGTGTCGTCTTCAGGATGAGAGTCGCTTCTGCCTTGGTGCCAATGATGGTCGTATGCGTGTTTGGCGCCGTGCAGGTGAGCGCCACAATCAGGACTGCATACGAGCGAGGCACACAGGGCCAACACCCGGCATCATAGTGTGGGAAGCGATCTCCTACACTGGCCGTACACCACTGGTGATCGTCGAGGCGACACTGAATAGTGCACGGTACATCCAAACCGTCATCGAACCCATCGTTCTACCATTCCTAGACCGGCAAGGGAACGTGCTGTTCCAACAGGACAATGCACGTCCGCATGTATCCCGTGCCACCCAACGTGCTCTAGAAGGTGTAAGTCAGCTACCCTGGCCAGCAAGATCTCCGGATCTGTCCCCCATTGAGCATGTTTGGGACTGGATGAAGCGTCGTCTCACGCGGTCTGCACGTCCAGCACGAACGCTGGTCCAACTGAGGCGCCAGGTGGAAATGGCATGGCAAGCCGTTCCACAGGACTACATCCAGCATCTCTACGATCGTCTCCATGGGAGAATAGCAGCCTGCATTGCTGCGAAAGGTGGATATACACTGTACTAGTGCCGACATTGTGCATGCTCTGTTGCCTGTGTCTATGTGCCTGTGGTTCTGTCAGTGTGATCATGTGATGTATCTGACCCCAGGAATGTGTCAATAAAGTTTCCCCTTCCTGGGACAATGAATTCACGGTGTTCTTATTTCAATTTCCAGGAGTGTAGAATGGCGATGTGTGACGCGTGTAGCATAGGAGTTTGTATTGCTCACAACATTTTTTCGTGTACATGGGATATATATTGAACCACAGGTACTGTTGCCAGAAGCAGGTGACGCTGTCCACCATGGTCAACTACAGCAGTAGACGACCGCTACACTGTGGAGGAGGCTAGAAGAGACTCACGTCAAACAGCGTTTGAACTTGGAGCCACACCTTAACAGGACTGTAAGATATCTCTTCGCCTGACTGCTGATATGTTGTGTTCCGTTGACACCACACCGGGGGACCACTTGCATGGTGCAAAGGGAATAGGGGCTCGACGAACGAGGAGAGGACTCAGAAGCACTTGTCGAATGAGACCAGATTTAGTGGAGGAATGATTCTGGAAGTACACTCATATGGCGAGAGGTGGAAACACTTAATGCACATGTAAACATGATCGTATAGGTTCTCGATGTATTATGATCTCGGGAGGCATTGCATGGGCGTAATAAAAACTACGTACTCATCCCAAAACGTCTTGTGACACTGTGCTCCTTCCCCTTCTGCTTCTCACCAGTAGTGTATTCAGTTCCGGCTTCATTTTTATGGATGAGAACGAGGGACCGGGTCGAACAACGCAGGTGGAGGACCCCTTGGACCGAGAGGATGTTAGACGAATTGGCTGGCCTGGCCGTTCCCCAGACTTAAATGCCGTCGAGCACCTGTGGTATGCACTGGGTAGTCGTATTACAGCCCGTCGACGCGCTCCCGACGATAGTCCACCACTAATGAACCGCACTGCTGTAGGAATGGAACACACTCTCAGAAGAACACAGTACCAACCTAACATAGGTGCATCCATGTTGGATGTTGGGAGAGCCGCCAATATAAATGTAAAACAGTCAGCTGTAGTTCACACCCAATTTACGTTACAGGCTACCGGTATCAGCGATCTAATGCGCCATCATCTACCAAGTACCATCATCATTTATCACACGCTATCCATCTAGAAAAGAGGACCTGGATGATGCCATATTATATCGCCAAAACTGGTAGCCTATAAAATAAATTGTAGATTAACTTACAGCTGACTCTACATCAACGTATATACTCCACAAACCACCGAACATGCATGGCGGAGAGTACCCTGTACCACTGCTTGTCATTTCCGTTCCTGTTTCACTAACAAACAGAGCAAGGGAAAAACGACTCTCTGTATGCCTCCGTAAGAGCCCTAATTTCACGTATTTTCGAGGTCCTTACGCGCAATGTATGTTGGTGGCACTAGAATCGTTCGGCAGTCAGCTTCAAATGCCGGTTGTCTAAATTTTCTCAATAGTGTTTCTCGAAAAGAAAGTCATTTTCTCTCCAGGGATACCCATTCCAATTCCCGAAGCATCTCCGTAACACTTAAGTGTTGTTTGAACCTACCGGTAACAAATCTAGGAGCCCGCGTCTGAATTACTTCGATGTCTTCCTTTAGTCCAACCCGGTACAGAGCCCAAACACTTATGCAGTACTCGAAAGAAGGTCGCACCAGCCTCCTACGTGCGGCCTCGTTTACAAGTGAACCCCTCTTTCCTAAATTTTTCCCAGTAAACCGATGTCGACCATTCACCTCCCCAACCAAAGTTCTCAAATGGTTCAAATGGCTCTGAGCACTATGGGACTTAACATCTGAGGTCATCAGTCCCCTAGAACTTAGAACTACTTAAACCTAACTAACCTAAGGACATCACACACACCAATACCCGAGGCAAGATTCGAACCTGCGACCGCAGCGGTCGCGCGGTTCCAGACTGAAGCGCCTAGAACCGCTCTGCCACGCCGGCCGGCATCACAGTTTTCACATACCTGTTCCACCTCATATCGCTTTCTAGCGTTACGCCAATATATTTAAACTACATGGCAGTGTCAAACAGGACGCAAGCAATATTGTGTTTTTTTATCTTCCTACTCATCCGCATTAACTTACATTTTTCCGCATTTAGGGCTAGCTGCCATTCATCATACCAACTGGAAATTTGATCTTGCATCTTCCTACAGTCACTCAGCTTCGACAACTCAACGTACCACTGCATCATGGGCAAAAAATCTCAGATGACTGCCCATCATGTCAGAACTCATTTATGTGGATAGAGAACAACAGCTGTCCTCTCACACTTCCATGGAACACTCCTGACGATATCTTTGTCTCTGTTGAACACTCGTCGTCGTGGACAACATACTGGGTTCCATTAATTAAGAAGTCTTCGAGCCACACACATATCTGTGAATTTATCGCACATGCTCTTACCTTCGTTAACAGCCTGCAATGGGAAACCGTGTCAAATGCTTTCCGGAAATCAAGAAATATAAAATCTGCCTGTTGCACTTCATCCACAGTTCGCAGTATATCATGTGAGAAAAGGGAAGCTGAGGTTCGTATGAGCGACGCTTCTTAAAACCGTGCTGAGCCATGCACATCAGCTTCTCAGTATGAAGGTAGCATACTGAACTGAGAATATGATCAAGGATGTAGCCGAGCGATCTAAGGCGCTGCAGTCATGGACTGTGTGGCTGGTCCCAGCGGAGGTTCGAGTCCTCCCTAGGGCATGGGTGTGCGTGTTTGTCATTAGGATAACTTAGGTTAAGTAGTGTATAAGCTTAGGGACTGATGACCTTCGCAGTTAAGTCCCATAAAATTTCACACACATTTGCACATTTGTTCAAGGATGGAGCAGTAAACAGTAGTTACGGATATTGGTCTGTAATTTGCGGGTCCATTCTTTTACCTCGTTTATATACTGGAGTGGCCTGCGATTTTTTCCAGCCACCTGGGACTTTGCATTGGGCGAGAGTTTCGCGAGAAATGGAAGCTGGGTAAGGGGCCAGTGCCGCAGAGTACTCTTTGTAAAATCGAACTGGTATTCCATTCACACCTGGTGATTTATTGCTTTCAAATCTCATCTTTTCCAACCTTGTGGCCTGCCTGGGATGACATCGAAGTTGATTCTCCGCCTTTCGGGTGATCACACACTCTATTAGAGGCATGTTCCACTTTTTGTAATGTCAAGAGCACCATCATAAACTTTCGGTAACATCTGTGTAATTATTGTCTTTTTATAGTGTGATTTCCGTCAAGCTCATTCTGTATTTCTTTCATTGCCCTCCGTTCTAAACGTAGCAGTCCTGCCTACGTAAGGTCCGTTTCGTCGAATTGTTGGTTGGCAGTGACACTTTCGTCCTTAAATCATGAATATATAGTATAAAAGTAGAATAAATCTACATGTACATCTATATATATACTCCGCTGGCCACCAAGCGGCATGTGGCGGAGGGCACAATTCGCGCCGAAGTCATATTTCCCCCCCCCCCCCCCGCCCCCCCCTCTGTTCCACTCGCGGATCGCGCGAGGAAAAAACGACTGTCTTAACGCCTCAGTACGAGCTCTAATTTCCCTTATCTTTGAATGATGATCATTACGCGATTTGAAAGCTGGTCGTAATAATATATGCTCTACATCCTCAGTGAAGACTGAATTTCGGAATTTAGTGAGCAGCCCCTTCTGTTTAGTGCGTCATCTATCTGCAAATGTGTCCCACTTCAAACTTTCTGTGAGATTTGTAACGCTCTCGCGACGACTAAACGTACCAGTCACGAATCATGCCGGTCTTCTTTGGACATTCTCAATCTCTTGAATGAGACCAACTCGTAAGGGTCCCATACAGACGAACAATACTCTAAGACTGGACGAACTAACGCATTGTAAGCTATTTCCTTTGTTGAAGGACTGCATCGCTTCAGGATTCTACCAATAAACCGCAATTTAGAGTTCGCCTTACCCGTTACTTGTGTAATCTGATCATTCCATTTGAGATCATTTCGAATAGTCACACCCAGATACTTGACGGATGTTACCGCTTCCAAAGACTGATCATTTATTTTGTACTCATACATTAATGGGGATTTTCGCCTTGTTATACGCAGTAGGTTACACTTACTAATATTGAGAGATAACCGCCAGTCATAACACGACGCATTTATTTTCTGCAAATCCCCATTGATTTGTTCACAACTTTCGTGTGATACTACTTTCCTGTAGACTACAGCATCATCGGCAAACAGTCTAAGGCCGCAGTCAATGCAATCAACCAGATCGTTTATGTAAATCATAAAAGGCAGAGGACCTATTACGCTGCCCTGGGGCACACCTGAAGTTACTCTTCACCCAGTTCAGGACGACATACTGCTCCCTGTCTATTAGAAAACTTTCTATCCAACCGCATATGTCATTGGATAGACCGTACGTGCGCACTTTTTGTAGCAAGCGACAGTGAGGAACTGAGTCGAACGCCTTTCGAAAGTCGAGAAAATGGTTGAAATGGCTCTGAGCACTATGCGACTTAACTTCTGAGGTCATCAGTAGCCTAGAACTTAGAACTAATTAAACCTAACTAACCTAAGGACATCACACACATTCATGCCCGAGGCAGGATTCGAACCTGCGACCGCAGCGGTCGCTCGGCTCCAGACTGTAGCGTCTAAAACCGCATGGCCACTCCGGCCGGCGAAAGTCGAGAAATAAGGCATCTACTTGGGAGCCGATATCTAGAACCTGTTGTATATCATGCACAAATAGGGCCAGCTGTGTCTCGCAAGACCGCTGTTTCCTAAAACCGTGCTGGTTTCTGCTGATAAGCTTCTCAGAGTCTAGAAAGGTCATTATGTCTGAACACAAATTTGTTCCGTGATTCTACAACAAATCTATGTCAGTGAAATTGGCCGGTAATTATGTGCATCTGATTTTCTACCCTTTTTATTGATTGCTATTACCTGGGCCTTCTTCCAGGCCCGTTGAACTTCCCGCCGTTCCAACGATCTCTGATAGATGACGGATAAAAATGGTGCTATATTTGTAGCAGAGTCAACATAAAGCCGTCTGGTCCAGATGCCTTTCTGGCGTCTAAGGATCTTAAATGTTTTACAATCCCAGATACACTAAACACTATGTCAGCCATCCTTTCGTTTGTTCGATAATTGAAAAGGTGGATGGTGCTGTAGTCCTCTATCGTAAACGAGTTTTTGAAATGTAGGTTTAGAATTTCGGCCTTCTGTTTGTCGTCATCAGTTACATTACCCGTACCGTCAGCAAGAGAAGTTATTGAGTTAAATGATGCACCCTGTCCCAGTTACTGATTCATGGTGCCCTTCTTGGGATGATTTTCCCGGGAGTTGACATTGCTGTGCTTGCACAGCACGGGAGTACCACATTCATAACTCCGGGCGTTATGACGTGCGTGCGCCATATCCGACTCGCTGGCGCCCTGGTGAAGGCTGCGGCCAGCGGCGCTGCGAATGAAGTTGCCCGCCTTCCAGCGCGGCACCGCCGCTACAAATATTTCCGCCCGAGTTGGGAACTGCGCGCAAGTGGGAGGGTAGGCGCGCTCGGGACATTAGGCGACACTTTGCAGTCGGGGCGGCGCTCGCGCCGTAATGACTTCTGGCGAAGCCGCAGCCGCCGCTGACCACATGCCGCCCCCGCAGCCTGGCGGCCGGAGGCTCCAGATTACCACCGCCAGAGTTGCACCGCAGGGTGGGGGCGTAACGAGCGGAGAAAAACCGGCAGGCCGGCTCGCAGCCCGTCCTCGAATCTGAAGACCGCGGTGCGAGGGCGCCGCGGAATAATACGGACAGCGAGGGTTGTCTGGCAGAGAGAGAGAGAGAGAGAGAGAGAGAGAGAGGGTAGTGGGGCGGTCGTGGTGGATGGTGGGGGTGGGTGGGGGGAGGGGTGAGCTGGTACAATCCAGAACTCATTGCGGCGGCGGCGCGCGCGCTGCATGCGAATGCAGACCACCGCGCCTGCGAGCCTGACAGGCAATTGTGTTCCGCCCCCCTTTTTCTGCCGCCCCCGCTCCTAATCTCGGGTCGCCCCCGGCCTGCGCTGTCTCTCACTTTTGCTGCCAGATGCTACTTTCGATTAAAACTGCGGCCACACCGGGCTGCCACGCGCAGTCGCCGCGGTGCCGTCTCCATAATCTGAGAACAGCGTCTGAATCAGAAACACGGCTTCAACTACGAGATGGAGATCGGCTATTTTTGTGCTCTGCATATATTACAGGTGCCTACTACTCTCATGGGTCTGCACCAACGATTCACAACCTGAGAGTAATTACCCCTTGAGCGGTAGAACGAAATTTTTTTAGGGGTAAAAAAAAAGTTCAGTGGTGTTTGGGTCTATAAACTGAACTATTTTCAGAAGATCGTTGTTATTATCATCATTATTTCGTATACTGTAATAATGATTACGTAAGTAATTTTCCAGTAATTACATTATTGGGCCGGCTGCTGTGGCCGAGCAGTTCTAGGCGCTTCAGTCTGGAACCGCGCGACCGCTACTGTCGCAGGTTCGAATCCTGCCTCGGGCATGGATGTGTGTGATGTCCTTAGGTTAGTTAGGTTTAAGCAGTTCTAAGTTCTAGCGGACTGATGACCTCAGATGTTAAGTCCGACCGTGCTCAGAGCCATTTTAACCATTTGAATTACATTATTTATTTCAAATACTTGGATTAACTTTTGAGACACTGTGGTGAAGGCTGCAGCTTGTGAAACGAATGTATGAACATCTTTCTTGTTGCTCACGTAGTCCACCTACTGCAAGTATACGTCGCATTATACATGTGTGGCAGTACAATTGATACATATATGCTTAAATATATCATGAAACGTCTTCAACGAGTTGCATTTAGCTCTCACATTGGGCCGGAAACTGCTTCATTGTGATTACGTAGACTTTCCCGGCCCAATAAGTCTTGAAAGTCTCTTCGGGTTTGCTGCCGGATCCTAAATTTAACTTGACTCAATATTTGTGGGAAAGCTTACATTGGGCGTTCGATTCGCACAGGTGTGTGGAACATCGCCGTCATACGAGGCTACAACAGCCGGAAAAATCAGCAGTAGCAGAACACTGCTTAAATGATTGACACAGTATGAAATTAGATGAAACTGGTAGTTGCCAACATGTCCAGTTTCTGGAACAGTCTGTATAAAGAGGCGATTGAAATTAGGTTGGCGGATAATTTAATCAACAGAGACAATGGGTTTCCTCTTAGCAAGACGTGGGATCCTGTATTATCTCGCATCAAAATTGAACGTTCTTCGGTGCGGCCCTGAGTGCGATATATCGTTGCCAGCAGTGTTCCAGTAAGGGCGGCGCCACCTCTCTGTCTTGGAGGCAGCAACCGCGATGGGCGGCTCATGCGCCGTGTACTGAACGGTGGCCTATACAGGACGTCGATTGGCAACCTGGCGTCAGTTCTCAGCGGGACTCATCAGCATAAGCAGCATTTTCCTGAAGATGGCGAACAGTTGGATCGCCGAAATATTGAGTCAAGTAGATTTTAGGATCCGGCAGCAAACCCGAAGAGACTTTCAAAAATTGTTTCATTATTCACTTCGTTACAATAAGCGATCCAATTGACGTCAGAACACAGCTGTAATTATGTAATGGCTACTACACTGCTGTGCCGCAGTGCAGACGTAAAGCATTGAACCAGCCTAAAGTCTTACAATTTCTACCATTTAGGGGGTAAAGAGTCCTGGAATCTACTGTTACACAAACTGTAGGTTTAGTGTACACGCTTTGACTTGGTTGATTTTAAAATGCGGCTGCAGGTGTGAGTGAAGCAAATATCACTACGGAGAGGAGTGGTGCAGGGGTGGCATGTTTTGTAATAAGCATCTACCATCAATGTATATAATTAGCATTCTTTCCTGAGGAGGAGTTGTAGTAGGTAGCACTCGCGATGCGCTGAAAATTAATTCATCTTTCTGTAAATATAAATAAAATGTTGTTAGAATTAAGCGATACCAATTGTCTCACTGTGACCATGCGCTGTTGCCATTTCTCGGGGGGCACTCAGCCTCTTGATGCCAATTGAGGAGCTATTCGACCGAATAGTAGCGGCTCCAGTCAGAGAAAACCATCATACCGACCGGGAGTGCGGTGTGCTGACCACACGACCCTCCAATCCGCATCCTCAACTGAAGATGACACGGCGGTCGGATGGTCCCGATGGGGCACTTGTGGTCTGAAGACGGAGAGCTGTGAAATTGTCTCACTGACTCATAATTTCGGGGCTTAATAAGATAGCTGGTAGGGCCTTCAACATGTCGGTCACATTCTTTTGAACGTTTCCCGCTGTCCCAAAGTGCTGTCCTCTTAGACATTTTTCAAATTCTGTAAAAGAAAGATTACACGGACTCAAATGAGGTGAATAGTCAGGCTGTGGAACAACAGGAATACCTTTTGAGCTCAAAAGTCGTGTGACATGAGGCGTTTTCTCGATACAGCACCAACTTGTCTCCAGTGTGCGGTCCCACTCGATCAAACTTCTCCTGATCCGTTCACGGACGTCTTTATGAAACACTTGGTTAGCAGTTTGTCCTTACTGTTAAACGTCGGTCTGATCCCACAGGAGGACACTCGTCGTTGAAGGTCTCCCTGAGCGAGTTTCATCTCCAACGTGTTCTCGGCCTTCCAAAACTACTACCTACTAACGGCTGTGCTATTGACAATGAATGTTCCCCATAGGCCTGTCTCAACTTTACAAAGGTCACACTCGTGTATTCCCCTAATTTAACACAAAACTTTATGGCACAAACTTGCTCTAAATTCCTCTCTTCCATTTTCGTGACATACAAGAAAAGCACAGCTTTACTGATGGCGCTCTCAAAAATCACGTGATGGTAGTACGGAGCTGAAACTCGGATTGAACATCTGGAAGGAATGAACACACCTCTACACAAGTAGAACATCATGATTGGTGTGCGTTTTACTGATACATAGCTTCTACTGAAGATGGTTGACTGATTGTGAGTGATCGGAACGTATTTTCCTTGTCTGACAAGTAGACAATACCACAACGGTTATTACATTGTGTGGTTGACGCCTAGAGAGTAGACACCCATAAGAACCTTGATGTCTCACAAGATACCGCGGAATGCGGCGTACACATTTCTATTTGCTTTTATTGGATTTTGGTCTGAAGGCTATACAACCACGGTGGCCTGAAAGCCATACGGCCAAGACGTACCTTAAACAGATCCACATCCTCCCTCCCGAGGTGATGGACTGTCGCTTCAATTACGGTTCGCACAGGTAATAACGAGTTTCATCTCCAGTTATGATCCGGCTGAGAGACGTCGGACCACAGTCAGCACTACGGATCAGCTCAGACACTATCGTGCGATCTTCACGTTCGTCTTAAGTCACGCTACGTGGCACACTGTGCTGGGTAAGATGCGACATTTTCCAGTCATCAGTCAAAGTTCTGAAGCACGTACCATGGCTGACACCTACTGCTGCTGCCAGACTGTCTACCGTTTGGGAGCGGCCGGCATGCATCAACATCGCAACCTCTTCAATCTCGTTTTCAGCTCAAGCAGTGTGCGGCCGCCCAGCACGCACATCGTCCTCCATACTGTCTTTCCATCGTGAGAAACTTCGGTACTACCTAACCACAACACTGCCACTCATCGCGTCGTCGCCGTAATCTCTCTGAATCATTTGAACCATTTCGGTAGCGGTTTTGCCCAATTTCTGGCAGAACGTTATGTGTGTCCGTTGCGGTGTACTAGAGTTCCGACACACCCAGTCAAATCACCGCCAAAAGAACAACCCTAATTCTGCTCATTAAGCATTCACTCAACTTTCTCTTGCTGGGATGAGAAGCTGACAAGGTACCAACCCCAGGCGTTCCCTATGCGCTCTACTGCATTACACCGCCGCAATGACTGCGCTACGTATATGCACGGCACAAGGAGAGTTATAGGAGCTCAATATATCGAATGATATATCATCACTGAGACGAGTAATGAAGTTTAAAATGAAAATGCCTAAAGCACCAAATGAAAGATATTTTGTGTATACTCTAACTTCCACCGAAATTCCATTTGCTTTCTCTGACAACGTTCTGTCTTAATCATTGACTGTGGTTAATTTTTATTTCATCCCCTCGCCGCATATGGACGGGGCTGGGCTTTCAGCGGTACTGGTCTCTGCCCTTCAGCCAGGCTAATTAAAAAAAAGGAGGTATAATACGAAATAGTAGCAAAATCTGCTTGGATTTTTTGTTTTAAATTAAAAATCAAAGACGGAAACTAAAAACAGGAAAATATATACGTTTCAAAAACACAACCAGGAAGGTGAAATTATTGTGATGAAAACACTGAAGCACTGCACTTCCACTGAAAATCTGAAGGGTCTGCACTAGGGTGAGAAATATTGCCGGAGGATAGAATACGTTCCATACAGTTGAGGGGTGTTGGTAGAAAGATAGGTGTCTGTTAGGTAGGAAAACTGTGGATATTACAGGTAGCGGTTTAGGTGGACAGCGGGAAATACAGTCGGTAGGGAAGCAAGGGGAGGAGAAGTAATGTGTTGTGTGGCTGAGGCAGCGGTTACAAGAAGAAAGGGATGGACATGGATGGAGAGGGAAAGGAGACTGTAGCCGTGATGTGGAATGGGATAGGGGGGGGGGGTAGTTAAAGTTAGCAGGAGGGGTAAATATTGAGGCGGGTGATGGAGTTGGATGAAGTTGCATTGGAATAGGATGTAGAGTGTGTGGGTAGATGTAGGGATGGGGGGATGTGTTTGTGGAGGCGCGGTAACATGCTAGGGTTGATGATTTCAGGGGAGACAATGGGGTAATTGCAATCTAGTTTGCTCATAGTATAGGAGATACGGAATTGTTCCATGTGGATGAGGAGGGATGGCAATATGATTAAATATTGGAGTATCCAGGTAGGAGAAGGTAAAAGGATGTGGAAAGCGAGAGGTGTACATGTGGCGTCCGAGGATTTGGACTGACTTGGAGAACTTCGGTGAGGCGGAGATCCACGCAACATTTGCATAGCAGGGAATGGGTCGGATCACGATTTTGTGGGCGTAGAGAATAATGGAGGAGTGTAATCCAAAAGTTCGGCCTGCTAGTAGTTTTTAGTCAGCAGCCGCGCGAAGTGGCCGCGTGGTTTGAGGTGCCTTGTCACGGAGTGTACGGCCCTCCCGCCGGAGGTTCGAGTCCTCCCTCGGGCATGGGTGTGTGTGTTGTTCTTGGCCTAAGTAAGTTTAAGTAATATGTAAGTCTAGGGATAGATAATCTCAGCAGTTTGGTCCCTTAGGAATTCACACAAATTTGAACATTTTTTTTAATCATCGAACACTTACGTATATCTGGTCTTTGTCTTTGCTTAGTATGGAGTGGATTTCATACTTGTTTTTACTTTACCACGTTGAGCGTATTACTCTCGTGTTGACTTGTTCCTTTCTGCTGACTTGTCCCTTTTCAGTTTTATAATATAGTTCATTTACTAGGTAATCTTATTAATTGACTGGTACGGTGCCTATCATTCTTTTCTTGGAATGGCGTACCGCAGGGTACGAGAGGCCCTCTGCCGGTGAAGTACCTGTGACCACTTCTCGCCTATGCTGCATTCCGGCAGCCACGTCAACAGAGGCCGCTGATTGCTTACTACAGTCTGTTGTTCCCTCTATTTGACTTATTTCTATTTATTTTATCATTTTTATGTTAGACTGTTAGCTTGTTCTTACGTATATTATTACGTTTAGTTCGTGGCATGTAGCATCAAACCAGTCAGAAGACTTATGAATTAAAACAAAAATTTATGTATTTTTGTCAGAATTACCATTTCAATAAACAATCTAAATCTAACTTCAGCGGTGTTTTTAATTTATGACATTTTATCATTGTATTAACTTATACACCTGGTAAGCCCACAATAGACTTTACCTATTGTAATCTTCTGTTTATTGCATTTTGTACAGTTCTATAATAGACGAAAATGTGTAGGATTAGAGTATCGTCACCTAATCAGCTAAACATTTTGTGGCTAGTGTAGTGTATTTTCTCATTAACAGTAGTGCTGTTAACAAGATGATTCCACCAAAATTGTGGCTTAGTACTTGCCACGCCCTGTATACATGCACGAAACTATGTTGATTTTGTATGTATCTTCTGACGATGCCATTAAGGATTCATTATATTAGGACAAGTTTGAAAACAGGTATATCTCGTCATATTTTAAGCGCATGGTTTCCAGATGTATGTCACTTTTCATTATCGCCTATTTTGTTGCTTCAAAATGGGACAGTGTTCTAGTTGTATCTGGTTTTCGCATGTTTTACTGCTTATCTGAAGATGTTCGTGGCTGGCCGAAACCGGTAGTCCAAGGACCTAACACTTTTGTGATCATGGACGGAAATAAAAGAAATTTATTCTAATCTTTATTTAGTTTTGTTTTTACTTTATTGACTGTTTTGGTCGTCAGATCTTAATGCAGCACAACGCACTATAGATCCGGAAGGTGAGAAATCTGCGTGAAAGGGTGAAACAGGTAAGAAGAACATCTACTGCGTGACAGATAATGTGGAGCGAAACCTCTGAAATGTGTAGCACCGAAATTACGCTTCCACTCCGCCTCTCCTGGCATTCGTGATAAAATTAGTATTAGTTTTTACTTTGAATACACTCCGGAATTAATCCCACGTCAAGTTAATGCTTATTGACAACCTTTATTGCAGTGAATAGCTCTGCCTCACTAAAAAAAAAAAGCGCAAATCAGTTCTGTAAGGATAAAAGAAAATATGCACAGAATTACAGACCAATGCTGCTTATGTTCGTCTGCTGCATGCTTGTAGGGCACGTTCTGAGCTTCACCCGGGATGATCAGAAACTTTGTCAAAGACGCGAGATAAGCCGTTGTGTGAAAAGTATCTAACTTTGTTTCTCCATACAGTAATTGATATCGATGAAAAGATCCATTTCCCAATTTAGTGCGAGATATTCAGCACTACACTGCGAGGAGAATGCTCGGATCATGTAATATCTAGTTAATTCGACGATAATCTCTGTCTTATTACTTATTTTTCGAGGCAATGTCAAATTAGTACATACAAGTTTACCAAATTTTTCTCAAAACATATGGCATATATAATCAAAATGTTGACAACTTTATTTGTAAACGCATTCCTTTTAGTGTTCTTTTCTGTAACATTAATGTTTGAATAATGCATTGTAAATAGAGTGGTTTGTGTGGTGAAGTACTATGCCTGTTAGATTTCAGTTATTATCCGTCTTCTTTAAGTGAAGAACAAGATAGTTGATAGTGGAAAGATGATATGAGATCGTGGCTGTACGTTAGCGGAGTAATGGTTCATATAACGGGGAAGCAGAATTGTTTTGTACCAATTTTTAGACTACAGTATTACAAGTAGGGCATCCACACTTAAAATAACAATACATACTGGAAGCAGCAGACAAACAAATTAAAGTATACTGATCAGTTGAAATGCTGGTAGAACTGACTGAGCCGGCCGGAGTGGCCGAGCTGTTCTAGGCGCTACAGTCTGGAACCGCGCGACCGCTACGGTCGCAGGTTCAAATCCTGCCTCGGGCATGGATGTGTGTGATGTCCTTAGGTTAGTTAGGCTTAAGTAGTTCTAAGTTCTAGGGGACTTATGACCTCAGCAGTTGAGTCCCATAGTGCTCAGAGCCATTTGAACCATTTGAACTGACTGAGAGACCATTTTGCCGCGTTAGCTGTTTGACTGAAGTCGCTCAGAGACTGGGTTCGTACGATACAGGTACAGCCACAGGTGTATTACTACATTAAACCTTACATAGAAAACTTTATAAGAACCGTACTACTGATTTACTAAGTTCAGAAATCTTAATACTACAAAATTAAAATATTGGCATACGAACTATTAACAAACGGTATGAGCCGCTGTCATGAATTTACTTGCAAGTTCTAATGTCCCATGTTATCTAAATGGCTTAACGTGTGTTCTATGGTGTAATGAGGACCACTACTGATGCAGCCACCAATGAAAGTCAGACTTAATAAAGCCAGTTGTCAATGTGAATTTACGTTCGCAGAACGCCGACATACTTAAAATAAAAGTGTTTTAAAACTAACGGCAAGGAAGATCCAAATAAGAGTATAAGTAAACCCAAATAGAAGAATAATTAAAGTAATAATATCGGACTCAGATGTGGTGACGTAAAATAGGCTACACTGATGAACATCTGAATATGAAGATGGCTACAGCGTCCACCACTCCCATTTTGACAACACCTATATATAATGAAAAATGGTAGGTGTCTTTCTAAGATGAAAGTCTTTCTTAGGTGAAATTTCTCACCGTTATAAATAATACAAAAGAAACAGGATCTAAGGGCAGCACTTACCAGAAAGTGATGCTATACATGTCTATGTGGAATGAACATCGATTCCGCATAGTAGCAGAGCCGCCAAAATTGGCTTCCTGGATTAAAAGACGACACCATCCCTGTCGAACAGGTGGAGTTCGTGTTACAGCTGAACACCAAAACACTGTAGACCAGCGTGATGCGCGGATGACAATAAGCGTACTAAGCATGCACGCCATCTACTACTGCAAGTTTCCGAGAGTGCAGAACGCTAATTCGACCTTAGAACTCGCTTACAGAATAGGTTAAAAATGTTCATATTTATGCCTGAGTAGATAACGGTAAAAATACAAAAGATTATGATAAGACTACACTGTACACACATCAAAAAAGGTTTTGTATCACTTCGGTTCGAAGAGTTCCGGAACCTGTACAGAAAATTGGAATAGAGATCAGCCTAAATAGCATTTTGGTCTTTTTTTGCTCATAGAAACCACACATTACATGTTGTACCACCATACAGCGAGACCTTCAGAGATGGTGGTCCAGATTGCTGTACACACCGGTACGTCTAACACACAATAGCACGTCCTCCTGCACTGATGCATGCCTGTATTCGTCGTCGCATACTATCCACAAGTTCATCAAGGCACTGTTGGTCCATATTGGCCCACTCCTCAACGGCGATTCGGCGTAGGTCCCTCCGAGTGGTTGGTGGGTCACGTCGTCCATAAAAAGCCCTTTTAAGTCTATCTCAGGCACGTTCGATAGAGTTCATGTCTGGAGAATATGCTGGCCACTCTAGTAGAGCGATGTCGTTATCCTGAAGGAAGTCATTCACAGGATGTGCACGATGGGTGCGCGAATTGTCATCCATGAAGACGAATGCCTTGCTAATATGCTGTCGATATGGTTGCACTATCGGTCGGAGGATGACATTCACGTATCGTACAACCGTTAGAGTGCCTTCCATGACCACCAGCGGTGTACGTCGGCCCCACGTAATGCCACCCCAAAACAGCAGGGAACCTCCAACTAGCTGCACTCGTTGGACAGTGTGTCTAAGGAGTTCAGCCTGACCAGGTCGTCTCCGACGATTCTCTGGTTGAAGGCATACGCTACACTCATCGATGAAGAGACAGTGATGCCAATCCTGAGCGGTCCATTCGGCATGTTCTTGGGCCAATCTGTACCGCGCTGCATGGTGTCGTGGTTGCAAAAATGGACCTCGCCATGGACGTCGGGAGTGAAGTTGTTCATCATGCAGCCTATTACGCACAGTTTGAGTCGTAGCACGACGTCCTGTGCCTTCAACTAGACAATCATCAGAGACGTGTTTGGAGACAACCGGGTCAGGTTGGACGTCTTAGACACACTGTCCAGCGAGTGTAGCTAGGTGGAGATGCCCTGCTGTTTTGGGGTGGCATTATGTGGGGCTGACGTACGCCGCTGGTGGTTATGGAAGGCGCTGTAACGGCTGTACGATACGTGAATGGCATTCTATGATCGACAGTCAACCATATCGGCAGCATATTGGCGAGGAAATCGTTTTCATGGATGGCAATTCGCGCCCCCATCGTGCACATCTTGTGAGGGACTTCCTTCAGGATAACGACATCGCTCTAGTAGAGTGGCCACATGTTATCCAGACATGAACCCTATCGAACGTGCCTGAGATAGACTTAAAAGGGCTTTTTATGGACGACGTGACCCACCATCCAATCTGAGGGATCTACGCCGAATCGCCGTTGAGGAGTGGCGCAACGTGGACCAACTATGCCTTGATCAACTTGAAGATAGTATGCCGTGACGTATACAGGCTTGCATCAATGCAATGGAATATTCTTCTGGGTATTAGAGGTACTGGTGTGTTCAGTAATCAGGACCACCGCCTCTGAAGGTCTCGCTGTGTGGTGGTACAACATGCAGTGTATGATTTTCATGAGCAATAAAAAGGGCGGAAACGATGTTTATGCCGGACGGGGTGGCCGAGCGGCTCTAGGCGCTACAGTCTGGAACCGCGTGACCGCAACGGTCGCAGGTTGCAATCCTGTCTCTGTCATGGATGCGTGTGATGTCCTTAGGTTAGTTAGGTTTAAGTAGTTCTAAGTTCTAGGGGACTGATGACCTTAGAAGTTGTCCCATAGTGCTCAGAGCCATTTCAACCATGATGTTTATGTTAATCTCTATTCCAATTTCATGATGGGGTTTTGGAACTCTCGGAACCGGGGTGATGCAAAACTTTTTTTGATGTGTTTCATAGAAAATCCGTATGTATAATGGAGTATTAACGTAATCTTTTGTGTTTTTACCGGTACCTACAGCTAGCATAAATGTTGACATTTTCTACATACTCCGTAAGCGAGTCCCAAGGTCCTGTCAGCGCATTGTTCTCTCGAATAGTAGATGGCGTGCATGCCTCGCTCTCGTGTTGTCATCCGTGCTCCCTGCTGCTTTCAGTGTTTAGTGTCCTTCTGTTACCTGGTCTTCGCATGTTCGTCACGGAGGCTAAGTTGTCCTTTAAACCTGAAAGTTAATTCTGACCTAGGTATTGCTCTGCGAAATGAATATTAATTCCACTTGCACATGTGTAGCATCACTTTCTGGTAAGTGTGGCCCTTAGGCCCCGTTTCCTTCGAATTATTTAGGAAGGTGAGAAAGATCGGCTCAGATAGACTTTAATGCTATGAACACACCTACCGTTTCTGATGATGTATATCTGTTGTCATACTGGCAGCGGTAGACACTGATGTATTCTCCGATGTCAACTCGGTTTTAAAATGTCAGTCTGGATGGTTCCACGTTGCCACATGTTAGTTCCACATCGTTTCTTTCAATCATTCTGTCATTTTTGTCTACGCTTAGCTCCTATTAGTCCTTTCTCACCATTGCTTTTACAACAGCTTTATTTTACGGACGTCTGGCGCGATTTAGATAACATGGTGACATGGGACAGTAGAACTAGTAAGTAACTTTATAACAGTGGGTCATGGCTTTTGTTATTAATTCACTTGGGATGATTTTAATTTAGTATTAAGAAGTCTTTACCTTAGTAAATCAGCAGTACGGTTAATATGAAGCTTTGTATAAAAGAATTATGCAGAAATACACCTGAGAATGTACCTGCACGCTACAAAACTGGTTGTACCAGTCTCTGAGCGACTGCAACAGTTAATGCAACAAATGCGACTGTTAATCAGTTTTGCCAGCATTTCAACAGCTCGGAATTTTGTAATCCGTTTGAGTGTTCCTTCCAATATGTATAATTTTCAAACACTGATGTGTGGAGGTTTTTAAACGAAGTATTGTAAGGAGAAGGTGATAAAGTGAAGCTGTTTGGGAATATTCGTCAGTTTTACGAAGAGGGTTCTCGGAGATTCAGTAATGCTGTCGTCATAGAAACATAAAGGTAGACTTTTCGCCAGAACAGTTACGATATAAATTATTCAAGAAGTATAGAGGTGTATCACAGCAGAAGAAAAGCGTATCGACTGAAGGAAAAAGAAGCTATGTGAGTTTGATGTAGAAACTTTTAGAACAAAAGAGACCGAGAATTCTTTGATGCTAGATGACAGCTACGTCGTTTTTGAAGAACAATGTTATTTTTTTGGACTCTTATTGAAGACGTATTGTTGTAATGCTCGCCTGTTGGGCTAATTATCTCTGGTGGCTCTAGTTCATAGAAGGTGGGGAGACGATTACTCGGAATTAGTGGCTCCACAGAAGGCTCTTTGAATTCTGGTGTGAAGCACATGTATATTTGCTTCTGTGTATAATACGCCTGTATACAGACTTAATTGGCGGACACAGGACCTTATCAATATATTATATTCTTACCAGGTGGGTTGGGTACTTATTTTCTTGTCAACCAACCTCTTCTCTCAAAAATGGTTCAAATGGCTCTGAGCACTATGGGACTTAACAGCTATGGTCATCAGTCCCCTAGAACTTAGAACTACTTAAACCTAACTAACCTAAGGACAGCACACAACACCCAGTCATCACGAAGCAGAGAAAATCCCTGACCCCGCCGGGAATCGAACCCGGGAAACGACCACGAGCTGCGGACCCTCTTCTCTGGCCTGTAGTCTCATTCAGAGTGTGCGAATGGTTCAAATGACTCTGAGCATTATGGGACTTAACTTATGAGGTCATCAGTCCCCTAGAACTTAGAACTACTTAAACCTGACTAACCTAAGGACATCAAACACATCCATGCCCGAGGCAGGATTCAAACCTGCGACCGTAGCGTTCGAGCAGTTCCAGACTGTAGCGCCTAGAACCGCTCGGCCACCCCGGCAGGCCAGGGTGTACGCTTATACCTCTAGCACGAGCACAGCTTCATAACTTCTGAAGTCAACGAGAGGCACATCAGTTTTGCAGGTAAAGGCGTCTCTGGTGTATGTCGAATAGCACAAACTAATAGGTTGGTTCGCCTTAGAGTGGGATTGTGGGTGCCTGTGGCTCAAATCGCCAACAAGGCAAAGAGTTCTTTTTGTTAGAGGTGTTGAGTGTGTTATGCTTTTAACCCAGCTTCCAGAATTCGATGCAGTGTTGACAGATAGTTGATTTAAGTTACAAGAGGACTGCACCAGCGTAGCAACTGCTCTATCGCTGATCTTAGAAAATCTCGGACGCTTGCAGGAAAGCGAAGATATGATTACAAAAGAGTACTACTGGGAGTAGAGAAGTGTAACACAGCCTTTGAGGTAACTTAAAACAGAATTCTTCGAAGAAAGGCGTAGCTGTTCTGATTGGAACATGCTGCAAAGTAAGATTGTCCAGCAGTTATGCTACCTCCGCTTTCATGTAGAGATAATAAGAGTGCTTGTGTGTTTCGTGTGCGTCTGAAGGAATGAAGTGTTTTTCACTGTTCAGTATCCTATGTGGCGACAGACAGGAACACGTAATGCAACCATTAATATTGCCGAAAATGATCGTGTCCAATATAATTATCCGGGCTGTTATGCCGTGGTCGGTTGATGAATTCTGTGGTGATTCCCAACGTTTCGTCTCCGACTGCGGGAGACATCTTCAAGGGGATCCGTAGCTTGATGGAAGGTCCAACACACACACCGGCTCGCTACTGACTGCCGCTAAATTCCGTGTCCGCGCGCTCCCGCGCCGCGGCGTGACGTCACGTGTTTTGAAAAACGTCAGTGCAATTGGCCGCTGTCCGTCGCCGTCGATCGCCGTTGCCATCACCCAGTAGTGGACGAGTGGTACACATCTTCTTTAACACCGGCATCCATATCCCGTTTAATTTGACGCCCTCCTCCTTTCGGTTGAAATTATTTGGGTGTTTAGCGATTTCGATTGCCTCCCTGTAGAGCCTTTCGTAATATCCGCTCGTGGCCGCTAGTATTTGCGTCTCCTCGAAACGAATATTGTGGTTCCCTGGCTGTAAAGCATGCTCCGCAACAGCCGATCGTTCCGTTTCTCCTCTTCTGCAATTTCCCTTGTGCTCTTCCAAACGTTTAGAAACAGTTCTTTTAGTGGTACCCACATAAACATCACCACAGCTGCATGGGATCCTATACACTCCAGATTTTTCCAGTGGTTTGCGAGCGTCCTTGGCAGGCCTAAGGTATTCCTGTATCTTGCTGGTGGGCTTGTAAATTACGGTAATATTCCGCTTCGTCAAGATCCTCCCTATTCTTTCCGTTACATTTTTAACCAGCGGCAGGAAAACTTTAGATTTTGCAGTAGCCTGTACGTCAGTACGATTTCTGCGTGGCTGCCTCAACGCACGTTTTATTTCGGCGGACGAATATCCATTCTCCGTTAGTGCATTGTGGAGATGTTCCATCTCAGCGTCGAGCAACTCAGGTTCACAAATATTTCTAGCTGTGGCCGCTAACGTCTTGATAACATCCCGCTTCTGTTGTGGGTGGTTGTTCAAATCCCGGTGCAAATAACGGTCCGTGTGCGTGGGTTTGCGGTACACTGAGTGGCCCAAACTACCATTTTCGTTTCTAAACACAAGCACATCGAGGAAATGTAGTTTGCCGTCTACCTCCTCCTCCTCCATTGTAAACTGAATTCTTGAGTTTATACTGTTCAGATGTTCGTGGAACCGGCTTAGTTCCTCCCTACCATGTCTCCACAACACAAACGTGCCATCCACTTATCGGAACCATACATTTGGTTTCTTGCTGGCAGTACCTAAGGCCTGTTCTTCGAATTTCTCCATAAAGAAGTTTGCAATTACGGGACTTAGGGGGCTTCCCATAGCCACGCCATCCGTTTGCTCATAAAACTGTTCATTCCACTTGAAGTATGTGGTCGTCAAACAACTCTTAAACAGCTCTAAAATATCGGCAGGAAAAATTCGATCCAGCTGTTCCAATACATCATTAAGTGGAACCATGGTAAACAGCGATACCACATCGAAGCTGACCAATATGTCCTCCGGCTGGACCACTATGCCATTCAATCTGCTGATGAAATGTGTCGAATTCTTTATATAAGAGTCCGAACGGTCCACATGTGGTTTTAACAGCGTAGTCAAAAACTTGGCTAACGAGTAGGTGGGCGAACCAATGGCACTTAGTATCGGTCTTAACGGAACTTTTTCTTTATGAATTTTGGGCAATCCATAAAGCCACGGTGGTAGCGCAACCGAAATGCAGAGACCTTTCTGTACACTCTCTTCAATGGAGGACATTTTTATTAACCGCGACACAGTTCTGAGAACGTTGTTAGTGGGGTCCTTATTCAGCTTCCTACATGCTTGCGGATCCAATAGATCCAGTAGGACCCCCTTGAAGATGTCTCCCGCAGTCGGAGACGAAACGTTGGGAATCACCACAGAATTCATCAACCGACCACGGCATAACAGCCCGGATAATTATAATGGACATGATATTTCCGGCCGTGAAAGTTTACATTTTAGTATCAGAAAATGATCGTTTTCTGTGATCCTTATGTTTCTATGTGGGGAGGCATAATGATACATACTGGCCGCCAAATCTTTGAACACAGTACGCTCAGCAGTCAACGCTAGTGTGGCACTGTGCTCCTTCCTCATGTGCGTCTTTTCAGGGGCGCATCATTCGATCCTGACTTCATTTTCATGAAAATGCGTGACCTGATGGAATAGCGCAGCTGGTGCAGCTCTTCGAAAGAAAGAATATTCTGTGAATGAACTGGCCTGCCTGTTTCTCCGACTTAAATCCCATCGAGCTGGTTTTGGATGCGGGGGGAAGACGTATTGTAGCAAGTACACATGCACGAACGACCGTGCACTAATGATAACAGTAGTAATACTAAAAAAAAATGAACATTATATTAAGCAGTCGAGTAATCGACTGGAGACTTACAAGAAGTTGTATCTGACAGGCCACACAGTAGGCCACAACCTGCTACCCCAGATGGCAGTGAACGGACAACAGGTAGGATTGCCCACAGTATTGTGCAATACAGATGTACAACGCCGTACTACTTTATGAAGTATTTTACCATTAGCAATAATTTGATTATTAGTTTTATTAATATCTCTGTTTTGAGAACAACGTTTGCCTGTGCAGGCTACTAAACTACTTTTTTTGTGAAATTCTGCACATTCTGTGTTCCCTTGACATGAACGTAATTAGTATTGCACAATACACTTTACTGATTTAGAATTACAATGCCACTATCATACACACATAAAGTGACCATATGCGCTAAGTACAGCTGACATTTATATTCATTTTAGTGATTTGTGGCCTTATAACGAAATAAATAGGATTTCAGGTAATTTAGTAGCGAACGAAGAAGAGTTACTTAGAGAACAGGATTTCCGAAATGTCTTTCACAGCCGTTGGGGGCATGTTCTCAACAGAAAGTATCTGATAACCTATTAACTTTGTAGCTGCATATACGTATTATACACAAAACAACAGGTTGTGAGTTATGTGTTCCTGTCGATTGTAAATCATTAATGTCTGGCAGTAAAACATTCCCAATAGTACTTCACCAACACCTAACGATACAGTATCCCTGTCAGATACCAGCACAATTCCTACTACGTAGGAGTGTAAGAAACGTACAAATTCCCAACACTCAGGTAATACTGGAACCAACAACATGCCATATCCTTACTTAAATAGTGCTCCAGTTTATTTAATAATACGTCTTAGTCTATAGTGTGAAATGTTTTTAAACCAAGTAATCTCTACTGTCTCGTGCAGGAGTGAATTAATTTTCAAGTCATCTGAAGAGCTATCTGTATAATCGTATTGAAACATCTAATAATTTGTGTTCAGAGCTAAAGCAAACTGTACCCTTCATCACTTTTTAGAAAAACAAGAAAATCATAAAACACGCTTCAGTGTCGGAAATGTTACAATTCTGTTTCCTGTACTGTGCGAAATTTCTATATTTCATTTGTTAGCTGGTAATAACTACATGAATGCTTGTACTTCAGAGATTAAAGTATTATGTGTTCCAGCTTTTTGTTATCCCCAGTAACCCCCATATCTGCAGCTGTCTTAAGAGGCACTCTGTATGAAATTTTTGTAATACATCGGGTAAGAATGTTTGTTGTTATATTTGCTCACTACAATGAAATAGGTATCGAATATTTATCATTTGCTATTAATCTTAGTAATAAATTCATTAACCCATTTGAGTGTCAAGGTAACTATTTTCCTTGCCTGATACTGTTGTCGCTGCATCTGATATTCATTTTACATCATTCAGAAATTTATCAGCCCTACTTGCAAAGGGACTGTGTTAGCCTCTCTAATAGTATTCTACGACGAGCTATTGCTGATGGCACTTAATAGTGTTACATGCAGTGATAAAAATGTTGCTTTCTTTTACATGGGATTATGATGCTACGTGTTATCCACTTTCATAATATTAGGATTGCGTTTCTTGTACCTTAGTAGATACCACCGTCTTTTTCATATTTGTAGAAGATTTCTTCTACCATAGATTGGAGGAGAATGGTACGAAGTAGATCTTCCATCTTGACTTACCTGAAAAAAAGAGAAGAAACAAAAATTAGTCACGGATAGGGTATTTCATGGCCAATGCTTTTGTCTAAAAATTTAATTTGTCTGAAAGTTACTGTTATGGAGGTACAACAGATCAAAATTTACCACTTTACCAAATTTTGTACTTTCTTAAGGGTATTATAGAAAATATGACAGAGAAATATTGTAATACGACATTACGACATTAAGTACAACAGTCAACTTTGTTGCATACAGAAAATACTAAATCGCACAAGACTTGCAAAGTGCTAAATTGCACTGCGTTTTATTTACAGAGATCATAAAGCTTATGATGCGTTGGTAGGATATGGTTTCGATGGTCTTCTATTGCACAGAAGTACCAGATTAATTGATTTATGGCGATACAAATGAAACCGTCCTTGGCCTGTGAAACAGAGTAGTGCAGATCCAAGAAGTGCTTAGTCACGCTAAATGATAAGGCACACTTGCACACTGGTGGGTATAAGTGGCAGTATTGACTGACAAGGCAACTTGTCAACGTACTGTTACATGGAAATTTGCGGAATATGATGTGACTGTCCGAACGTTAGGAATGAAACTCGTTCATATATGAACGAGAGTGTTTATGAAAATAGCTTGGATTACAGGATACTTGACGGAGCTTGAGATGGAATATTTTATGTACCGGCATCGTACATCTCCTGTTCTAAATCGCAACAGGTGGCAAGTTCCAAGAATCAGTGTCTTGAAGCTTACTAAGAGATTAAAACTGTACGCCAAACAGGTAATCAAACCCAGACCCTTGACTTTCACAGTCGGTGCCCTTAGTGAGTGAGGTATTCAGACACACCCCACAACGCGTCCCCACAACTTCAATTCGGTCAACACATTTCTTCTATTTTCCACACTTTCCAGAAGCACTTCCACATATACTCCTGGAAATGGAAAAAAGAACACATTGACACCGGTGTGTCAGACCCACCATACTTGCTCCGGACACTGCGAGAGGGCTGTACAAGCAATGATCACACGCACGGCACAGCGGACAGACTAGGAACCACGGTGTTGGCCGTCGAATGGCGCTAGCTGCGCAGCATTTGTGCACCGCCGCCGTCAGTGTCAGCCAGTTTGCCGTGGCATACGGAGCTCCATCGCAGTCTTTAACACTCGTAGCATGCCGCGACAGCGTGGACGTGAACCGTATGTGCAGTTGACGGACTTTGAGCGAGGGCGTATAGTGGGCATGCGGGAGGCCGGGTGGACGTACCGCCGAATTGCTCAACACGTGGGGCGTGAGGTATCCACAGTACATCGATGTTGTCGCCAGTGGTCGGCGGAAGGTGCACGTGCCCGTCGACCTGGGACCGGACCGCAGCGACGCACGGATGTACGCCAAGACCGTAGGATCCTACGCAGTGCCGTAGGGGACCGCACCGCCACTTCCCAGCAAATTAGGGACACTGTTGCTCCTGGGGTATCGGCGAGGACCATTCGCAACCGTCTCCATGAAGCTGGGCTACGGTCCCGCACACCGTTAGGCCGTCTTCCGCTCACGCCCCAACATCGTGCAGCCCGCCTCCGGTGGTGTCGCGACAGGCGTGAATGGAGGGACGAATGGAGACGTGTCGTCTTCAGCGATGAGAGTCGCTTCTTCTTTGGTGCCAATGATGGTCGTATGCGTGTTTGGCGCCGTGCAGGTGAGCGCCACAATCAGGACTGCATACGACCGAGGCACACAGGGCCAACACCCGGCTTCATGGTGTGGGGAGCGATCTCCTACACTGGCCGTACACCACTGGTGATCGTCGAGGGGACACTGAATAGTGCACGTGTAAGTAGGCTGTTTATGTTTTCTTTATGTAAGTTTGCTGTTTATATTTTCTTATTGGCAACGTTACGTAGCGCTCTGTATGAAGATCACTGGCTGTGCTGTGTGCAGTCTGTGGCTAGTTTGCATTGTTGTCTGCCATTGTAGTGTTAGGCAGCGGCAGCTGGATGTGAACAGCGCGTAGCGTTGCGCAGTTAGAGGTGAGCCGCCAGCAGTGGTGGATGTGAGGAGAGAGATGGCGGAGTTTTGAAATTACATATATTATGACTTGTGATGATATTAAGGTAAATACATTGTTTGTTCTCTATTAATATCTTTCATTTGATAACTATCTCTATCAGTAGTTAGTGCCTTCCGTAGTTTGAATCTTTTATTTAGCTGGCAGTAGTGGCGCTCGCTGTATTGCAGTAGTTCGAGTAACGAAGATTTTTGTGAGGTAAGTGATTTCTGAAAGGTATAGTTTAATGTTACTCAGGGCCATTCTTTTGCAGGGATCTTTGATAGTCAGATTGCGTTGAGCTAAAAATATTGTGTGTCAGTTTAAGCACAGTTTTGTATAAATTGTTCAAAGGGGACGTTTCATATGGCGACCCTGCCAGGATTTTTTGCTTTTATAAAATAAAATGCATTTGCTAATGTGAACACTTTCTGTCAACAGATCTATTAAATAATTATTTTATGATCCACATTCTTTAAAAAAGGAGCACTTGGAAAGGAAAGAACAATAAGAAGGAACTAGTATATGAAATGTCCCCTTGGAACAATTGTACAAGACTGTGCTTTAACTGACACACAATATTTTTAGCGCAACGCAATCTGACTATCAAAGATCCCTGCAAAAGAATGGCCCTGAGTAACATTAAACTACACCTTTCAGAAATCACTTACCTCACAAAAATCTTCATTACTCTAACTACTGCAATACAGCGAGCGCCACTATTGCCAGCTAAATAAAAGATTCAAACTACAGAAGGCACTAACTACTGATAGGGATAGTTAGCAAATGAAAGATATTAATAGAGAGCAAACAATGTATTTACCTTAATAGTCATAATATATATATAGCAGTTCATGACAAATTTCAAAACTCCGCCATCTCTCTCCCCACATCCACCACTGCTGGCGGCTCACCTCCAACTGCCCAACGCTACGCGCTGTTAACATCCAGCTGCCGCTGCCCAACACTACAATGGCAGACAACAATGCAAAGTAGCCACGGACTGCACACAGCACAGCCAGTGATTTTCATACAGAGCGCTACGTAACGTTGCCAATAAGAAAATATAAACAGCCTTCTTACATAGAGGAAACATAAACAGCCTACTTACATAGCCCCCCAAAAAAAAGGATACTGTATAGTGGAGAAAAACTATTTTTGACAGAGGATGTGAACAGAATACAGAAAGCAGGCTTAGATAGGACTTTTTGGGAATAATGATGAACAAAGGGAGATCTCCATGCAAAATACTGCAGTAAAACAAACCCTGTCCTTTCCTTTTGTGTCATCCCTCTATATGTTTGTGTACCCTTGTGTGTTTGTGTTTTTCCTGTCTTTATGTGTTTAGCTGATGAGAGCTATGTTGTAGAATTTTTCTAATACTCTGTTATTTACTTTGTAAAGATGCTTAGACATTATTTATTCTGTTTTGTTTTAATGCTCATGTGTGAAGTTGATGTTTCGCAAGTTATTCTGATCTTTTATGTATTTACTTATGTCATAATTCCTGTAACACTGATGTATATGTTAGTTCAATTCTTTTGTAAAGCCTATATTACTACAAATGTTATCTGTATTGTTATGTTTTTAATGATGTATTTTGTACCTTTGTTATTGTATTTTTATGTTATAAAATTGTAATTGACACCAGTTCATCTAATTAAGTAACTTGTAAGTTACATTTCACTGCACACTTTTCTGTTGGTCACAGTAATGCACAATATGTGAGAAGTAGGGACTGTTAGTGTTTGCATGTGTGTTAATAATCCAGCGAGGGACTGGATAACAGCATTGCTGGTTCTAAGGACAATTCCAAAAACTTTGTGAGTGCACAAGTGGTGGTTATGGACTTGCTCTATTATCCGCAAGACTCTTCAATGGTGATTGTGCACCTGCACAGTCGCAGCAGATGGCTGCTGGCCATCTCTACAAGGACTACAGTGGGCCTGCATCTCTGGTGGCCCACCAATACCACAATCTCTACCAGGACTACAGTGGGTCTGCTCTGTGATGACCTACCTACCAATATTCGTCAGAACTTCGAATGACTCTGCTGTGGGTTTGCTCTGTTGTGGCCCATTACCTGTCAGCATGTCAAGAGTCAGCACTGTCTTTCTGTTGGAAGGACAACATAACTTCTTCAAGACTGCATGGACATCCACTACTTCCGTGTGCATTGTCTTTTATTCCTCAGACTTTGATAAAAGAAACGGCAGTTTTACTGTGGTGAATGATCAGGACTGTCTTTATGGACTGTGAGAAAATTTTAGCTTTTGACCAACATTGTATTAATCAGTGTGTGCATTTGATATCTTTCTTACTGTAATTATGAAAAAATTTTTCAAATCTGTATTGGCCGCTGGCCAAAAAAATTTGTAAAATTTTTTGTGGGGAGCATGGGGGCTATGTAAGTAGGCTGTTTATGTTTTCTTTATGTAAGTTTGCTGTTTATATTTTCTTATTGGCAACGTTACGTAGCGCTCTGTATGAAAATCACTGGCTGTGCTGTGTGCAGTCTGTGGCTAATTTGCATTGTTGTCTGCCATTGTAGTGTTAGGCAGCGGCAGCTGGATGTGAACAGCGCGTAGCGTTGCGCAGTTAGAGGTGAGCCGTCAGCAGTGGTGGATGAGAGGAGAGAGATGGCGGAGTTTTGAAATTACATATATTATGACTTGTGATGATATTAAGGTAAATACATTGTTTGTTCTCTATTAATATCTTTCATTTGATAACTATCTCTATCAGTAGTTAGTGCCTTCCATAGTTTGAATCTTTTATTTAGCTGGCAGTAGTGCCGCTCGCTGTATTGCAGTAGTTCGAGTAACGAAGATTTTTGTGAGGTAAGTGATTTCTGAAAGGTATAGTTCAATGTTACTCAGGGCCATTCTTTTGCAGGGATCTTTGATAGTCAGATTGCGTTGCGCTAAAAATATTTTGTGTCAGTTTAAGCACAGTTTTGTATAAATTGTTCAAAGGGGACGTTTCACACGGTACATCCAAACCGTCATCGAACCCATCGTTCCACCATTCCTAGACCGGCAAGGGAACTTGCTGTTCCAACAGGACAATGCACGTCCGCATGTATCCCGTGCCACCCAACGTGCTCTAGAACGTGTAAGTCAACTACCCTGGCCAGCAAGATCTCCGGATCTGTCCCCCATTGAGCATGTTTGGGACTGGATGAAGTGTCGTCTCACGCGGTCTGCACGTCCAGCACGAACGCTGGTCCAACTGAGGCGCCAGGTGGAAATGGCATGGCAAGCCGTTCCACAGGACTACATCCAGCATCTCTACGATCGTCTCCATGGGAGAATAGCAGCCTGCATTGCTGCGAAAGGTCGATATACACTGTACTAGTGCCGACATTGTGCATGCTCTGTTGCCTGTGTCTATGTGCCTGTGGTTCTGTCAGTGTGATCATGTGATGTATCTGACCCCAGGAATGTGTCAATAAAGTTTCCCCTTCATGGGACAATGAATTCACGGTGTTCTTATTTCAATTTCCAGGAGTGTATTAGGACAAGTTTGACAACAGGTATATCTCGTCATATTTTAAGCGCATGATTTCCAGATGTATGTCACTTTTCATTATCGCCTATTTTGTTGCTTCAAAATTGGACAGTGCTCTAGTTGTATCTGGTTTTCGCATGTTTTACTGCTTATCTGAAGATGCACGTGGCTGGCCGAAACCGGTAGTCCAAGGACGTAACACTTTTGTGATAATGGACGGAAATAAAAGAAATTTATTCTAATCTTTATTTAGTTTTGTTTTTACTTTATTGACTGTTTTGGTCGTCAGGTCTTAATGCAGCACAACGCACTATAGATCCGGAAGGTGAGAAAGTATTTGGCTATCAAATCGAGTCACATTGTCAAAGAACTTGGCAGTATGAGGCCACTTGTCAGTATGACGTTGCACCATGAATATTGCACTGATTCGGTTGTGAAACGTGTCATTAAGCCTTTTTACCCTGTCCTTCGGTGAGCTGGCCCACAACTATTACAACTATTGTAACTGGTCCTTGATTTCCTGGATACTGACACTGCCGTGGGTTTGTTGTCCGAGCTCGTCCCCTACTTGTATAACGGTCAGATCTGGGGAACTTGCTGACCCTGGGTGTATTTCACCGTTACGCAGGAAGTTCATAGAGAAACACGCTATATGAGGACGAACCTGTTAAATAACGGCACCACAGTACGATCACATGATATGTAGCACACGGCGAAGCAGTACATCAGCGACGTATCGTTCTGCCGTCAGCGTTCCCTCAATCACTACCAACTGTTACCGGAAGTCATAAGCGATGGCTCCCAACGCCATGGCAGAAGTACCACCACTATGTCGCTCCAAAACATTGGAGGAATGGGAACTCTACCTATGTTGCCGTCATACACGATGTTCATTTCGGGTAGTGCTGAAGCGCAATTTATTGCTGAACGGAATGCGACGCCATTCGTCAATAGTACATGCTTCGCGGTACTGCAGCACTCCAAACGCAGTCGTTTGTTTTGTGGTTTTGACGGCAACCTACGCATGGGGAGGTAGTTTCTTCGTCCGGCTGCTACTAGGATCGAACCAGTGGTTCGGGATGACACAGCATGTTGTAGGGAGCCGTTATTTGTTCTTGGATGGTAGGCGCAGATATGAAGGGATTACAATATGAGTCGTGCACAGTATGGCGATCCTCCGTAATAATGATCAGACAGCAACCTTGACCACAAGATTGCTTTCCCTTTCTTTCCCAAGCATTCTCTAGCATCGCGCCACTGTCACGTCAGAATTCCAAACAAATACCTTTAACTTGACGGCCCCACCCCCTCTCTCGCAGTGACCTCTCAATATCTGACGGCGTTCAGGTCCATTATACAACCAGAAAAGCCTTGTAACAAAACTAAACACGAAGAAGGACAATGTGCTTTGGTGGCTGTTCTGCTTATCACAGAGAATCGCAACTCCAGTCATGTACTCGTCCGTTACGGTCGATGGGGTGTACTGGATACTTCGATCTTTTTGCCAGGCAGTGTACATCCTTTTAAAACTCTCGTGTATGATGTTACCCAGAAATATGAAAATAGCAGTCACATACTCACACAACTAGAAACAAAAGTAACGTTTATTACCCATCACTAAAGCTATCTGTGACTTCCAAGAAGGGTGCAACTTGCGGCAACAGAAGAGTTTCTCCAACAGTTACATTTTCGAATGCCTTTCTGTGGTCTGGTAATACGTAATGTTCCTGTTACCTATATCCTTCGTTTGCAGGATGTTGTGTATGAATGAAGCACTCCGTGTGTCGCACCAATGGTTTTTACTGAATGAGCGCTGACTGAGACAAACTTGTGTTCCAGCCAGGAACATGAGAGCGTTTGAGCTTGGAATATGCTCTAGGATCCTGGAGCAGACCGCCGCCACTGTATTGGTCTGTAAATTGGTGCACCGATCTTTTATCCTGTTTGTAAACTAAAGAGACCTACACCCCTGTCCAGTCATGCAAGGCTATTTGCTGCGCAAGAGTTTCTCTGGAAACAGGAGCTACGAAACTAACCACACGGTGGCCTATTCAGAGTATAATCTAATTGAAAATCCGTCAGAGCGTGGTGTCTTCTTCACTTTCGGTAGTCTTATTTATTTTTCTTTGTCAGCTAGCGTGACCAAAGGAAGTGCAGTACGTACAGTAATATGATTTTAAAGCGAACATAACTGTCGCCGCTAGTATCCTAGTTAAAGCGCGCCGTGGAAGAGAGTCTTGCTTGCTGTGGCGCGAAATAAGCAGAAAAAGAGTTAACAGAAGTTTCTACGAAAGCACGCTTTGAGACGGGGGTTTCCTTCCTTCGCTGGGCACAATTGGGTGCCGACAAGCATGTAGTACGGGATAATGTCTCCGAGATGGAAACATTAGGCCCTGTCTTCTGCAGCGTCTTTCTGTCTCCCGCACAGCAGGGTGGGGGAAAATTCCATCACGCGAATCCGCGACGCAAAGGAACGTTGCTTTTATGTGGAGACTGCATTTGCTTTGAAGTGACAACAATGGAATTTAATGCCACGTCATTACTTTTGCCTTAAGGGGGCTTTTATGTCGTTTCTTTCCAGCTCTTCCACCCCGGATGCTGCAAAGAACATCTCAAATTCTTTCGTCTATCCCAGTACCTGTGTAGGGGAACATGATTCACTGTTAGTGCATTATATGCTTATGTTTCAAGAGGAAAAATATTTTTCACCAGAAGTTTTTCGAATTATGTCCGGAAATCACAAATCACATCCTTTTATCGTTCAGTTTTACATTTTTTTAATCGGCTTTCTTTACTTTAAAAGCAACTAAGGTGGAAGCTGCTGTATCATTTAGTTGGCATATGTTTTAGGTTAGTAATGGCCTGTATTCAACGGACGTTTCATGCTAGCAGAGTATGACAGCTAATTAAATCCTTTCGTCAGCAACGAGCTGCAGTTAAAACGTCACCCCGAAATTAAAAATTCAATTTTATAAAAACGGTAACTAAATGAAGTTTTTGATTTCAGGGATATAAATGATTCCTACATACAACAACTCCTAATATTACGAACTGCAGTTTTTTAGTTGATTATTTTGGCTGCCGAGAATTTCTGTCGTATTTTCATTAAACAAGACAGGAAAAATTCAGATATATAGAGTTTCATAAATATTTAACAAACTATTAATGTATACAGGTCCATTTTTATTTATTTTCCGGTAATCCATGAAGGAACGTGGAAATGCAGCCGGACACGAGGTACTTGAATAATGATAACCGGCGGCTGTATTTGAATCGTTCGACAATTCTCCTGTGTATCATACATCTCACGGCAATTATTTCAATACCTGAAAGAGGTTTCGTTCAACCCATGGGTACCTCTCACGCGAGAGGGACTCAATTACGGTTCACTTTGATGTGAACTGTACATTTTTCCTTGCTCTTTATTGGTGTACATTTTTCACTTTGCAACAGAATTAAAGGGTCACTTTTTCGAAACATCTTAACTATATTCCATTGCAACGCATTAGCTGGAAATTTGGTTCAAACGTTCCTACATCCTTCCTCTGTAATGATGCAAACGTTTGGCGACCTGCGACGTCACCCTCAGGTTCGGTACAATGGAAGACAGCTGTGGGGTTACGAAAAAGCTATACTTTCCTTTGCACAATGTATAAATTAAAACTGGCTATACGCTTTGATGGTAGGCTTTTATTTTCACACACATTACGACGCTTCAAACAGCAAACTGTTGATACATGCGGAAAAAGGCCAGAGCTCAGTTCATGTAACATGAAAAGTGTGTTAATGATGTCGCATTGGCACCTAATTTCACCACAATTCTACCCACCGCTACAATGGACGTTTCAGTCGATGAAAAGGTCGTCTCAGTCCTTTTTACCCACATTTCACCCCTTCTTTTGCCGTCTTTGCAATGGAGATCGAAACGGTAACACTCAGCTTTGGAATAATGGGGTATTCTTATGGGTGGCAGAGGAAAACAATTGATACATACCGCTGCTCAGGACCAACACGAAAAGGCCTAAGGAATCTGCAGTCAACACGGTCGCAAAACCGTCTGAGCCTCTGATTCATACCCACCACTCCGCTCTGCATCAAAGGTCCGCAGTCGATCTGTCAACGATGCTGCAGATGGTGAGCTCTTCCTTCATCTCGTAAGCAAGACCGGCAGCCTTCACCAAATCAGATAGCCGCTGGAATCCAGAGAGAATTTCCTCCGATCCAAAGCGACACACGTCATTAGTGCCGACGTGTGCCACCACCTGCAGCAGGCTGGACCCTGTGCTCTTCATGGGATCCGGAAGGACCCTTTTCACATCAGGAATGACTCCACCCAGAATGCACACGGAGTGCACACTGGATTTCTTCCCCTCCTTAGCCGCCATATCCCTAAGGGGCCCCATTACGCGCCTAACATTGGAGCTCCCAACTACCAATAAGCCCACACTCTGCGATTGTCCGGACCTTAAAGGCTGAGAATCATCCTCTGAAACAGGGCAGGCAGCTACATCTGGCTCAGCCAGAGACAGTACCTGAAACCAGTTTGCCAGACGCACCGGGGAGGCTTTCTGACCAGCCTCTGGGGACGTCTTTCGCTGCCTGCCTCGCCTTGGAACGACCTCCCAATCAACCACACGCGAGGGCTCAGCCCCACTGCGGGCAGCAACCGGGGCGATGTCATTAACCTACTTTGCACGTCTCATGTATTTCTGAGCTCTGAGCTTATTTTTTGCATGCGTCGAAAACTTGTTGTTTGAAGCATCGTCGAGCCTAAGGGCGGCGTCGCAGGGTGTGACTCTTTCGCATTTCAGAGCAACAATGTAGGAACGTTTGAACCAAATTTTAAATTTATGCATCGGATTGGGAGTCATTTACGGGGTTTCGAAAAGCTTATCCTTTAATTCAGTTGTGCGGTTTAGTTCTTAGTAGCAGTAAACTATATTGAAAGTAACTGCATTGGCTGTTACGCCCTGAATTACTCTTTGTATATACAGCTATCCGGTTTCAGGCCATAGGTCACAGTATAATTCATGTTTTTCCCACCTTATGGGGTGTAAATTATCATGCAGACCTTAACTGGCATCTTGGTGTCTGTAAATGGTTATAAAGCGTTGTAGCGTTGTAGCTGTTGTATTTGGCCCTGTCAGAATGTCTGTCACAATCTACGAACACACACGCAAACACAAATAAATGATTTCTTTGCAATATGTAACGTATTCAGATGTCAGAGTGGCCAGTGTTAAGGAAACCCACTTTAGAGACCTTAAGCCAAGAGAGAAAAGTTATCATGAAACAGTTCGGCTTGTAGTAACGCAGTAATAAATGAAAAGATACTCTCCATTAATAATACATTTCGTAAACTAGTGAAATAAGAATAGTTATTTTTTTACCACACACCAGTATTTATCTTGGCAATTATTCACCAATGTGTGACTTCGATAGTGGATTGCTGAAAATTTGCCGTTGATAGTTTATTGACGATAATTCCACAAAATATCGTTCGAAAGTCGATGTTCACACGTAAAACGCATAGGTATATCTTCATTGCAATATTCGTTTGATCTATAGTGTTCAACATATGTACGTAAGTCGTCGAATTAATGCCCCTCATTTTCCATTGTTGTCAGAATAAATCTGGTGATGATCCTTCAGTAGGCCAACGACCACCTCTTATAGTGCTGATAACATCAGACTTGCCGACATCACACTTACAGCAACGCAATCAAATTTGGCTTCATTAATTTTGATTTTTTCCCTCTACTTGTGTTTCAGTAGCTTTTAAGCAATAGTTGCGAACAGCAGGAGAAGAAAAGAGAAAAACTGCTTCGACGCAATTTCGCAGATCTGTCAGAGATAGATATAATGAACATATACATCATGGAAGCACGCAGACCCATTCTATATTCATTTGGTTCACTTTTGTAGATTGCTCACATTAGTTCTTCACATGCGTTGATCACACAGCTGTTGGAGGTCCTAAACGTAATCAACAAGTCTTAGATTTCTCCGTATTTATCGCCCGTAGGCAGCAACGTGGTATGTCTGCATTAACGAATGATTATTCTACGTAACATGTCGGTTTAATAAGGATAATGTTCAATACAACAATTTGATTAATGCTTCTTGTAAGATGTTTTTACTTAATAAATACTTTAAAAGTAAGTCACATGAAATTTTGGAAAAAAATTTCTTAACCGTCTGAAATAAAAACTAGTGAAAGGCAAACAGGCAGCCTATAACCGTCATTGTTTAACTGTGTTTTAGAAGAATACCGTAAATATCAGGAATCTGAAGGTTAAAATTCACAAAACTGAACCTGTAACTGTAGGAGTCAACTCGAATAGAAGTAAAACAAATTCCATAATTTTGTAACCTTTTTGCTTCCCGAAAATCTCACAGTAGAAGCTACATTCAGAAACACTAGCCAGTAAATGGACTCACAATTGTAGCTGACAAAACAAAGTTCAAGTTAAATAAAATACGGTCAAGTATAAAGAAACATACAAAGATAGATAGATCGAGATAGTAAATATGAATATTCTGAAAGAGCCGTAGAGCAGAATGGACTACAAATATTTCCATAGATAGTGTAATGGAGAGAGCAAACGGTTTCACTACAATGTCTACATCTAAAAGTGCACCTCTACAAATAAAAACTGATGTACACCACAGTGATAAGACCAGAATGTTTAAAAATTTACTTTAAGCTGGACAACAGAGATACCTGAAAGTTCAGTTGTTAGAAAAATAATGGGTGTACTGCTAATGACAGATGGTTTAAAAATGGGAAGTAATAACATCTAGAAACTCTAGAAATTACCGGAAGTAATTTCAAAGTGGAACTTAATCTTCTTTGGCCACTACTAATGAATGGCTGAGAACACGCTAAGGAAACAAATATTCATGTATATGTCGAAAAAGAAGTCAACAATACCATGGATTACAAAATAAGGAAATAACTAGGAAGAAGCAATATCAAAGAACAGCAAATAATATAGTAAAAGTTCAATAAGAGTAAAATACTAAATTTGATATGTTTCCAAGGCATAACAATTCTTAGTAAGAAACAAAATAGACAGAAAAAATGAAAACACAACGCTGGGAGCAGAAGAAGTACTGGAAAAATAGGAAACAACAACAAAGAAAGAATTATTACGTGACTCCAGTTGGCCGTAACAAAGATTCATACAAAGTAAAAATAGGTTTTTTTTTATAAAAATTTCGGAGATATTACAGCGCTTTATGTCTCAGTGATTAAACAATGACGAGAAAAAAAATTACAGCACCAAGAAGGAGTTGGGCGACATAAATGAAAGTTGCTTGGCATGTTTCTACATCTGAAAGATGATGTCTACTCCAATTTCGCACAGTTACAATGAGACTAGACATGGTGAGTTGACGTTAGTCAAGAATGAATTTCAGGCGACGAAGACGACATAGTCAAGGACTCACTGACTTTGAACGAAGTCCTGTAGAGGGGCTACGAGAAGCTGCATGTTCTTCCTACGATATTGCAGCAAGGCTTGGCAGGAATGTAACCACTGTATATGATTTCTGGCAGCGGTGGTCAGGAGAAAGTACGGTCGCAAGAAAACTAGGCTCCGGACGACCATCGTGTTTCGGGTACGGCTCAGGAGCATCGTGCTACATCTGCAGCAGCAGCTGGAACCACAGTGACACAACAAACTGCGAAAAACTGCGAGCCAGACGCTCTGTAGCGTGCATGGCACTGGTCCAAAACCATAACCATTTGCGGCTAAGGCGATGTCCAACGAGAGCCGGTTGGATAGCAGAGTGGAGGTCTACCGTGTTTTATGATTAAAGATGGTTCCGCCACCGAGCCAGTGATAGTCGTCTGCTGGTTAGGAGCAGGCCGACTGAGGGCCTGCTACCAAGTATGCACCAGACCTACACGTGGAGTTATGGTCTGTGGTGAAACTTCCTTTTGACGGTAGAAGCACTTTTGTGGTTATCCCGCGCACCCTGACTGCTTATTTGTACGTCAGTCCGGTGTTTCTACCTGTAGTGCTACCATTCACAACATATTTCCAGGGTGTGTTTTCCAACAAGATGACGCTAGTCCACTTAGCCCACTTAATGCAGTTGAAACCCAGCGTGTTCCACAGATTTCAACTTGTTTCCTTGGCCTCATCTATCACCAGGTCTGTCTCCAATCGAGGACATATGGGGCATCGTCGGACGAGAACCCACAAAAACATTCCCTATATTGATCAACCAATGCCAAAAGACACGGAACTGCATCCCACAAACGGACATCCGGCACCTGCACAACACAGTGCATGCACGTTCGCGTGCCTGCATTCAACATTCTAGCTTTTACAATGGTTATTAATACACTATCATTTGAGATTTGCAGTCGCTTAATTCGCGCTTACAATAAACTTTGATCTTTCAATGTTAATCAGCTACATATGTTACTTATTCCCAAAATTTCATTACTTTACATGAATTACTTTTGGTGTTGCGAATTTTTTCTGTTAGTTTATATTTAGATATTTCAGTGTAGTGTATTGCTTATACAGAGGACCTAAAAGTGGATGACTCTCAGTTTTGTGGTCATGATCATCAAGTGTTACGCAAATCATTTCCAGACCTTTAGCAAGCTTCAGCCTTCATGTCATCGTCATACGTTGTTTATTTAGTTCTTCGCAATCACTACAAAGGTCTCCATTTACAAGGGAACATTTCCAGGTGTAAATAAACGATCTTAATTAAATTTTCTCGATAGGTAAGCGGTTCAGAATAATGCAATGTCGGAACATATCTTTGGAAATATGAGGTATAAAAACTGTGTTTCATATAAAAGTTAAAATGTGATAAACGAATTGAAAACTCTATAATCAGCTTCTGTGCCGGCCGCGATGTTCTAGCGGTTCAGCCGCTCAGTCCGGAACCGCGCGACTGCTACGGTCGCAGGTTCGAATCCTGCCTCGGGCATGGATGTGTGTGATGTCCTTAGGTTAGTTAGGTTTAAGTAGTTCTAAGTTCTAGGGGACTTATGACCACAGATGTTAAGTCTCATAGTGCTCAGAACCATTTGAATAATTTTGAATCAGCTTCTGTAATAATTTGAAATTTTGCAAAATACCCGACCACCATTAATTTCGAAAACTGGTAACTTTTGTTACAACATGAATTAAAGATGCTTTCATGCCGCATCCATCAATGCTCAATAAAGTTAGTTTCTGAAATACCGTTTAAGGAAAATAAGCTGTACACAGTGTGCTGTCGAAGTACTTTCAACACACCTCATTTAAATTTCCCAACGTTCTCTAATATTCTGGTTATTTTTTTACCTATATTTGGTTCTATGTTTTAAGGTATTGTTTTAAGTTTTAAACTCATGACTTTCCTTTAGTTTACATTTGCACATATGTCTATTATGTTAACTGAAAGCAGTAAGTAACTCATTATTATGGTACGAAATCACTAAAATAATGATTACCTGTAAAGTAATACTTAAAACATAAAGCTTTTTTACAATGTGCACATAAAATAAACGAAATTTCTTCACAAAATACTTTCACCATACAACATTATGTAAAGCAAAAATCAGCTGGATTCTCAAATTGAGGTGGGCGATCCGCTACATTCATATGTGATGTCTGTTCTTTTGGACATATCTGCTAGAATACACCCACACAGATTCGACAGCAGTGACACACATTATGTAAACTGAATATGGAGGGGAAGAAGTGAAAGAAAAGGGAACGTTCCATTTTTAATATACGTTGTCCTGTCCGTTTCCTACAGATGCAGAACCATTTTCAATTGTGCCATCACACAGAAATTTTTCACTAAACTTGCCTTTCATAGAACTGCAAATTAAGGATTTATGTAATTTTAGTGATACGAGATTATTTAACCTGCATATTGTGCGAGTATGGTATATTTTTTTGTAAATTATCAGTGTGATACTGGAATCGTTTTTAAATGACAGTTCCATAAGATATTCGTTCCGCATTTTATATGTCAAAATTTTTACCATAAACGATAGATTTTTCATCTTTGTAATGATGTATTCTGCAGTCATTTGAATAGTTTTTAATATTATTGGTCTGAATTTCTTTATATTTGTTTGTGTTTGTGTAATCCTACAGGTGTTCAGCATGCTCAGTTTTGTTGTTGCTGTTAACACCAAATTTCATATTTATGTAGGTTTCTACACAACTGTACACAACTGCAGGATGTTTATTACTGGTACATCCAATTTGTGTTCAACCCACTATCATAAAATATTTTATCTACGTAACACTGTAAAGCTGGCTGTGATGCATATCCATTTTTTATTTATGACTTTTGAACCTGCAGTGTTGCATGCTGTCATTTTTTACTAGATTAATAAGTTTCACCTTTGTATTTTGTGCTTTCTTAAAACATTCTTATCTTGTATATTAAGTTCTAAAGAGCTTTTTTAAGGACGTTTTCTGTACTTTCTGGGTTTGTAAACCTGAGGATGGTTTTTCCTTACAACCGAAACTAGCTATAAATCACACTTTAATGGCTTTATGTCTATGCGATAAAAGACATTCATAAACGAAATTTAAATTTTACAAATCAGTGAAATTGATAGCGTTTTAAGTAAAGGAAACAGATTACTGTTGCAATAGGAATCCTCAAAACGGGATACTCAAAAGCAGAATTCTTCAACTAGGAGTATTACACTGAGGTGACAAAAGTCATGGGATGCCTCTTAATCCCGTGCTGGACCTTCGTTTGCCTAGCATAGTGCAGCAGTTCGACGTGGCATGGACTAGGCAAGTTGTTGGAGTCCCTAGGGAAAATATGACCATATTACATCTATAGCTCTCCACAATTTCGAAAGTGCTGACGGGACATGCTTTTGGCACGACTGACCTCTCGATTATGTCCCATGGTTGTTCGATGAGATTTATGTCAGTCGATCTGTGTGGCCAAATAATTCGCTGAAACTGTCCAGAATGTTCTTCAAACCAGACATGAACAGCTGTGGTCGGGTGACAAGGTGCATTGACATCGATAAAAACTCCATCGTGATTTGAGAATATGAAGTCCATAGTCTTCAGTAGCCTAACATAACCATTTCCGGCCAGCGATCTCTTTATTTGGACCAGAGAACGGAGCCTATCCCACGTAAACCAGCCTGCGCCAATACTGGGCCATCACCAACTTGACCAGTGCCTTTTGACAATTTGGATCCATGGCTTCTTGGGGACTCCCCCACATTCGTGTCCTTCCATCAGCACTTACCAAATGAAATCGGGACTCATTTGTCCAGGTCTCTGTTAAACAGTAGTTCATTGTTCAACCGATATAGTCACGATATCAGGAGCAGCGCTGCAGGCGATGTCGTGCTATTAGCAGTGGTACTTCCGTCGGTCGTCTGCTGCTATAGCTCATTACAGCCATATACGTTCTGTATATGTCGCATATTGATTTCTGCAGTTATTTCACGCAGCGCTGCTTGTCTGCTAGCGCTGACAATTCTAGCTTTCGAGCTTAGTAGTTGGGTGAAGGCCGTCGTCCACTGCGTTATCAGTGGTGAGAGGTAAAGCCAGAAATTTGGTATTCTCAGCAAACTCTTGACACTGTGTACCTAGGAATTTTGAATTCCGTAACGATTTCCGAAATGGAATGTCCTCTGCATCCAGCTCCAATAACCATTCCGCTTTCAAACTCTGTTAATCCCTTCGTGGGGCCATAATCACGTCAGAAAACTTTTCATATCATTCGCGTGAGTACAAATGACTGCTCCGCCAATGAACTGCCCTTTCATATCTTGTGTACGCGATAGTACCGCCAACCGCATATGTGTATATCCTTATACCATGACTCAGTGTAGAACTACAGGACGTAACTGCTGCCAACGTACACTTCTCGTAAGGACCGTAAGTGAAGACAAGTTAGGGCTTGTTTTTCCCTTTATTGAATTTCAATCCCCCCCGAAAGGGGCGGGCTGGCAGCAGCTTAGTACGCTGCTCTGCAGCCTACAAACTTTTTAAAGCGTAGGAAGAAGATAAGAAACAATAAAAGCAGCCGATAAAACGGTGACTTAAATTGTAAAACGGCGGAAAATTGTGGAAAATTAAAACATAAAGCAAAGGGTTGGCAATGCTAATAAAAGACACAGGAAGCAGACAGGTAACATAGTAGACACACAATTAAAAACATGGCGACAGTCTGGTTTCTGTTCGCAAGAGATATAAAAGTCACACCCAGCGACAGTATGATGTCCGTTCGCAACACTTCGGAAAAGACACACAACACTGAACACTCACTGTAAACACTGCACTAAAATGTTGGCACAAAGATGACACACCATAGCCAAGGGCTGATGAGGGGGGGGGGGGGGGACCTGGATAGATAAGGGGGAAAACAAGGAGGGAGGAGAGGAAAAACGAAAGGGGGGGAACTAAAGGTGGGAGAGGACTCATAAGGGGGGGTGAGCAGGGCAGGCGCGAGAGGGAATGGGAAATGGTAGAGGAGGGAAAAGCGAAAGGACTCGGTAGAGCAAAGGGGGGCAGATAGAGGGTAGGTGGGGAAAAAGAGGATGGAAGGGGGGGAGAGGGAGCCCAAGAATAGGACAGAGGAAAGGAGGGGGAGTGAGGATCAGAGTTTATAGGAGGGATAAATGCAGGGAGAGAGGGCTTCATCCGGGAGGGGGAGTTGATGGAAGCCACCTTGGGAAAGGAGAAGAAGGTGTAAGTAGGCTGTTTATATTTTCTTATTGGCAACGTTACGTAGCGCTCTGTATGAAAATCACTGGCTGTGCTTTGTGCAGCCTGTGGCTAGTTTGCATTGTTGTCTGCCATTGTAGTGTTGGGCAGCGGCAGCTGGATGTGAACAGCGCGTAGCGTTGCGCAGTTGGAGGTGAGCCGCCAGCAGTGGTGGATGTGGGGAGAGAGATGGCGGAGTTTTGTAATTTGTCATGAACTGCTATATATATATATTATGACTATTAAGGTAAATACATTGTTTGTTCTCTATTAATATCTTTCATTTGCTAAATATCCCTATCAGTAGTTAGTGCCTTCTGTAGTTTGAATCTTTTATTTAGCTGGCAATAGTGGCACTCGCTGTATTGCAGTAGTTCGAGTAATGAAGATTTTTGTGAGGTAAGTTATTTGTGAAAGGTATAGTTTAATGTTAGTCAGGGCCATTCTTTTGTAGGGATTTTTGAAAGTCAGATTGCGTTGCGCTAAATAATATTGTGTGACAGGTTAAGCACAGTCGTGTATAATTGTTCTAAGGGGACGTTTCATATGTCGACCCTTAGCCTAGGATACCTCACTGGAATCTTCTGATTTTTTCTTGTAGTTTGTGTATTTAGTGTAGCTTTTGTTTATTGCTAGCGCGTAATAATAAAGAGAATTTCCTTGGTAGTTGTGTTTTTTCATTGTTGCACAGTAAAACAGTTGTGGCATGCATGTAGATTTGCACCAAGTATTTCACAGCTGCGCCTGCAATTAACTAGATATTATTTTCAGTTCTATGTTAATGTGTTCTCTTATTTTTGCTCTTCAAATTGTGTTTTTTTTGTGTTGTCGTGTGAAATATTGTGACAATAATGGCGTGTGAAAAACGTAATACTAGTCTCCAAAGTAAACTGAGAAATGACAGTGAAGACGAAACAGTGTGTTAGCGCCACCGAGTAATGAATTATCTAATGTTGAAAGTAGTAATTTGGTAATTGTACATAGGGAAATGGAGCGGGCTGCAAACAATGGTGTAGACAGTGAAACAATTAGTGAACAGGGAAGCATTATCGATCGATCGGTCGGCAACAGCTCCCCTCAGGAATCCGAAATGACAGAACACAATATTGCAAATACTGTAGACTTAGGTTTTGGGTCCTCACCGTTTTCTCAAATGAGTCAAGACATATTTTCTCTTGTCAAAATGTGAATGTTGCTGGTGCAAATGCACTGCCGAAAAGCGTAGAGGAACAGATTCCAGACACTAATGCATTGTTATTACAATTAATGCAACAAATGGGACAAGAGCTTCAAAAGTTAGACACAATGGAACAATACCAGAGACAAACACAGCAACAGTTAGACACAGTGGAACAAAATCTTAAAAAGTTAGACACAGTGGAACAAAATCTTAAAAAGTTAGACACAATGGAACAAAATCTTCAAAAGTTAGACACCACACTTGAACAAACATGTGAAGATTTAACTACTGAGTTACATAACATCGAATCGAAATGTCAAAAGGTCTGTAATGACGTAAAAACACAAATTTGTGAGCATTTTCAACCTATTTTTTCGCGTCATGAAAATGCATTACAGAATCACGAAGCAGCCATAAAAGAACTGCAAACTATTGTTCATGAAAATCATGAGACCTTGCAAGCTAAAATTGACTCAGTTGCATCTACCGATTCGGTTACGCAACTTAAAGGACACAGTAGATACGATTTCAACACAAATGGACACTCTGAAACTTGGTTCAGAAAAACACACTGAGGAAATAAGTACACTATCGGAGAAAGTAGCCGAACTTTCGGATCAGGTCACTAACTTATCTACAAAGGTAGATGATGATCTGAATGACACAAGACCCGTAGCCTTCACTGACACAGAAGAGTATGAACAAATAAGAAAATTCAAACAAAATCAAAATCAAATCAATACACAGTACAAAAGAGAAATCCGGGAAGTACAAGATCAGTTGACACAGGTAATACAAGAATTACATATTTCAGAGGACACTCGCGCTCCAACATGGGAAGAGGAACTTAGAAATACGGAAAAGCCACAAAATAATAACACAGGGCATTTCGGTAATTATGAAAGAAATTGGCAAGGTACACCGAATTTTTGAGATGGAACCGCCGACACGACGTAACAATGACCGATATGCTACTCGCCGACACGATGATTTTGACTATAAGCTGTTCATCACTACACGTAAATTCAAAACGTTTAAGAATTCTGCCAACGACATTCATCCACAAGCGTGGCTCCATCAATTCTCTCATTGTTTCCCTCCCAACTGGTCATTGGAGCACAGGTTAGAATTTATGTGTGGCTACTTAGAGAATGAACCAGCTGTAAGAATGCGATCGGTCATTCACGATTGCCACAGTGAAGGAGAATTTTACCATGCCTTCCTCTCAGCATATTGGTCTCAAGCCACACAAGACCGAGTAAAACATGGCATCATAATTATGAAACATTTCGAACAATCTGAATTTTCCAATCTTGAGAAATATTTTGAAGACATGTTGCACAAGAATCAGTACCTGTCAAACCCATACAGCCCCTCAGAACTCATCCGCATTTGCTTAATCAAACTGCCTGAACATTTACGACATATTATTTTAGCAGGACGTTGCAAAGACGACATTGAAGCCTTTCAGGGACTGTTACAAGAACTAGAAATTGACACTGACAATGGCGTAACGCGAAAACAGGTACACAACAACTACAGGTCACATCCGTCGCAATTCCGTGATGAAAGAAATAATAACTGGACACGACAAAGCTATTCTCACAACACAAATCGTGACCAAAACAGACACCACCCGAATGACAACCGTTGGCAGAGTAGTAATAATTACAGGGAAAGATCACCTCTCCGTGGTAATGACTATCACAGAGACAATCAGAGAAACAGACAATATGGGAACCAAAACAATTATTATAACGGGAGACAGAATAACTTTAGACGCAACGGTCCAGCATGCAGTTACGACTCAGGGAGAAATTCTCCACCACGTGACCGACAAGAAAGAAACTATGGAATCTACCGACATGACGACAGACGATATGATCGTAACGACAGACCTGAACTGCATCAGAACTGGCGGGATTCTCGTCACAGTGAATTTGTGGAAGTTAGGTCTCCTAAACCCAATAACGACGCGCGCAAACAAAGAGATAGCAGACAATGACTCGCACCGCAGGCAGCCACCTGCGCCGGCTGGCTCAGGGAAAAATAACATTGACGCTAACCTTGAGCAAAATTCCCGTATTCTTTACGGACGAATACCGCACGATAATTGCATTCAAGTTGAAACTCTGCATACTGAGAAGAGCAAAGGTTTACGCCACATTTCACATGTAAAACCGTTTATTGAAAGATAATCTGCTTTTTAACTTAGTCTTTGCCATAAAATTTTTCACTTCACATTACTAGTATGCTTTAGAAACTGTTACAATGCAACAATGTTTAAAGTTAAATATCCAGTTAAGAACCAAGAGAACTTATTCAAACAGAAATTACGAATGCATTGTTATTGCGAACAGATGACACAGTGGTTAGTTAATGTGACAGCTACACGATTTTATCACGATGCTACTAATGAGTGACAATTTACAATGTTGCTTTTGCGGTGTTTCTGTTTCATATCTGCACAGTTTTTCTGAATTCTTCTGGAAAGTAAAACATGTTTAATAGTAACTTTTGTGGTACAGCTACAATGAGACAACCTTTTCCGTAGCACAACAATACGTTACAGCACAGTACTTTCTTCATCATGCCAATAAGCGTAATAAGTAAGATACCTATACGCAAAGCATTTCACTTTTGTTTATGATGAGGTCAGTACATTGACTTCTGCAGAACTTAGCTTTTGGAGGACGATAACTACAACACTTCCACAGAGATTATCTTACAACAAGACGCACAGTTTAGCGCTACAGGACACGTATTTGAGTGATTAATTTTGTACTTAAAACATTTATTTTTAAAGATTTTTGAATTACAAAGAAAGTTTTCCGTGATACATTTCATTCCATTGCTGTAATCTGTAACACCTGAGGGTATAATTACAATAAACCTTAGGGGGATACACGCTTACTTTGTGTACCATGTGTTTGGCAAGCACAAGGAGCCCTAGCTAATATGGTATTTGCTTATACAACTTTACACATCGGTACCATATTTCTCTAACACATAAATTACACAGCTATCTGATCATTTAACAGAGAAACAAACATCTTTTTACTACATCAGTGACATATGTTTACGCAATTACAGAGTTGGATTACTTCACACTTACAAAATTGTATTTTGTCTGTACTTTGTGCACTGTTCATATTTTTTTGGAACCATTGTGATACTATGAGAGCTTTGAATGATGTATTTGGTATGGGATCATGATTCTTAAAGAACGTTTGAGGTAGATGACACTTTTGACATGGGCAGAGAATTATCTTTAGGTTTTGAAATTATTGCAGAAAGCTACGACGTTTTTGAGATTTGACTGAGGTGTTATGATGTTATTTTTACGACGACGATGTGTATTATGCTGTTGAGGTATGTTTATGATCAATAAGCGGATGTTATATGAGGAATTTGATTATGCTACATATTTATTAAGATGAAATATTGAAGAAGTGTCGACGAATAAGGTAAGGAGTAATGAATAGTGGTTAGGGACTCTGACTTGTGAAAAAGGATGTTGGAAACCAAGAATCGTACTTTAAGAGTTATGAAATGTGTATGTAAATGCGTGAATGTATTACAATGCTGACGAAAGTTTTTTGGACATTGTTATATCAATAGCATTTTGTTTCTACAGATTTGTAACGCAAATTCTTGACCTGTGAAATATTTTTATATGAGACTGTCACTGTAGCGGAAACTGCTGTAGTAAATATTTCCGTAAGAAAGTTAAGTGACCACCTGCATGTAATGCGTCGTGGGCACCCAGCTGAGAGGTAGTCATCTGACAAAAGAAAGCCATTAGGTGGAGAAAAAAAAGAGGCCATTAACCTCGCTGTTGACATTCCTTTGTAGAAAGCATCGCAAAAACGACATGGTCGAACTTAAAAACATATGATTACACTGTGGAGCTCTTAATTTATGATATTTACTGAAATGCCTAATGAAATGATGAGAAATATGTTTTTGTCTATATACCTGATTAATACTACTGTCTCTCTAGTTGAGAGATTTTTCTACTAACTTATGAAATGCCTCATGACTACTGAATGATGTTCTTATGCTTTACTTTGTACATATTTGCTCATTTTCTTTAATATCTAGTTTCCATCTGCACTGCAGCATTGGTTAAAATAAAATTTAATATATGTACTAATATAGTTATTTTATGCCTACTGATCCAGTCAATAAGAAATTTATGATTTACTTCCAAGAAAACGAGGGCACATAAATAGACATTTCCCTTCACAGGAATTGCATAAATAATTTCTTTACGATTTGGTAACTTATCTGCTAGTGTAAGTTCTCATGATGCATCACTCTAGTGTTAAGATGTGACATAGGTATTAGACATGGCCATTTTAGTGTAATATTTTTTCTGCTTGAGCTATCGCATGTTTAGATATAAGTTTTGTTATTTGGTGCTGCTGTTTGCCAGGCATAATGTTACAGAATTTGACTTTGTATTACGCTGTTAAGCCAGTTTTACTACGGATTTATTTTTCTTGTTTGCTGCACAGTGCCTTATATTAGTTGCAATATTGCAATTGCTTTGCCAATTTGAATTTTTTTGTCATTGATGTTTGTGTTAATTGTTTTGTGCTGCTGCATTGCATCGTCCCTTAGTTTAGCATCTGAGCTCAGTAGATATAAGTTAGCTTAAGAGGGGGTAGACTATATAAGAGAATGAGTTGCGATGAATTGGAAGAAATGCATTGAGAAGTTATACGAAAAAAAGTACAGAAAACAGGTTTAGGTAGGATTTTCTTGGAAATAAATAATGAGGTAAGAAATATGTGAACATATAAACACAGAAAGCATGCTTAGATAGAATTTTTTTGGTGGAAACAAAGGATGAAATAAGAGGAAAGATATATGGAATGAAGTTTTGGGGTGGACTGCAGTACCAAATGTTACACTGAAAACAAACCCTGTCCTTTCCTTTTGTGTTATCCCACTATTTGTTTGTGTACCCTTGTGTAGTTGTTTTCTTCCTGTCTCTGTGTAGTTTCATAGAATTTTTTCTTCTTCTAATACTAAGCTATATTCACTATGATGAGGAATACTGTTATCCTCAAATCTAATTGGCTTTAATAATATGTTATTTACCCTGTAAAGATGCTTAGACATTATTTATTCTATTTTGTTTTAATGCTCATGTGTAAAGTTGATGTTTCAAAAGTTATTCTGATCGTTTCTGTATTTACTTATGTCATAATTCCTGTAACACTGATGTATATGTTTATTTCTATTCTGTTGTAAAGCCTGTACTACAAATGTTATCTGTATTGTTATGTTCTTTAATGATGTATTTTGTACCTTTGTAATTGTATTCTCATGTTATAAAATGGTAATTGACACCAGTTCATCATATTAGTAACTTGTAAGTTACATTTCACTGCACACGTTTCTGTTGGTCATAGTATATGGACAATATGTGAGAAGTAGGGACTGTCAGTGTTTGCACGTGTGTTGATAATTCAACAAGGGACTGGATAACAGCATTGCTGGTTCTAAGGACAATTCCAAAAAATTTGTGAGTGCACAAGTGGTGGTTATGGACTTGCTATATTCTCCGCAAGACTCTTCAATGGTGATTGTGCACCTGCACAGTCACAACAGATGGCTGCTGACCATCTCTACAAGGACTACAGTGGGTCTGCATGGCCCACCAATACCATTATTTCTACAAGGACTGCAGTGGGTCTGCGCCTCTGATGGCCCACCAATACCATATTCTCTACCAGGACTACAGTGGGTCTGCTCTGTGACGACCTACCTAACAATCTTCTTCAAAACGTCGAATGACTCTGCTGTGGGTTTGCTCTGTTGTGGCCCATTACCTGTCAGCATGTAAAGAGTCAGCACTGTCTTTCAGTTGGAATGACAACACTACTTCTTCAAGACTGCATGGAAATCCACTACTTCCGTGTGCATTGTCTTTTACTGCTCAGACTTAGAAAGAAAAAAAAAACACTGAAATTTTACTGTGATGAACAATCTGGACTGTCTTTATGGACTGTGAGAAAATTTTAGCTTTTGACCAACATTGTATAAATAAGTGTGTGCATTTGATATCTTTGTTATTGTAATTATGAAAAATTTTTTCAAATCATTATTGGCCACTGCCCAAAACGATTCCTAAAATTTTTTTGTGGGAGCATGGGGGCTATGTAAGTAGGCTGTTTATATTTTCTGATTGGCAACGTTACGTAGCGCTCTGTATGAAAATCACTGGCTGTGCTGTGTGCAGCCTGTGGCTAGTTTGCATTGTTGTCTGCCATTGTAGTGTTGGGCAGCGGCAGCTGGATGTGAACAGTGCGTAGCGTTGCGCAGTTGGAGGTGAGCCGCCAGCAGTGGTGAATGTGGGGAGAGAGATGGCGGAGTTTTGTAATTTGTCATGAACTGCTATATATATTATGACTATTAAGGTAAATACATTGTTTGTTCTCTATTAATATCTTTCATTAGCTAACTATCCCTATCAGTAGTTAGTGCCTTCTGTAGTTTGAATCTTTTATTTAGCTGGCAATAGTGGCACTCGCTGTATTGCAGTAGTTCGAGTAATGAAGATTTTTGTGAGGTATTTGTGAAAGGTATAGTTTAATGTTAGTCAGGGCCATTCTTTTGTAGGGATTTTTGGAAGTCAGATTGCGTTGCGCTAAATATTATTGTGTGTCAGGTTAAGCACAGTCGTGTATAAATTGTTCGAAGGGGACGTTTCAAAGGGTGTGGTGATGGAGGGTAGGGGGCACACAACAGTAAAGGCGTGGTAGGGGGCGGGGATGGGAGAGGAGAGGAGCAACCAGGGGGTGAGCGGGATCAAGGCGGCGGGAGGTGTAGAGTATGTGGATATGTTCGAGGAATAGCAGCAGATGGGGGAAAGGAATGAGGTCATAGAGGATCCGCGTGGGAGACGGGAGGCGTATACGGAAGGCGAGGCGGGAGAAGTTAGGGCTCTACCTAGACGTTTAGACAGACGTTTTTCCCTCGCTCCATTTGGGTTTGGAACGGTTAAGACAATGACTAGTAGTGATACGAGGTATCCTCTGTGTTGTGGCTTGCAGGGTGTGTACTTAGATGTAGTGGAGCGAGTGAAACGAAATGTTCAGGTACACGGGGTCGAACAAACTGGATGTTTAAGTGGGTTTTAAACGACAGGAGACACGTAACCACTGCGAAGTGAGGCTACACCACAGTGGCGTGTGGGCCCCCTTTCTGACGTTCGCGGCACTCGGCAGCAGTGAGGGAGTCGACAGCCAAACAGACGAGTCGGACTCGAGCGTATACTTTTTTAATCAAGTGACGTTCGCCGGCTGGCGGCTGCAGTAAAAGACAGGCGGGCACAATGCGCGCGCGTTTTAATTACGCGTCCCGCAACCATTGTTCCCGGTCGGATGATCGGCGATCGCGCGACGACAAAGCCGGGCTTAGCAGGCCGGCGGCCAGTGGCGCGCGAGCCCACGCGTCCCGCCATTGTACCGCTGCCGTCACTGTGCGAGTCGCCGACCCGGCCGCTCTCGCACTCGCGCTTTCCGCCCCGCAGAAAAAGCCGCTTACGTTTTCTGTGCGGCTGCGCTCTGCTGCGCTGCGGCTTATATCCCACCGCGGGTCAGGTCACGCGGGTCTGTCCTCCTGTCAGGGGCACCCAGCGTCTCTTTTGTTAAGGGTTACTACTTTCTCAACACATGGCGCAAAAAAAAAGAGGTACAGACGGCGCTCGTTAAACTCACGCGAAGATGAAATCTCCGCATCGACGGCGTACATTGAACATCTTAAACAGGAGATTAACGCAACATAAAAAAGAAATTGTTTTCTGAGAAATAAAAAATAAAATTAAATGGATGAACATTTGATGCTCCTTTGAGTTATGCTCGAATTCGTGTAGGCCTACAGCAAATAAAATGTCTATTGAGAGTTTATAGTTTAATGTTTAACTTAGAATCTTAGAATTTTAAAGTATACTAGCGGATATTTGTCTGGTGGATTTTGTAGACCGTGCAGTTGCTGTTGTGTGGCGCCATTCAAAGATGCCTCAAATGTTTCTGCAATCTGTTTTATTTCTTACTTTTAGACAAATCGTTTCCAGAAATATTTGAACAATTTATCAATTGTTCTGTTTCACAATTTTTGTGACATTTAAATATCGCACCAATGGAGCTTTTTAGCGCAAAATAGCTTGGTGTTAAAGAGCTCAACTTTTTCAGAGTCCGTTACAAAGCTAGCAGGAGCTCTTTTTGAAATACTTCAGTTTTCCCTCAACAAATTTTGCTTAATTACCCTAATTTGTTTTTTTTTTTTTTTCAGTACTAGGCCCTATACTGGACAGTTCGATACGCCATTTGTCAGTTTTACACTTTTAGTTTGGTTATATAAATTGGAGAAAAGTTTTTCTTCCACTCAGTAATTGAAAATTTTTTCTGTACTTAGTGGTAACCGAAAAGTGGAATGTTCTGGCGAATTGTGAAGTAAGGTTTCAATAAACTTTCATAAGTAAGACGTTTCAGACACATGAAAGATGATTTTTTAATCAGTTAAGTCATTGTTCTTAAATATATATACAGTGGCATATTTTGAAAATGATAATTCTACCGCCAGTTTTATACTATTATGTCAGTGGGTACTTGAAATTAGCCGGCCGCTGTGGCCGAGCGGCTCTAGGCGCTTCAGTCTGGAATCGCACTGCTGCTACGGGCGCAGGTTCGAATCCTGCCTCGGGTATGGTTGTGTGTGATGTCCTTAGGTTAGGTAGGTTTAAGTAGATCTAAGTCTAGGGACTGATGACCTCAGATGTTAAGTCCCATAGCTCTTAGAGCCATTTTCTGAACTTAACATTATTTACTTGAAAACTGACTGCGCTGAAGATGGGTTAGTATTGATTTATCACTGTTAACTTGCTGGACGAAGAACGCACCAATACTGCAAACCTTTCTAAAATACAAATCTAAATTTCCGAATTGTTTCTGTTTCTGATCCTGAGATATATGTTAAGAATTTTGCAAATAATGAATTGTAAAAATGTCAAAATTTAATTTATAATTCAGCACAATAGAAAATCAATTTTGGGAAGCACCTCGTTACAGCACATAAATGATGTTGAGGATGGGCCTTCATACGTCCATCTTCACACCGTCACATGTGCTCGCTTCAACAATGGTGAAGGACACCAATTATCATTGTTACATCCTTAAATAAATGTTCTCATTTACCAACTTCAGCAAGAATTTTTGTGGCATATTCGTGTTCGGGAACATATTCAGGACGTGTACCTGAGTCGTAGTTACGCACATTATCCTCAGATTCGTACAAATCGTTCCTGAAAAGCATATTCCTGGAGCGAACGCCACACGCGCTACTAATACTGGCAATTATGGGTTTGACACTTACCACTGATTACATGCACTCATCCTGACAAAACTGCCATTAGCGAGAAACTGAAACTAGAGATAGAGCTGACATTTCTCGGTTTATCGCGGAACTTTCTACTAATATGAATATAGCACAACGGTTAACGTATTTTAGATGCAGTAACTCTGTTCATCGTCTATCCCTTACCATTGTCTACACCCGATGTGCTCACTTAAATTTTTTTCTAATATCCTTGGTTACTTTCAAGCAATCAAACCTTTATTTCTCAATTAGACCTTAGGCTGATCAATGTCATATTCATTTTGTCCATTTCCTACCGTTTAGTAAAAACTTCGTATGAAACTCCATAGCATACCTTCTATGAAGTATTATTTTCGACCCCCTCAAACATTTGACCAAGTAAGATCTCTGAGTACGGAACGCGACCTCCACAACCAAAATTTGCAAACGGCTGATTACAGGGTAACAGCATTTTATTCGTTTTCTTACCCTCAAATTACCTTTTACTATACAGGAAGAATCGGCACAACAATGAAAATGTCGACGGCAGGCGACGTGTATCTTATTAGCAAACAAATTCGTTCCATTCACTCTTGCTACTTTCTGTTGACGAAAGTAATGCCAGCTATACAGTTCTCACTCAAGCGGATCTCTGCCGGGTTTACAAAGTTAGTTGTACGTCAGTCATGATACACAGCAGTATGGGTAGGTTCACTGATGAGGAATTCAGCGGTATGTACCACGTGTTTGGACTCAACGACTGCATGGTGGTATAAGTGTTGTCGAAGGAGTGTCTATTGCAATACTCTGTGTTTTGTTTTGCAACTTTTGGTGACTAATACTACCAACTTACTTAATGCTATGAACGTATTTTCACAGAAACAGAGGTAGCTGGGTAAGAAACCGAATAAATAATGATTACATTATTACTCTGCAACCTGCAAAATGAGACCATAGAGCTCTTTCTACCAAAACTCTTACAAAATATGCGTGAAAAAACCTTCGGGATCTTATCGTTGGACTTCGATGCACCCAATATAATAGATTATAAACCAGTCACACAGCTCTCAGAAATAGCCTATAGAAGATATTCTCTAAACTATAGACTAAAATCATTTGATTTGATTAGAATAAAGAGAAAGCAATCTTTAGAAGAATATATAGCGCTATGGACAGTTCCGCATTGTTGTTTAGCGAAAAGTAAGAGCTTGCCCAGTATCGAACTAAATTTTTGATACATTTAAGTAATTTCTTGAAGGTGGAATTCCACACCTGCTCTTAACAGGACAAAATCGACTGATGTAAAGGAAATTTTAGGAATACGCCAAGAAAGAGTGGTAGGAGCGATACTACTTAAATGTGTACACGATCTATTGCATGAGGTCGAACTGACCACGAAGCTGTTCACAGATGATGCGGTATGTAGTTCTGTATAAGAAAGAAACAACGGCTGAATGCTTCAGTAAAATGCAAGCGGAGCTGCAGGGGATTGACTGCGGCTGCGGGAACTGACGGTTGACTCTGAACGTAAATAAATGTAGCCTATTGCAGATAAATAGACGAAATAAAGCCACTACTACATTGTTACACTATTGGTGTCAAAGCACTGAAAACAGTAACTACTGCTTGATCCGAGTACTGCACCGACGTACGCCTGTCGGCCCCAGTCTCTGTGACACACCATTTTCTAACGCCCTTCACCTAAGTACTGGTACTAACGTAATAGTCCTCCTCCCAATACTCTATTTGTCTCTGATTAAAGGTAATTAAAAACCTGATCACGACATCGTTATAATTGGCTTTTTCTTGTTTTACCATTTTAATGGCAGTGACGACTGGGTGTAACTAACTATGAAATAATGATACATAAGGGATAATAAGTTAACAGCCGTGGTCGCATAGCGTGTTGTGAGAATAGCTGATTGTAGCACAATTTTTTACAGTCTTTAGTTGGCGCGTCTAATCATACTATTTGTTATTAATTTTAGTGTGCTGCATTCCGTTGCAGTTCAGTTATGTCTAATTGAAATTCGTAGGGGTGAAGTACAGTGAGCGGAAAGCTATTACAACTTGTATAGAAACAAGAGGACAGTTATAAGAAACGAGGGACTGGAAAGGTAAGCAGTGGTTGAGAAGGGTGAGAGATAGGGTTGTAGCCTATCCTATATGTTACTCAGTCTGTATATTGAGCAAGCACTAGAAGAGACCAAATAGAAATTTGGTGTACGAATTAAAGTTTAGGGAGTAGAAATAGAAACTATGAATTTTGACGATGACATTGTAATTCTGTCAGAGATAGCAAAGAACTTGGAACTGCCTTTGAACAGAATAGGAAATGTCTTGAAATAAGATGAACATCAACAAAAGAAAAGCAAAGATAATGGAATGTAGTCAAATTAAATGAGGTGATGGTAAGGGAATTAGATTAGGAAACGAGACACATGAAATAGTAAATGAGTTTCGCTATTAGGGCAGCAAAATTACTTTTGATGGCCGAAGTGTAGCGGACATAAAATGTAGAACAGAATGGTAAGAAACGAGTTTCTGATTGATGTAGATTTAAGTGTCAGCGTAGCCATGTATGGAAGTGAAACACGCGTGATAATCAGTTTGGGTAGACTATTTATGCAGATTATGTGAGTAGATCACGTAACTAATGAGGAGATACTAAACGGAACTGGGGAGAATAGAAATTAATGGCACAACCTGAATAGAAGAAGGAATCGGTTGATAGGACACATTCTGAGACATTAAGGAATCATGAGTTTAGTGTTGGAGGGAAGTGCGCGGGGTTAAAAACGTAGAGGGAGACCTAGAGATTAATACAGTAAGCAGATTCACAAGGATGTATGTTTTAGTAGTAAAGAAGAGGCTCTCACAGGATACGCTGGCATTCAGAGCTGCATGAAACCGTCATTGGTCTGAAGACAACAACAGCAATAACCACAAGGGATATCTAAAGTTAACAGGTGTGGTCGCAGAGCCTTTTGTGAAACTAGTTGATTTAACACAATCAGTTTATCCTACTAATCCGTTAATGTATTAATTTATATGTTCTGCCTTCTAGTGCAGCGTAATTTATGTATAATTGACGTAATGAAGATTAACTAAAAAAATTAGGTCAGCACGAGATCTGTTTCTGCGCTCTATGTAATCTGACTTGGTCAAGCTGGAGCATACGACCTCATTTCAAAAAAGCTGTTTTATTCACAGATGTGTGATGGTCAACCAGTTTCAATTCTAACCAGTCCTCATCAGAACCTGCATCTGTTTCCATGTCATGTAGTCAAGCACCGTTCGTTTTCACTACTTAAAACCAACGAAATGATCACAATGAGCAGTAGATGATGACCTGACATGTTAATTTCACAACGTAGTACTGGGTTTGATGATGATTCCCTACCAGGACCGGTTTAAGGCCCCATGTGAGACAAGCAACATTTTGGGGTGCTAAATTGATACGGGCGTCAGTATAATAATTAGCAGCAAAAATAGACACGAGTGAAAAAATTCGATAATAGAAGCGAAAACATTCCTGTATCCATGGCTCCGCAACCGAGCTTTTTGTGAGATAACTGTGAATTCCCGTTTCCGAGCCACAACTATCTTCAGTATCAAATATTGCTCTACTTAATATAAATGTAGTGAAATGTTAACTTTTTGAGTAAGTCATAATAAAAGTGGATCTATTAGCATCAAGGCCTAACTTAAGAATAAAATCTTTTTCATCACGTTACGTGGTACAATGGAAAGGTATCATAGTTCTTGCATGTCGATGCATTTTGTGTACTTGCAACACTGATTTCTTCTCACACATTAATCTAATCAATAAGCCAGTAGCCTATGGGGAAGGATTGTACCGACTTGTTCGTATACATTGAGGCGACAAAAGACGTGAGACAACGATACACACGTATACAGATGGCGCTAGTATCGCACACACAAGGTATAAAAGTGCAGTTCTCTGGCGGAGCTGCCATTTGTACTCAGGTGATTCATGTGAAAGGGTATATGACATGATTATAGCCGAATGAGTCGAATTAATAGACCTAGAAACGTAATGGTAGTGGAGCTAGACGCACGGGATTTCGGAAATCGTTTGGGAATTCAATATTCTGAGGTCCACAGTGTCAGATCAAATTTCAGGCATTACCTCTCACCGACAGCGTTCATTTAAGGACCGTGTGCTGCGGCGTTTCCGTGGAGCCGTCAGTGCTAACAGACAAGCAACACTGCCTGAAATAACCCGCAGAATTCAATGTGAGACGTACGACAGACGTATCCGTTAACACAGTGAGGCCACATTTGGCGTTAATGGACTATGGCAGCACATGACGGGAGCCAGTACCGTTTCTAAAAGCTCGAACTCGCTTGCAAAGCCTTCCTGAGCTCATGACCGTATCAGTGGGACCCACGCTTGTAAAACCGTGGCCTGGTCAGATGGCATGATTTCATTTGCGAAGAGTTAATAGAAATGTTTGAGTGTGGGGCAAATCCCACGAAGTCATGGACCCAAGTTGTCAGCAAGGCACTGTGCAAGCTGGTTATGGCTCCATAATGGTATGGGCAGTGTTTACATGGAATAGACTGGGTTCACTGGTCCAACTGAAGCGATCATTGTCTGGAAATGGTTATTTTCGGGTTCCTGGTAACCATTTGCAGCCATTGTGGACTCCATATTCCCAAACAGGAGAGGAATTTTTATGGATGACAATATGCCATGTCATCGGACCACGGTGTCCGCCCCGATAGCTTAGTGGTCAGCGTGACGGATTGTTGTCCTACGTGGCCGGTTTCGATTCCCGGCTGGGTCGGGGATTTTCTCCACTCAAGAACTGGGTGTTGTGTTGTCTTCATCATCATTTCATCCCCATCCGGTGGGCAGGTCGTCCAATGTGGCGTCGAATGTAATAAGACCTGCACCAAGGCGGCCATACCTGCCCTACAAGGGGCCTCCCGGCCAATGACCCCAAACGCTCATTTCCATTTTTATCGGGCCACGTTTACTATTGGTTTGAAGAACATTCTGGACGCTCTGGGCGAATCATCTGGCCACCACGATGACGCGACAAGAATCCCATCGAAAATATATGGGAAGTAATCAGAAGCTCAGTAGGTGAACAAAATCCTGCTCAGGCAACACTTTCGTCGTTTTGGAGCCTATAGATGCGGCATGGCTCAGTAATTCCTCAGGGGACTTCCAACGACCTGTTGAGTCCATGCCACGTTGGGTTACTGCGCTACACCGGGCAAAAGGAGATCCGACAGGAGATTAAGAGATATCGCATGACTTCTCACCTCAGTATATTTATAAGGGGCAGTCAAATGAATATAGGACATGGAAAAAATAAGAAAACTGTATATTATTTCAAAAATAATCACCATAACTCTTAATACGTTTCTCCCAGAGTGAGACAAAATGCTCAGTGCCTTTGTAGAAAAAAAATGTTGGCGGTGGGCAGATCGACGTATTTATGATCTTTTCCGACTACGCTGAAGACTTTTCACTGGGAAGCCCGTTGTCATCCTCGATACAGTCCCAATCTGTCCCCATGGGGTTTCATTATCTTTGGAGCCCCGAAAAAAGACATTCGTGGCCATCGATTTGTTTCGGGCAAAGAGGTGCAGACCTAGGTACAGTCTTGGTTCAGCAGGTAACCGAAATTTTTTTCGCGATGGCAATGACAGATTTTCTCACAGTCATTTGACTGCCTCTTATATGCCTTCTTTCCAGTGCATCGTTTGCTATGAAAAATAATTAGTGAGTGGTTGTCTATGAGCAACGGTCTTGCCGCAGTTGTTACACAGGTTCGTGTGAGATCACTGCAGTCAAGCGTTGTCGGGCGTGGTCGGCACTTCGGTGGATGACCATGCGCTGTTGCCATTTTCGGGATACACTCAGCCTCGTGAAGCCAATTGAGGAGCTACTCGACCGAATGGTAGCGGCTTCGGACAAGAATACCATCATAACAACCAGGAGAGCGGTGTGCTGACCCCACGCCCCTCCTATCCGCATCCTCCACTGAGGATGACACGGCGGTCGGATAGTGCCGGTAGGCCACTCGTGGCCTGAAGACGGAGTGTTCTTTTTTTTTTTTTTTTGACTGGTTGTGTGTAGCTGAACTTTGGATGTTAAATGGGCAGCCAGAGTAGCATATATACCGAGGATATCATGCCAACCTAATCTTAGCAAAGAACAAAGGTTGAGAGCATTGTCAAAGACACACGTTAGGATAAAACTAGGTTGTGCTTCAGTTGGTCAGGTCTATCGCGAAAAGGAACCTTTTCCTTCCAACACCAGTTGGAAAGCAGAGTCAGTTTTATGTGATTCTCATTCCGACTCCCATGATTCTCATTCTGACTGCGCCTGGGTAAGTGGACGGACAAGCTCTTGGGACGCCGTCAGGTTCGATTGGGGGTACACGTGTTTGGATGCATTAGTTTAACTGCCAAACAATACAGTCTATTTCAATTTCTTTTCCGCTGCGGATTATTTGGTTAAATAATGTGGGATAGAGCACTGTTATAGCGAAGTTTCCATCATGTCCAATTCCTTAGGCACTGCAGAATCATAGGTTGTTAAATTTCAAAGGTACTTAATTTGTGTACTGAGTGGAGAACTTTGCAGGAAGTTTAATTCTAACTCAAAGATCGAGTCTCTGTGCCTAGTAGACCGATCTTTGTCCCTTGCAGACCCTCGTGTTCCTGATTTCATAGTTGCTGAGCTACAATATCTTGTATTTCGCAGTGCGCGAAACTCTGCTTCGATAGAACGCTTATGTGTTGAGATTTATTGTCTGGTAACGTTTTTTCTGGTTTTTAGCTAGCAATCTAGTGTCTCTGATGTGCCCATGACGTTTGTCCTCCTCTAGCATACCTAATGTTGGAGACTAAAATAAATCGTTGCACGCTATTTTCATTGTGTGATTTTAGTCACGAGTGGAGAACTTTGATATCTTTGATCCGTGCCTGAATCCAACCCCAGTGAACCATGTGCCCAAAGACTTTCGTCACGCAAATATGTTAAGAGACTCTTAATATTTAATTAATTGTATATGCTTCTGTTTATATCTTGAACGTTCTTTAAAGAATTCATTCCAAAAAAATTGTGGGTGACCATGCTGAATAAACTGTTGCCATTCGTGATAAGAGGATTTTAGCTTTTTATACACATAATTTTAGTACTATCCATATGAACACCCGCATTTACTGCAGAGAGAAAAATACATTTATAGAATCACAGCCGGTTGAAAGAAAGCAATGAGAAAATTGAGAGATCTGCAATGCGATAAAATCTAGTGCGATTTCCGTTACGTTACCTCCGCTGGCGTTTAAATTTCGGTTATTCGCTGTGCCAAATCATAGATAAATTTATTAGGTCATATCTATTGTGCTATTAGTCATTCAATAAAACGAGCATGCCAAGCGGTGAATATGATTTACTCGGAGGCGCACGTATTTGACACTATTTCCACGAAAATCAAACACCCTTCGTTCAGAATCCGTACTCATGTTCTGCATATCACCGGTAACAGCTAGAACGACATCTCCATGCTCCTTTCTCAATTTCACGTACAGTCGCACCTATCAAGGGAGGTATTCCATGAATGCTCCTCTCATCTAAAGGCAACTTGTTTTGTGGTAGCTTTTTTCAGATTTACACTCTCTCTACATATACAGGGTGTAACAGGTATAAGTGCTTGTATTTCTGTTGGTGACTGACGACGGTGTTCTGAACAACATTATGTCAGTATGTACGTCATTCGACAACTAATAATTATAAATACTACAACTCATATGTTTTTACTTAGGGTAGTACCTCTGAGAATATATGGCAACTGCAAACCATTAGTGCTTATTTTCCCCTTGGCAACAGGCCAGGTGTTGGAGTGTGGATGTGTAAACCCCAAACGGTTAGTCTCTACTGACAGGCAGAGTCCACTTAGTGGTGCAGATACAACCGTGCAGAAAACATCGGGTTGTGAGGATTAAGACGTGTCTGTGGGAAGACTGTCCAACACAGAGGAAAAACAACCAACACACTGATGTGCGTACATGTTAAGCTACCACATATGAAAATATCTGCACTTATATCCATTACACTCTGTATAACAGGTCGTTTATTAACATCTATTTATGATGTTGTATGTTTTAACTGATTACGTAGCTATGTCTCAGCATGATAATGATAACAATACTAATAATAATAGCAATCAATAAGCAATAATCAAGAAAGAATAGAAAATATGTGCTTGTGTATCCGTGAATGCATTGCGTATCAGTATCAGTATTGGTGCATTTTTATGTACATGTCAATATTTTGTGGCAATACTACACCCATCTCTGCAGTGAGTTACGATTTCTCTAAAACACCCTCCTATCACCTCCCATCTCTTGACAAAATTGTACAGTTTTCTCTTCTTGTTCTTCAACTGCAGCAACTGGAGTGGTAAACACTTCTTTTCTTTTCTTTTTTTTTTGAGGTAATCCTAAACAGAGCCGGCCACTGTGGCAGAGCGGTTCTAGGCGATTCAGTCCGGATCCGCGCTGCTGCTACGGTCGCTGGTTCGAATCCCGCCTCGGGCATGGAAGTGTGTGATGTCCTTAGGTTAATTGGGTTTAAGTAGTTCTAAGTCTAGGGGACTGATGACCTCGGATGTTAAGTCCCATAGCGCTTAGAACCATTTGAACCATTTTTGATCCCAGACAGAAATGTCCAGACGATTGAGATCAGGTGACCTTTGAGTTAAAGATACCATCCTCTAACGACCTACCCATCTTAGGTCATACTGCTTTGTTAGTAGTCGTCTTATAACGGCAGCAAAACGGTCCGATGCCCCATCATGAACGTCCCAAATTCTACTACGTTGCACACATTAAGGTAGGGATTTAATGAAATTTGAGCTTAATTAGTTGGACACTTAATCGAAAAGCTTACATCTCAAATTTGTACTAACTTGAACAACATTTCAAACTAAATTCAATGGCGGCTTGTAATCACACATTCACATTCACATTTATCTCGCAAGCGGCTCGCTAGTGGATCCATGTTTACCGGAAGTGTTTGCTTCCCGTATCGAATACTTTCGCGAGTGTCAGTTATTGCCATTAAATGCGATCCTCCTTGCACATACACTTAAAATTATTTTATTACAATGTAGACTGATAAATAATAAATATCATGTGCCTCACAGCCCGGTGCAAATATTTTCATCTGACGTCATTTTGGAGACAGGTGTTTCAGTAATCGAACCCAGGTACACTGCGTGATTTCTCTTTCGTGACACGAACAAGTAAATGGTTTCTATTTCACCTGACTCTTCTATCGTGGCAAATTTTCTAGAACTTCGCTTTCTCTTGTTTTACTCACATGTAACACAACGCACGCTGTTAAACACTGTCAATATAAAATCTGATGACTATTTTTTTAAATTCCTGTCCCATGTTTTGCGGCGGTAAGTGATATCTTTCTAAAAATTTTAGAATTAAACGAAACCAGACATGTGCGAGTTCCCCACCAACTGAATTATATATATATATATATATATATATATATATATATATATATATATATATATATATATATAAGTTTTGATGAGTGAGTTTGCGGTTATCAAAACATGTGCCACAAATCGCCGCATCTGTTGATTACGTTCACTGCGGAGCTTATATATAGCCAATATAAGATTTTCAACGCCAAGATACCGTAGACTTGATATTTGACATAAATTTCAACTTAATACCTCAACCCGTTCCTGAGAAAAAGTGTCTTAACAGACGGAAAACAAATAGCTAGAAACTTTTTTTTCTTCCGTTCTCCTCTTATTATGAGGTAATGTTATCTTAGGCATATATTGGAATTTGTATGTTTACTATAATAACTCACGTAAAGGTAATTTTGTTTTACTTCAGATTCACAGCCTGTTACGATAGTACGAAATCAAACCTTGCCGTTTATCGCATAGGATGAATTCATAACCTGTACACTGTTGATTCGTCAAAATGAACTTTCAAAAAAACGTTAATTTCCGATTACATCTACAACAGTATAAATATTTTTCGAATTTTTGTGATCTTGCAGATCTGAATACGGCAGCTTAATCATGTCAAAACTAGTATCCCAGTGTACCTAAACGGGACGAAGACAACACAAGTCCCATGCCAGATTTTTTACTTTACTTGTACTGTGAATCCTTGGTTGTAGTCATATTTTGTGATTTCAGGTCTACGGGCTATAGAATTTGATGAGTGAGTTTGGGAGTACCAATACATGCGACATAAACGGCTCTACCTTTTGACTGCGTTGAGTTAGAGTCTTACATTGTTGCACCACCAAGTGACCGTAGGCCTTCGTGTCTAAATAAATTTCAACTTGATTCCTCTACACGTTCCTGAGAAAAACAGGTCTTAGCAGGCGGACGCACAGAAAGACATCAGAGGTAGTCTGTAAGGGTTCCATTTTTACCGACTGAGGTACGTAACTCTAAAAACTACATTATTCAGCAGAAAAAACGGAAATTTTATATGTTCATTTATTCCAAGCCGTTTGATTGGTAGCTAGATAATACAATAGATCTGGTTCTTTATAGTTATAGTAAAATCTGTTAAAGATCACAGGAATTGGAAAAAGTCCAAATGAAACATTCATCTGCGTCAGTCACTCTCTTTTATTTTTCGTCCCACGACCTGTTCCGAGAGTTTACACTCTCATCTTCAGATGGAACAATAACATTGTGTTACATATATGGTAAGTGGAGGCAGCCAATTATTTATTATGGTTTCATTTAGGTTCAAAATGTGTAAAAGGCCGTTGCTAGAGTAATATGGCACTAAGATTATACATTCTAAAAGTAAAGTCACAGGAATTACCTTAACGGAAATTAATTGTAATTTCTTGCAGTCGCTGACACAGAATTGAGATTCGTAAGTTCATTACCCTTACGGACGAATGTCGACACAGTACTGATGTTGAAAGAAAAAAACCACCCATTTTGAACATCAATGATATTAAATTTGTTTTCTTAGATCTTATAAAGAGTCTCTGTGTCAGAGAGAGGATGATGCGCCAAAAATGACGTAAAATATATGGAAAAATTTTCTCGATCCAACCCTGGTCATTAAAAACGCGAAACTGGTTCACTATCGCATAACCACAAGATGTCATCAAGACTCTGAGATGATCTGCGAAGAGGCAGCGTGTGCAGTCGTTGATGTTCTAAGTATTGTTTCTACTCCTATGTCCCACGTTCAGCAGTTACCTGCTGAGAATAAAAATGCAGCAAACGTCAACTCCCTCTCCACGACCGACGGGGCTAGAGCTTGTCTTGACGGCGGGAGGGCGAAAGTCGCTTTAGTACGAGAGCGGCAGTGCTGAGACCCAAATGGCGCCTGCTGGCGCAACAGCACTTAGTTGCGCTCTCTCTCCTGGCGCAGCTTCCAATGGCGCCAGCGGAAGAGGCGGCCTGTAGGTTCTCCACTCGGAACTACTGGGCTGGCGCCAGCACCTGGGAGGACGCTTCTGGGCGACGTGCGACTTGCGTAAACAAAAGCGGGTAGCCTCCTTAATTGTGTCGCCGCCCTCCGCCCACGAGTTTCCTCCGTAGAAAGCGTCTGTTTGGAGGGGGAGGTGGGGCTATGGTGGCGAGAGGGGGGGGGGGGGCGGTGGAGGGGTTACAGCCGACAGAGTTCGTAAGAGCAGGAATGGCAACAAGCGAACGGACAGGCGACTCAGCAGAGCTGCAACAGAGGGCTCTCCAGGCAAACACAAGACGTTCCTGTTCCTGCGCGGCCTTAATGAACTGCCTTTCGCTTCATTGAAATATCGTGCCACTGGAGCCGTCTCCACCCATCCCTCCCCTTCCCGTCCACACCGCCTTGCACGAGAACAGAAACCAAGAGCCCTGAGATAATTAGAAACAAAACACGCCTGCAGAGCAAATCAGTGCCACGAAAACAAAATACGAAAAGCGGGAAAATCGTTAAATAGTATCCATTCAGTGTCAACTGACGCTGTTGTTTGCAAAACAACGAGAGTCCTGTGGGAGCGTAGTGTCTGGCGTGGTCGAATTTTCTTTTCAGTTCTACATTGTGTCCAAACCTGAAGTAAGGTTCAAATGGCTCTGAGCACTATGGGACTTAACATCTAAGGTCATCAGTCCCCTAGAACTTAGAACTACTTAAACCTAACTAACCTAAGGACATCACATACACCCATGCCCGAGGCAGGATTCGAACCTGCGACCGTAGCGGTCCCGCGGCTCCAGACTGTAGCGTCTCGAACCGCTCGGTCACTCCGGGCGGTATGAAATAAGGCACCAAGTGATCCGCAATATCTCGCTAAAGATAATTCTATGAGAAACACATGGTGCAAGTGAACATTACAGAAGAGAATGCTACATAGTTTATGGTGTGTTGTTATCGCTTCAACTGTCACAAATGAGATGTGGTAGGTTGCGGAGCGAGAGTTACTGGATGATCGTTTACATCCTGCTCAGTTATCTGGCAGAAATTTTTTTAATAATTCACAGGTTGAAGAAGGTTTCCACGACGCGGGAAGCAGGTAAAATGTTGCTACTTCATTCGCACGGAATATAACTGGCTCAGATCTTGCTCATACTGACGAGGAGACCCGACAAGTGCCACAACCTGATTTCCCAAGAACTTCGCTCATTGGAAGATGAGTCGAAACAAACGAATATGTGTCTCGGCTTATCCGTAGATACTCGACCGCTTCTGAAAAAACAGCAGTCAAAGTTTCCGAGGTGTTCTCGAGATATTTGATGTGCCTTTTACCTTGTGACAGTCTGAGTCGAAATGCTGGCACAGTGGTTAAGTCTCGGCATTTTTTAATTGTGACCCTGATCTTGGAAACCCTAGTATTGTTTCTACATATTTTATCTTTTTTTTATTTACTTTACTTACCCATCACCGTGGAAGGTTACTATACGAGTGTTTCTTATCAAACCAGTGGATGCAAAGGCGTTTTATTAACTGTAAAATTACAATTGAATTTCACAATAAGTGTCATACATATATTACATATGTGTGTACCGTATGTTGAGAGGTTACAATCTTTTAATTGCTCATGTTCTGGTATTTCATTCACATATCAGTACAAAATCAAAAAGTGTTAATGCAGGAGTGAGTTTAATAATGAATAGGAATAGGTCTAGTAATGAATAAAAAATGGAAACATCGATAAGCTACTGCGAACAGCACAGTGAATGCATTCTTGTAGCCAAAATAGGCACGAAGCCGACACCCATCAAACTAGGACATGTTCATATGCGGACCAGCTCTGCAACAGATGATGAGACTAAAAAGATGTACGATGAGATGAAAGAAATTATTCAGACAGTTAAGGGAGACGAAAATTTACTACTAGTGGGGGATTGAAATTCGATAGCAGGAAAAGGAAGAGAAGGAAAAGTCGTCGTGAATATGGACTGGAGCAAAGGAATGAAAGAGAAAGCCACCTGGTAGAATTTTGCACAAAGTATAACTTAATCATAGGTAACCCTTGGTTTAAGAATAATGAAAGAAGGTTCTATACATGAAAGAGACCTTAAGACACCGGAAGGTTTTAAGATTGGTTGTATAATGGTTAGACAGAGATTTAGGAACCAGGTTATAAATTGTAAGACATTTCCAGGGCAGATGTGGACTCTGACCACAATTTAGAGGTTGTGAACCGTAGATTAAAACTGAAAAAAAGGTAGGAATACCAGGAGAAGGGACATGGATAAATTGAAAGAACCAGAGGTTCTATAAAGTTTCAGAATGGCCAATAGAGAACGACTGACAAAAACAGGGGAAAGGACTACAGTAGAAGAAGAATGGGTAGCTTTGAGAGAAGAAGTACTGAAGGCAGCGGAGGATAAAGTATGTAAAAAGACGAGGGCTAGTAGAAATCCTAGGGGTAACAAAAGATATTGGATTTAACTGATGAGAGGAGAAAACATAAAAATTCAGCAAATGAAGCAGGCGAAAGGGAATACAAACGTCTCAAAAATGGGTGAGCAGGAATGGCTAGAGGACAAATGTCAGTGTGGTGTCACCGCCAGACACCACACTTGCTAGGTGCTACTTTTCCTTTGCCCCGCCCGGAAGATCTTTTTGACAAACTGTGCCCGGGAAAATATTTTTCGAAGTTGGACCTAGCAGATGCGTACTTGCAAATACCGGTGGACGAAGAATCCCAGCGCGTATTGGTGGTTAACACGCATCTTGGATTGTACAGATTCAAAAGACTGCCATTCGGGTGTGCATCCGCCCCTGCATTGTTTCAGCAATATTTACAAACTATTTGTGCGTCGGTCCCTACTGCAGCAAACTATCTGGACGATATAGTGATCTCCGGAAAGACAGAAGCGGAACATTTGCAAAATCTCCGAACATTATTTCAGGTCTTGCGCCAGAATGGTCTTCGCTTGAGGAAGGACAAATGTGTGTTTTTTGCTCGTGACTTGCCATATCTGGGCCATGTCCTTAATGCCCAAGGCATCCATCCGAGTCCAGAGCACCTCCGTGCCGTACAGGACTTGCCTTCGCCGCAAAATGTGAAGCAGCTACAGAGTGTGTTGGGAAAAATTAACTATTATCATAAATTTCTTCCTCATGCCTCTTCCATTTCAGCTCCGCTTCATCGCTTACGCCGTAAAGGTGTTCCGTTCGTCTGGTCGACGGAATGCGAACGCGCCTTTCGCCAATTGAAATCGGCGTTGCTTTCAAATACTTGCCTTACGCCATTCGATCCCCAGAAACCCCTTTTGTTGATGGTAGATGCATCGGATTTCGGGAACGGTGCTGTGCTTGCGCACAAAGATGGTTCGCATGATCGCCCTATTGCCTTTGCGTCCAAATTGCTCTCGTCAGCGCAAAGCAATTATTCCCAGATAGAGAAAGAAGCTTTGGCTCTCGTGTTTGGTGTTACAAAGTTTCACGATTTCTTGTATGGTCGTCACTTCACCATCATCACAGACCACAAACCTTTGACATCGCTTTTTCATCCGAACAAGCCTGTACCTCCACGTACAGCGCAGAAATTCATTCGCTGGTCTATTTTCCTCTCGCAGTACCGCTACGATATCTTGTATCGGTCCACTGCTAAGCACGGAAACGCAGATGCGTTGTCCCGTTTGCCTGTTGCCGAGGATAAAGCATTCGATTCTTCCGAACTTGCTTGCATGTTCATTGATGCGGAAACTGATGACGTGGTCGACTCGTTTCCGACTGATTTTCGTCGTGTAGCTACAGCAACAGCTGCTGACCCTGTCCTTGCTACCGTTTTGCGTTTTGTTGCTACGCAATGGCCCTTGTCGAAGTCGCGGATCGAGGATCCGATGGTTCGCCGATTTTTTGCTCACAAGGAGAGACTTTTTGTACGACGTGGTGTTTTGTTGTTGCGTTCTGATAATGATCAGTCTAGGGTCGTGGTCCCAAGTTCGTTACAGTCCTCTGTCTTAAAGCTTCTCTACCAAGGACATTGGGGTATAGTGCGTACGAAACAACTTGCTCGTCAGCACTGTACTTGGTTCGGAATCGATGCTGCGATTACGCATATGTGCTCTTCTTGCATGGCGTGTGCCGAACAACAATCCGCGCCACCGCGGAAATTCTTTGCATGGCCGAAAGCCACTTCCCCTTGGCAACGCTTACACATAGATTTTGCTGGTCCATTCTGCAATGCTCGATGGTTGGTTGTTGTCGATTTCCTCAGTAATTTTCCTTTTGTTGTCCGGATGTCTTCCACGACGTCATCTGCCACCATCCAAGCGTTGTCCGCTATCTTTTGCATTGAAGGTCTTCCACAGACTGTTGTTTCCGACAATGGCCCACAATTCATGTCCGCAGAATTTCAGTCATTCTGCAAGGCCAATGGTATTCAACATCTGACGTCCGCGCCGTTTTCGCCTCAGTCAGACGGTGCCGCTGAACGATTGGTCCGGACTTTCAAGTCACAGATGTTGAAGTTGAAAGAGTCGCATTCTCGGGAGGACGCGTTGTTGCTTTTTTTGTCCTTGTATCGCTCTCAGCCCCGCGATGGTCGCTCGCCGGCTGAGTTGCTTCACGGTCGTCCTCATCGAACCTTGATGTCTTTGCTGCATCCGCCGCATCAGGTTCGTGTGCAGCGGCAGTCTCCTGCTTTTGCTCCAGGCGACGTTGTATTCTATCGCAACTATCGCGGTTCACGGCGTTGGCTCGCAGGGCGCATTCTTCGCTGACTCGGCCGCGCGATGTATTTGGTTTTGAGGTGAGGTGCGTCGGCATCTCAATCATTTGCGCCTCTGTCGTCGCCTGGGTTCTGCCGCTCCCCGTCTGCTTTCAGCGACGGAGCCGTCCGGTCAGCGCCCTGGGGACCCATCTACTGGCTCGCCTCATCCCCAGGTGTTACCGACGATGCCTTCCATTTTGCCTCATGGCGTCGCGCAGCCGCCGTCGCCGCAGCAGCCGCCGCCGGCGCCGCCCGCAAAGGACGCTTCGCTGCAGCCGCCGATCGCCTCCCTGGGTCACGCGCCGCCGATCGCTTCCCGTGACCAGCTGTCCTCCACCATGGAACACTTGCCCTCTCCGGACCACATGGCGTCATCGCGCGTCGGATACCCCGACGCAATGGAGGTCGACCCTTCGGCCCCTCCTGTCTCATTACGGGCGCATACGCCGCATGTTGACGTGCACCCTGGAGTAGGTTTCCAGGCGTTTCCTAGCTCCCCTCGGACCGAATGGCCGGGTGCGGGTGGCACAGCCTCGCCTGTTGTTAGGCTCCCCACCTCATCGCATACGTCAACATGGGGCCCTCCCCACGGCGGGCGGAAGCCTTATAACACAACCGTTCGCCGATTTGCGGGGGAGGAATGTGGTGTCACCGCCAGACACCACACTTGCTAGGTGGTAGCTTAAATCGGCCGCGGTCCATTAGTACATGTTGGACCCGCGTGTCGCCACTGTCAGTACTTGCAGACCTAGCGCCACCACATGGCAGGTCTAGAAAGGCGGACTAGCACTCGCCCCAGTTGTACGACGACTTTGCTAGCGTCTAGACTGACGAAGCATCGCTCATTAGCCGAGCAGATAGTTAGAATAGCCTTCAGCTAAGTCCATGGCTACGACCTAGCAAGGCGCCATTAGCCTTAAATAGCAGTTGATAATTATCGTCTAAAGTATGTCTCAACAAGAACTATGTATACCAAAAGGATGGATTAAAGTTAAGTATTCCCAAAGCAACGTACTTTTCTTATTAGCATTCATTGAGCATCCTGTTTCAGACTTCACGATATTCTGGGTGAGCTTATAGCGTGCATATCGGCCCCCTCAAAATAACACTGTGTCGGCACTTCTGTCGACACATCAGTCAGGACGTATAGGCGTGTATCAATAGGGGTGAGACATTTGGAGAAAAGAGAACCAGCTGCATGAATATCAAGAGCTCAGATGGAGAACCAGTCGTAAGTGAAGAAGGGAAAGCAGAAAGGTGGAAGGATTATATAGGGGGTTTATACAATTACTTGAGGGCAATATTATGGAAATGGAAGAGGCCGTAGATGAAGATGAGAAGGGAGATACGATACTGCGAGAAGAATTTGAAAAAGCACTGGAAGACCTAAGTCGGAACAAGGCCCCGAGAAAAGAAAACATTCCGAGAGAACTACTGATAGCCCTAAAAGGGACATCCATGTCAAAGCTCTTCCATTTAGTGAGCAAGACGTATGAGACAGGTGAAACACCCTCAGACTTGCAGAAGAATACAGTAAAAAAAGCAGTTGCTGACAGCTGTGAAAATTACCGAACTATAATTTTGATAAGTCACGGTTGAAAATACTAACACGAATTCTTTACAGACGAATGGAAAAAATGGTTGAAGACGGTGGAAGATGAATTTGGATTCCGGAAAAATGTAGGAATACGTGAGACTTCTCATAGAAGATAGGTTAAGGAAAAGTAAACATATGTTTACAGCACTTGTAGACTTAGAGAAAGCTTTCGAAAATGTTGGCTGGAGTACTCTCTTGCAAATTCTAAACGTGGGGAGGGTAAAACGCAGGGAGTGAATGGCCATTTACAATTTGAACTGGAACCAGATGACAGTTACAAGTGTCGAGGGCCAGGAAAGGGAAGTAATGATTGAGAAGGGAGTGAGACAGGGTTGTAGCCCATCCCCGATGTCATTGTCTGTATATTGAGCTAGCAGTAAAGGAAACAAAAGATAAATTTGGAGTAGGAATTAAAGTCGCGGGGGAAGAAATAAAAATTTTGAGGTTTTCCGGTGACATTGTAATATTGTCAAAGGCAGCAAAGGACTTGGAGGAACAGTTGAACAGAATCGACAGTGTCTTGAAAGGAGGGTATAAGATGAAGATCAACAAAAGCAAAAGGAGGACAATGGAATGTAGTCGAATTAATTCTGGTGATGCTGTGGGAAATAAATTAGGAAATGAGATACGTAAAGTAGTACATGAGTTTTGCTGCTTGAGCAGCGAAATAACTAATGATGGTCGAAGTAGAGAGGAAATAAAATATAGAATGGCGATGCCAAGAAAAGCGTTTCTGACGAAGAGAAATTTCTTAACATCGAGTATAAAGTGCCAGGAAATCTTTTCTGAAAGTATTTGTGTGGAGTGTAGCCATGTATGAAAGTGAAACATGGCCGGTAAACAGTTTAGACAAGAAGAGAATAAAAGCTTTTGAGATGTGGTGATACACAAGAACGCTGAAGATCAGATGGGTCGATCACGTAACTAATGAGGAGGTACTGAACATAAATGGGGAGAAGAAGAATTTATAGCACAACCGGACTAAAAGAAGGGATCTCTGTTGGTAGTACAAATTCTGAGGCATCAAGAGATCACCAATGTAGCACTGGAGGGAAGCGTGGCGGGTAAAAACCAAGAGATGAATACACTAAGCAGACTCACACGGATGTAGGTTGCAGTAGTTACTCGGAGATGAAGAGGCTTACACAGGATAGAGTAGCATGGAGAGTTGCATCAAACCAGTCTATGGACTGAAGACCACATAAACATCAGTTCATATATTAATTCTTGTATTTTATCCATGTGTTTACTCTTCAGGTAGATTTGTTGCATTCCCTTAGATGATATCGATCGAAAAACATTCGAAACACAGATATTATGAACACCACGAATATCGCGTAAAGCCAGGTTTATCGCTGTGACATTTTTTCGTATGAATCTCTCTCGGAAAAGAAATGTCGTTGGCATTACTGAGATTTCTTCCGTTAGCAATGATTTCATAGCAGACCACGCACAACGGATCACTTTTCCGTAAACTAGCGCTTGCAGTTGATTATGAATCAAGGTACACTATAGGAATCTCATCGAAAACCAACTAAAATAACTTTCTCATTTCTTTCTTTTTAAATCATTCATCTGACACACAGTTGGTAGATGAATGACAATGTTATATCAATATACACTGGAAAACATTCGTGCAATAATCATCTACAGACATGAGTATACAAACGAAAAACAAAAACAAAAGTACTAGTTGGGTTTCGAACACGGGGCGCAAAGTTGAGAAGCCACGACGCTAACCACCGTGACGGCATTTCGTATCAGAATAGCTCACGGTAACACACAGGTATAGTACCTCAAAAGTACCTCGAAAACTTTCACCGTAGTTTCTTTCATAAACGGTTGCCTATAAACGTGTTCGCTCATTTAGCTTTCGAATGAGCGAAGTTTCTGGGAAATCTGGTTTTGGCACTTGACGTGCTCTCCTCGTGAATAACTCTAATTTCCTATTTCCATTAACCTTTACTGAGTGAGGTAGCGGTCACTCTCCTTTACTGAAACCGTTCATCGTAAATAAAGGTTTTACAAACGCGATGTTGTGTTCCTTCGAGTTGCAGATATTTTATATTTTGAATACTCCACGTGTTCCCTGATCTTATTTACATTGCTTCCATGTTGCTACGTCTTGTTTTTACTTTGACCTTCGCATTCACTGTAATCTTCTTGTTCTATCAGACGATGATTACGCAAAATTTAGGCTTTCCGAAAAATAATTGAAACCACTCCAGTCCTATTAGTTGTTGAGGAAACAGACAATAATGACAAACCAAGAAGCTTTAAATTTCCTGGAAAGCTACACAAGATGATTAACAAAGCTACACATGAGCGTTTGTAAAAGCACTCTGACCTCTGTTTACTAGAGATCTTAACGATGCAGAGAAAGACTGATTATCTAACAACGGATTTAAGGTAGGAGCTGAATTTGTCCTATGAGATGTGGAACAGAATAGAGTACTTGAAATTAAGAACAGCAGGACGTATCAGCACTGTTCATTTTCGATATCTGAGACATTGTTTATCATGTGATGTTGATAATTTGACAAATGTCAAACTCAAGTAAATAAAGGATGCAATATTACTAGTAAAAATTTCGAAAGATGGAGGGAATCGATATAAATAGACGAAACTTTCACTGAATATAGGTGGTAGTGGTAAAAGTAAACAGTTGACGTTTCCAGCCTATCGTTATGGCCGTCAACCATCTGACTATAAAGTCTTCCTCCAGACCTCTCCTTTCAATATGGTCTTTTTATAGGAACAAGTAACATACCTGTTCTTTCCCACCTCGTATTTTTCCTATAATACCACCTTCATTTGAGAAATCAATTACTCACCACTGTCTGGTTGTCCCCATATCTTAGTGTTAACAAGCAGGGTGGTTGTGACACAGAGGTAATTAACCAATGAGACATGCATGGATTAACTTCTTTAATCTCAACGGTCCGTGGCTCTTTCGATAGATCACTGAAATCTAGAGAAATTCGATAAGTATATATTGTGTGTGTCCTTACTGTTAACCTGTTTAGGGTTTAGGCTGCTACGCATCCTTCTGAAGAAGTTGAAGAAGATTTTATAAACGTTGAAGCCATCCAGTTTGTAACTAAGGGAATGCCTATTATTAATTCAAAACGGTAGGGGTGTTCAGAGCAAAGAGATCTCTGGCACCAGCCACAGGTTAGAAACAACGGACTTTGACACACTTAAAAAACAGTATTTGAGTTGATGTTCAAAGCGGCCGGTCCGGTCGCTGATACAGCAGTTTCCATACCACGCGTACTAGAAGACTGACCGAAAATCTGGTGCACGTAACTCCCGGAAAAGAAGATGCTGCATTTGAAGGCTGTCGTTACACTGGACGAAGTTCCCGTCGACGCCCAAAAGTCGAGCCGATTTCGAAAACCTGCGGACAAAACTTTTGAAATACCGGAAGCCAAGTAGAGGAAGGGTGCCTAATAGGAGACACACTTTTGTAAACCCATTTGAAAGACCTAATAGTAAGTGCAATTGTATTTTTTATGATGATAATGAGATCTTGCATTATTTAGTTGTATCATACAATTATCGTATTTGCAGTAATAAACTATCTTTCAGAGTAGTTATTAAATCTTCACAACCAAGGCATTTCGTAGAAATGAGATCAACGTTTCCTAATATGAGACAGTAACAATATTTTGCTTTAATTATTTTATTACATAATAATGACATGAATATACAATTTTTACATGTTCATTCATTTCTATTCTTCACTCATTTCACACTACTTAGGTTTATATTTACGTTATCCGGGGCAAACAAAATTGTCTTCTGTGACACCGCAATCTTCTTGAGCCCAGCGATAACATTTCGTGTACTGTGCCCATTTCTCCCCGTGTTTGCCTTCAGAAAAGTGCCCAGTACAGAACATACACTCTACGTCATCGTCATCACAGCTGTCTGAATCCCAACTGTCATCAATATGGACATCGGATGCCGAGTCACTAGACGATTCTTCTGCTTTAGGTCTACGATTGGAAGATTTTCCACCCTTCTCCCCAAATAACTTTCTCGCTGCTTTCTTAGCTTCAGCCTCTGATTTCTTCTGTTTAGATTCTAGCAATTGCTTCACATAAGGAGTTGAAGTTAGTAACGCAGCAGAGCACGAACGCGATATTTGACCTATTTGACTAACTCCAGGTGGTTTTGCGATGTGTGGGAGAGGTCTGATGTCTGCCGCGCTGACAGCTTGACCATCACCATCAGTACTTTCAGTTTCGTTTTTGGCATCTCTTTCTTGAAGGGCGTAGGCATGGCGAAGAATTGAAAATTCATTATTATGGGGTGAAAAGACGACCTCGGTTACTTGCCAACCACGTTTCTATCTCTTGGGCATTGCAGGTTTTCAAAGGCCCCATAAATCCGACGTCAAATGGCTGCGTTTTATGTGTTGAGTGAGGTGGCAAACATACATTATGAACATTGTTTTAACGTGCTTTATCTAACACATCGAGATTCTTTGTGTGGTAACAATGCCCATCAAGAATCAAAATGACATTTTGGCTTTACATGACTCACAAAATGACCAAACCACTGAGTAAAAATGTGAGTTCGTATCCAGCCACTTCGGTGACAAGCTGATATTGATCCTGCAGGTGCACCGTCCATCAAGTTCCAGAAAACATTCCAATTTCTGATCATAAGTCTAGTCAAAGTAATCCCTGTTTATGATAATTTAATCGAATTAAAATAAACGCAATTGCCAAAATTTTACTACAATAAATGATGAAATATTGTTCTCATGATAGTATTGCGTAAATTACATATAAAAATCGTGAGAGAAGGAGTTCCCCCAATATGCGATAGGTATTGTAATACGCAACACTGTCGCGTATTTGAATCCCCATGCTATCGCATATTAGGAATTTCGCCATCTTACACAAAGAATCACGCACTTGCTAACAACGTTCGTTGGAAGATGAACCGATGTCGCAAAAACTCCTAAAATAAGAAATTTTTTATCAACCTCTACGCTCTGTGTCCGGCTCAACTACGGCGTCCTACTCGCTGTGTCGTCGTCTAGCACACAATAGACGTGTTTAAGAAACTCTCCACCAGAGTGCAACCCCTAACATGAGCACGGTTGGGGGTGTCTCATATTAGGGAACTATCGCATAATAGGCACCTTTCCTCTACATCTAATGGTTGTCACAATCTTTTTCCACCTGGTGGCAACAACTGACGACGGAAACACTGCAGTGTTTTGTGCTCCTTGATTTTCATACACTGACAAGAATTCGTGTCGAAAAACGAGTCCACATTTAAAATTTTTTGCTCTCATCTTGTACAGTTTAGATAACGTCTCCTGTCGCAACATTCATAAATGTTCGTTGTTCATTTTTTCCCGTAGACGAGGCGACTGCTACCATATTGGTTCCATAAAAGAAAGTTTGTCTGATTTGCGGCCCAAACGTTCCGGTCGACTCTTTTAAAACTACAAAGGTGACAGCAAGTGTTCCGTCTGCAGATACCGTTGGTATTACTACGTAGCCGTGAGACGTGTTACCGATGGGCTGCACGACTGTATAAACGTCTTTCGTCACTTTTCTCGGTAAGATATCGACCGGACGTGATTTCTAAATTATACTCTCTCTGATCCACGTCGTGCCAATCTGCTTACAGTCTGCTTCCATAATATACCTGGGATTAGTGAGAAACAGCTCATTTGCAGTAGGTATTGTTGTCTCTTCATCCAGCTTTTTAGTTGTACTGACGCGCGGGGTCTCCCGCTGCCTTAGGCGCCTTGCCACGGCTCGCGCGGCTCCTCCCGTCGAGGTTCGAGTCTTTCCTCGGACATAGGTGTGTGTGCTGTCCTTAGCGTAAGGTAGTTGAAGTTATGTAGTGTGTAAACCAAGGGACCGATGACCTCAACAGTTTGGTTCCATAGGAACTTTCCACAAATTTCCATTTAATTGTATTAACACGGGTTATTTTTTGCGACATGGTTCCTCTTGAAAGTATAGATCCACCTAGTAGCTACTTTAAACCTTTTTAGTCCCAATTCCGTTGGGGACTGAACGTCTCACTGCTGTGTATTAATTTCTTGAACAGTCATCATTATTCTTAATGCATTGTTAAATTTAGACGGACAGATTCTTTTTGACCTTGGAAAAGTTCTGCTGATGCGTACTGTACAATTCCCCTTTCTGTTCTAAAGACACTTTGTACGGTCCTGCAACACAGATTTCTCTTCTTACCTCTGTGCCAAATGTCGACAGCGCGTTTCATGCAATCCCCAGTTACTGACCTGTGCAAAATGGTACACGACGTTGTTACATGTATCAGAGCTGGCTTCGTCATCACTTATCTCATCGTTTTTACATCGCTGTCCCGTTTTACCAGTGAAGCTGATCGAAGAACGTGTCTTTGCGAAAGGGCACCTTATTATCGCCATCGTCATCTTCTGTAAATAAGCATCGAACATCAGTCCATTATTTGGTCTGCACCTAGCAGATCTTCATTCATAAAGTTGTCTATGATTTCTATAAAAACCTGACAGGTAGAAAATAAGACAAAGAAAATCCCGTATGCTTTCGTTTGACTTGTATAAAAGCTAGTCGAATAGCTGCATAAAGTGAAGCTTACTAGTCAGGACTTTCAGGTGCTCTCGATCTTCGACCTTTAATGCTGCAAACTGACTATCGTTCCATACCATTTCTGGAAGTGCCACACTACCGTTTTATGGTTCACCAATATTATAAACACGAATCTCATCCTCACCACCTTGTACGGTACTTCGCACTTGGGCATAAGGCGGCTGCAGGGGGTCGGAGAGAATGAGAAATAACCGATGCGCGCGCAAGTATAAAACCTGTACTTTGAGAAAGTCAAAACAGCATATTATCAGAATTATGGCTCGAATCTCCACGTAGTATTGATTGCAGGAGCCGATACTACGCAAGTGTGCTTTTTTACTCTTCGAGCTTCCTTCAGTTTGAAATATGAGGTCAAATTGGTGATGCTTCCCTGTGAGATCATATGTGGAATGCTCCTCTGTGTAACGGGACGTGAGCCTAGAACTGGTAATGTTATTAGATAAATATATGTAAAAACTGTTTTCCTGATGACCATACAACTATTACTTTTACCGTTTCCATTCTAGTGATTTCTCTACTATCAGATTTGTTGTTGTTGTGGCCTTCATTCTAAAGACAGGTTTGATGCAGTTCTCCATGCTACTCTACCGTGTGCAAGCCTCTTCATCTCCGAGTACCTACTGCAACCTACATCCTTCTGAATCTGTTTAGTGTCTTCATGCTTTGGTCTCCCTCTACGATTTTTACCCTTCTCGCTTCTCTCTAGTACTAAATTGGTGATCCCTTGATGCCTCACAACGTGTCCTACCAACCGATTCCTTCTTCTAGTCATATTATGCCACAAGTTCCTTTTCCCCCCAGTTCTATTCACTACTTCCTCATTAGTTAGATGATGTACCATGTAATCTTCAGCATTCTTTTGTAGCACCACATTTCAAGTTCTTCTATTCTCTTCTAGTCTAAACAGTTTGTCGTCCATGTTTCACATCCATACATGGCTAAACTCCATACAAATACTTTCAGAAAATATCCCCTGACACTTAAATCTATAGTTCAAGTTAACAAATTTCTTCAGATATGCTTTCCTTGCCATCGCCAGTCTACTTTTTATATCCCGTCTAAAAAAATTTCTAGTGCAGTAATAAGTGCAGTAATAAATCATTTTGTTCTACCATTTTTACGAATTCGAAACGAAGTTTAACTATAAGGAGATGGTGTGGAAAAAGGCTGGTTTGTACTGCACACGAGAATGCAGCCGGCCATGTGAAATGGAAGCAATGAAGACTGCAGTGACACGGTACCTTTCATATGCGGCGTTACGAACTCGGCCTACAGTAATGAATGCGTCAAAACGACGTGGCGACAATTGCCTCGTGCTCTGTGCACATGGTCAGTTTATTATTCAGCGAACAGCTATAATCCGCTAGGCGAGAATTTACAGGTCACATAACATAGCGTTGCGTTTCATTTGCAGATTACGCTTGTGTGAAAGGCACTATCCCCTGCATTGCTGCACCTGGTGTGACAATAAGAGTACATCACCAAAAGCAGTGAGTGCTCACAAGCGCTTCCGCAGTGCGGCGCAGCTGCGAACTCACACGCTACCCATAGACGAGGGCGCGGCTGAACGGTTTGTCCAGCGACGCTCGCTAATCCGGCGAATTTCGAAATAACACTACAACCGAAAGCTGCTTTGAAAAGTACTGAACTCGATCGAACAGACAGGGACTGACAGATAAAGTGAAGCGCCCACATGGGGATGAGAATTTCACAGGTTCAATAAAAAAAAATGGTTCAAATGGCTCTGAGCACTATGGGACTTAACATCTATGGTCATCAGTCCCCTAGAACTTGGAACTACTTAAACCTAACTAACCTAAGGATATCACACAACACCCAGTCATCACGAGGCAGAGAAATCACAGGTTCAGAAAGAATGTAATATTATTTCCCTGTTGTTGTTGTTGTGGTCTTCAGTCCGGAGACTGGTTGGATGCAGCTCTCCATGCTACTCTATCCTGTGCAAGCTTCTTCATCTCCCAGTACCTACTGCAACCTACATCCTTCTGAATCTGCTTAGTGTATTCATCTCTTGGTCTCCCCCTACGATTTTTACCCTCCACGCTGCCCTCCAATACTAAATTGGTGATCCCTTCATGTCTCAGAACGTGTCCTACCAGCCGATCCCTTCTTCTGGTCAAGTTGTGCCACAAACTTCTTTTCTCCCCAATCCTATTCAATACTTCCTCATTAGTTATGTGATCTACCCATCTAATCTTCAGCATTCTTCTGTAGCACCACATTTCGAAAGCTTCAATTCTCTTCTTGTCCAAACTATTTACCGTCCATGTTTCACTTCCATACATGGCTACACTCCATACAAATACTTTCAGAAACGACTTCCTGACACTTAAATCTATACTCGATGTTAATAAATTTCTCTTCTTCAGAAACGCTTTCCTTGCCATTGCCAGTCTACATTTTATATCCTCTCTACTTCGACCATCATCCGTTATTTTGCTCCCCAAATAGCAAAACTCCTTTACTACTTTAAGTGTCTCATTTCCTAATCTAATACCCTCAACATCACCCTACTTAATTCGACTACATACCATTATCCTCGTTTTGCTTTTGTTGATGTTCATCTTATATCCTCCCTTCAAGACACCATCCATTCCGTTCAACTGCTCTTCCAAGTCCTTTGCTGTCTCTGACAGAATTACAATGTCATCGGCGAACCTCAAAGTTTTTATTTCTTCTCCATGGATTTTAATACCTACTCCGAATTTTTCTTTTGTTTCCTTTACTGCTTGCTCAATATAAAGATTGAATAACATTGGGGAGAGGCTACAACCCTGTCTTACTCCCTTCCCAACCACTGCTTCCCTTTCATGTCCCTCGACTCTTATAACTGCCACTTGGTTTCTGTACAAATTGTAAATAGCCTTTCGCTCCCTGTATTTTACCCCTGCCACCTTTAGAATTTGAAAGAGAGTATTACAGTCAACATTGTCAAAAGCTTTCTCTAAATCTACAAATGCTAGAAACGTAGGTTTGCCTTTCCTTAATCTTTCTTCTTAGATAAGTCGTAAGGTCAGTTTTGCCTCACGTGTTCCAGTATTTCTACGGAATCGAAACTGATCTTCCCCGAGGTCGGCTTCTACTAGTTTTTCCATTCGTCTGTAAAGAATAAGTGTTAGTATTTTGCAGCTGTGGCTTATTAAACTGATTGTTTGGTAATTTTCACATCTGTCAATACCTGTTTATAATAATTATAAGAATTTGGCAATGTGAGCCGACTTATCAGTGCGACAATTAAGCCCCTCCTGCCTGGATCTAAGCACTGATACATTGGGGAATGATATCGTAAGTCCGTTGTACCCTCTCCTGCGGCAAAGAGGACCACGTTGTAACTGGTCTTTGATCCCTGTGGAGTAGCACTGTGAGTGGCGGCCGAGCTGGTCCAGCAGGTTCTATCGTGGACGTACCTGGGTATCTAGCTGGCCATGGGAGTACCACAACATCACGGAGCAATCCATAGAACCACGCACCGTTTGTGGACGTGCATTGTTCTGTTGAAAATGATACCACGATCCTGCTGCATGGGACATCGGACATGATTACATCTTCCTGGCGTATCTATGTGCTGTCAGAGCACCTTCCAGCCGAAACTTGAAGTCGTACCTGATGGCTCCACACACCATAACGTCAGGAGTGATACTGTTGTGCCCCTGCAAAACGTTGGAACAATGGAAACTCTTCCCAGGTTCTCACCATACTCGCCGTCGTTGGTCATCCGGGATTGTGCCCAACTGATATTCATCGCTGAATACTACTGACACTAAACACGATCAGTCTACGCTTCACGGTCGTAGCATCAGATCAATCGCAGGCACTTGTGTTGTATTCTTTTGTAGGGATTATTAAAAGTTGCGCTAAAAATATTGTGTATGAGTTTAGTGTTGATCAGAATAAGTAAAGAGAGAAATGTCTGAGTAGGTTCAGTTCTGCTTAGCTGTCTGAAAATCAAAAAACCGTAATAGGTTTTCCAGCACTGTCATTTACAAAATTTTCTAAGGGGATGTTTCAACTGTTATTGAGTATCTTTTGGTGAAAAACCAGAGTATTGCACATATCCATAGGCGCATACAGAAAGTATATGGAGACCTGGTCGTGAACAAAAGCGCGGCGAATCGTTGGCAAAGGCATCTGTCGTCATCGCAACAAGGTCGCGGTAAACTATCCGATCTCTCGTTTGCCGGCCGGTCGCACATAGCTGTGACTCTTCCGTTATTGGAACGTGCGGACACTCTCACTCGAGGTGATCGACAGGTGACAATCAAATACCTCGCTGCACAACTTGACGCCTCTGTTGGTAGTGCTGACACAGTTTTCCACCATTTGGGGTACTCAAAGGTGTGTCCCCACAGGGTTTCTCAGCTCCGAACATAAAACCACAAAGAGCAAGGAAGGACAATCTGTGCGTAACATCTTGTGTCCTGTATCCATTAGCTGCTGCTACTTGCCTAATAATACCTAGTTCATTCTGCAACTCATCTTCCTTTAGTTGCAATCTGAGAGCTCTGTTGCACATTGCATGAAAGAACGCTCTTTTATGCTGTGCCGGATAGTGCGACGTCGCTACTATGATGTTGTCGGAGCAAGTGTTTTTCCTATAGACGCCAGAAACGTGGTAATTCACTAATCTGGCTGCTGCTAGTTGCCGAACATTGGTACTGCCAGAGATTCCATTGCGTGTTCTCTAATGGCTGTCGGAGGTATGGAGGGGTGACATGGAGTGGTGCCGATGTGCCTTACGAACACAGTGGTGACCCTCCATTGTGGTGAGCAGACTTGTGGACCGGACCCATAAATGGCGAGTTGGTCTGCCCACATGTGCCCATGTGGTCCAACACAGCGCCACTGTCGCATCCTACCCGAATTTAACACTTGACCAGCCATCCAAATGGAGACCCATAACGTGGCCATTTTCAAACTCTCGTATACATACCGATGTCTCACACGAGGATGCAGTATCAAAGTTATTGTATTATAGACATACACAGCGTACACCACATAACAGAAACGTAGCTTCGATGTGACGACCTCCAGTCTCAGTGCATGCAAGGCAACAGCATGTTCTTTGATGTTTACTATGAAGTTCAGTCACTGCCAGTACAGGTATGTTCGGATTCAAAATAATTGATTCCTGTTGCATTTGAAAATGTATAACCTAATTTCACTTCTGTATTCACTGTGAGCTGACAACTACATATTGATTTTTTTTTAGGTAAGATTTGAAAATCAACTTGTAAGGTTTGAAACTAGTCACCTAATTTAAGTACTGGAAAGGGTTGACAGAATCGTTAGTAAACACTTGAAGTGATTAGGATACCTCAGTAGCATCCTGTTCGTTTTTCCTGGTCTTATCCCGTGTCTTATCCCGTGCGGTTGGCATGTCATTCTGGATTTGGTAGGGTTGGTGGTAGTGGGTGAGTCTACTGGCTGTCAAAGTTACCATACCACTAGCAAACCTCAATGCTTATATTTCTTTTCCCTCAATTTAATTCCTGCTCCAAATATTTTTTGGTTTAATTTACTGTTAGTTCGATGTGCTGATTGTATAACATATGGGATTAGACTAAAAAGAAATGAACTCCTCCCATACGTAGTGATAGGCAAGCCCTGAACTTTTAAGCTACACAGTAAATGTGCATCTTCATGCCCTAGAAAAAAACTCGTTACGTTAATAGAAGTAATCACACATGCACATGCTTATACAGCCTAGCGCAGATGAATAGACTTTGCAGCTACCCTTTGAACATTGATCAGCGAATAATGATTCATCAAAACGTGCTTAAGAACTGAAAAGTTGTTTACGTTATGCTTATAGCGTTCAACAGTGCTCATCAGGATATTTCTCCTTTTTTTGCCATCATTGACAGGTAACCTTCATGTTTATATGAGATTACGACCCTTCCTTTATAGCCTGAATTCCATACCGTAAATAGATACGGTCTTTGTGTGATGACTAAAGTTACGGTGTGGCAAGAACTTTCTTAAAACGCAACGCAAGACAGTGCCAAGGCATAACTGAAATGGGAATCTTCACTGTAAACCTCTAGCATATATTGACTGTGCTGTACAGTTTCTGCAAAACAAATTTTTTGCTATCTGATTCCTACGCTGCCTGATCATTAATAAAGAACCGTGAGCTTTTGTGGTAGCAGAAACATCTGGATGACTCCGTCGCTAACGGTACGTGTCTCGAAGTTCAACAATGAAACAGACATGGATATGTAGCTGAAAATTCTTACATCACGTAACTAAGAGCGTTGCTCAATTCGAGCTGCTTCACTTCAGCTTGAGGCAGAATTAAAATGAATGGGTGTACATTTCGAGAACATAGTTCCATAGTGAACACATTTGGAGGTATAGTGTTAGAGAAATAAGACCAGCAAAACAGGAGGTAACTGGTAGAATACTTAACTTTAATGCACAATTGGTTAACATCTCTCTTGACTGTACATGCTTCACAAGATAAATAGCAAAGGATATGGCGCCTTGCTAGGTCGTAGCAAATGACGTAGCTGAAGGCTATGCTAACTATCGTCTCGGCAAATGAGAGCGTAACTTGTCAGTGAACCATTGGTATCAAAGTCGGCTGTACAACTGGGGCGAGTGCTAGGACGTCTCTCTAGACCTGCCGTGTGGCGGCGCTCGGTCTGCAATCACTGACAGTGGCGACACGCGGGTCCGACGTATACTAGCGGACCGCGGCCGATTTAAAGGCTACCACCTAACAAGTGTGGTGTCTGGCGGTGACACCACTTATAGAACACATGGTAAGCTTCACTGAACAAAGGCCAGACAGGAGGATTATAAATTGGTTATGTCTCACCTGTATTCTGTAAGTAGGCTGTTTAGGTTTTTATGTTGGTAACGCCTCGTAGCGCTCTGTATGAAAATCACTGACTATGTTGTGTGCAGTTTGTGGCTGATTTGCATTGTTGGAATATTTGCTATTGTAGAGTTGGGCAGTCGGACGTGAACAGCGCGTAGCGTTGTACAGTTGGAGGTGAGCCGCCATCAGTGGTGGATGGGAGGAGAGAGACAGCAATGGTGGATGTAGGGAGAGAGATGGCAGAATTTTGAGAGCGGACGATTTGGACGTGTGTCCGTCAGAAAAAGGAAATTTGTAAGACTGTATGTCATGAACTGATATATATATATATATATATATATATATATATATATATATATATATATATTATGAGTTTTGAACACTATTAACTTAAATACATTGTTTGTTCTCTACCAATATCTTTCATTTGCTAGCGATGCCTATCAGTGGTTAGTGCCTTCAGTAGTTAGAATCCTTTATTTAGCTGGAAGTATTGGCTCTCGCTATATTGCAGTAGTTCGAGTAACGAAGATTTTTGTGAGGTAAGTGATTCATGAAAGGTATAGATTATTGTTAGTCAGGGCCATTCTTTTGTGCTAAAAATATTGTGAGTCAGTTTAGTGTTGATCAGAATAAGTAAAGAGAGAAATGTCTGAGTACGTTCAGTTTTGCTCATCTGTTTGAAAATCATATACTGTAAGAGGTTTACCAGCACAGTAATTTATAATTTTTCTAAGGGGATGTTTCAATTCAAAGGCAGTACACTAATCAAATTTCCTGCACAGGATAACAGGCTTCAAGGATAAACACGATTCACCAGACCATGTACTTTACATTGTCACCACATATGAAACACGATAGAAAAATACGAAATTTTATTATTCATTTCCAAACATTGTGGGGAAAGATTAATATAAGCCCCTTGAAACCTTGGATGGCTAAATTAGAGATGAGTACTGACACTCCGCGTACACTAAAGAAGTTGAAAACTGAACAAAGACTAACTTTTCCACGCCAAATACGACTGTAGCGTATGTTCTTTCTATTATGAAAGGGCAGGTAATTAACAATCACACAAATTCGCGCAAATATGAGAAGGATGCAACAATCTCATCATAAACCAGAAGGCGATTGAATGCAACCCACCTTTAGATTACAGGACAGAGCGACTGTACTACAATGAACATCGGCATGGCAGTCTCATGGCAGCAGTATCAGAAGAAATCCATTTGTGCTGTGACCACGGGGCTTTGCAAACCGTAGTGTGCTGTTCAACGTTCTGCCTGCCTGGAGCTTGTCAAAGCTAGCTCACACGGTCGGAACATACCCTGCAATTTTTACCCACAGATGCGCTGCGCTAGCAGACAGGTGGGTGACGGTAGATCATTCGCGCTTAACAAGTGACTGGCACGAATAAGCGGTATGAAAGGTGTTCGCTCCAAAGCGAATGCCTTTTAACCTTCCACTCCATGTATTTTCTGCCTGCTGCCTACGGAATATCAAACAGATTCCGATCAACACAGTATATGATACAAAGTGTCCTAGAACAGCTATCACGTCCGTTTGCGGCAGCTTTCGGTAGTTGTGAAATGAAACAAGAATGGCTGAAATGCAAGTCTGCTGCTGGTACGATGGAATCAGGATGCATGTACAAAACGTGTGGAAAACCAGGAGGAAGAACATGTCACAATGTCCTTATTGATATCAACAACACATATTTTATCTTCAAATCAGTGAACGTTCAAGCATTCAACAATGATAATTCTTGTAGCTCGCATGGAATGTAAACAGATTAAAATCATAATTTAATTTTTAACAAGAAAATAATTACACTGGTTTGCATAACTTACGGATGAAAATAACTTTCGCTTGATGTGTCATTATCAAGTGACATAACTTGATGAAACTTGGACATACATGGAAAACACTGCTACTGTGAAGTTCATAAGGCAACTGGAGGAAAGACGCAATGAGACGAACAGAAAAGACTTTGAATAAAAATACAATAAATACATTGACGTCACAAACACTTATGCTGCTCCACTGGACATTGCAATACGTGGTGCATTGTTCTTAATAGGGTGTGCGATCATCACAGACCGTAGTGCATGCTCTGCTCCCATACTGACCACAAGGTTGCTAAGGCGTTTCCGTGGTAGAGTGCTCCATTCCTCCACGAACACGGATGACGAATACTTTGTGGTCATTTTTGTATGAGGAAGAGCTGCAACAAGTCCCCTCAACGTCTCCTACATATGATTGACTGGATTTAATTCGGGGGAACTGGAAGGTCAGTCCACTAGCCGATATTTTTTCGTTCCAAGAGCTCCTCTACGTGTTGTGTTCGATGTGGACGAGCGTTGTTAACTACAAAAATGAAATCAGCGCTGAATGTACACTTTGATGGGTACAAGAGGCACAAGAGGTAGGACACAGTGTCGCAATGACGTCGACGGTGTTTGAACAGTTTTCAGTAATTTGGGACGGTGCTGAGAGCAAATGTATTGGACGAATGGTGAGTGAAGACATGTTCTCTGCCGAGCGGTTCTCGGCGCTTCAGTCTGGAACTGCGCTACCGCTACAGTCGCAGGCTCGAACCCTGCCTTGGGCATAGATGTGTGTGATATCCTTAGGTTAGTTAGGTTTAAGTAGTTCTAAGTTCTAGGGGACTGATGACCTCAGATGTCAAGTCCCTTAGTGCTCAGAGCCATTTGAACCATTTTTGAACATGTTCTCTTCTCGGAAGAGCGCAGATTCAGTCTGATTAGTGATTCTGTAACTACCCTAACATGAGGAGAGGTAGGACATCCAACACACGCAGAAACATTGTCAATCATGATTGTATTGGTGGTCGTGTTATGATATGGAGGGGCATATCTTCGCTCAAAATCTTCATCTGTATGAACAATGACGATTTTGTAGTACAGTTTAGTTTAAAACAATTCTCATTTATTCTTCAGTCTTAGTTTCACATATTTATTTGCATGACATGTTCCGATTTTTCTGGATCATCTGCAGGTAGAAGTAGGTGAGTCAACAACCAAGAAGACGTCATACAGTACCCATACAGTGGTTGCGTCAGGAAAACGGTCATATCTGTATCACAGACGAGACGGGTTACTAAAGCAGTCTAAGAGGTTATGACACAGAAAAGACGGATTACTGACGCTACCAATACGATCTGATAATGATCCAGAGAAATCGAAACACGTCATGTAATTAAAAAATTGCAACAGAGACTGAAGAATAAATGAGAATCATTGTTGATTCTTCCCGGTCGAATATGTCGACTACAGTGATACTTCATTTTGTTGACACCAATTGAATAGTTTAATTCTTTGTAATATTCCGAATTTCAATTCCTAGAGAGTGGTACCATTACCAGGACTCGCACACAGGGAAGATTGGGCTTCGGATACCTCCCTAACCATATTGGTATTCTCCAAGGTTTCTCTTAGCCCCTAAGGCAAGGCCACTTTGAGAAAGCTGTTTTCCTTCCCAGTCCATCCCAAAGCGAAAATCCTTTCTCGTGCTTCATCTGCAACGAATTCGTCGTCGGTGTGAGGTTAAATACCAAACCTCCGGCCGCTCCTTTTCTAAATTTCAAGTTGAAAACTTTCTACAAGTTGTGCAAATTACCTCCCGCCCCTTTCCCCTAATTCACTACCTAACACTGCTCCTCCGAAGAATTTCAATATGGTGGATGTAGCTCAAGTTATCTCATCTCTGTAATCGTTCCTTGAAGGACGTGCGTCCGAGTCCAGTAAGGTACACCATTCATTAAATTTTGTTATACATTAATAGAAATTTCTTTATTCGCCAGGTTAGCTGAGAGCACTAATGAGCTGCTTCCTGGACTCGATTAGGCGCCCCGGCACCTGGCGTATTAACGACGAGGACCAGTGTGCTGGCCAGCCTGGATGTGATTTTTAGGCGGTTTTCCACATCCCACTAGGTGAATACTGGACTGGTCCCCATGTCCCGCCTCAGTTACACGACTCGCAGACATCTGAAAAGTTCACACTATTCCATGGATTACACTGGATGCAGATAGCTGGGGTCAACTAATTCCATTCTGGGGGTATGGGGTTGTGACAGGAAGGGCATCTGGTCACCCCTTAACATTAACCTTGTCAAATACGACCCTAATCATGCCGACCCTGCAGAACCGCTGGATGAAGGCACAAGCAAAAGAAGAAGAAGATAAGAAGATTAATAGAAATTTCTTTCTTCTTTGCCAAGTTATAGGAGAATACAGGAACACTTCAAGAAACCTCATATCTGTATTAGAGCCCATAAATTTATGGGTCAGAGACATAGAGAGAGTAGTTACTATTTTGTGACATATGGTGAAAGTTTTTAAGAAAGAAAAAGTAAAATAAAAATAAAATAAAAATTACCCTCTGCAGCTATCAAATGCAGAAAGCTCATGGCAACTACTCAGATGTGAAGACACTCGACCTGTACCTACTATTTAACAGCAGAGACATCAGTTGAATGTAAGGAAAGTTTGTTAAAGTTACTCTCTCTGGCATTCAACGTGAGGCTTAACGCGTTACATCGTGTCTGTTGAGGTAGTGACAGCAGTGAACAGACGTGCCTCGTGAGTCACGTGAAGTACAGGTTGTGGTGTCACCGCCAGACACCACACTTGCTAGGTGGTAGCCTTTAAATCGGCCGCGGTCCGCTGGTATACGTCGGACCTGCGTGTCGCCACTGTCAGTGATTGCAGACCGAGCGCCGCCACACGGCAGGTCTAGAGACACTTCCTAGCACTCGCCCCAGTTGTACAGCCGACTTTGCTAGCGATGGTTCACTGACAAATTACGCTCTCATTTGCCGAGACGATAGTTAGCATAGCCTTCAGCTACGTCATTTGCTACGATCTAGCAAGGCGCCATTATCATTTGATATTTATCTTGTGATGCCTGTACCGTCAGACCGATGTTCACCAATTATAGATTAAAGTTAAGTATTCCAACAGCTACGACCTTTTTTGCTAAAGTCTAACTTCCTTAAATGCTCCAGACCTCACGCCAGCCTGCGTGAGCTTAAACGCGTGCCTTTCGGCTTCCTCATAGTGGCTTGGCTGTCTTGCCAAGTCACAACACAGGTGAAGTCAGATACCTGAGATGCGATCTGGTAGAGGTCACTAGCTGACGGAAATTATTTGAGCTGCAGTCAAAATACTATGATTTTTATTTGCAGTTATTTTTGTTTACTGTTCTAATTTTTATTAATTACTAACATAATTGTGCTAAGTTATGAGAGCGAATGAAAGTGTGAATGTGAAATAACGTCTGATGTTAAGTTTTTACTCTAGACCTTAAAGTAAGTGGTCTCATTAGGAATTTTCAGGAATGACATATGTGTTACTCATTCGAACTGGGGAATTTGTTAAAAACTATTTTGTCAGTTTATGGTACTGGGGAAATTTGAGTACGATTTCAGTAAAGTAGTTTTGTTAAGAAGGAGTTAATTTTATACATGGGGGGGGGGGGGGTTAAGAATTTATTGATGTTAATTTACTGTTCTGATTCAGTGACAAATTTTGATTGGTTCTGTATACGAGGTGCGACAATAAAGTAATGAGACTGATTTTCTTTGCAAGATGTGGCAACCCTGCAGGCTTGCGTAGGCACAATATCTTTTACCTTGGTCTATAAGCTGCTTCTAGTCCAAGCAGCACATCGGTGCAACTGATCAGTCATTTGTGCTGTAACAAGCTTACGCGTGTTTGTGTCTATTGTCACGGAAATAGAACTTCATAATATTGCGCAGCGGTATGCCATTTCTTTTTGTGTTAAACTGGGTGAAAACGCGACGACAGCTTACGGTAAGCTCCAGAAGGCTTTTGGATAGGAGGTTATGTCAAGAGCTCAAGTTTTATGTTGGCATAAATGTTTAGTGAAGGCAGAATGAATGTTGAAAATGAAGACCGCAGTGGACGACCATCAACCTCAAGGACGGATGTCAACTTGGCCAGGGTGTGTGAACTCGTACGATCTGACGGAAGATTATCCGTGAAAATGATTGCAGAAGAACTGAACATCAATCGAGAAACGGTTCGTCTAATAACAATTGGTTTGTGCATCAAGATAATGCACCATTCCATACTGCTCTGTCAGTACAGCAATTTTTAACATCAAAACAAATTTCAGAACTACCACAGCCACCTTATTCACCAGATATCGCTCAGTATAACTTTTTTCTCTTTCCAAGAGTCAAAACGGCGGTCAAGGGACACCATTTTCAAACAAAACAAGATGTCCAAAAAGCTATGACGACGGTCTTTGAGGATATTACAGAAGATGAGATGCAGAAATGTTACCATCAATGGCAGAACTACTTTGAAGGAGACAACGTTCAACTTGACTAAAACGGTAAGCAACATTTTTTTTCACATCAGTGTCATTACTTTACTGTCGAACCTCGTATATGTACGGGAATGAGAGGTTTTGATGCTGCTTTCCGATTGGCTTTGAAGTTTCTCAATCAGAAATTGGCATGTTCGCGCGCATTTTTGGAACTAGAAACTTCTTTCGTGTACATAAATGAGCAGAGCCGGGGCTTGGATCTCACAGTGTTCAGACGTATTGGAAGGTACTCCAGTGAAGATTATTAGTATCGATATTTCGGTACCAAAATGTTTGAGAAATGCCGTAAAGCCTGGAAGAGAGTTCGATTTAATGCACTGTGTGAAAATAAGAACTTATAGCAACATTTTAAATAACGAAATTCTGCGTGATGTGCTGCTTCCTGGCGAACGTGAATATATGGTTGCGTGAGGCATTAGGGCAACATTTGAGCGAGCTGTTCTACAAGAAACAATCTGTTTATGAGCTCCCTGTAAAGTTTAACTAATAATTACCATAAACTGGCTACGGTTATGAATGATGTGTGAGGATGGACTTTTCAGATTTTGTACAGCTTATATTAAGACTTGGTAGTAACTGGTGTATACAAGCTTACCGTAAAGGGAAAGTTCTACACACATAAATACTTTCATTTTAGAATTATTAAAATTTCACCGACAAAACAATTTTTAGTGGATTAGTGATTACGAGGTGTACAGCTGCTTTTCCTACAGCTTTTCCAGGCTGAGAGTTGCATTTCAGTAACGTCAAGGAGGCATGCGTGTGAAAAGAGATTCACCTCAAGTTGAGTGGAACATCATTCGCATTAGCACAGCAGCGCGCCGCTGTAGACGGGAGGTTCTTCAGAACACAAATCTCGGATAGTGATATATTAGATATCATACCATCTTGGGAAAGGACCAAATTTGATGAAAACTAATGAAAATTTACGAATATTACACTCATGAGGGTGTATTTACAGTCCATAGAACGCCGAGTAGGTCGCAAGGTTATAAGTCATTAACTGAATGATAAAGACTTCGTTGATCCTAAATGATGCGTTTCAGCGTTAATCTGTCAAAAATAACATTACACGTAACTATACATGAAGTAAAAAAGTTACACAACCAAATTATACAATTCTTCTAAACGTGTAAACATAAGCCTCATACCGTAGCACTGAAGGTAATCAGTCGGCCTGATAGTTACGTGATATTAACGTAACCAGCATGAACAGATAAACAAGAATCCTGAAATGTGTACAAAGTAAATAAATTTTAACATCAGATGGCGTTGCGTGAATGGCCATGGGGTATTACAGTGTTGTCAAGCTTGACGACACCTTTATTATGAACAATAATAGAACGAGACAACAGTGTTCAAATGAAAACCTTTTTCACTCTTAATATTGTTGTCTCTTTCTATTATAAATTTTAAATATTGTACTGATTTATTGTTGTTCATAACAAAGTCTTTTCCAAGCTTGATGGCGCTGTAATATCCTTATCTATTCACGTAATGCCCTGTGGTGTTAAATTTATTTTGTACACAGCTCAGGGGTCTTGTTTAGTATGTTGGTTTTGGTTACCTTAATATCACGCAACTATCAGCTCAATTTATTACCCTCAGTGCCATGGTATGTGGGTTATGCCTACAAGTATAGAATAATGTGCGTGTTTATCATAAGGATGTCTTTCAGAGCACAAAGACGTGACGATATTTTAGCTACATTCGACAAGCAGAATTCCTTTAGAGGAGCGGGAGGGGACTGGGATTGAGAGAGGGTGAAGGGGTAGGGGAGAGAGAAATAAAGAAGCAGGTCTACTGTTCCAGAGTCAAGGTCTTTTGTTTTAGAACTCTTATTTTCATTCCACTACGCACTGTCGATATTGGCACGCTATGTTTAAAGCAGCTAGAATAAGACATGTGTTTATTTGAGTTCGCCTCGAACCAAGATAGCCTCTCATGCGGCTGTCTGACGGATCTCCCTGGAGACGCCACTGTGATTGCCGACACAACGGTCGTTCTGCGTGGTGACCGGTGCAACGGGATGGGGGGGGGGAGTGGGGGGGGTGAGGAAGCGACGAGAGATTGGTCGCCCGCGGCGAGGGCGCAGCTGGGACGGCGCCCGCCAGGGCTCGCCTGTTTGCCTTGTCGAACGCAATTGTGTTCGGCGCCCCACACTTCTCGACCGCACACAGACGTACGAGGCCACACAGACGTGTATAGTGCGGGCGACAAGTGTCCCGGCGTGATCCTCTCGCGTCACAGGCAACCTCGCGCTCCGGGCTATTCTAGCCCTTGGTAGTGTATTGGATTTAGGTGTGTGGGGCCAAGTGAAGATGGGAGGTCCGCTTTTGCGGCTGGGTCCGCATGCGAAAGTAAACTCGGTTTACTGCCACAAGCGCCGCAGGAGCATTTCCAATACTACGTCTAGATATACGGACGTAGAATGTTGAGTCTCTCTGGAAGTGAGATGTACGAAACACATGAAATATATCAATGGCGTGTAAGCGGTAGAATGTGTACGGATGATGAAATGTGATGTCTGTACAAAGTTTGTAGTACTTATCGTTACTATTACGTCGAATAAAGTAATTGTTCCACCAAGACCCATCTGATATCATAAGACTTTATCTTCTATATGAATGAAGATAGAAACTTGGACTGTAAAAGATAGAGGGTCCAGTCACATTATGTTCGGCTTCAACGTGCGATAAACTCTCAAAGATGGCAGGTGGCAGCTCTAACAGTCTAGGATATTCAAAGGGTGCCGGGAGACAGGGAAAAGGTGCAGAAGTCGTCGTAATGCGGAAACGGAGCGATATATCTGACGTCAACAAGCGCCTGATCATTGGCTTTCGGGTCATGGGTGGAAGCATTTCCCAAACAAATAAGTTTTTAATCTGTTCGTTTGCCGGCGTGGTTAAAGTACACTGTCTCCAGAATGAGATTTACCACTCTGCAGCGGAGTGTGCGCTGATATGAAACTTCCTGACAGATTAAAACTGTGTGCCGGACCGAGACTCGAACTCGGGACCTTTGGTTTTCGCAGGCAAGTGCTCTACCAGCTGAGCTACCCAAGCACGACTCACGACCCGTCCTCACACCTTCAATTCTGTCAGTACCTCCTCTCCTTCCATCCAAACAAAGGTCCCGAGTTTGAATCTCGGTGCGGCACACAGTTTTAATCTGTCAGGAAGATTCAAAGTACACTGTGCATGGCAGAATGGGGCTATCCAAAATCAGCGCTAAGGCAACTGGTGCACCACGGGCAATAGATGACAGGGCTGAACGACAGCTGGAGAGATGTGAACGAGCGAATAGATGTGCTATTGTAGAGAAACTGACTGGCCAGATGAACCGAGGCTCTACCAGCATTGTCTCGTTAACGACCGGTCAGCTAACGTTGCTGTGTAAGGGCCTCCACAGTGTGCACCTGTTTCAAGCATCCACAATGAATGCTGTTCAGTGACGACGAGGGCTGGAATTTGCAACTGGACTTCCGCCAAATGGAGATAGGTGGCCATTTCAGGCGACAGATGGCCGTTGGCGTGAAACGTCTGACAGCAATCACCCTGCAGCAATCGTCGGAGGGTCGCAGACCGGAGGAGAGAGCTTTGTTGTATGAGGAATATTCTTGTGGCTTTCTCTGCATGATACCGTCATTCTGGAACCCTGATGGCTCAAAAGAACTTTGCATTCATCCTTGGAGACCATGTCGACCCATACATGCAATTTGTTCTTCCTCGGTTTGATGGCATGGCAGGACAGTGCAACGTGTCACACAGCTCGTAGAGGACGTGTGTCGTTCGATGAGCACCAGCAAGGTGGTGCAGTAGTTAGGACACTGGACTCTAATTCGGGAAGATCACGGCTCAGACCTCCGTTCGGACATCCAGATTTCCGTGATTAACCTCATTTGATGCCGGCAAATACCGGATCTTCCATTCGAAAGGGGCGTGGCCGATTTCCTTTCGTAACGAGATCTCGCTGTCGACGGGAAATTAAACTCTAATTTTCCTTTCTCTCTTCACAATTACTTTATGTGGAAAAGAAGAGTATATCTTTTACATGTATGCAAGTACAGCTTTGAGGTTCTTTTCACAATTACGTGTCCTACCAAAGTTTTCAATTACCTTTCGGGAATGTCCTCCTCGGGACGAGAGTGGAACACTTACCATATTGCTGCGAGCATGTGTATCCTTCACAAGGAGAGGCACAGACATGAAGTCTTTCGCTACAGCTCATTGTTAATTCACACGTAAGTGCCAGTACCGTGGTGCTTCATCGTGTTGAAGCATTTTGTTGTAGCGTTATCACCGTCTGGGTACTAGTACTGAACGAGCGATAGAGCTAGGTGGGCGAGAGAGATCACTACCGGCAGTAGCTTGAACCAAGAGCTTATACCTGTCGCCAAGGTAAAAATTTAGTTTCCCCAAGTTTCTAACTTTATTGTTCTGGAAGAAATAGTGTGGTGACATCGGATCAATGTTTTTCAAAGCCTATGTACTGGAAATCCCCTTTTACAAAACATTTCTGTGTCTTGTTTTCCTGGGAGCAATATGGTACAGAGTCTTGGAGGCACGTTCCCATCGTTAGGTTTTTGTCATTGTAAGTTACTGACATACAGGGTGATTCATCTGACTCTCTATAGATTTTATGCACACCGCAATGCTTTTAAAGCCCTGCATATGATTTTCGTATTCTTTCGGTAGATTCCCGCAAACTATTAGTCCCAGAGAAAAAAAAATTAACAGGACATTTCTGCTGGAAATTTAATGTAGTTAAATTTTGTACATGCGTGCGTTTTCGCTAGAGGCCGTAGTTTTCGAATTATTCGAGGAAACGTAGAAACATGGCATTCGAAAACCGTGACCTCCAGCGAAAACGTATCCCAGTACGAAATGAACTTCGTTGAATTTCCTTCAAATAAGTTCCTGTTCATTTTTTTTTCTATAGGTCTAGCAGTTTGCGCGTAAAGATCAAGAAAACCTGAAAATCTCACATGTGGTTTTGAAGGCGTAGTTGATTGTATGAAAGCCAAAGGCAGAGGCAGTTGAATCACCTTGTATAAAATGCTGCTCACATAGCAGAAGGCATAGTGATTTCATTCGGACTGGTGAGGCGCAGTCGACAAATTCATCCCAAAGGTGTTGGAACGGTGGTCTGATCATTTAATATTTAAAGACTACGACCAAGTTGTGGACGGGGCCAAGGAATTGTTATATAAGACGTGATTTAACACATAAATAATTTATTCATAACATACAATACATTATACAAACTACGAAATCCATCTTCGATGGTTACAATTGCCCAAAATGGGAGGGCCACCACTTTCGGATTGGAAAGGCTTTAATTGAAGAAATTAAAACGCCTATTATAATTTTTAAAAAATAATAATAACGCAACACATAAGTAAGCGCTAAGTGAACGCACTCTTAAATCTTTAATTATTAACCACAAAGCGTGGGTTTACCAAATTTAAATTCTCATTGCAATCTAAAACATAAATACATGAATTCACAACACAGCATGGCTTCAAAATTTCTACCTGGACAACCTACGGTCCTAAAACTTTCGTATTACGTTCCAGCCAATCACATTAATAACTTGTAAGCACGGTTCGTAAAATACCAACGTTTGTACTATAATCAACTTTAATAATCCACAACCACTCAAAAAACCACATCAGAAGTTCGATACGGAGCATGTAAGCCTGTTTATACAATCTTTCTGACCAAAATAGGCACGAGGGCCACCATAACAGAAGTGCGCTAGGCGCTTTTAGGATAGGTGCTCCCATTAGCTTAATCACTGAGCAGATATTTACTTAAGGGACAGGTAAGATAGTTAATGCAAATACAAGGTAATTCTAAAGTTTTTTTTCTCCGTTTTAACAAAGGGGTTTTAGTAAGGTGGAAATTACACTTTGAGGAGACGCAATAGCAATCTAGCAGGCACGCCTTCACGAGGACGTCATGCCACTACACACGTACTAAACTAGCCGCGTATCCGCTGTTCAAGCCAAACATTAACAACACAGTTTCACATTCCTGACACCCAAATAGTCGGGATCAAAACAAAACCAAAAATCCCAAGAGAGCAAGATCCAGCATAGCTTCAGGACAGATCTTACTTCATGCGGTTGCCTTCACAAATACCGGCATCGAAATGAAAACAAGAACGTGTAACAACATTCCCTAATCAGCACAATGTTCTTTTTTAGGTCCCGGTAGCGCTAGACAACGCTGACATGCCAATGTTCACAAACCTCTAAGGCAACACCCTCCAACTGACAAGCCGAAACCAATGTGACCCCTTATCAGCTCCGTGACAGGACTCGAACCCCCAACTACTGTCAGTGCAACTCACTTACAATAAATACAGCGCAAATAGTATGGCGGACACATATACCCAGGGATTAACAGAACACTAGACTGAACTAGAATTAACCTTAATAATGCAGCACTAGATCTTGGGAGACAAGGAACTAACTCCCCACCCGAAACTCTGCAACCACAGGGCGGGAGGATGAACTACCAAAACCTAGAAGTGCAAACGTACACAGATAACTACCAAAATACACCACTACACCGGTTAGCAACGATGCGTGGAGGAATCTGCACTGTCAGAATTGCACCAGTGAACAGAACAGAGGATTGCCACAGCGGTGGCCACAAGGCGCGAAAGACGACTGGATGAACTCCCTCCCAAAGGACGATCAACTTGAAACATTCACACTTAACGTCTTTTCTCCTTTCCCCCGGCGCACTTCGTCGTTTGTTCGGGACTGCTGTGTACAATTCTGAGCCGTCTCCAGTCGTCCCGGCAGACACCGACCCAGCCGAACTGCCCCCGGACTCAAACCCTCGCCGAACGGCGGCTCCACCGCCCCATGATGGTTACTGTTTGTTTGCCTTCGTCGACGCAGGCGATGATTAGACTGCCATGCGCCTCCCGCGGACAACCAGTGAAGAGTGGACAGAGGGGCCCAACCACGCCGGAGTTCCTCCACGCGTAGAAGTGCGGGTTCAATAAGAACACCCGTACGCGGAAGGCGGGATGTCGACATCTCCAGAGCATACACGAAGGCCACTGCGGACAACCTCCCCCAGCGTGACCGCGCTCGCCTATAAATAGTACAGGCCAAAGAGTCTGCTGCAGTAAACACGTGAATCGGTCGTGTTACCAACCTACGGTTTCTAAGCACACCAAAGACAGAACTGGCAATCGATACTGGGTACACTACGGGCGGGAGTTCAAACGAAAGAGCTTCATAAAAGACCAAACCTGAACAACCGCGGAAAAACGAAATAGAAGCGAAGCAATAAAAGACAGCAACGAGATGCTAGAGCCCGATCGCGCCCAAACACGGTCGATTACCAAATATTAGCTTCACGCGACGCTCAGGAAACGAGCCGTGGAAAGATGGAAATACACACGGCCCAGGTGTTCCTTAGGGTTCAGGTTCGGACTTAAGGCAAGTCTGTTGATTTCAGGAACGTTTTTGTACACAAAAAATTTCCTAACATATGCTGGTTTGCGACAGGGTGCATTGTCATGCTTATACAGTCATCGTCTCCAACTGTTACTCTGCGATAAACAGTAACTAATGACGTAAAAGGTGTTCGTGTACTCCCACATTTGGCGTTTTCTTAAGCACAAAAAGGGAAGCACAGAAAAATACACCCATACAGTAATACTACCTGCTCCATACTTCACTAGTGGCAGTACTCATTATGACACATAACGTTCTCCAGACATTTGCCAAACTCGAAGGCTTCCATCGTGTTGCCGCATAGTATACCGTTTACTGACTGGTTTACTGAGGAGAGATTCGGCAAGCAGGGTGTCTTGAGTCTTAAATGAGAGGGCGAACATGATAGCCATTCTCAAGATGCTCAGCATCTCTTTATTCATTTCCTTGTTTTACACCCAATGTCTTCCTACAATCACGTTATACAAAATTCATGAGACGTAGCTTAACTGTTGTTAACTTATACTCAGGACAAACATATTGCATTTTAAAAGTATATATGTGTACACTCTGTTACCGTGAATGTAGGTAATTTAACACTGTATCACTTAAATTAAAACTCTTTCATGAAGAAATCAAAATACAAAAACAAACCATGTAGCAAATACAAGAAGATATAATTGTAAGTCCCTCTTCGCCCTTTTGTTTTATATTTTACACACTCCAACAAAATATGCAGGAAGCCATCTTCAGTAGTCCAGTGAACGCACTTTCCAGATGGTGTAACCTTACACGGATTTTTCGTTTTGTTGATACCCATGTGCCCTGCTCTTACACTATTGACTGTGCTAGTGACTAAAATCAAGAAACCATAGAGCAATAGGAATTGCAGCACTTCCGTCACTACCTCTTCCTAACCAACCACTTCATTAATTAATTAGGATGAGAGAAGGAATGTTCCATCCATCACACATTACTGTGTCATACATAATAACCGCGCAAACTTTGCTTTGCGATTTGTTGCATACATAGTTCTACGTTGACCAATACGTGATGAAGAGATGTATCAGATTCCCCTTTCTCTTTCATAGCTCAACAGGAGGAGATTTTCTTACCCCCTAAGGCTGTCTCGTTGTCCCTACATGCTTTTCTCTGCACTGGTGGCAGGTACTGCATTCAATGAACAGTGAATATTTCAACACCTAGTGGGACTGAGCAACAGTGTGTGATGGGAGAAGGAACTGGGTGGTTGTGTTATAGAAGAGGTTTGGGTGGGGAGGGTAGCATGGTAGGGATGGCGGACTGTAAAATGCTGCTTGTGGGAGCATACAGGGATGAGGTGGGAAGAGGGATGGGTTGCTAGATGCAGGAGGTTATACAGAAGACAAGGGAGGAGGGAGGGGGGGGGGCAAAGTAGAGGAGTAAAAAGACTGTGGCTTCGTTGGTTACAAGCATCACCTATCCCATCAAAGGCAGGCCTATCTGAGAAACCAGTCCTGTGATCTACAAGCTAAACTGCAACCATTGTTTTGCATTGTACATGGGCATGACAACCAGCAAGCTGTCTGCATGAATGGCCACCGACAAACATGTGGCCAAGAAACAGCTGGACTACCCAGTTGCAGAGCATGCTGTCAAACGCAACGTTCTTCAACTGAATTACAGCTTCACAGCCTGTGCCATCTGGATCCTTCCCACCAACACCAGCTTTTCTGAATTGCACAGATTGGAACTCTCCGTGGAATATAAGCCGGCCGCTGTGGCTGAGCGTTTCTAGGCGCTTCAGTCAGGAACCGCATGACTGATACAGTCGCAGGTTCGAATCCTGCCTCGGGCATGGATGTGTGTGATGTCCTTAGGTTGTTGTTGTTGTTGTTGTGGTCATCAGTCCTGAGACTGGTTTGATGCAGCTATCCATGCTACTCTCTCCTGTGCAACCTCCTTCATCTCCCAGTACCTACTGCAACCTACATCCTTCTGAATCTGCTTAGTGTATCCATCTCTTGGTCTCCCTCTACGATTTTTACCCTCCACGCTACCCTCCAATGCTAAATTTGTGATACCTTGATGCCTCAGGACATGTCCTACCAGCCGATCGCTTCTTCTAGTCAAGTTGTGCCACAAACTTCTCTTCTCCCCAATCCTATTCAATACCTCCTCATTAGTTACGTTATCTACCCATCTAATCTTCAACATTCTTCTGTAGCACCACATGTCGAAAGCTTCTATTCTCTTCTTGTCCAAACTATTTACCGTCCATGTTTCACTTCCATACATGGCTACACTCCATACAAATACTTTCAGAAACGACTTCCTGACACTTAAATCTATACTCGATGTTAATAAATTTCTCTTCTTCAGAAACGCTTTCCTTGCCATTGCCAGTCTACATTTTATATCCTCTCTACTTCGACCATCATCCGTTATTTTGCTCCCCAAATAGCAAAACTCCTTTACTACTTTAAGTGTCTCATTTCCTAATCTAATACCCTCAACATCACCCTACTTAATTCGACTACATACCATTATCCTCGTTTTGCTTTTGTTGATGTTCATCTTATATCCTCCTTTCAAGACACTGTCCATTACGTTCAACTGCTCTTCCAAGTCCTTTGCCGTTTCTGACAGAATTACAATGTCATCGGCGAACCTCAAAGTTTTATTTCTTCTCCATGGATTTTAATACCTACTCCAAATTTTTCTTTTGTTTCCTTTACTGCTTGCTCAATATACAGACTGAATAACATCGGGGAGAGGCTACAACTCCGTCTCAATCCCTTCCCAACCACTGCTTCCCTTTCATGTCCATCGGCTCTTATAACTGCCATCTGGTTTCTGTACAAATTGTAAATAGCCTTTCGATACCTGTATTTTATCCCCTGCCACCTTTAAAATTTGAAAGAGAGTATTCCAGTCAACATTGTCAATAGCTTTCTCTAAGTCTACAAACGCTAGAAACGTAGGTTTGCCTTTCCTTAATCTTTCTTCTAAGATAAGTCATAGGGTCAGTATTGCCTCACGTGTTCCAACATTTCTACGGAATCCAAACTGATCTTCCCCGAGGTCGGCTTCTACCAGTTCTTCCATTCGTCTGTAAATAATTCGCGTTAGTATTTTGCAGCTGTGACTTATTAAACTAATTGTTCGGTAATTTTCACATCTGTCAACACCTGCTTTCTTTGGGATTGGAATTATTATATTCTTCTTGAAGTCTGAGGGTATTTCGCCTGTCTCATACATCTTGCTCACCCGATGGTAGAGTTTTGTCAGGACTGGCTCTCCCAAGGCCGTCAATAGTTCTAATGGAATGTTGTCTACTCCCGGGGCCTTGTTTCGACTCAGGTCTTTCAGTGCTCTATCATACTCTTCACGCAGTATCGTATCTCCCATTTCATCTTCATCTACATCCTCTTCCATTTCCATAATATTGTCCTCAAGTACATCGCCCTTATATAGACCCTCTATATACTCCTTCCACCTTTCTGCTTTCCCTTCTTTGCTTAGAACTGGGTTTCCATCAGAGCTCTTTATATTCATACAAGTGGCTCTCTTTTCTTCAAAGGTACTTTAATTTTCCTGTAGGCAATACCTATCTTACCCCCAGTGAGATAAGCCTCTACATCCGTACATTTGTCCTCTAGCCATGCCTGCTTAGCCATTTTGCACTTCCTGTCGATCTCATTTTTGACACGTTTGTATTCCTTTTTGCCTCCTTCATTTACTGCATTTTTATATTTTCTCCTTTCATCAATTAAATTCAATATTTCTTCTGTTACACAAGGATTTCTACTAGCCCTCGTCTTTTTACCTACTTGATCCTCTGCTGCCTTCACTACTTCATCCCTCAGAGCTACCCATTCTTCTTCTACTGTATTTATTTCCCCCATGCTTGTCAATTGTTCCCTTATGCTCTCCCTGAAACTCTGTACAACCTCTGGTTTAGTCAGTTTATCCAGGTCCCATCTCCTTAAATTTCCACCTTTCCTTAGGTTAGTTAGGTTTAAGTAGTTCTAAGTTCTAGGGGACTGTTGACCTCTGATGTTAAGTCCCATGGTGTTCGGAGCCATTTGAACCCTGGAATATATCCTACATTACAGTAACCCTCCTGGCCTCATTCTTCGTTAGTCATTGTCCTTACCACCTAGCCCCCTACATGTTCCCTGTTCCCATTCCAATACTAGGCATCCCTCATTCCGCAAAGCCACTACAGTCATTTTATTTCTCTCCTTTTCCACTGACCTCACTCCCTGCCCTCTATTTAACTTCCCGACTGCACCTAGCTGCCATACCCTTTTCCCACCTCATCCCTATATGCACCCACAAGCAGCATTTTACAGGCCCCCACCCCTATCATACTATGTCTCCCCCTCCTAACCCCAGCCTCCTCCTTAACTCCTCCACGCAGTAGCTTCTTTCATCATTCGCTGCTGCTCAGTCTGGCCTCAGTAGCCAGAGAATGTGGTCATGTGTGAGAGATTGTGTTTGGAAAAGTGTGAGTTGTCTATTTCTGATGAAGGCCTTTTCGGCTATAAGATTATTTTCTCCTTTTGTTGTGCCTATCTGCGATTCAGCATATCCCCTACAAGGTGAATAACAACTACTCCTTTCATAATATTTTCATTATTCCATCCTGGATTTTCCATTGTCAGAAATTAATTAAATGTTACGTGAGGTTACGAATCGTACATGGCACACTTATGCTGTCTCTCAGAATGCTAGCCGAAGACTGCCCAGTGAGGTGGCTCACTCTTTGGTGCCTGCCTGCTCTGTCAGGGGCTTCTGTGTTTGGTTGGTTCCGTCCGACAATGACTGATATTATTATATAAAGTTCCTAATTCCGATTTGCACGTGAATTTAGAATTATTGAAATTATAGTTAAAAAGCTGTTAGTGTGGGTAAGGGCTTTCGTATTGTTAGAGCCCTTCACAAACATATCAATGGGAAATACAGATAGTCATTCACTTGGTGGAAAGCCCAGTAAGTGAATCGCCACTGTCTATACACTCCAGCACGACACTGTTTCTATTCATAAAACCATTTCCACGCTTCACGATCATCTATCGCTTTGCGGAATAGTTAGGTCCACCAATCTCGACTGTTTGCTAAATTCCATCCGCGTGAGTCTTCATATAGTGATTGGTAAAATGACTGCATACATGTGACATAAGCGTCCCAATATGTGTCGTTGGATAGTCCAGTATCCTGTTCCTCTGAATTTAAGGTTCCAAATTACAGGAATATGATTATTCTTCTTTTGGTTTTGTGCGAACTGTTGTTTAGCAAAAAGGCCAGCACGTTAACCCTTATACCAATGTAGCCTGGTATCCAATGGAAACCAACAGATCCCGTAAGGTATCTTAAGATACCCTGGTCTAAGTAATTTTCTGTTTCCCCCGAAGCTACTCTTGGAAGGGCAACAGAGCTCTCATGGAGGCGGCAAATATCAGGAATCGATTTGTAGCTTTGTAACGTTTAGTATGGTCTGTGAAATAGGAAATAACCCAAATCAAATAATTTTTCAGAATGGAGCCGGGTGACGTTGACGTCAACCACCAATTCTTCGACAGGTGACCACTTTGTCATAACGTAAGCGGTGTGCAAGGGATTCTGAAACGTCAGTTATCAGTGAAATTATCGAAAGGTGACCACTTTGTCATAACATTAGCGGTGTGCAAGGGATTCTAAAACGTCAGTTATCAGTGAAATTATCGAAAGATAACACACACACACACACACACACAGTGTAAGCAATAGACACTACACAAACAAAGATGATGGACGCCAAAACTTACGGATAGTGAAACCAAGTAAACAAAGGATGAGGCAACATTAACTCTGCCCGTATCTTTTTATTTTTTTGAAAAGAGAGACAGCATGATTTCACGCAGAATTTAAGCAAAAGCTTGCTAAGTTAATTTATAACAACACTACCCTATTAGCCCGAAGCGTATGTCAGAATTTCCGTGCTGTTATATTCCATAGGTTAACCGATGCCAAGACAGAGTACTGCAACAGCTGCTTTTCTCGGTTGTTGTAATCGCGTGTGGCGTTTATGCTGATTACACCGATCCTCCACGGTCCTGATACTCTGACCGACATACATGTATATATGATGAAAGCGTGTATCAGTTTTCCCTTTCTCTTCCCTAGCTCAACAGGAGGAAGTTTGCTTACCTCCTATCTCCTAAAGCTGTGTCGATGTCCCTAACTGCTTTCTTCTCCATCTGTGGTAGATCCTGCATTCAACGAACAGTGAATATTGGAAGAGTCTCATATATATGCAACAAAGGAGTAGATGGAGGTCGAAAAACACGTTTCGCATCATATTTCTACAAAATATAACCAATTTTGTTGGAAACGCTCCCTGCGTAAGGCAGAAGGGCTGTTGACCAAATCGGTATTATCACCACTCATTCGGTGCAAGGCTCGTTCGAATGGTTCAAATGGCTCTGAGTAGTACGGGACTTAACATTTGAGGTCATTAGTCCTCTAGAACTTAGAACTACTTAAACCTAACTAACCCAAGGACTTCAAACACACCCATGCCCGAGGCAGGTTCGAACCTGCGACGGTAGCGGTCACGCGGTTCCAGACTGGAGCGCCTACAACCGCTCGGTCACAGCGGCCGGCGCACGGTTCGTAAACAGTGCATCGACGAATTCTCAGTGTCTGAAATGACGTGCGCCTTGTGAACCAAGGTATAAAGTGCCCCGTAACGCTGAGCTGGATGGGGACAACTGTCAGCCTGTAGATACAAGACAGTGTGAGTAGGCTTCCTACAAACAACAGGGCCCATCGTATCTGCAACCTTCCTCCCGACCAACATATCCAGGGAAGGAAGTCAGCCATCCTTTTCTACCTTCATCTGGAACTAATATTCGAGTGGACTGAATTAAGGTGTTCTAAAAAGGCGTTTCAAATCCTCACTGACCTGAGGCCAAACAAAAATAAAAAAAGTCTTCTACACTCCTGGAAATGGAAAAAAGAACACATTGACACCGGTGTGTCAGACCCACCATACTTGCTCCGGACACTGCGAGAGGGCTGTACAAGCAATGATCACACGCACGGCACAGCGGACACACCAGGAACCGCGGTGTTGGCCGTCGAATGGCGCTAGCTCCATCGCAGTCTTTAACACTGGTAGCATGCCGCGACAGCGTGGACGTGGACCGTATGTGCAGTTGACGGACTTTGAGCGAGGGCGTATAGTGGGCATGCGGGAGGCCGGGTGGACGTACCGCCGAATTGCTCAACACGTGGGGCGTGAGGTCTCCACAGTACATCGATGTTGTCGCCAGTGGTCGGCGAAAGGTGCACGTGCCCGTCGACCTGGGACCGGACCGCAGCGACGCACGGATGCACGCCAAGACCGTAGGATCCTACGCAGTGCCGTAGGGGACCGCACCGCCACTTCCCAGCAAATTAGAGACACTGTTGCTCCTGGGGTATCGGCGAGGACCATTCGCAACCGTCTCCATGAAGCTGGGCTACGGTCCCGCACACCGTTAGGCCGTCTTCCGCCCACGCCCCAACATCGTGCAGCCCGCCTCCAGTGGTGTCGCGACAGGCGTGAATGGAGGGCCGAATGGAGACGTGTCGTCTTCAGCGATGAGAGTCGCTTCTGCCTTGGTGCCAATGATGGTCGTATGCGTGTTTGGCGCCGTGCAGGTGAGCGCCACAATCAGGACTGCATACGACCGAGGCACACAGGGCCAACACCCGGCATCATGGTGTGGGGAGCGATCTCCGACACTGGCCGTACACCACTGGTGATCGTCGAGGGGACACTGAATAGTGCACGGTACATCCAAACCGTCATCGAACCCATCGTTCTACCATTCCTAGACCGGCAAGGGAACTTGCTGTTCCAACAGGACAATGCACGTCCGCATGTATCCCGTGCCACCCAACGTGCTCTAGAAGGTGTGTGTCAACTACCCTGGCCAGCAAGATCTCCGGATCTGTCCCCCATTGAGCATGTTTGGGACTGGATGAAGCGTCGTCTCACGCGGTCTGCACGTCCAGCACGAACGCTGGTCCAACTGAGGCGCCAGGTGGAAATGGCATGGCAAGCCGTTCCACAGGACTACATCCAGCATCTCTACGATCGTCTCCATGGGAGAATAGCAGCCTGCATTGCTGCGAAAGGTGGATCTACACTGTACTAGTGCCGACATTGTGCATGCTCTGTTGCCTGTGTCTATGTGCCTGTGGTTCTGTCAGTGTGATCATGTGATGTATCTGACCCCAGGAATGTGTCAATAAAGTTTCCCCTTCCTGGGACAATGAATTCACGGTGTTCTTATTTCAATTTCCAGGAGTGTATTAGGACCGTGGAGGACCAGTCTAACGAGCGCAAGCGTCACAAACGCTTACAACAGCTGAGGAAATTGTCCGTTGCAAACTTCTTTTTTCACCACTCATCGTACCGAATGATTCTGTCATGCACTTCAAGTTATTGGGATAGTATTACTAAAGAGGCAGCTGAAGTTGAATTAGCAAGTGACCTGATAAATGGAGACGAAGGGTTTTTCTTAAATTCTGCTCACTTACCAGTAAAAAAAAAAAAAAAAGCGGGGGACAGGAGTTGGGTAGAGGGGGCAGTGCTGTCTCACCTGTTGTTTCCAGTATCGATAACTTATGGCGTCAGTAATCTTTGGTCGTGTTGTGGCACTTGTGCTTAAAATTGTGGGCGTGTGTGTTACGCTTCCAGAGTTCCTCTGCAAACCGATGTTTTAAAGTCCCTTGAACAGCAGTTACTTTCTGCAGTTTTCGTTTGAAAATAACAGGGAGGTCACCTGTCGAAGTACCAGCGGTTGTCGACGACGTCACCCGACTGAATTTCCGTTAGCAGTGTGAACATTCTATACGCCGGGAGAAATTCATGTTTACTCAAATAACTCAGGTGTTAATACAGCTGTTTCTATGTGTGGCAAAAGTGACCAATCACGTCTGTCTACCTTATCGTATTATATAGCGCCCGTAGAGATGCCTGGTATTACCAAGTTTTTTAAAACAGGACAGAGACATATAAGTCGTTTTGTAATACTATTGCTTTACTAACTTGTTAATTATATTCTGAAGAATGAACACTGGTTGAACCAACACTTCGCTGGCAAATCGTTTTCCTTGTGAGTACGAAACTGACACATCAGAATCTCACCACGCAGTACTACGTTATTTTGTGTCCCCTCTTCCAAAATGTATTAGTCCCACAAGGTTCATTGCATCTGAGGTTACCCTTTGCTGCTACTGCCTATTGTATGGTTGTGTGTGTTGGAAAGTTGTTCACGTATTCGCCTCATTTCATAGGAGGAAATTATATAAGAGAGTTCATTAAAATTTTTTGGATAAAAGGTTTTTTGATAATTCTGCATCACCCATGAAATTCCAGAATCACATAACCTGATAGCGAAGGCAGACCTTATGATCTGCAGTTCGGTTTTCAAATTACTCCTGATCATGGATTTATCCCGCCGTCGCAGACGCCCACTAACCTACTTAGAGGACAACTAATCTCCGCCACCTATCTTCACAATGAAATGGGAAGCACGTGCAAGGAATTAAGATGAGCTATCTCCTCCGTCACGAAGGGCCAACACTATTAACTGAAATGTATAATCTTTTTAATCGGAGCGTAAGACGTTGCACTACCGTAGCATCTGGCAATGTCTGCCTTACATCAGTAAACGAAGCCCAAAATATTCGACGAAATGAATATACTTCAGCTATTTTTACCTTGTGACTGGACTCTTGGCATACGTGTTATTGTGGAGGATATTGTGCTGGTCAAGTTTGAGACACTAATGACTGTGTCGTTAGAGACACTAATGACCGAGGGGTATCAGTTGCTGGATCCAAGAATGGAGAAGCTTTGCACGTTAAATGTAGCCAGATATTTTGCCCTGAAAGCCAGATATTCGAGTTTAAGTGAAAATATACTTAGTTGGTTACTCACTATCGCTTATTAATAATCAATTGCAGTCAGCTGTTATCGAGATCGATCTTAAAAATGCTTAAATTAAGAAAATACAAACAGTAAAAAGCTTTACAAATTGGCAGCTACGATGGCAAATAAGTTTCCAGTCTTCTTAATTCTCAGTCTTCTTTGTTTTCAGTCTTCTTAATTCTCAGTCTTCCTCCTAAGTTAATTTTATGTCAAAATAAACTAAGAGTTCTTCATTAAACAACATCAACTTGTATTGTTCTTGGACGGAAAAGGATAACAAATAACGATAACGCCATTTAGGCTTGTAAAGAAATAATAATAATCTGTAGTTAAATTCTAATATTTTGCATTTTAACCCGCCTTATGAAGAACGTAATTTGTCTAGGAAATCATTTCGTGGAACTGCTGGCAGGTAATTCAAAATTATACAACGACAACTTCGTAGGCTGGGACCGGGCCTTAGTTGCTAAAAAGCCTAACGACAGCCGTACACGCCAGAACTGTATACATTTGGGTGGACACGACCGTACGAAGCTGAAAAACTCCAGCTACAGGCGGACACCTGCAAACCCTACCTGGGATTGATAGTAAATACGTTTTTCCAAATAACTGCTGTTGTGTCAATTACATGTTCCAGGACAGCTTTTCAGTGAATTAACTATAGTTTGTAAGTCACCCTGGAGAAAATACTTATGCTGAGGAATGGAATTCCATCGGTATTTATGACTGAAAGCAGCACTATTATAAACCAGTTATGTTCAACGAATCATCAAGTGCCCGAGATGTACTTTCTATTTTGTGTCGCACAGTATTGGCATACGTATTGCTAAATTGTTACATACTTTCTGAATTGCTCTCCAGAAATTCAAAAGACAGCATACTATAAGACAAGGTATTACTTCGTCTCACATATATCCCAACTTGACTTTAAAATCACCGAAAATGCAGCACATACGCAGCATTACCGACACTCCTTGGTTCTTTCACAACCTTAACCAATGGAGCGAGAGAAGATGGAATGAGAAGAAAGGCGAAATGATAGTGGTATGCCGTGTACCTACCGCTACACATAATAGCCTCTCCAAAGAACGATGTTGACATATTCTAGGATTTGTTTGTCTCTGCAACATCAACTGATGAAATACGCGCACACTATGACATGAAATACAACTGTTCCTCTATAAATGTGAAATTCACTGACTGACTGAATTTTTTTCGATGTACATCTCATTTCATACAGCTAAAATACAAAAAGCCGGCATGAATCATTTTACTTCACTCGCGTTTGTTTTCCAGGTTTTTCACTCGTTTCGTGTTGCTAGTATTCTCATTTCCTTCGAAATTTAGGGTGCAAATGACGTAAACTCAGGGAATTCAGCTGCACCTATCGGCTACTTTTAGATGGAACTGAACATTTTCTCTTTATTAACAGCATGGTAATACTTTTTCTCAATGTATGTCTATTCCCACTGGCAAGTCATTTTTCAATAGATTTTTTACATTACCGTTTCACGATGTGATTGTTTTCTACGAAAGAGTGTTAACACATACTACGTAGCCCGAGACCGTGACATGAATATAGAATAAATAACAACGACAATTAATTAATTTGGTACTTAATTTGCAATGAAGGAAGTTACAGCCACTATGCAGTGAAAGATAACGTATGTCAGAAATTGTCCATACTGAATATCAATTACCAGCAGGTGATTAAGTAGCATTAACTCTTGTTAACTGTTCGACAAGGGCGAGAGCAGGATTGTAAGCTGTATTTACACCTCCATATGTATAAATAAGTTCACTCGCTAATCTAATTACAAATTTTTCGTTAATAACACTACCTCACGCTGGACGTGGACGCCATAATATTTGTATTGTTATGATACACAAGACGAACGGTACCTAGGCAGTGTTCATGGAATAGTAGTTTTCTCGGCTGTTGTACGCATGTGAGACGCTTATGCTCAAGATACTGGTCCTCTGCGGCGATGACGGTCTGTATCTGGTTAAGTTGTTTGAATATTGTACAGATTTGTGTGCAATATTCAGTAGGTTTCATTTCCAGCTAGTTTCCAGCAGGGCTGAACAAAAATTATATGAGAAGCTCTCGGTTTTAAAACTGAATCAACCTGTTTCTCGCTGAATTCAGATACGCTATCACCTGCTAGAGCAATCCTGTTTCCAAATCTCTCAAAACACTAACACTCTTTATGCTGTATCTTCCCTCTCTTCTTTCCTTTATCCTCCTCCTTCTTCACGAATGGGTGACTGCACTAGGTATTAATCTTGCCAAGAATAAAACACAGTTGCTCTTGTTAAAAGCCGAGAAGCGATTTATTCTTTGTTGCCATTTTGGGTCCTCGATACAGTATTCTTTCCTCTGGGACCTCCTCTGGGTGCTCAATGGAATTCTTAAAGCATTGTGTAAGCTGTTGTAAAGCGTCGTCTCATCATGCCATACAAAAATTTTCTGTACACGAGTTCTCCACAATAATTGGTAACTTTTCAGTGAAAGACATTTATTCGTTAACTCTCTCAAAATTTTTCTATCATGAGTTATTAATTATTTGGTTTCTTCCTAAATTTTATAAACAGAACTCCGTAAATCATATATTGTCTCATTCAATGGTCACATAGCTTTTAATCGAATAGTCTCATGGGACCCGACAAATTATTGAAAATAACATACGATAAATTATACTGCGCTGTGAAGTACACAGAATAGTTTGTCCGCAGCTCGTGGTAGTGCGGTAGCGTTCTTGCTTCCCACGCCCGGGTTCCCGGGTTCGATTCCCGGCGGGGTCAGGGATTTTCTATGCCTCTTGATGAATGGGTGTTGTGTGACGTCCTTAGGTTAATTAGGTTGAAGTAGTTCTAAGTTCTATGGGACTGATGACCATAGATGTTAAGTCCCATAGTGCTCAGAGCCATTTGAACCATTTTTTTACACAGAATACTACAGCACAAGGAATTTACTTTCTATGTAAAATCCTACGATTGCTATATGACTACATCTACGAAGAAACGTAAAACAATGGCTTTTCCAGCAAGGGACTCCACAAGAACAAAAATAGTGGCGAACTATACGTTAATAGGACAGGTCAGGCATTTTAATTATCTACCACATACGAATTCAAGAAGGTAGCAAAATTTAGAAACATATGTGGAACCATATACAGGTACAGAGAAAAAAAATACAAAAAATAACAATAATGAAAATTTACAAAATATGAGGACACTCAAATGAAAACCGACACCGGTCACAACGGAGTCATGGAAGGGTCCATTAAAAAGTAATCAACACATTTATCCCAAGAGGAGACGAGGAGCGGAACAGTCTATTTACATAGCTAGTGTTTGAGAAGAGTATAACGTCTTTTCACAAAGATTGGGCGTAGCGTAGGTTATTTCCGTCTTTTGCTAACAATAAAAATCGTTTACTTAGAAAAGGTACTTTTGAGGTTTTAACTGCCAGAAATTCACGTTTTTAACGTCCAAAGTACCTTTCCCAAATAAACGATTTTTATCATTAGCAAAAGACACGATGTAACTTACACTGAGCTCGCTCAGCTAGTATGAAATGATGTCTGTACCCTTTACCAAAATGCAAATAAGCAACTCTGCAACTGAAGCGGATGGTGTGAACCATCGTAACGCGTAATGACAATACAAACGAGTGACTGATCCAGTAACTATTTTATTTGTATGTACCAGAGCAGACAGACAATGAAACTATTACGTTAGGAACGAAAGTAAGAAAAAAATTGGAGGCAACATAGGAAAATGGAGTGAACAGTTAGACAGAATAAACACTGAACTGAATTATGGGCACTGTAACAAGCAGACGCTCAATACTTGAAGGGTAGAATGAAAGGAATAAGAAGAAGAAAGAATTTAGTAGGTCAGTATCCCCATTCCAGAGATTATTCTCTGGTTAGGTGCTTCTGCAGGTTACACCTATAGTGCTTTAAAGCCATTCCGGCTAGCTAGCAGAGTTTACTGTGCAACCATTCAGGAAGGCAAGAGACACTGTGTGGTACGTGACGCCCCGGGCCGGGATTTGTGGGCAGTTCCCGGAACCAGGCGGCGCCGGTGAGGGATGCGCGCCGATGGCCGGTTAGCGGGCCAGGAAGCTACCGCCCACCGCCGCCCACCGCCGCCCTCCGCCGCCCATCGCTCAGGGCGGCGCCGTGCTCTAATCCTCGCTCTGCCGGAAGTAGCCCCACATTTCAACTTCGCTGCCATCTTCCGCCCCCTCGTGCCGTAGGGTTCACTACCGGCGGGTGCGACGACTCTCCGCAGCGTCTGCGAGGTATTCAGCGATTCGCAGCTTACCGCGTTCTAGGAGGAGAGAGAGAGAGAGAGAGAGAGAGAGAGAGAGAGAGACATCTTCACCTCAAGTTTTTTGAACACAACTGTGACACTTCCAATGAAACTGCAACAGATACCACAACTTTCTTGTACATCCACTGCGTCGTTACTTCATATTTTTATTTTCTTCAGGTCTGGACGATTACGCTGCTGATTCCACAACTGATGTTTAATTAATGAAAAGCTGCTCCAGATGCTTTGCTTTAGAACTTCATTAAGTTCACACGACCGGTTTTGGCACTTATATTAGGCCATTATCAAGTGCATTTAAAACTGCCACATGTTAGTACATAATATGATGGAAATCTAGATATTTTAATTTTTTGTAAGAGGAGAAAAGAAACAATGTTTTCATATGTACAGTAGAAGTGCACAAATAATATACAGTTATGCAGTAACAACATCAGATGATAAAAACAATAAAAGTCAAGTGGATTTAAGAGAGTTTCGTGCCCCTTGACGTCATGAGAAAAATGGGCTTGTAATCATAAAATCTGTATAATCAAAAAATTTACTTAGTTTAAAAGAGTTGTATCCTGACGTGTATCAGAATTATAGTTACAATTTTTTAAATGAAGGCTGAAAGTAATTATTTGAAAATAGAAAAAGTGTAAAATAGTTGCAAGGGACAATTCGTCCAAGTCCATCGTAAGCGTACGACCTCTGACGAGTAAAATTAGAACTATTGGGAACAATTGAGGCCTCTCGCATTTCTTCAATGCATCGGCAATTGCTTACAGAAGTATTTTACAATCAACTAGCTGCAACTGCGAACTTGTGGAAGGTGTTTAAAGGAAACCATCAATACCTCGGCGGCACATTTCTAAGAAAATTGCTGCTTCTTAATGTACATTGCACATTACAATTTTCCTTGGCTTTTTGCACGTGTGCGCAAATTTCCATCTCTTCGTAAACGTCCGTAAAATATCCCTGCGTCATTCTTTGAAGGATTTAAGGTTGCTTTCGATATTGTGTTTTTTTTCTTTTTAATTGCTTGTGTTCTTTACATCGCGTTTTGAAATTTTTGCTCGATTCCCCTATGTACCTCGCCTTACAGTCACATCACTGAATTTTATACATGCCACTGTTTTGGTGTACATCAACTGTAGTGCTGTTGTCGTGAATTAAAAGGCGAAAAAGTAACGGTTGAGATTTATGTGTGATTTGTACATCATATTATTAAACATGTTACTTAGTCTGTATGAGACCTGTCCATCGAAAGAAAAAAAAATTAGTTTTTCTTTAAATCTACTTGACTTTGCTCTTTTATGGTTTACTTTTAGCATTTCATCTAAAAAGCGTGCAACGTAATTCTAAAACACAACAGATAATTAGCTTTAGCTAAACCATGCAACGATTTTAAACAATCGGACTGTACTGTTTTTATAAATACGACACGCCCATTTTTCATTTTTCTCATGGTGTCATTGGGCACGCAACTTTCTTAAACCCACTTGATTTTTACTGTTTCAATTATTTGACGATGCCTCTCTACAACATAAGTTGAAAGTTAATCGTATGCTTCTACTGTACATGCCTAATTATTATCTCTCATCTCCTCTATTATATATATATATATATATATATATATATATATATATACTCCTGGAAATGTAAAAAAGAACACATTGACACCGGTGTGTCAGACCCACCATAATTTCAATTTCCAGGAGTATATATATATATATATATATATATATATATATATATATATATATATATATACTCCTGGAAATTTAAATAAGAACACCGTGAATTCATTGTCCCAGGAAGGGGAAACTTTATTGACACATTCCTGGGGTCAGATACATCACATGATCACACTGACAGAACCACAGGCACATAGACACAGGCAACAGAGCATGCACAATGTCGGCACTAGTGCAGTGTATATCCACCTTTCGCAGCAATGCAGGCTGCTATTCTCCCACGGAGACGATCGTAGAGATGCTGGATGTAGTCCTGTGGAACGGCTTGCCATGCCATTTCCACCTGGCGCCTCAGTTGGACCTGCGTTCGTGCTGGACGTGCAGACCGCGTGAGACGACGCTTCATCCAGTCCCAAACATGCTCAATGGGGGACAGATCCGGAGATCTTGCTGGCCAGGGTAGTTGACTTACACCTTCTAGAGCACGTTGGGTGGCACGGAATACATGCGGACGTGCATTGTCCTGTTGGAACAGCAAGTTCCCTTGCCGGTCTAGGGATGGTAGAACGATGGGTTCGATGACGGTTTGGATGTACCGTGCACTATTCAGTGTCCCCTCGACGATCACCAGTGGTGTACGGCCAGTGTCGGAGATCGCTCCCCACACCATGATGCCGGGTGTTGGCCCTGTGTGCCTCGGTCGTATGCGGTCCTGATTGTGGCGCTCACCTGCACGGCGCCAAACACGCATACGACCATCATTGGCACCATGGCAGAAGCCACTCTCATCGCTGAAGACGACACGTCTCCATTCGTCCCTCCATTCACGCCTGTCGCGACACCACTGGAGGCGGGCTGCACGATTTTGGGGCGTGAGCGGAAGACGGCCTAACGGTGTGCGGGACCGTAGCCCAGCTTCATGGAGACGGTTGCTAATGGTCCTCGCCGATACCCCAGGAGCAACAGTGTCCCTAATTTGCTGGGAAGTGGCGGTGCGGTCCCCTACGGCACTGCGTAGGATCCTACGGTCTTGGCGTGCATCCGTGCGTCGCTGCGGTCCGGTCCCAGGTCGACGGGCACGTGCACCTTTCGCCGACCACTGGCGACAACATCGATGTACTGTGGAGACCTCACGCCCCACGTGTTGAGCAATTCGGCGGTACGTCCACCCGGCCTCCCGCATGCCCACTATACGCCCTCGCTCAAAGTCCGTCAACTGCACATACGGTTCACGTCCACGCTGTCGCGGCATGCTACCAGTGTTAAAGACTGCGATGGAGCTCCGTATGCCACGGCAAACTGGCTGACACTGACGGCGGCGGTGCACAAATGCTGCGCAGCTAGCGCCATTCGACGGCCAACACCGCGGTTCCTGGTGTGTCCGCTGTGCCGTGCGTGTGATCATTGCTTGTACAGCCCTCTCGCAGTGTCCGGAGCAAGTATGGTGGGTCTGACACACCGGTGTCAATGTGTTCTTTTTTCCATTTCCAGGAGTGTATATATATATATATATATATATATATATATATATATATATATATATATGTTGCAAATGACAATGGCCTAATACGCACTATGGTATGAGAAGTATCCGGACACATGGCTGAAAATGAGTTACAACTTCGAGGCGCCCTCCATCGGAAATGCTGGAATTCAGTATGGTATTGACCCACCCATAGTCTCAATGACACCTTCCACTCCCGCAGGCATACGTTCAGTCAGGTGCTGGAAGGTTTCTTGGGGAATGACAACTCATTCTTCACGGAGTGCTGCACTGAGGGGAGGTATCGATATTGGCTGGTGAGGCCTGGGACGAAGTTGGCGTTGCAAAACATCCCAAAGGTATTCTATAGGATTCAGGTCAGGACTCTGTGCAGGCCAGTTTATTACAGGGATGTTATAGTCGTGTAATCACTCCGCAACAGGCAGTGCGTTATGGACAGGTGCTCGATCGTGTTGAAGGATGCAGTCACCATCCTCGAATTGCTCTTCAATTACGGAAAGCAAGACGGTACATAAAACATCAATGTAGGCATTTGCTGAGATAGTGCCACGCGAAACAATAAGGGGTGTTAGTTCCCTCCATGAAACAGTATCCCGAAGACCAAGGCGGGGCCGACCACGTGCCACATTTGAAAGAGAGAACCGTTATTTCGTTGTAAGGGCACGACGGTACAGCTTTAATACTGCACGGCAACTGGCATGTGAGCACGCAGCTTCCACTGGACGTGTTGTTTCTAGGCAAACGGTGTTCAGAAGGCTTCGGAAGAGTAGGTTTCACAGTCGTAGACCTGCTGTATGTGTACCGGTGACCCGGATTCACAAAAGGGAATGTCTAGAGTGGAGCCATCAACGTACCACCGGGATGGTCGAACTGTGAGCCAATGTTCTTTTCACAGTTGAGTCCTGATTTGGTCTGGAGAGTGATCAGGAGGATCCCTAATGGTGTGGGCATGGATTATGTTGATCACTCGAAAACCTTTTCAAGAAATTGTGACGGCGAATTGGTAACGTTTAACTGCTGTCAGGTATCGTGACGAGATCTTTTGACTTCATGTGCGGTTGTTGCAGGGTGCTGTGGACCCATACTACGTACTGATGGACGATAGTGCTCGACCTCTTGGAGCACGGCTGGTTTGTGTTTTTTTGGAAATGGAAGATACTGCACGCATCGTGCGGATTGCCCGTTCTCCCGATTTGAAACTAACAGAGCATCTCTAGGGTGCACTAGGGAGACGGGTAGCATCAAGTCAGCATACGCCAATCACTCTACAAGACTTCCGAGCAGCTCTGCAGGAAGAATGGGTCTTACTGCTTCAACATGAGATTGATGACATCATACACACCATGTCCCGTAGTTGTCAGGCCTGAACTGCTGCCAGAGATGGTTACACCCCATAATGAGAACATTAACCAGTTTTCGGAAAGTGTGTGCAAATTAGTTCGTAAAACCGAAGAACATTTTTGTCTACCGTTGTGCATGTTGCAGTTGCTTACGTTCTGTACTCTCCACTTTGTTTTCTACTTTACTATCAACCGTTTGTACTGCTTTGTGCCAACATAAATGCAACTGTGCAAAATTTTAGCATGTTTGTTGATTTTGGACACTAGTGTATGCGTGTGTAGATGTGTACATGCGATCTGTGTATTAAAAGCAAGGAGCAAGATTTGTGAGGCAAGCTGGTCATCTAATACATGTTGATTTTAGTTAGCTTTCTGTGCGTAGAGGAGTAACTGAAATCTGTCCGCCTCAGATTGAATTCTATGGAGATACTGAATAATCAGTACATCTGTTTACTAAAGAAACTGGCAGTAGATTAGCGAGGAATTCTCAGCGCTATAGTCTGAAGCACAGCACTGTAGGAAGTGTGTCATGAGTTTTGAGTAACCGGAAAAGAAGTGAACTTGTAACAGCATAGATCTAATGCTCTACTGGTTTATTTTGCTTTTGTTTCATTTAATGTTACATCGTTGATTATCTCTAAATGTGTTTGATTGAATCGATAACACAAAATTGTATACTCCTTTCTTTGTACAAACTTTGATGTCATGGTTTCGTTCTATGCAAAGTAGTGTATCTGTCATTTAAATTCTTTGTCCCATTTGGAGGGAACAAAACTTACTACATATAATTGTAATTTCTGTGTGAATAATTTTTTGTAGAAATGCCCACATGTGTAAATGTTCTGTTTTATTTAATGTGTTTGGTTGCTGTTATGTAAACTGCTGATCCTCACTTAGGGTTCTTAGTTCTTTAGTATATAAAAGGTGTTGTAGTCCCTCGGGAACGGAACTGGGTAGCGCGCGCAAATTGTGGTTGGCCTAGGTAGAAAAGGTGGAACAAGAGTCAGTCGGGGATGAGCTACCAAACTGTGCACTGCCATGTAAATGTTGCATATTGTGCTGGTTCCGAGAGAGGCTTTTTCTGCCACTTTCCAATGCCTCGGATGGATGGATAAATAGCTGGAACGATTCTGGAATTGGTATTCATCATTGCCACCAAGAAGGGCCAGAGTCCAGCAATTCTGTCTGCAAATCCGCCTACCAACTTGCAGTTGCCATCACATCGCGCAATCACTGTAAAGGAGTACTATAATGATGTACAGTGAAGGATCAGCTTATTGGGTGATTTAGTGTGCACAAATGTTAGGTAACTTATAACTGAATTTATGTACCTACCTTGATTTTTTCCCTATCACGACACCTCTCAGTTTCCTCTCCACTTGAACTATGATTACCGAGTGTCAAAATTTTGTGGAAAAAATGAAAGCATCAAAGTTAGACAGTTAATTACATAATGTTGTTTGATCTTTGATAAGAAGGGAATATTCAGATTTACTGTGGATTTAGTGAAATTGTGGGAGGCAGTAAATGTAGTTTTGTGAAGTTTCAAAGCCACCTATTTAATCATTTACTTGAAAGTGGAAGACTGTGGTAATAAAGACAATTTGCTGTTTCTGTTATAAATTAAAGTTCTTCAAATTGAGACTCATCAAGTTTTGATTAGTAATTGATCAAATTGTTGCCTGTAGTAAATTCTAAAAGGTGAGCCTGCTTCTTGCAATTCTGTCAACATTGTGTTTCACTGTAGTAAAAGTGGAAAACAGCAATAGTAGAAAATTATATGTTCATGATTGCTAAGTGTTTGTCTCTCTTGTGTAATGAAAGTGCATATTAGTAGTATAACAGGCTCCACAGTTCGTCTATTGTGCTAATGCTAGGTATCAAGTAACGAGAAGACCACTATTTATGAAAACCATAATGTCTTTATTCAAAAGACAGTGAGAAGTAACCTGTTAGAGAATTCCATTTAACTTTCATTCTAAATAGAATTGTATTTAGTTGAGAGATATTTAACCTGTGACCAGTTCATAATTTTATGTCAGCTAGGAAAATATTTGAACAATAATACTGAACCTATGTCCAATTAATGATTCTGCAGTGAATAGTAATAACAACGCTATAAAGACCATTCAGTTTCAAGAAGCACTGAAAGTAATAGTGTGTTTCGGTATCTGTTATATTTTTGCAAATAGTTTGTGCTGCTCTAGCTGTTAGCTTCAGTCTTACCGTAAACATAACTATGTGTCAGATTTCATTGCACTCGCGTGTGGCCAAGTCTAGGTTGTGTTCGTCCGTTAAAGTTACTCATACCTACTTTCTTAAAAGAGAACGTTAATCTTCCTTTTGCCCAATTAGGCTGGCGACCGTTTTCATTATTTTTTAGACAGTATAGCTAGTCAAAAATATCGTTTGTTATTGTTTGAATAATTACATAATTCTGACTTTCACTTCCGATAAGCCACCTGCGTTATGTACAACACGATCAACATAACAGAATTCCTCTCAGAGGGTAACACTGCTCTGTTGCTCTATACCATAATTTCTTTAACTAGATAGTTTTATTTCACGACCTGCCTCCAGCTTTAAGGTTATGGTATAGCAGTAGCGGACAGGAGTGTTATAAACTGAAAAGTTTGAGGTATGATGTAACAGAAGGATGCTGTAAATTAATAGGGAGTCCTGCATAGAATAGGGGAGGAAAAACATATGCGAAAAACACCCAGGAGAATAAGTTACAGGCTGATAGGAAATGTCTTGATATATTAGGGAATAGCTTTCAAGGTACTAGAGGGTTCTGTGGAGTGTGGTAGCAACACGTCCATCTAGAAATCGAGGATGCTTGTTGCAAGTGTTGCTCTGAGACGAAGAAGCTGGCACAAGCGACGAAAAAGCGGCTTCAAACCACACAAAGAAGAGAACAACACCTGACACACATATTAAACGTAATTATTTCTTGTGGTTCAATGGTCTGGTCTTTCTGTTGCACGCTACTTCGACAACTTGTGCTTCCCTAACCTACCCCTGTTATCCAACCGGGGAAATGGGTCCCAAAATGTAATAACGAACCCGACCCATGTGTTGTTTCTGGCGACTCCTCACATCTTCGAGAAATAATGTCTGGGTTAGGACCAACACTACAAAATCCATGGCCAGACCGAGATTCGACCCTTTGATATCTCAGTTTCCTGATATGGGCGTTGCAGCTAAACCCAAAAGGCTACCATGTGGGTAAATAGTTCATCCGTAGTTTTTGATGAGTTTTCAAGTATCTAAGCATCTACATCTACACCTAAATTTACATCACTACCCCGAAAATCACATTTAAGTGCCTGGCAGAGGATTCATCGAACCACTTTCACACTATTTCTCTTCCGTTCCACTGTCTAAGAGCTCGGAGGAAAACGAACACTCAAATTTTTCCGTGCGAGCTCTGATTTCCTTTATTTTATTACAGTGATAATATCTCCATAAGTAGCTAGGTGTCAACAAAATATTTTACTATTCGGAATAGAGAGGTGGAGGTGGAAATTTCGTGACAAGATATCGCCGCAACGAAGAACGGCTTTGTTCACGATCGCCATCCCAACTCGCCTAGCATATCCACGCCTGTGTGGTGATAACACGTTATAAGCTGCCGTTCATTGAACTTTTTCGATGTCCTTAGTCAGTGCTACGGATCCCGTAACGCACAGCAACACTCTAGCAGAGGACGGATATGCATAGTGCACGCAGTCTATGTAGTCGAACTGTTGCACCTTCTACGTGTTCTGCCAAAAAAGGCAGATGTTGGTTTGCCACACGTTATCTGTATAAGACTGATTACTGTACGGTACAGTACACATTTATGAATTTCTTGAAATAAGACAGTCTTGGTTGAATGCTGTGTTTATCTGTTTGTTGCTAATGACATGTTTCGCCCTTGTGGGTATCTTCAGGATAACGTAAGAAGTAATGTTGTGAGCCAACATCCGTCCTTTAACGCCAGCATATGGCATTAAGATAAAAATTGCAAGGAACGGTTAATTAGGTTTGACCTTCTGTGATATGTATATGGCCACATACTTTGACTGCTATGACTTACAAACTAATATTACATACACCGCCAAGGGACTTTAGCCCTTAATATTCTACATAAATATCCATTATTACCTCTACTCACCGTCGGAAAAGGGGTGAAAGGCGCCAGGGTTTTGCCACCTGATTTTCGTATTTATTTCATATTTTATATAAAAGTTTTCCCTCTCTTTCTCATTGAGCTTTTTTCTATTTGTAAAGTTTCCGAACTGCAGTAACAACACTGAGTTCACTGGAGCAGGACCTGGACAATAACGTCTTCTTTCTTTGTTTTTATGCTACCTCTTGTGAATTTCGTTGCATATCAGTTGTGTGAACGAAGCCCAGGCTGATGTTGACTGCCTGGGAAAGAAACGGAAAAACTTTCACTTTCCGATGCGGCTGCGTAAGGTAGCGAGGTCTGTGTCGGGGACGTGGACGGATAACCTGCAGGTACTCGGAAGGCACTGTCCCTGTCCATGGAGCTTGTCCCTGTCCATGGAGCTATCGAAGTGACTCCTCGGCGCCAGGCCAGGTGTTACTTAGTATCTCTGGTTCGTACCTACACATATCCAGAGTAACGGCATAAACACCATAAAACAAATTTGTAACACCAAGGACATATCATAACCCATTAAGCAAAACAAAATTATAATTTAAAAAATAAAATATAAAAATAAATCATAATAATCTCAACTCCAATTAGACGAAATTTCGGATAAAAAACATAATCAGAATCAAACGTAAGAAAATAAGCAAAAAGTAACCGAATTTCCACACATCGCTTACTTCAAGTGATAACTTTTTATACACGTAATTCCGCTAATCCACTATCATCCAAGCTGTCAAAGATTGACTAATCTTTGTCTAAAAGTCAGATATAACACCATATGGTAGCATAGATATTACATGTGAGGTAAAAACATCAACCGAAAGTATAGTATCCTTACGACCATAGTGACAGTAAACAATATCAAGACTATCACGTATTATTTTCAGAACACCTGACGATGGCAATATGCCGAAATGAGTTCATTATGATTTATTCCATAAAATTTACATAAAGAACAGTCTAGTTGATACGTCGTTGCAGCAATCGTGTTACTACACGACATACTTAACACTGTAAACCCCAAAGGACAAAAACGATCCTATACGGATTCCGTTTTTGTCGACTGAAATACGGAGTCCTAAATAGTAAGTATCTACGTGGACAGAGAGGCAAGCTGTAGGTACTTCTCTGCCATATCTTTCCGGAACGGATTCAGCAGCTACGAAACAGGTCCTTGGTACAGTCTCCCGTTTCGCGGAATGAATCCAGTGGCCGAGTGGCTCCCCGTGTAACTGAGTTTATGCGGCTGAGCAGCCCAGTCGAGGCCAGTGAACTGGCGCCAGTGGCCGCCCTGAGGACCTGCCCTTCCCAGCACAGGCGGGCCCTACTCGGCGGCCGTGCAGGGCGGGACGTGCGCGCATGTCGTGCAGTTTAATTTCGCCGGCGGACTGCTCGCCCCGGCAACTTCCCGCAGCCGCGTCGTTAATAATGCAGCGGACAATGTCATGGCTATCCCTGGCCTTAATCCGCTTCTGCGGGGCCCATCCTGCACGATCCTCGCGCTACCCCATTATCCTTCGCTCCGCTACGGACACTATCTCCGTATCCTCGAGGACATTTATGCTGACGGTCCCCGTTGCCTGCTGTGCCAAATTGAATTTTAGAAAGGCTCTATTGTTTGCTTTTACCGAACTTACTAACACGGCATTGGCCACCTTGCAAAAAATTTAGTTCTTAGCCGCGAGCTAGGGTCGTAACCGGTTACCACGAGTTCACAGCAACGTAACTTCTTAGCTTTCTCCATTTTATAGTCTGCTCATGAGATTGGTAAATATCATAGATGAAAACTTTCTAAAGCCAAGATCGCAGAAATATTTCTTTATTTACAAACGACCGATTACGACAGACTTTATTGTTACCTTCAGGTCTTCAAAAATTTATTTTATAAAGTGTACTGATTTCTAGTTGGACTTCGCGCCAAGATGTCATGTAGATAAAATGTGGCACTTAGTGTAAAGGTTAGTCATGAAGAAAACATTTAAAATCCAGAGGCGCTTTGTGCACGTGAGCATGTCCGTATACGTAGAGCTCACAGATGACTTATTTATTTATTTAATCGTATAGTGATTTTATACAATATACAATTAATATAAGGAAAATGAGTTTATACAATATACATATGATATTAGACGAGATTAAACCTTAAAGTCCGCGTTTTTCAACCAGTTAATTAAGCTGGGTGGGAGAGTGAACAAGTCATCGGGAATTCCAGGGTATGAATGCAGTGGACAGCGTTGGACCAAATGTTCAATTGTCTGCTGTTCTTGATTAAATTCATACTTTGGTGAACTGATCCAGCCCCATTTGTACCTGAAGTACCTACAACAACCATGTCCAGTCCTTTACCTGTTGAGGCGGCACCAAAGGTTCCTCGGTAGGTCAAAACCTTTTGGCTTCTTTGTGGGATCAAGATGATGGGCTCTTGTTCCCAGTGTTTTTGCTGACCATTCATGTTTCCAGCTTTCATTTAGATCAAAACCATCCGCGATGTGTTGTCCTGCAGTAACACTTGCTGGTCTTCTTGATCGCAGTCGTTGCTGTGGCAGATGACAGTATTCCTGGTGCCGTGGTAGAGAGGGTGATGCAGAGATTTTCTTGGCCTCCCTCAGTAGAGCTTCTTTCCACCTGAAGTGAGATGGAGGGATGTGACTCAGTACAGGTAACCAGTGGCATGGTGTTGATTTGATGGAACCAGTAATGCAGCGCATTGTGTCGTTAAGTTTTGTGTCTACCTTCTTCACATGTACACTTTCCAACCAGACAGGTGCACAGTACTCGGCAGCAGAGTACACGAGACTCATGCCAGTTAAGCGCAGACAGTCAGATGAGTGTTACGTCATAAAGAACACATTACACAATTTAATAATTTAATAAACAGTAGCCAACTGTTAAAGTTAGTGGACCCCGTCCTAATCACTGAAGACCCACATTAAACGGCGTATACGGTACAAATCCAACAATAGGGTGTTTATCTTATTCGCCGTTTCAGGTGGATCTTCAGTGATTTCAACATATGTGATACTGTGTATTAAACTGCATACTGCGTTTTCTTTTACGTAACAATCGGCGAGAGGTGCGTATATGGACGCGGCCATGTGCATAAGGTGCCTCTTGATCTTGAATGTTTTATTTACGACAAACCTTTATACTGTGTCCTACATTTTACCTGCATGGCAACTTCACATGTGGTCCAACTAAAAATGAACACATTTTATAATATAATTTTTTTAAGATTTGAAGATGACAGCAAAGTGTGCCGAAACCGATTGCTTGTAAATAGAGATACATTTCTACGATCTTGGTTTTAGAATGTTTTTACCGAGTATAATAGATCGCTGTTTCTAATTTCTCATCATGAGAAATTTCTGCAGATTATCATACAGGTTAATACTTAGCGTTTGATCGGTGGGGCAAACCTGGTCGCGTAAATAGTGCAATTCATTCGCTTGTCGGAGGTCGCCCGATACAGATTTTAATTCGCTATGACTGGTATACTTGGGCTCTCACAGTCGTACTTCTTGCACTAAAATTTTCTGACATCTGTTGGCAAGCGATGTAACTACAACGAAACGCATTTGTTGGACTCATACCGCTATTGTTTGGAAGAATGTCTAAAGCACAACGTCATTTGTGACTACAATAACAACATTGGAGGAGTAGATATATCCGATTAGTATTGTGCATCCTACTGCTCCATCAGAAAATCAAAATGTGTGGTTTAAAAGGTTTTATGGTTTTCTGGCTGTTGCACGTAGCAGTAGTCTACAGCTTCATTGTGTATCTGGATTCTACTTCCAACCAGAAACCCAAGTTGAGTCACAAGCGGTACAGAGTGCCACTCCTGAAAGTTTTGGCTGGAAATGTAAGGAAAGCAAACGGAAGAAAGAGGGGAGACTATTTACTTTCGATGACGAGGATCGACTGTCTAAGTAGCCACATTTCAGTTATACCAATGGGTAACAGTAAGGACTGTGCTGTTTGCGCTAAAAGGAGGAAACTTCTAAATTTGTGGTAACATCCTGTGGAATCAAACTACTGAGGTCATCGGCCCCTAAGCTTACATACTATCTTATCTAACTTAAACAAACTTACCCTGACGACAACACACATCCATCATGCCCGAGGGAGGGCTCGAACCTCCAGGGGTGGGGGGGGGGGGGGGAGGGAGCCGCACGAACCGTGAGAAGGCGCCCTAAACCACGCGACTACCCCGCGCGGCTAAAAGGGGGGAAAACGTGGTAGAAGGGAAACTGTTTGTTTAGTACTACAAAACATTATCCGGAAAACCAGAACTCAACAGAGTGAATGTTTCCAAAAGTACCACGCCTTGAAGTAATGTAAGCCCTAAGTGATGAAATACCCGGTGATCAAAAAGTCAGTATAAATTTGAATACTTAATAAACCACGGAATAATGTAGATAGAGAGATAAAAATTGACACACATGCTTGGAATGACGTGGGGTTTTATTAGAACAAAAAAAGCAAAGTTCACAAAATGTCCGACAGATGGTGCTGGACAGCAAAACGTCAGTGACTGCGCATGACAATCGTGTATAAAAGGAGCTGTAATGAGAGAATCAGATGCGCCAGCAGTCGCAGCATGCTGACGTTGCCTGAAAAGGCGCTTTTAGGAAGCTATATTATCAGAATGGTTCAAATGGTTCAAATGCCTCTGAGCACTATGGGACTTAACTTCTAAGGTCATCAGTCCCCTAGAACTTAGAACTACTTAAACCTAACTAACCTAAGGACATCACACACATCCATGCCCGAGGCAGGATTCGAACCTGCGACCGCAGCAGTCGCGCGGTTCCAGACTGTAGCGCCTTTAAGCGCTTGGCCACTCCGGCCAGCTATCAGAATGGTGAATGTGCTAGTTCAGCAATACGAACCTATCGCCATAGGAAGGGGACTCGAACGGGTAAAGGTCCGTTGACAAATACAGATGTGGCGAGAATGATTTCGAAGTTCGAAGCCACGGGTTGTTTAGACGATACACCCCGTAGTGGCCGACCGAGCACAAGGCGTAATGTTGCTGAGACAGTTCAGGAAGAAATGGAGACTGTAGCGGGTTCGTCTATGCACGGGGAAGTCAGCTCTCGTGCTGTCGCACGTCGCACTGGCATTCCATTCGCTACTTTTGGTTGGCAGTTAGGTGTACCCTCAGATGCTATCCGTACTAAATCCATCGTCATCATGAACTGTTACCTGGTGATTTAGTGAAGCGGAGGGCATTTGCGGTGTGGGCGTTTCAAAAGATGGCGGAAGAAGTAACGTGTTGTGGACCGACGAAGCTCATTTCACGCTCCGAGGGTCTGTCAACGCCGACAACTGCAGAATTTGGGCTACCGAAAATCCTAGAACTGTCGTGGAAACTCCATTGCACGACGAGAAAGTCACGGTATGGGATGGATTTACCACATCTACCGGTACCGTTATCGGGCCTTTTTTCTTAGAGGAAACGCGTGATTCTGTTTTTGTAACTGCTACCGTGACAGGTGAGAGGTACGCCGATATGTTACAGAATCGCATTATCCCCAGCCTGGCTGATAAACACCTGCTGGAACATACTATGTTTATGCAGGATAGCGCTCCACCCCATATTGCTAGACGCGTGAAAGATCTCTTGCGCGCGTCGTTTGGTGATGATCGTGTGCTCAGCCGCCACTTTCGTCGTGCTTGGCCTCCGAGGTCCCCAGACGTCAGTCCGTGCGATTATTGGCTTAGGGGTTACCTGAAGTCGCAAGTGTATCGTGATCGACCGACATCTCTAGGGATGCTGAAAGACAACATCCGACGCCAATGCCTCACCATAACTCCGGACATTCTTTACAGTGCTGTTCACAACATTATTCCTCGACTACAGCTATTGTTGAGGAATGATGGTGGACATATTGAGCATTTCCTGTAAAGAACATCATGTTTGTTTGTCTTACTTTGTTATGCTATTTATTGCTATTCTGATCAGATGAAGCGCCATCTGTCGGACATTGTGTGAACTTTTGTATTTTTTTGGTTCTAATAAAATCCCATGTCAATCCAACAATGTGTGTCAATTGGTACTTCTCTATCTACATTATTCCATGATTTATTCAGTTTTCAAATTTATACTGACTTTTTGATCACACAGTACCTGAAATGAAAGACAAAACATGACATTTTCAGTGTCATAACGTACATGAAACATGTTTCATTGTTTTTTTATAGTTAGCCTTGGCACTAATTTGATTGTGTGTAATAGAGATTATTTTCACTGCAAGTATTACTCATGCAGTGGCAGTACAGGCTGAAAAAATATCGAGTGGTAAAAGTTAATAAGTAATAACAGTAATTTTATCCGACAATGATTCTGACAGTAAAGAAACTAAGCACTTCCAGACAGTGAACTACATGTCTTGGCCTATTACTGCGCTACTCTTACTGGACACAGGCATTATCTTGAACGACACTATAGCTACAACGTAAAACCACGAAGCTTTTGCGCAGCACTTCAGAAAGAACATCCATTGCAGATTCGGGCAGGGGAGGGAACAAATACAAGCATTTCTTTTTTACGAATGATTAATGATTTCCCTTTGCACACAGACACATTAACATATGAGGACTACAAATAATAGGTTACACATTATCTTGCAGGCCACGTTGCTTTCACTGAACACTGCACTTCATAGGGACACAAATACATGTAACTATTTTTATCATAGTCACCAAGCCTCTATAAACAACAGGCGGAATCATCAGTCATTCAGTTTTTATACTATCGAAATCCGCTCCTGTGAACGTCTTCATTGTTGGAAAATCTCTATCGACCAAGACGTTTTTGCACCATGCCGAAAATGCAAACCGAATTCTTCGAGATCTGAACCGCATGGCGGATCTGAAACACTCACGTCTGTGTGTTCTTCATTAAATAGTTGGCAGCACTTCGCACGGCAGAACGCAACACTGCATTTGTTCCACAAACCGCCAGAATTTCACCGAGAAACTTAGACGTTTTGTTCACAAGAATCGTTCCGTCACGCGTCCTTCGCCTTTGGAGTCCCTTTCCAGTTACAGCGCCCTTTCAGTCGCACGCTGTGATGCTACTACCCGCACTGCGGCAGGGATGTGCCTGCAGAAAACCCGGAGCGTATGCTCTCATCTGACAATGCGCCACTCTTCATGTGCAGTGGTCTTAGCGTGCGACGACATGTGTGACTTTCTGTCTGAAGTCCTTAAGTCCTTTATTATTAAAATTCCATCGCCTACCTGTATTTCAGTTTTTCATATTTTTGTTTACGATACGTATTTCCCTGTACAATCACCATTGCGAGGGTTCTCAAGACTGACTCTAGGGTTTTAATCACGACGTTTCAAGAAAAACGCACCACAGGAAAGTTATTTTGTTGCACAAACAGCAAAAAGTATGACTGCTAGGGAAAAAAAAAACGAACTATAGCCCTCTGAATTACCTGCACGTTGAGGGACCCCGTTTCACACTTGATCTATGCTGAAATTACTCTATAATTTTTGATTTTTACACAGATATATTGTAAACACACTGAAGAATGGTAACATAGAGTTCAAACATCCTCTACGACAGACGACATTTGCCTAAAGTACTGTAGTTTTATTCTGTATGTGCACTGAGCGAGTTGGCGCAGCTGTTAGCACACTGGACCCGCTTTCGGGAGGACGACTGTTCAAACCAGCGTCCGGCCACCCCGCTTTAGGTTTTCCGTAGTTTTCTTAAACAGCTACAGGCAAATTCCGGGCTGATTCCTTTGAAAGGGCAAGGCCGACCTCCTTCTCCATCCTTTCCTTATCCAATGACCACGCTGTTGCGTCCCCTCCCACAAAACAAACCAACGGATCTGTATATGCAGGGAGAGCCGTAGCTCTACCAACAAACTTTCAGAGATGGTAGCATGGACAAAGTCTAGAAAACAATTAGCACTTGTTAATCTTCGTAATGGTCATCATCGCTACGGGTGAAACGCATCCCTTCTACTCAACAAGTAGTCATAGCTTTTAACGTATTAATTTCAGAGCCCGTGTTTATTCGACACTTTTTTCTTGTTTTGGTCCACGAAAGTTTGTGGGTGTAGTTCTGGTTCATCCTGTATAAGATAAACTGGATAAACAAAATTGCTGTCAAAGACTATATTTTCGTTACTGCTAAAATTTATCATGTAAATCGCTATAAAGTGAGGTAGAGTGTTACTGCAATAATTTCTGCAAAACGTGGGATACATGAAATTAAGGAATAGATATACATTAAGTGAATATTTTTGGTTACACAGAAAGTTGATTCTCAATGTTTCCAAACTTCATCAACAATATCTTTGTGAAATGAAATTAACACTCTTACAGGGATTTCAGCTTTGACGGTCACTGGAGATTTCCATGTATGCAGCTATTTTATAGAACAATAAACGTAAATACAGACATATGGATAATGCAATTAGATGTATTTTGCTGGCGATCACCACCAACTCGTGTGCTGCACCAGTCAATTTCTTTTGTGTTAGATCTGGCGCGTGAGGTTTTTAGGCGAAGTGCTAGAAGACACGTTGACAAAATTTTCGTGTACCACTCAGTGAATCGAGTTTGGTGAATCTTGCAATGTTGTAAACAAACAGTTCATGATCTAAAAACCATTGTGTTCCAACACGACACAACGGCTAATTTTGTAACAATTCGAGCGATCTCGCGTTGTTATTAGGACCTCACACGTGAAACAACGAACAGAATGACTTTTTTTTTTTTTAAATAACGACATGCCACTTGCTGTTACCAGATTTATTTATTTATTTTCTTGTTGTGTTACACCAATACCACTTTAGGTTATTTTCAAATCAATAGATGTATTTTCAGGTGTATACTTACGTATTTAGGTACCTGAAAGTTAACTAAGGCAGAAATTATGCAGCAGTACAAGAAAAAAATTGAAAACTGACACTGCAGCAAGCATGAAAACCTTCGAAAAGATCTTAGCGGCTTTGCACTCAAGGAAAGGAAAACATGTAATAGAAAGCAGTGAGAAAATAAGATACCAAAATGACATGTGAATAAATAATTGGTGGTGACTGCACCATGAAAACTTGCTCCAAAAATGAATGTGTGTGTGTACAAGAAGATATGTACTAGAAAACGGCACGTAGTATCAAACACACTATGATTTAATGTTGGCTGCTGAATTGCAACTTTCAATATTCACTTCTCATTTTATTACAATTCATTTATTTTAACGTACTAGTTATCTCAGGATTGCTGCGAATGTGCGATTCTGTACCTAGTATCGACTAGAAACAAATTTGCTATCATTGGGAGTGTTAGCCTGTGAGATGCCTGTGGAGATGCTCTAGAAGTCGTCTTTGGGTTTCCTGGTATACGAAACAATGAGATCGCTGCTCGCTCTCAGGGAACGCTGGGAGTCTGCTTTGAATAGCTCTCACTATTTTTCTGTCGCGTGGAGAAGACGTCTTTGATGCTGGATACCGCTGGTCGACGAGTTTCCTACTTTGTGAGATGGTAACATGTAGATGGATTGCGTGTAGACAATGCACGGATGCAATGCAATTTCGTTAGTCATTCACGACGTACATGTACAAATTTCATACATAACGTTTCTTTTGATTTGCAGTGTCAAATTTTTTTATGATTTCCACGTGTTGGGCTAGTGGCACACATGTGTTTACTGGTTCTATGTGTCTTTGTGAGGCTGCTATGTTACGAGGCTTCGTACAGAAGCTGCTTGCAATCAGTTAAGCCGATCGACGATACAATCAGCCTGATCATACTTTCATCATCATCATCATTTAAGACTGATTATGCCTTTCAGTGTTCAGTCTGGAGCATAGCCGCCCTTATACAGTTCCTCCATGATCCCCTATTCAGTGCTAACATTGGTGCCTCTCCTGATGTTAAACCTATTACTTCAAAATCATTCTTAACCGAATCCAGGTACCTTCTCCTCGGTCTGCCCCGACTCCTCCTACCCTCTACTGCTGAATCCATGAGTATCTTGGGTAACCTTGCTTCTCCCATGCGTGTAACATGACCCCACCATCTAAGCCTATTCGCCCTGACTGCTACATCTATAGAGTTCATTCCCACTTTTTCTTTGATTTCCTCATTGTGGACACCGTCCTGCCATTGTTCCCATCTACTAGTACCTGTAATCATCCTAGCTACTTTCATATCCGTAACCTCAACCTTGATGATAAGGTAACCTGAATCCACACAGCTTTCGCTCCCATACAACAAATTTGGTCGAAAGATTGAACGGTGCACAGATAACTTAGTCTTGGTACTGACTTCCTTCTTGAAGAAGAGAGTAGATCGTAACTGAGCGCTCACTGCATTAGCTTTGCTACACCTCGCTTCCAGTTCTTTCACTATGTTGCCATCCTGTGAGAATATGCATCCTAAATACTTGAAACCGTCCACGTGTTCTAACTTTGTTCCTCCTCAACAGGAAGGGGAAGGGTAAATTGGCTGGGGAAATAGCAGGAAAGTTAAAGTGGGGAGGCACTGTCATGAGTGGTAAAATACCAGTGGTTATAGGATTCAGAAAAGACCCTTTTTTAGGGTAGGGAGGACAGAAAGAAAGCAAATTTTAAGAGAGGTTAGCACTGAGACAAACCTTCAGTTTGAGAAAGAAATCAAAAAACATAATTCCAGCTTATTACATCAGCATAAACAGCCATTGGTTAAGAATTTTCAACTGTCAGCAGATATTTTAACTCCACCCAATTTTAACTCAGTCAATGTGAAATGTCAGCTATCTTTATTGCATCAAAATATTCGAGGAGTGAGAAATAAAATTAATGAATTAACTATCTGCATAGATGAATTAGAGTCTTCAAACCCAGCTGACATAATCTGCCTCTCTGAACATCATGTGACCACTGGTATAGAACTTTTAAGTGTTACAGGGTTTAGGTTAGCATCTCACTTTTGTAGATCAGAAATGGAGAAAGGAGAAGTTGCCACATTCATCAGGAACTGTCATAAATTTAAGAACATAGACATTCATAAATTTTGCCTAGAACAGCATATGGAAGCATGTGCAACAGAATTAGATTTTCACAAAAAATCTTTCATAATATTAAGTGTATATCGAGCACCTGCAGGTAACTTTAATCTGTTTGTAAACCACCTTGAAGCTGTACTGGCCCATTTAACAACCAAAAACAAAGAAATAGTGGTTGCTGGTGATTTCAATGTAGATTTCCTTAAAGACTCTCCGAATAAGAACTTATTTGAGTTAGTAACACTATCATTCAACTTAATTCCCACAGTAAAGTTCCCCACTAGGGTAGCCACTTGCTCACAAACAGCCATTGATAATATCTTTATTGAAAAGTCCAATGAACAAAATTATATTACAAAGCCAATAGTCAATGGCCTCTCAGACCATGACATGCAGTTCCTTCTGTTAAATGTTAATACTGCACAGGATATAAAATCTGTTAAATCTGAGCCCAAGAGGGTAATCAGTAAGCCAAAAATTGATTATTTTAGGACACTCCTCAGAGACATTCACTGGACTGATGTTTACAGTGCTCATGGCATGAATGAAAAATATAACATTTTCGCTAATAAAGTGCTTACCTTATTTGAACACTGCTTTCCCCCAAAACTTACCAAGGTTAGAGGAAAATCTACAAAGAAGCCATGGATTACTCTAGGAATAGGGGTATCTTGTAAACCAAAAAGAAAACTGTATCTGTCAATCCGAAACATTACCAATGTTGATGCTATAGCACATTATAAGAAATACTGCAAAATATTAAAGACTGTAATACGGATGTCAAAGCAAATATATTACAAGGAAAAGATAGTCATATCAGATAACAAAATAAAGACAATATGGGATATAGTGAAGGAGGAGACCGGTAGAACCAGACATGAAGAGGAACAAATAGCATTAAGAGTAAATGATACATTGGTGACAGATGTGTATAGTGTTGCAGAACTTTTTAACAAACATTTTATAACTGTTACTGAAAAGATGGGGTTGTCAGGTTCGGTAGATGCTGCTATGGATTACCTTAGACCAGACATTTCAAGTAACTTCCATAATATGAATTTGACCCTCACTACCCCAACAGAAACAATGTCCATCATAAAATCTTTAAAATAGAAAACATCTAGTGGGTATGATGAAATATCAACAAAGTTAATTAAAGAATGTGATTCTGAGCTAAGTAACATATTAAGCTATCTGTGTCACCAGTCGTTTATCAGTGGAATATTTCCTGAATGGCTAAAATATGCTGAAGTTAAGCCACTGTTTAAGAAGGGAGATAAAGATATAGCATCAAATTTCCGTCCAATTTCACTGTTACCAGCATTCTCAAAAATTTTCGAAAAAGTAATGTACAGTCGTCTTTATAACCATCTTATCTCAAATAACATACTGTCAAAGTCACAGTTTGGATTTCTAAAAGGTTCTGATATTGAGAAGGCTATCTTCACTTACAGTGAAAATGTGCTTAATTCATTAGACAAAAAATTGCAGGCAACTGGTATATTTTGTGATCTGTCAAAGGCATTTGACTGTGTAAATCACAATATCCTTTTAAGTAAACCTGAATATTATAGTGTAACAGGAAATGCTGCAAAATGGTTCAAATCTTATATCTCTGGCAGGAAACAAAGGGTGTTATTAGGAAAGAGACATGTATCAAGCTATCAGGCATCATCCAACTGGGAACTAATTACATGTGGGGTCCCACAAGGTTCCATTTTGGGGCCCTTACTTTCTCTTGACCTTTCATCAGTAACATTACCAGATGCCAAGTTTGTTTTGTTTGCCGATGATACAAACATTGCAATAAATAGCAAATCAAGTGTAGTCTTAGAAAGATCAGCCAATAAAATATTTGTGGACATTAATCACTGGTTCCTAGCCAATTCTTTGTCACTAAACTTTGAAAAAACACACTACATGCAGTTCAGAACTTGTAAGAGGTGTCCCAAGAGTATATGTCTAACATACGATGACAAGAAGATAGAAGAAGTGGACAGTGTTAAATTCTTGGGATTACAGCTTGATAATAAATTCAATTGGGAGGAGCACACCACAGAACTGCTGAAGCGTCTTAACAAATCTCTGTTTGCAATGCGAATTTTGTCAGACGTAGGGGATATAAAAATGAAAAAGCTGGCATACTATGCTTACTTTCATTCCATAATGTCATATGGGATTATTTTTTGGGGTAATTCATCAAGCCAAGCTAAAGTTTTCTGGGCACAAAAACGTGCAGTAAGAATTATATGTGGTGTGAACTCAAGAACATCCTGCAGAAGTCTGTTTAGGGAACTAGGGATACTAACTACAGCTTCCCAATATATTTATTCCTTAAGGAAATTTGTCATTAAAAATATATCATTTTTTCAAACCAACAGCTCAATTCATGGAATCAATACTAGAAATAAGAATAATCTTCACAAGGATTTAAAGTCACTTAGTCCTGTACAAAAAGGTGTGCATTATTCAGGAACACACATTTTCAATAACTTGCCAGCAGCCACAAAAAGCTTAACAACCAATGAAATTCAGTTTAAGAGAAGCCTAAAGGATTTATTGGTGGCCAACTCCTTCTACTCCATTGATGAATTTCTTAGTAAAACCAACTGATTTTCATATAAGTACAACATAACTTCTGCACAATTTCAGTGCAGTAATGTGTTCACTGAAAATTTGTGTGTGTGTGTGTGTGTGTGTGTGTGTGTGTGTGTGTGTGTGTGTGAATGTGTGTGTGTGTGTGTGAGTATAATCTAACTTCTGCACCATTTCAGTGCAGTAATGTGTTCATTGTAAATAAGTATTACAGTAGGTGTATTACATGTTTATTACCTTATAAATAAATAAAAAACATTTTTATTTTAAATTCAGTGCATTAGTATTTGTAAAATGACTCTTAGTGTTCATTAAAAAATGACGATCATTCCACTTGGGACCTGTGGAATGGTACATTAGCTTATTTGTTTTAGTTGTAAATATTTGTCATGTATTGTTGTTTTTCTGACATGTTCCACATCCAGGAGGACCTCCTCACTACGGATCAATTGGAATGAAAGTAAATCTAATCTAATCTAATCTAAACCTATTTGGCACTCAATCCGTTTATATTTCTTTCCCACTGACATTACTTTCCTTTTGGAGATGCTAATCTTCATACCATAGTCCTTACATTTCTGATCTAGCTCTGAAATATTACTTTGCAAACTTTCAATCGAATCTGCCATCACAACTAAGTCATCCGCATATGCAAGACTGCTTATTTTGTGTTCACATATCTTAATCTCACCCAGCCAGTCTATTGTTTTCAACATATGATCCATAAATAATATGAACCACAGTGGAGACAGGTTGCAGCCTTGTCTTACCCCTGAAACTACTCTGAACCATGAACTCAATTTACCGTCAACTCTAACTGCTGCCTGACTATCCATGTAAAGACCTTTAATTGCTTGCAAAAGTTTGCCTCCTATTCCATAATCTTGTAGAACAGACAATAACTTCCTCCTAGGAACCCGGTCATATGCCTTTTCTAGATCTATAAAGCATAGATACAATTCCCTGTTCCACTCATAACACTTCTCCATTATTTGCCGTAAGCTAAAGATCTGGTCCTGACAACCTCTAAGGAGGCCTAAACCCACACTGATTTTCATCCAATTGGTCCTCAACTCATACTCGCACTTTCCTTTCAACAATACCTGAGGAGATTTTACCCACAACGCTGATTAAAGAGATACCTCTGTAGTTATTATAATCTTTTCTGTTTCCATGTTTAAAGATTGGTGTGATTACTGCTTTTGTCCAGTCTGATGGAACCTGTCCCAACTCCCAGGCCATTTCAATTATCCTGTGTAGCCATTTAAGACCTGACATTCCACTGTATTTGATGAGTTCCGACTTAATTTCATCCACCCCAGCCGCTTTATTGCACTGCAATCTATTGACCATTTTTTCCACTTCCTCGAATGTGATCCTATTTCCATCATCATTCCTATCCCATTCTACCTCGAAATCTGAAACATTATTGATCGCATTTTCACCTACATTGAGCAACTCTTCAAAATATTCCCTCTGTCTGCCCAAGGCATCCACAGGACTCACCAGCAGTTTTCCTGACCTGTCCAAAATACTTGTCATTTCCTTCTTACCTCCCTTTCGAAGACTGCTAATTACACTCCAGAATGGTTTTCCAGCAGCTTGACCCATAGTCTCCAACCTGTTTCCAAAGTCTTTTCACGATTTCTTCTTGGATGCTGCAATTATCTGTTTGGCTTTGTTTCTTTCTTCAACATAACTTTCTCTGTCTACCTGGGTTCTGGTATGTAGCCATTTTTGATACGCCTTCTTTTTCCTTTTACAGGCTGCCTTGACTGTGTCATTCCACCAAGCTGTTTGCTTCATCCTACTTTTACACACTACTGTTCCAAGACATTCTTTAGCCACTTCTAGTACTGTGTCCCTGTACCTTGTCCTTTCCTTTTCCAATGACTGTAATTGACTACATTCAACTAACTGGTACCTTTCTGAGATCGCTGTTATGTACTTGTGCCTGATTTCCTTATCCTGAAGTTTCTCCACTCTTATCCTCCTACATATGGACCTGACCTCCTGCACTTTCGGCCTGACAATCCCAATTTCACTGCAGATTAAATAATGATCAGTGTCATCAAAGAATCCCCTGAATACACGTGTGTCCCTCACAGCCTTCCTGAATTCCTGATCTGTTATTATATAGTCAATGACAGATCTGGTTCCCCTGCCTTCCCAAGTATACCGGCGAATGTTCTTATGTTTAAAAAAGGAGTTTGTGATTACTAAGTCCATACTGGCACAGAAATCCAAGTGTTGTTTCCCGTTCCTGTTGGCCTCCATATCCTCTCCAAATTTACCCATTACCTTTTCATACCCTTCTGTTCGATTTCCAATCCTGGCGTTAAAATCACCCATGAGCAGAACACTGTCCTTGTCCTTTGCGCTAACAACTACATCAGTGAGTGCCTCATAAAAACTATCCACCTTATCTTGATCTGTCCCTTCACAATGCGAATATACTGACACAATCATAATTTTCTTGCTAGACACTGTCAAATCTATCCACATCAGTCGTTCGTTTACATACCTTATTGCAACTACGCTGGGTTCCATTTCTTTCCTAATGTAAAGCCCTACACCCCATTGTGCTATTCCTGCTTTGACTCCTGACAGGTAGACCTTGTATTCTCCCACTTCCTCTTCTTTCTCACTCCTTACCCGAATGTCACTAACAGCTAAACCGTCCAGCCCCATCTTACTTGCAGCCTCTGCCAGCTCTACCTTCTTCCCAGAGTAGCCCCCATTGATATTAATAGCTCCCCATCTCATCACCATTTGTTTGCCAAGTCGTATCTTAGGAGTACCTGTTTTGTCAGTTAGAGGTGGGACTCCGTCACCTCCAAAGGTCCGAGGCATTTTGCTCTGATTGTTGCCAGCATCATATTTAAAGTACCAGGGAAGCAGGTTGCTAGCCTTACTTGCCCCGAGTCCCGTTGGGTTTTACCCCTAACGCCTGAGGGACTAACCGGTGGATTTGGTAGTCTTTGCCATATGGGCACAAAGGTCCGAGATGCCCAGCCTTATTTCAAAGTAACTGGTATCCCGACTGTCGGGACCACTTACTTGGCCACTCATACGTTGCCCGTGGTTCATGAACTAGGACATGACTACAGGAAACCACACCATGAACCACTTTCTATTAACGAAAATTTGTCAGCATTTTGCTACGCGTTTTTCACCATACTTCTGGTAGTTTTTATAGCTTTGACTCTATGTACGTCACATATGCTTTCGATGGGAGTATTGTTTGTGTCGTGAGTTGCTCACCTTCTGCGATAAGTTGTATGAGTAGCTAGATTTGTTCGTACGTTAAAAAAAGTTTGGTTTTACACGTGTTACGTAGCTACTTCAGACGGTTGAATACTCTGATTTCCTCATAGCAGTTTACATTATTAACAGTAGCAATCCTTAAGAATATTATACTTCACATTTTCGTGCATGCTTTTTGTGTACCATTATAACAGATTAGGAGTACATTCCACTACCACAACTAATGGCTTTAAGCCACGTGGCTTCAACACTTTCATCCTACGTAGGATACGATACATGATTGCTCAGTTTCTTTTTGCTAAAAGAATCGTTGCGCTCATGAAGTAAGTGTTAACTGCTTAGCTAATTTTCTTTAAAAGTTCTGTAGTCAGTTTTCGTTCCTAAATCTGATGTAGGGTCAAAACTTTGTATGTGGGAGGGCATAGTCAAATCAGGACATACTGGGACTTACTTTCAAGCGTAATCCAGATTTGAAAACGAGCAGGACCATTATAAGATCAAGCAAAGTGTTCTGTACTGATCTGTCGAATTTGGTGGAACAATAACTGGTTTTGTTTCAAGTGACCGGAAGCAATGTCAGACAGGTATGCAACAGAGCTGAAAATTTTCGAATAGAAAGAAAGAAGAAAATGTGTTTGATTCGAACATTTAGTCAATAAAAAAAGACGATTCGCATCAAACGTACTAATAACGACCGACAATTGACATTAACCGAGGAGTTTTACCTTATTTGTAAATCATCATCACAAAGTATGTGGCCTGCAAGTACTTTTCGGTCTGGCATATAGCTGACAGTCATTGTTACAGCAGTCCACAGTTGTAGGCCTTGATTACTACATAGCCTACAGGTTTGGGTCAATTTTGTCGACAGCGATCTGGCATTTCCGCTTGAAGTCATGTTGAGAAGTGGTAACAACCAGAGATGTATTACCTATCAAGTTCGGGCACGGCACTACTCCGCTTAGACGAAAACTGGAGGGCAATACAATGAATTTGGGAAGTATGGAAACATACATAGCTACTCCGCTTCCTACTGCCGTCACACTAATATACTTCCTTTCTTGTAATGACAACAGAGACACTACGACTCTTCTAGATGTAGACAGAGTTTCCTTGTAGCAATGTTCAGTATTTAGGGATATGACAGGAACGTCTATTCGAAGCAAAAACGTGTGGTAAACATGGTTTCCAAAACTATACCTTATGAGCTATGAGCAGTTCTTCACCATCGCTTCTGTGAAACTAATTTCTTCTACTGCAAGCTGGTCACTTCCCATATTTTCAGTCGGCCGCAGTGGCCGTGCGGTTCTAGGCGCTACAGTCTGGAGCCGAGTGACGCTATGGTCGCAGGTTCGAATCCTGCCTCGGGCATGGATGTGTGTGATGTCCTTAGGTTAGTTACGTTTAATTAGTTCTAAGTTCTAGGCGACTGATGACAGACGTTAAGTCGCATAGTGCTCAGAGCCAGCCCAAATTTTTAGAGGTGGTAGTGTGCACGAAAACAAAAAAAAAACAAAAAATACCAGTAGAGATGGGCCTTAAAGTACATACCTGAAGATCTATGTGAAACACATTCCTGTGAAACACATCTACTGTGAAATACGTCTCTTCTGCTGAACGAGGACTCACAGCTCCAAAGACGTGTACTTAGAGCGTATGCTTTCTAGACAACTTTTTCTTGTTTTGACCAATATTACCACCTTCCAAAATATTGAAAGTAAAGAGCTTGTAGTAGAAGAGATTTGCTTCATTGTATCGAAGATGAAGTGCTCACAGCATGGTCTGATTTTAGAGCCCATATTTATTAGACATTTTTATTTCGAATTATCATTCATATCCCTGAATACTGACCGTTTTTCCTCCGATCCTCTGTTTATTCTGTTGCCTAGTATATTCTGTTGCATTACTTCTAATTTGCCGTCTTTCATCTTCAGTAGCAAAACATACGCAACAGTAACGTATTTAGTGTTATAAAGACAATTTATGAGTCGCAATCGGTAATAATGTATGAATTTTTTTGCCTGAAGAGGACACAAATCCAACTACCTGACACAGGTATATCTGTGCAGAAGCCTGAGCTTATTCGACACGCATTAATCAATATGACAGGACGACACGTAAAAAAATATATACCTGTCATCATGTGCCTTACATTGATATTAGTTTTACTGGACAAGGAGCGTAGAAGCAGGGGTTTACTTAAACTCTGCGACTCCAATGGGCAATCTTCTTGAATTTCACTACACGTTAAATTTTTGTATCTGCAGAGAATTCTTGTAAGATCTGGTGTACTTTAGTCATTAGTTTAGAGCTGTGTAGAAATTGAGGACTTCGGCACTGCTCCTCCTGTCTTCGTGTTTTCGTTCTCAGCGTACTGTTTCCTGTTATGAAACACTGATTTTTTCTCTCATTAGTATTAGATCTATTTCAATTTTTCTTTTAATTTTGTCACGCAAATGGCGTTTTTCTGTTGCATTTCTTTGATCCAATTGTTTCTTCGTCGGTGACAGCGAAGTTAGTGTGTTTAAGCGCACGTTTACGAGTTTCTTGGGCAGTCCTGCGAGCATTTGTGATACCGGTTTGTTAGAGAATGGTACAGTCGAAGACTTGGTTTAATAAGATATAGGCACCACGTTCAGCTTTAGAATCTGTTGTGGGAGACGCAGTACTATCCCTTTAAAATGAACGCTATAGACAGTAGTTTTAATCTGAATGTTGCTGCCATCACTTCTTCTGTAGAGATTATCGATCACTTGTTTCTGGGTCTTTGGGTAGGCCCTAAACTGAAATAAGTAATATTACTACCATAATTTTCTGATTATATTTTTCAAATACAACTACGTCACAATTCGACACTATTAATATCAAACGCAACTAACTAAATCGACAAGACATGTAAATAAAGAATTAAAACACAAAACTTACTCGCTTCTTGGCGCGAGTTGAATGGAGTTCTCGACGTGACGTAATGTGCAGAACTTAGGTTCAAATGGCTGTAAGCACTATGGGACTTAACATCTGAGGTCATCAGTCCCTAGAACTTAGAACTGCTTAAACCTAACTAACCTAAGGACATCACACACGTCCATGCCCGAGGCAGGATTCGAACTTGCGGTCATAGCGGTCGCGAGGTTCCAGACTGAAGCGCCTAGAACCGCTTGGCCACACTGGCCGGCCAGAACGTAGGAAAATCTGGGCACGCACTTGCATCCTTTATCAATATTTACTATGAGAAGGTGTTTCAGGAGATATATATGTTCTGGGGGAGGTGTATCGTAGCTTTCTGTAATATTTAATAAGAGCCATAAAAGTTATCTAACGAAGAATTTAAATGGCAATTTTAGATAACACCACAAAAGCACAGTTAACTCTGGGTGTTCTAAGCCTGTTCACTATTATTTACCCTTTTAAATACTAGTACTGCCAACGGCCTTGCCGCAGTAGTAACACCGGTTCCCATCAGATCACTGAAGTTCAGCGCTGTCGGGCTGGAACAGCACTTGGATGGGTGACCACCCGGTCTGCCGAGCGCTGTTGGCAAGCGGGGTGCACTCAGCCCTTGTGAGGCAAAATGAGGAGCTACTTGATTGAGAAGCAGGGGCTCCGGTCTCGGAAACTGACATAGGCCGGGGGAGCGGTGTGCTGACAACATGCCCCTCCATACACGCATTTAGTGACGCCTATGGGCTGAGGATAACATTGCGCCCGGTCAGTACCGTTGGGCCTTCATGGACTGTGCGAGAGGAGTTTAGATTTTAATAATAATACTAACACCATTATTTACAAATTGCAGAACAGATCACCCAATTTGCAAGTGTATCGCACATGTTAATGTGTCACTGTTGTACTACTTGCAGCACTTATTATGGGAAAATAGGACCAGTAAGTAATAGAGCAGAAACCATTTGAACTGGTGACCAAATGTCGCCTCAAAATATCTTTAGGCCGGCCGATGTGGCCGAGCGGTTGTAGGCGGTTCAGTCTGGAACCGCGCAACCACTACGGTCGCAGGTTCGAAACCTGCCTCGGGCATGGATGTGTGTGACGTCCTTAGGTTAGTTAGGTTTAAGTCGTTCTAAGTTCTAGAGGACTGATGACCTAAGATGTTAAGTCCATTGTGCTCAGAGCCAGAGCCAGCCATATCTTTAGATTAAGAATTCCAAACACATAATTAGATGCTCATTTTATACTTCACTAAAATTACTGTTGAGGTATCGTAATTCCGTATTGGTTTGGATCTCACTATGTGCCTCAGTGAACAGAGAATCAGATAAATAAATACCTAGAAAATCAAAGATATGTTATTCTTTTTTGAACATTTCGTAAGTAAGAATATTAACAGAATGCTTTCTCTGGTGGTTAATAAGTGATAATTACCCCTCCTTATATTCTATGAGTGGGGTAAGTGTGGTAACATTACTAACCACCATAGGTTTGTATTTTTAGTCTCAGCAAACTGGAATGTGAATTCTCCCTTTACTCTGCGTGTGCGTGTTTTTGTTCTGTAACATTAGAATGCATGTTGTTGTTGTTGTTGTCTTCAGTCCTGAGACTGGTTTGATGCAGCTCTCCATGCTACTCTATCCGGTGCAAGCTTCTTCATCTCCCAGTACTTACTCCAACCTAAATCCTTCTGAATCTGCTTAGTGTATTCATCTCTTGGTCTCCCTCTGCGATTTTTACCCTCCACGCTGCCCTCCAATGCTAAATTTGTGATCCCTTGATGCCTCAGAACATGTCCTACCAACCGGTCCCTTCTTCTTGTCAAGTTGTGCCACAAACTCCTCGTTTCCCCAATTCTATTCAACACCTCATCATTAGTTATGTGATCTACCCATCTAATTTCCAGCATTCCTCTGTACCACCACATTTCGAAACCTTTCTATTCTCTTCTTAACCAAACTATTTATCGTCCATGTTTCACTTCCATACATGGCTACACTCCATACAAATACTTTCAGAAACGACTTCCTCACACTTAAATCTATACCCGATGTTAACAAATTTCTCTTCTTCAAAAACGTTTTCCTTGTCATTGCCAGTCTACATTTTATATCCTCTCTACTTCGACCATCATCAGTTATTTGGCTCCCCAAATAGCAAAACTCCTTTACTACTTTAAGTGTCTCATTTCCTAATCTAATTCCCTCAGCATCACCCGACTTAATTCGACTACATTCCATTATCCTCGTTTTGCTTTTGTTGATCTTCACCTTATGTCCTCCTTTCAAGACACTGTCCATTCCGTTCAACAGCTCTTCCAAGTCCTTTGCTGTCTCTGACAGAATTACTATGTCATCGGCATGCATATCAGTTCAGAAATTCAGATTTCAGTGACTTCTCTATGACAACGGCTACATGTGTCATAATAAATTGCCTTGAAACAATAAAGACATCATCTATATTTGTAGTTAATGATAATATGCTCAATACCCATGTGTTTTGTAATGTCTCTTGCGGAATAGGGAACAGAAGTTAGCTATAATTTTACCTTTCGTTATCCGATTCATAATCATCTAAGGGTATTGCTTTGAATAAGGGCAATATAAATAGTTTTTGTATTGAAGAAAAAATGATTCAGTTAACAAAGATGATTATAATTTACATAATTGATGAATGAACAGTATCGTAATGTTACCAGATTGGTCGAGACATTTTTGACACAGGCTATTCCCAAATATATAATTGAAGAAAATATATGATTTAGACAAAGTGATATTTCAGAACTTTTAACCACATTATTCTTGCTTTAAAGAAAACTGACACTCCAATGTAAGTTTTACTCGAAACATTATATTGCAGCTAGATCAATAATTTTTACAGAAAATGATTAAATGGGGAAGAAATAATAATTGTTCTCTTTTACGCAAAACGAAATAGCTAGCTATGAATCACTGATAATAGTTAACATCGCTAGACTAGCAAAGCCTGTATTGAGACTAACAAAGGAAAGTACTTAGTACTTAAAGTTTGACGTTTACGTAACTGTCAAAAGTAATGCAACTCTAAGACGTATGCATACAAACTACACTATGTATGGTTAGTATACTGAATTAATATATTCTTTTTAATTTAATGACGAAAGTATAATTTATCTCGCTCCAGACGTCTGCAGTTGTTTTAGTTGACTCTTAAAAATGCCTCATTTATCTATATTTTAAAGAATGGTTATTATAAAACGAAGTTGCCTATTCTTATTATTACAGATGTCTGGAAGAAAGCTTATTTTGGACTTTTGATATACTCCATAGGCACAATTTTTGTTATATTTGATAAGTGTAAAAATAAAAAAGTAAATTTTGGATATAGCAGCAAAAGCTGCGCAGTTTTCAGATGATATTTGTGTACATTTTCTATTACTATTTGAAGCCATATACTTCAATTTTGATAGTAAATATATGTGAAGATTCTGTCACTAAAAATTCCATTAAATTGCGGCAGAGCACGCCGCAGGACTGTAGAGGATGAGGCTATCGCCTGGTAACACGCGGCTCCGTGCCTATGCCAGTTTGTCAGCGGAACACGAAATTATGGCGGCTTTTATCCTTTTACGCGTTTTTCCACGTTAAGTAGCATAAAATCTGGATCTAGACAGCTTAAAATTGAATCAGGTATACGCTCGGAATAGGTTCCTGATTAACGATCATTTCTCCTTGATATTACTGTGGGCTTCCGCTATTTATGAACGTAACAACCTCATTCCTTTACAACAACCCGTGCGGCACACGCCGCCGAATTGCAGACGCTGTATATAGCGTGGCTATGACTTTGTACCCAATCGCCCGACGAAGCTGTACTGTTTGTCAGCCTAATGGGGATGTGAATCCGTCATCGGCTGCTGACGGGGCAGTTTATGCTCCGCTACCAGGATTACGAATCGTCCGCTCGTTTTCGCTTCACGTGTTCCACACAAGATATGCTAACATTACGTCTCGCATGGTCTGCAGACACACAATACCACAAACCACTGCCATGAAGGCCGAACACGCATCTCCGAATCAACTACATAGCTTCGCTGCAATTATATCCTTGGCAACGACGGCGCATGGTAATTTTTCATAAAACTTTAATCTCTGACAAACACCCATCCAGAACATTTTCTTCTCAGCAAACATTTATAAATATGTGTCACGCTACTGTAGATAGGACAGTTCTTATGATACGTATTGTTTTACAAGTCCTCGAGTTTAGACGCTATGTACATGCTTTCATTTGATACATATGCTTCCGTCACATACGTGTAATTTTCTAAGAAGAAAATATCCCATTATCCTACTGTAACAGGTAACTTCATATTGCTGCCGATTAATTACGGGGAGAGATTTAGAAATTTATTGAAAATCATAGTAATTGCTTCTTTCCCTTGTAAAAATCAAAGCTGTTGACGATGTCTCAATATAATCTTAACTTTGTCTATTGCGACAGTGACATTCCAGTTTTTGAAATATCCCGAAAAATAGCTTTGTTTCCAACTCCGCGTAATCTTCGGGTACAGCGCAAATACCTTCCTCTTGATACGAGTATTTCCTCTCTCCTGGCCAATTTTTTGACCATGAGTAACAGGAAACAAATGATTTAAAGGCAAATATGACCACATTAGTTGTGCAACAGCCTACATGTATGAAGCTTTTTTGACTTGTGCAAGAGAATGTGATCAGCTGTTAGCAACGTTATGATTAGGACTGTACATAACAGTGTAAGCAACACAGTGACAAAATTATTATTTTGAGGACTAAATCAAACTCAGCCCCAAAACGTATTTTACCAGTGTACATACCCACACCAAAAGCGAAAACCGAAAAATAAGAGAATAGCGAGGAAGTTGAGATATTGGTTAAATATGTGTGGCAAAATAAAAATCGGATAGTTCTAGCTGAATGAAATGCTAAAGATAATGTACAGCAGAAGTATTGGAGAATCTTGACTGGGAGAACGGATTAAGAGAGAGATCTGGATATGACCTAGCGCCTCTTCTAAAGCCAGAAAAAATGTATGCTTTCAAAAGGCAAGGAGAAATACGAAGCTATTAGCTAGACTATATAATGATTGCATAAGATCGAAGGAAAATACGGGTCTTCATAGTATAGCGAGGTGAGGATATATAAAAAGTCAAGAGGAATTAGCGGTAGGCTCAAATTATTAAGAAGATTTGGATTTAAGTTTCAATCGATAAGGGAACTCAGAAAGATTCGCACACATCAAAAGTCGTCACGTTGGAAAGTAGAAATTAACGTAAATTCTTAGAGGTACAGAGCATTTCTATGCTTACTGTACAAAAGGACAATTCGTGATTATGAGCTGTATAGTAGCTTGGTACGAATATCAATTAAATGTAATTAATTAAGGTTTATTGGTTTGCAAGGATAGATTTAATACATGAGGAAGATTGTATCAATGTAATGCTGTGTCAACACAATATCGATGAGCGAAAAACCACACGATAATCTTATAATGTAACCCTATGGGAGTAAATTCTCTGTCATTATGCTAATCATACAATTGAAGCCTTTTTCATGAATTCCCTTTGAAGTTGAAGAGAAAATCAATTCTGCCACAATATGTCGTAGCTGCCTGGGTTGTAGAGTGCTGGAAAAAATGTTGAATTTAAATAAATAATACCTTTAGAAGTACCTCTAGAAAAGTGTCACTCTTTCTAGCGAATTTGGCACGTACATTAATTTGTTATTTCTTGTTTTAGCTACGCGCTTCATGAGTTGATAATCTGACTGAGCTGAATGTTTTCGAGTAGGAGCGCTCTGTTCTCGCAACGACAACATAGCTGCATAAGATGAATCTCTCTAGTGAATTGTAGCAACCAAAAAGGAAACGAACGAACATCATGAAGAGAAAGACCAGCTGTTGCTTAATGGAACAGTAATCTATGCCGATTAAGCTGTCTGTTCCTAGAAGTCATTGAGACGGCACAAATTCAACCAGAAAGAGAAAATCTTCAGCCTTTACGAATGTTACAGAGAACTACTGCTGTTTCGTCAATGAGCTGATGTTCCGCAAATACTAATAGCTGGTTGTTAGTTCTTACACGTGCTGAGTCAGCTACTGTCCGCTTAGTTAATGACAAACCGTTCCAGTTGTTAAAAAGAAGTTTATTGAGTCCACGGCCTTCATATTAGGCTATTCTGGAGTGGTTCTGAAAAATTGTGCTGTGTGGAAACAATATTCAAACCATAAAAGTAAATGCCAGATGGATTTAAAATGTTTCATGCCCAACGATGTCGTGAGAAACATATTTGGCACTCATGATTTGAATTTTACGCTATCTGTATGAAAGTATCGGCACGTCTCTTAGTGTATTTAATTTGAGGGGAGAGGTGCGAGGTTGAATTTTAGAGTTTTTATGAGTTTTTGGAAGTTTGTAGTCGGTGGCTTTGTGCAGCCACACTGCGAAGTGTCAATGTTAGAGTCAGGTTAATCTACAGTAGATGTGGGCACCTTCAGTTCGATGAATACATGAAACATTTTCCAAATTTCTGTTCAATTCATCCTTTGTAAATTGATGCTTTTTCTGTATGTGTACTGTGTCAGCAGCGACAACATTTTGCTCAGAGCACATATTATCTCACATCTAAGCAAAGATATGTTAGTATTAATTTGGAGTTTTTGCGGTATGAGCGAGTATAGTTGCGCTTGATTTGATTTTCTAATTCCTACACTTCCTTCTGTTATCCTGACAACCCTATGTGGTTATTTAGAGATTATTCACTGATTAATCTCATTTACCCTGCCTGTAAAGTATTGTTTTGTGACTGCCATTGTTTTGTCTGTAGTTGGGCCACGTTCGACCAAATTATTTAACAAATAATGTGTACCATATATTCAGAAGTAAATTAAAACTTCTACATTTCAGCTCCTTCGCCTACCGTTGAGGTGTTTGTGGAGAAGTAACAAGAAAGCCCCAGTAATGGATATAAATGAAATAATCTGTCTCCTCAATTAATATGTATATTCTTCTTAAGTAATTACGAGATGCAGGAAGTGAGTGGGCCAAAAGTTCGATTCTTAAAGAAAAGAGGATATGTAAGTTAATATAACTCCAGTGACGTAAAAAAAATGACAACACCAAGAAGTAGTTGTGCGTCATAACGAAAGACGTTACGCGTATTTCTATATCTGAAAGACGTACGTTCAAATTTCGCGCCAGTCGCATAGCAGTGGCTCTAGTGGCGCCACTAAGAGGATGCATATCAAGTTTGCTTTACATACACGCTGGAACAGTCGTGAGCGTTAGTTAGCTCAGAGACTGGACAAGGTGTGTTGACGTTAGTCAGAATGCCTTTGAGATGACAAAGGCGCGATTATCAACATCTCGCTGAGTCTGAACGAAGTCGAGTAATAGGCGGTACTGTAGAAAGACTTGGTAGGAAAGTAGTCACTGTAGATAATTGCTGGCAGCGGTGCTCACGAGAATGTAAAATCACAAGACAATCGGGCTCCGGCTGCCGTCGTGGCGTTACAGAGATACCCTGCAGCGTGCATTCCACACACCCCAAACTATTGCCATTTGAAACTTCAGTTTTGTCGTGTAAAAGCCCATTGAAGGGCAGGGTGGAAGTCTATTGTGTTTTATGACGAATTTTTGTTCCGCGTATGTGCCAGTGATGGCCGTGTGTCGTTTAGAAAGAGACCAGTTGACTAGTTGAGTGCCTGCAATCAACCTGTCTGCGTCCTAGGCACACTGGACTTACGTCTCAACTTATGGTCTGAGGAGCGACTTCGTATAACAGTAGGAGCATTCTTGTGATTATCTCACGCACCCTACTACAAAACTGTTCCTCTATCTGGTGATCCATCCTGTCGTGCTGCCATTCATGATCACCATTTCAGGCCTTCTTTCCAACAGGGTAACTCCCATTCACATACCGCTATTGTAACCCAGCATTCTGTACAGGGTATCGATATGTTGCCTTGGTCTACCCGACCACCAGATCTGTCTGCAGTCGAACACATGTGGGACATCACGGACGACAACTTCAGCGCCATCCAAGAGACAGCACCTACCATTCCCGTGTTGACCGATCAAGTGCAACAGACGTAGAGCTCCAACCCACAAACTGACATCTGGCATAGTAAAATCCATTCATGTCTGCATGCTTGCATTTAAAATTCCGATTATTACACCAGTTATTAATGTACCAGTACTTCACATTTACAGTGGCTTATCTCGCGCCCTCACAAACCTGTGGTCTTGCAATATTAAACACTTAAATATGTTAACTAGACAAATGTGTTCCCCAAATTTCATTACTCTACATTAATTATTTTTTGCTGCTGAAATTTTTTCGTCACTGAACAAGTGATGTCCTTTTTATTATATATCTAGCTTGTTAATCGGGCAGTGTTAGTTTTACATTCACTGTGACAAGATATGCACCTCACGTATGGGTTCACGGAATATAGCGGAAGAATTGCGCAACGAAGCTATGTTAGTGTGTTGCCACAGTGAAGGGTACCAACATGGTACAATTTTTTCGTCTGTGGGTTGTAACATTACTCGGCGTCTAAAGCTACCAATTTATGTGAATGTATATAACGGGCTTTCTTTCTAATGTGAAGTTACCGTCACAATAATAAAGTTAGCTGGTAAAATAAACCGAATAAATAATAATTACGGCATTACTCTTAAGCAGATGCCGGAGATCACTGGTTTCTAACACTAAAATACCCAGAAAAATATACCTGAAGAAACTCCAAAATTTTGGTAGTTCAGTTTCACCCTTTGTAGGCGTATTACGAGGAAATGTACTGCTAAGACAGCTACATACAGAACAAAGTAATAAGACCCACTAGATAATAGCAGGCACGGATTTAGGATTCGTTTCTGGTAGAGGTGGTGGGGGGTTACTGCCTCTCATCCCATTTACTTGTCACCACCCTCACTTTTAGAGATTCACATATGACCAAGTTGTTAAAAATATTACTGCATCCGACCATCATTGCAAGAAAGCTCTTTACATAACCGGGGGTCTCGTACGACCCTTCTGCACATTAACAGTTTTTAATAACGACAGTATTTGGAATAACTGTAGCGACTATATAAGGGTAGTAGTGGGAATAAAGAGAAAACATCTTTAAAAATGAACCGAACGACGTGAAATAATAATCATAAATTTTGATACATCTTTGTATATACATTTCCATGCAAATAATTTCAAACAAAGTTCTTTGTAGAGCAGTAAACGATATTTGACAGACTGTGCTTTTGCTATACTTCTTGTTTTTTTTTTCATTTTCTTTGAGGGATGCAAGTACGTTAGTTGACTTAGTTACTTTTGAAAAGGGTAAATACAAATGTCCTTGGGTAAAGACGGGATTTGGTGAATTCAATTCTGCTCTTTGAATCTTTTCCCCAAAGATTTGTTTACACCTATCGCAAATGTATCTTCAGTAGGCAACTACCTACTCGTCAACTAAAGAAGCATACTTGGATCAGATGGTGTCAAGTTTATCCATGCCATTACAACATATTTCCCGGTTTCATTCAGCTGAGCAGTAATTGCAAATTCATAGAGTTTTGTTGCAACCCTGCATGCTCCGTTCACTAAACCCTCTTTAGCGTTCAGGTTTCTTATAAAGTTGACAGTAGTGTGTTTCTTTAGAATTGTATAAGTTTATGTGGCGGTAGTTCTGACGATGTAATGAATGTAAGAAAAAAATGGTTCAAATGTCTCTGAGCACTATGGGACTTAACATCTGAGGTCATCAGTCCCGTAGAACTTAGAACAAAGCTAACTAACCTAAGGATATCACACACATCGATGACCGAGGCAGGATTCGAACATGCGACCGTAGCGGTCGCGCGTTTCCCGACTGAAGCGCCTAGAACAGCTCGACCACAGTGGCCGGCAGTGAATGTAAGACTTCTACAGTGTACAACTTGTTGTTAGTCCCCCTGTCGGACTGTAGGGAGTCACAACTGTAGTAAATGAGAAATTTAAGTGTTCGCTTCTTATTTGATATACCACTAGGACCACAATAGTCTCTAACTATATTACTAGGTTTTAACTGTATTTCGTACTTTGTGTAACCACGTTAGGCCGTAGTAGCAACAGGTAAATAACAATTAAAGGCAACAATGACAAATGTGTTTTCCGTTTTGGGAAGTATATTCGTTCAGAAAGGTCAAGTTGTATTATGGGCAGAGATAATGGACCTTCGCAGTTTCACGGCTATTATCTATGACAATGATGTATATAAATTACCCAGTTAATAAGTACTTTAAAGCAAATGAAATGGTGGTTGTAGTAAGATAATTACGTAACAAGAGCCTCGTATTAATTATTAATGAATCAACTTCGTATAATATAGGTATGAAGCTGTGCATCCACGATGATTTTTTGCCTATAATAGTTAAAAGACCCTGGAATATTTTAAGATAGGGAGTTTCAGCGCAAAATCGATATGCAGTGTCAAAAGCCAGTTAAGAAAGGTTTCTGTCGATACTTCATTCATCCCTGTATGGATTAGTGTGTGACGAGAATAAGGGACGTTGGCTTGAGAAATAATATATATGATTTGTTTGCATTAGTGCTTAGTAAATCTCTTCTGCATAATTTTCAAGGAAAAGCATTTCAGACAACTACATCTGAAAAGTAATTTTCATTTGTACTTCAATCTCAGTTGCAATTTTTCGATAAAAGACATATTTAGATGTCACCGGATTATTTCCAGATCTGTGTTGTTACGTTAGCAAACCGTCGTGTCTGTGTCAGAACCTCATATCAGAGTACAACTACTGCTCTTCTCTCGCGGCGAATAAGCCGGCTTCAGTACATCTAATTCTAAAAGTTGGGAAGTATCTTTGTCATGGTAATGTTTGAAAACTACAATAGTAACAGTCTTTCAGAAATTTGAAAGATTCGTATTTTATGCAGTAGAAAATCGAATAGTGCGCTCACCATTACCTATATTTCACTGAGCTCTGAGATCGTGAACAGGCTTGCGGCCTATGTCTAAGCGAGCATGTGAATGGGAAATCGCTGTATCTTCTGTCGTTTCTATCTACGTCCGAGAAAGACGTTCTTTCCTCTACTGTCTCTCCTTCCTTCGGCCTTCTGTGGTTTCACTGTTCCAGTTCTGGACTTACGAACCGTATCGTATTTGTTGCTTGCCGCAAGTACAGTTGGCCAACGAATTAACGATTTTATCTTGGCTGGAACGTATTCTCATCGCATATCAATATACATGGCCTAACGCTCAAGAACATGAACAGAAATTCTCCTGTATTAAACAAAACTTCTAATTTTATAGAATTTCTTGCCATCTTCGAGACTCTTACTTCTGATGATACGACACTACTGGCCATTAAAATTGCTACACCACGACGATGACGTGTTACAGACGCGAAATTTAACCGACAGGAAGAAGATGCTGTGATATGCAAATGATTAGCTTTTCAGAGCATTCACACGAGGTTGGCGCCGGTGGCGACATCTACAACATGCCTACACGAGGGAAGTTCCCAACGGATTTCTCATACTCAAACAGCAGTTGACCGGCGTTGCCGGGTGAAACGTTGTTGTGATGGCTAGTGTAAGAAGGAGGAACGCGTACCATCATGTTTCCGACTTTGATAAAGGTAGGATGGTAGCCTATCGCGATTGTTGTTTATCGTGTCACGACATTGCTGCTCGCGTTGGTCAAGGTCCAATGATTGTTAGCAGAATATGGAATCAGTGGGTTCAGGAGGGTAATACGGAACGCCTTTCTGGATCCCAACGGCCTCGTATCACTAACAGTCGAGATGACAGGCATCTTATCCGCATGGTTGTAACGGGCCGTGCAACCACATCTCGATCCCTGAGTCAACACATGGGGACGTTCGCAAGACAACAACCATCTGCACGAACAGTTCGACGACGTTTGCAGCAGCATGGACTATCAGCTCGGAGACTATGGCTGCGGTTACCCTTGACGCTGCATCACAGACAGCAACGCCTGCGATGGTGTACTCAACGACGAACCTGGGTGCTCGAATGGTAAAACGTCATTTTTTCGGGTGAATCCAGGTTCTGTTTACAGCATCATGATGGTCGCATCCGTGTTTGGCGACATCGCGCTGAACGCACATTGGAAGCGTGTATTCGTCATCGACATACTGGCGTATCACCCGGCGTGATGGTATGGGGTGCCACCGGTTACACGTCTCGGTCACCTCTTGTTCGCACTGACGGCACTTTGAGCAGTGGACGTTACATTTCAGAAGTGTTACGACCCGTGGCTCTACCCTTCATTCGATCCCTGCGAAACCCTACATTTCAGCAGGATAATGCACGACCGCATGTTGCAGGTCCTGTACGGTCCTATCTGGATACAGAAAATGTTCGACTGCTGCCCTGGCCAGCACGTTCTCCAGATCTCTCACGTATTGGAAACGTCTGGTCAATGGTCGCCGAGCAACTGGCTCGTCACAATACACCAGTCATTACTCTTGATGAACTGTGGTATCATGTTGAAGCTGCATGGGCAGCTGTACCTGTACACGCCATCTAAGCTCTGTTTGTCTCAATGCCCAGGCGTATCAAGGCCGTTATTACGGCCAGAGGTGGCTGTTCTGGGTACTGATTTCTCAGGATCTATGCACCTAAATTGCGTGAAAATGTAATGACATGTCAGTTCTGGTATAATACATTTGTCCAATGAATACCCGTTTATCATCTGGATTTCTTATTGGTGTAGCAATTGTAATGGACAGCAGTGTATATTCACCAAAATTAGCTGGAAAATTTCGTAAAATTAATTGAAGTGGCCGTGGGTCTTCACCTAGGGAATTTTGGCTGCGGAGTTGCAAGTCATTTCAATTGACACTAGATTAGACGACTTGTGTGTCGATGATCGGAGAAAAATGCCAGACTCGGCCAGGGGTCGAACCCGGGCCCGCTGTACTGCAGTACGACGCGCTGACTACTCAGATAAAGGGGAAGGGGAGAGAGTGTGATCCGTAATTTATTTATTTCCTTTGGGGAGAGGGGAGAGTGAATCATAGCTCCCATGACTTTTACACTCCCCCCCCCCTCACCCTGTCACGAAAACGTGTATCTGTGCCTGCACTAGACAGCAGCTAGAACACTCTGCAGGGGAGAAGGATGTAATGGCCTGCCAGCATGGCTTCTACGTTAACAGGCGTGCAGATGGCGATTACCGATCAGGAAGCGCGCCGATATCAGCGACCTTCGGCCACTGTACTCCGATGTGCTCTTACTGCGGCCTTGTGACCACTGTATTGCCTTCCCCCTCTCAGGCGGCGGTGAAGATGGCGAGTAGGGAAGCGGGCCGGATATTGGACGCAGGGACCGAAGGCCCGGTATCTCGCAACCAGGCGGTTGCAGACCCCCAGATAGCGCCGGCGCGTCTGCCGCCCTGTACCGTAGCGAACACTTTCTTCCTTTCCGTTTCCGTGATATGTGCCGTTGTCTCCAATCCACGTTCTAGATAGAAACCAATTTTTGAGTCACCAGTGTCTGCATATTTCCTTTCCTTACAGTAATTTTTTAAATATTTTGTATAGATAGTTTGAACGACTTTATTAATGCCTAGGAACTGCTTAATGCAATACACAGCTGTTCCTACTTTTATTTTGACCATCGAGTTAGGTCACAATCTGACCATTCTCCGGCCATCAGTACCAAAGGAGAACAGCTTTGCAAGTTGAACCTGAACTCTGCCGACAAACTTTCAGAGGTTGTTCTGAGTATTTCGGTATAACGGATGAACAGGCTCTGTCTGGTCGTTACAGTTATTGCATGCCGTTTGACTTCTTGCCCAAATTAGATTTCTGTCTGCACTGCATTTAAGTGCACAACAGTGAAAATGTCGGTGATACGCGCTGTGTGTCTTTTTTCCATTCGTTCGCGGCACCTGCTGCTGACGAAAGTACTTCTCGGTTATGTCAAGGGTTTTGTTTTCCGGCAGTGTTCGTGACGCGTTAACGCTTACTTAATGCAGTTTCTGTGGATAGGTTTACTGATGAAATGTTGGTCGATATGCACCTCGTGTATGTATTCACTGTATGCAACGGAAGAGCGTCACAGTGGTGCTATGTTGAGCTTTTCCCGCAGCGACGTCAACCTCGTCAGAGAGTACGTTTTTCGTCTGATGGTTGTTGCATTACTCTGTGTTGTGCCTTGTACGTTTTGGTTATTGCACGCTACAGGTTTCTTCACTGTCGTGAAGGTATTTTAACAGAAACAGGGTGGCTGCACTAATATACCGAATACATCATTATTGCATTATTACTCTGTAACGAGCCGTCGCAGACAGTAGTCCTTTATACAAAAATACTCCAAAGATGTTCTTGAGCAATCTTTGAAAGTATGTCGGCGGATTTCTGATTCTCCCTGTATATCAAGTAAATACGATACCTTTACACACCTCTCCACAAAACAGTTTCTATCGAGTATACATGCACCACACACAGTGTGTCAATTACACGTAAAATAAACTTACATAACAAAACCATTTGAAATGTCCACCATAGGCTGTCAAAGTCTATACCTTTGCTGCATCGTGTTTTAGTCTACATTATTGGTGGGTGTCGTCCTGTGGCCATGTTCAAATGTCGGTAATAACATCTACATCTACGTCTACATAGTTACTTTACAATTCAGACTTCAGTGCCTGGCAGAGGGTTCATCGAACCATTTTCATACTACTTCTCTACCATTCCACTCTCGAATGGTGGGTGGGAAAAAGGAACACCTAAGTCTTTCTGTTCGAGCTTTTATTTCTCTTATTTTATTATTATGATCATTTCCCCCTACGTAGGTGGGTGTCAACAAAATATTTTCGCATTCGGAAGAGAAAGTTGGTGATAGAAATTTCGTTAATAGATCTCGCCGCAAAGAAAACTGCCTTGGTTTCAGTGACTGCCACCAAAACTCGCGTATCATTTCAGTGACAGTCTCACCTCTATTGCACGATGCACGAAACGGGCTGCCGTTCTTTACACTTTTTCGATGTTCTCCGTCAATCTTACCTGGTAATCCCACAAAGCGCAGCAATATTCCAGCAGAGGGTGGACAAGTGTAATGTAGACTGTCTCTTTAGTGGGTTTGTCGCATCTTCTAAGTGTTCTACCAACAAAGCCCAGTCTTTGTTTCGCCTTCCCAACAATATTATCGATGTGGTGTTTCCAAAGTAAGTTGCTCGTAATTGTAAATCCTAGGTATTTAATCGAATTGACAGCCCTTACATTTGTGCGATTTATCGCATACCCAAAAATTATCGGATTTATTTTAGTAACCATGTGGACATCCTCGCACTTTTCGTTGTTTAGTGGCAATTGCCAATTTTCACACCATACAGAAATTCTCTCTAGACCATTATTTAATTGGAATTTATCGTCTGATGATTTTACTAGAGGGTAAATTACAGAATAATCTGCAAACAATCTAAGGCGGCCGTTCATATTATCACTTATATCATTTATGTAAATCAGGAACAGGAGACGGCCTATGACACTACCTTGCGGAACGCCAGATATCACTTCTGTTCTATTCAGTGGTTTACCGTCTATAACTACGAACTGTGACCTCTCTGAGAGAAAATCACGAATCCAGTCACACAACTGAGACGATACTCCATATGCACGCAATTTGATTAATAGTCGCTTGTGAGGAACGGTATCAAAAGCCTTCTGGAAATCTAAGAATATGGAATCGATCTGAGATCCCTTGTCGACAGCACTCATTACTTCATGGGAATAGAGAGCTAGCTTTGTTGCACAAGAACGATATTTTCTGAATCCGTGTTGAATACCAAGAACGTAAAAAAAGAGAAGCCATGTATTTTACATTGCACCTTTCATATCATTACTCACAACTGCCTTGGCAGTATGCGTGCCGCATCTAAAAACTTTTTGATTCTACCTGGAAACAGGAACTTGTTCCCACTCCCACAAGTCGGCATATATAGTCTTCCACATCACACATTACATACAGGAACTCGTATTTTGACGCGTCGTATAACTAAGCTGCTGTTGACAAACGGCTTCTAAGTCACTGCTTAATGTATTTAGCAGCACAACGTATCCTTTCCCTTCGACAGACGTAAACTGACTCTTTATAACAGCTCGCATGGAGACAACTCTCAAAGAATTTGTTTATACAGTGCATTTTACAGAATCAGTGTACACCAGCAGAGAGTAGTATCCCATGCGTTGCGTGCCGGCTATTATAAGAAAATAATGGAACTTAAACTACGCCAGCCAGTCACATTAATGTGACCACCGCCTATGTTCGACGTCAGCGTCACTCACATACGGCAGGTGGCAGCACTAGCAGTGGAGGTTATTATAAAGCGCATCAGCTGGACGCGGAAAACAGTGTAGTCGTTGTCGTAAAGCGGAAACGGAGCGATTTATGTGACGTCCAAAAGTGTATGATCATTGGCTTTAGGACCAAGGATGAAGGCATTTCCGAAACAGTTAAGTTTGTAAACTGTTCGTGGTTAAAGTATACAGTGCATGAAAAGATGCTCCTCTACAGAACCAGCATCGAGGCAACTGTGGTGCGATACGGGCCATGGACGATGGGGGTGCACGACGGCTGCGGAAATTTGTACAGGAGTGTAGAAGTGCAACTGCTGAGCGAACGTTGCTGCATATGGACCTCCACGCGCCTGGTTGTTGCATGCTTGCTAACTGCTGTTCATGGGCTACGAAAGCTGGAAGTTGCACGCCAGTAACGCAGCTGGACGTCACTGAGTGGTGACAGGTGGTCGTTTCAGATGAATCAAGTTTGATGCTCGAAGACGGCAAACAACCTGCAATAGTCGTTTTAAGGGTTCAGGCTGGAGGAGAGAGTATTATGGTCTGGGGAATGTTTTCGTAGGATATCGTAATTTAGAAGGCACAAAGGATCAACAAAATTATCATCTACCCTGGGGATCATGTTCACCCCTACAAGCAGTGTGTGTTCCTCGGCACGATGGCATCTACCAACAGGACACTTCAAAACGTTACACAGCTCGCAATGTACAGCCGTGGCTCGAAGAGCACAAGGGTGAGTTTATCGTGCTACGCTGCCCACCAAACTCCCCGGATATAAGCTCAACCGAGAATGTGTGGGACTACCCGATCGGGCTGATCGCGTCATGGTTCCTCATCCGAGACTTCAGGTGCAGTTGGTGACGGCGCTGGAATCGGCACAGCCCCTCATCCTGTCAGTACCTTTGAGATCCTCAGTGACTCAATTTCTGCACGTCTTGCAGCAGTTCGCACCGCACAAGGTGGTTATTCACTCGTTTGATAGGTTATTAGAATAGTTTCACTGGACAGTGTAATATTAAATGTTTACAGAGTCCTTTTTTTCAGAAATGCTTTTCTTTTTCTTGCCAGTCTGTACTTTATATTCTCCCAACTTCTATCTTCAGTTATTTTGCTGCCCAAATAACAAACCTCGCCTACTTTTTTCAGTGTGTCATTTCCTAATCTACACTCCTGGAAATGGAAAAAAGAACACATTGACACCGGTGTGTCAGACCCACCATACTTGCTCCGGACACTGCGAGAGGGCTGTACAAGCAATGATCACACGCACGGCACAGCGGACACACCAGGAACCGCGGTGTTGGCCGTCGAATGGAGCTAGCTGCGCAGCATTTGTGCACCGCAGCCGTCAGTGTCAGCCAGTTTGCCGTGGCATACGGAGCTCCATCGCAGTCTTTAACACTGGTAGCATGCCGCGACAGCGTTGACGTGAACCGTATGTGCAGTTGACGGACTTTGAGCGAGGGCGTATAGTGGGCATGCGGGAGGCCGGGTGGACGTACCGCCAAATTGCTCAACACGTGGGGCGTGAGGTCTCCACAGTACATCGATGTTGTCGCCAGTGGTCGGCGGAAGGTGCACGCGCCCGTCGACCTGGGACCGGACCGCAGCGACGCACGGATGCACGCCAAGACCGTAGGATCCTACGCAGTGCCGTAGGGGACCGCACCGCCACTTCCCAACAAATTAGGGACACTGTTGCTCCCGGGGTATCGGCGAGGACCATTCGCAACCGTCTCCATGAAGCTGGGCTACGGTCCCGCACACCGTTAGGCCTTCTTCCGCTCACGCCCCAACATCGTGCAGCCCGCCTCCAGTGGTGTCGCGACAGGCGTGAATGGAGGGACGAATGAAGACGTGTCGTCTTCAGCGATGAGAGTCGCTTCTGCCTTGGTGCCAATGATGGTCGTATGCGTGTTTGGCGCCGTGCAGGTGAGCGCCACAATCAGGACTGCATACGACCGAGGCACACAGGGCCAACACCCGGCATCATGGTGTGGGGAGCGATCTCCTACAATGGCCGTACACCACTGGTGATCGTCGAGGGGACACTGAATAGTGCACGGTACATCCAAACCGTCATCGAACCCATCGTTCTACCATTCCTAGACCGGCAAGGGAACTTGCTGTTCCAACAGGACAATGCACGTCCGCATGTATCCCGTGCCACCCAACGTGCTCTAGAAGGTGTAAGTCAACTACCCTGGCCAGCAAGATCTCCGGATCTGTCCCCCATTGAGCATGTTTGGGACTGGATGAAGCGTCGTCTCACGCGGTCTGCACGTCCAGCACGAACGCTGGTCCAACTGAGGCGCCAGGTGGAAATGGCATGGCAAGCCGTTCCACAGGACTACATCCAGCATCTCTACGATCGTCTCCATGGGAGAATAGCAGCCTGCATTGCTGCGAAAGGTGGATATACACTGTACTAGTGCCGACATTGTGCATACTCTGTTGCCTGTGTCTATGTGCCTGTGGTTCTGTCAGTTTGATCATGTGATGTATCTGACCCCAGCAATGTGTCAATAAAGTTTCCCCTTCCTGGGACAATGAATTCACGGTGTTCTTATTTCAATTTCCAGGAGTGTAATTCCATCAGCAGCAACTGAGTAATTCGACTAAATTCCACTGCTCTTTGTTGATGTTCGTCTTATAATCTCTTCTGAAGACGGTATCCATTCTGCTCAACTGCTGTTCCTAGCCCTCTGGCAAGTGAATTACAATGTCAGTGCCAAATACAAATGTCTTATTTCTTCTCCGTGTCAAATTCCTTCCCAAATTTCTCCTTAGTTTCCTTCACAGAGTGCTCAACGCACAGACTGAATAATGCTGGGGATAGGCTACGACCTGGTCTCACTTCTGTATCTACTACGCCTTCCCTTTAATGATTTTCGACTGATAACTGCAGTGTGATGTCTATGCATGTTGAATACCCTTCCACTCCTTATATTTTGTCCCTGGGACCTTCAAAATTTCAGAGTCAATATTGTTATAAGCGGCCTCTGAACCTAAAAACGCTATAATGTGGCCTTCCAGAACTTCATCCAAACTTCTAGGGCAGCTCTCACGTTCATCGTAGCCTTGCAGCAGAGTCGTCGTAATGATTCCAAAAAAAAGTTCAAATTTGTGTGAAATCTTATCGGACTTAACTGCTAAGGTCATCAGTCCCTAAACTTACACAATACTTAACCTAAATTACCCTAAGAACAAACACACACACCCATGCCCGAGGGAGGACTCGAACCTCCGCCGGGACCAGCCTCACAGTACATGACTGCAGCGCCCCAGACCGCTCGGCTAATCCCGCGCGGCTAATGACTCCATAAAAATAATAATTTGGTTTACTTGCTTTCTGAGTGAAGGAACGACGCTAGTAGAGATACCTGCTGGGCAGGTAATTAAGTGTTGTCACTATGGCAGCGTGATAAATGGCAATCGAATCGTACTACCTGACTCATTCTTTCTAATTCTTGAACAATCAGTCAGAAGTTTCGGTTTTCCGAATGCAGATATGGTTTGTCTTCTGTGATTTGTGTTTCCCTGTCAGTATAGACAAATTCTTAAATGCAAGTGCAGAAAGTCAACTTTTTAATGTATCATGCAGTTGTAAAGACATGATGTAAGTAGGCTGTTTATATTTTCTTATTGGCAACGTTACGTAGCGCTCTGTACGAGAATCACTGGCTGTGCTGTGTGCAGTCTGTGGCTAGTTTGCATTGTTGTCTGCCATTGTAGTGTTGGGCAGCGGCAGCTGGATGTTAACAGCGCGTAGCGTTGCGCAGTTGGAGGTGAGCCGCCAGCAGTGGTGGATGTGGGGAGAGAGATGGCGGAGTTTTGAGATTTGTAATACTGAATGGCATGAACTGCTATATATATTATGATTATTAAGGTAAATACATTGTTTGTTCTCTATTAAAATCTTTCATTTGCTAACTATGCCTATCAGTAGTTAGTGCCTTCAGTAGTTTGAATCTTTTATTTAACTGGCAGTAGTGGCGCTCGCCGTATTGTAGTAGATCGAGTAACGGAGATTTTTGTGAGGTAAGTGATTTGTGAAAGGTATAGGTTAATGTTAGTCAGGGCCATTCTTTTGCAGGGATTTTTGAAAGTCAGATTGCGTTGCGCTAAAAATATTGTGTGTCAGTTTAAGCACAGTCTTGTATAATTGTTCTAAGGGGACGTTTCATATGTCGACCCTTAGCCTAGGATACCTCACTGGAATCTTCTGATTTTTTTTCTTGTAGTTTGTGCAATTAGTGTAGCTATTGTTTATTGCTAGCGCGTAATTACAGAGAGAATTTCCTTTGTAGTTGCAGTCTTTCATTGTTGTACAGCACAACAGGTGTGGCACACATGTAGATTTGCACCAAGTATTTCGCAGCTGCAATTAACTAGATATTATTTTCAGTGCTATGTTAATGTGTTCTCTTATTTTTGCTCTTCAAATTGTGCTTTTCTGTGTTGTCTTGTGAAATCTTGTGACAATAATGGCGTGTGAAAAACGTAATACTAGGCTCCAAAGTAAACTGAGAAATAACAGTGAAGACGAAAGCAGTGTGTTAACGCCACCATGTAATGAATTAACAAATATTCAAAGTAGTAATTTGGTAACTGTGCATAGGGAAATGGAGCGGGCGTCAAATAATGGAGTAGACAGTGAAACAGGTAGTGAACAGGGAAGCATTATCGATCGATCGGTCGGAAACAGCTCGCCTCAGGAATCGGGAATGACAGAACACAATATTGCCAATACTGTAGACTCAGGTTTTGGGTTCTCACCGTTTTCTCAAATGAGTCAAGACACATTTTCTGCTTGTCAAAAAGTGAATGTTGCCGGTGCAAATTCACTGCCGAAAAGCACTGAGGAACATGTTTCAGACACCAGTGCACTGTTATTACAGTTAATGCAACAAATGGGACAAAGGCTACAAAAGTTAGACACAACGCTTGAACAAAATCAGAAACAATGGGGACAAAATCTTCAAAAGTTAGACACAATGGAACAACACCAGAGGCAAACACAGCAACAGTTAGACACAATGGAACAAAAGCTTCAAAAGTTAGACTCAGTGGAACATAAGCTTGAACAAACACGTGAAGATTTAACTACTGAGTTACATAACATTGGATCGAAATGTCAAAAAGGCTGTAATGACGTAAAAACACAAATTTGTGAGCATTTTCAACTTATTTTTCGCGGCATGAAAATGCATTACAGAATCACGAAGCAGCCATAAAAGAACTGCAAACTCTTGTTCATGAAAATCATGAGACCTTGCAAGCTAAAATTGACTCACTTGCATCTACCGATTTGGTTACGCAACTTTCAAAAACTCAAGAAAACTTAAAGGACACAGTAGATACTCTGAAAATTGGTTCAGAAAGACACATGGACGAAATTAGTTCATTATCAGAGAAAGTAGTAGAACTTTCGGATCAGCTAAATAATTTATCTACGAAGGTAGATGATAATCTGAATGACACGAAACCAGTAGTCTTTAATGACACAGAAGAGTGCGAACAAATTAGGAAATTCAAACAAAATCAAAATCAAATTAATACGCAACACCAAAGAGAAATCCGCGAAGTACAAGATCAGCTGACACAGGTAATACAAGAATTACGTATTTCAGAGGACACTTGCGCTCCAATACGGGAAGAGGGACATAGAAATACGGAACAGCCACAAAATAATAACACAGGGCATTTCGGAAGTTATGAAAGAAATTGGCAATGTGCACCGAATTTTGAGATGGAACCGCCGAAACGACGTAACAATGACCGATATGCGACTCGCCGACATGATGATTTTGACTATAAGCTGTTCATTACTACACGTAAATTTAAAATATTTAAGAATTCTGGCAACGACATTCATCCACAAGCGTGGCTCCATCAATTCTCTCATTGTTTCCTCCCAACTGGTCATTAGAGCACAAATTAGAATTTATGTGTGGCTACTTGGAGAATGAACCAGCTGTAAGAATGCGATCGGTCATTCAAGATTGTCACAGTGAAGGAGAATTTTGCCATGCGTTCCTCTCAGCGTATTGGTCTCAAGCTACACAAGACCGAGTAAAACATAGCATCATAATGATGAAACATTTCGAACAATCTGAATTTTCCAGTCTTGTCAAATATTTTGAAGACATGTTGCATAGGAATCAATATCTTTCGAACCCATACAGCCCTTCAGAACTCATCCACATTTGATTAACGAAATTGCCTGAACATTTAAGAAATATTATTTTGGCGGGGCTTTGCAAAGACGACATTGAAGCTTTTCAGGGACTCTTACAAGAATTAGAAATTGACACAGACAGCCGCGGGATGCGAAAACAGGAAAACAATCACTACAGGTCACATCCGTCAGAATTCCGCGATGAAAGAAATAATAACTGGACACGACAAGGCTATTCTCACAATACAAATCGTGAACAAAACAGACACCACCCATACGACAACCACTGGCAGAGTAATAGTTACAGAGAAAGATCGCATTTCCGTAGTAATGAATATGACAGAGACAATCATAGAAACAAACAATTTGGCAACTAGAACTATTATTATCACGGGAGACAGAATAACTTCTGACGCAACGGTCCACCGTGCAGTGATAATTCAGGAAGAAATTTTCCACCACATGACCGACAAGAAAGAAATTATGAAATCTACCGACATGACGACAGACGAGGTAATCATAACGACAGACCTGAATTTCATCAGAACTGGCGGGATTCAAACAGAGCTGGGCACTTTCGACAACGTGAATTTGTAGAAGTTAGGTCTCCTAATCCCAATAACGACGCGCGCCAACAAAGGAACAGACAATGACTCGCACCGCAGGCTGCCGCGTGCGCCCGCTGGCTCAGGGAAAAATAACATAGACGGTAACCTTGAGAAAAATTTCAGTATCCTTTACCGACGTATACCACATGATAATTGCATTTAAGTTGAAACTCTGCGTACTGCAAAGGGTTACACCACATCTCACATGTAACACCGTTTATTGAAAGATAATCTGCTTTTTAACTTTGTCTTTGCCATAAAACGTTTCACTTCACGTTACTAGTATGCTTTAGAAACTGTTACCATGCAACAATGTTTTGAAGATCAATATCCACTCAAGAACCAAGAGAACTTATTTAAACAGAAATTACGAATGCATTGTTATTGTGAACAGACGTCACAATGTTATTGTGTGTGTACATTCTTGCTTGTTAGTTGCACGATGATGTAATGACTATAAGGCTCACATACTTAGAACATATACCGGTACTGCTAATGAGATTCTAATGCAACATTTTGGTTTACTTGAAAATACATTCTGGATTTAGGTCCTTTCTGTGAGATACCAGATGAGACAATGGTTAGTTTATGTGACAGCTACACAATTTTATCACAACGCTACTAATGAGTGACAATTTACAATGTTGCTTTTGCGGTGTTTCTGTTTTATATCTGCACAGTTTCTCTGTATTATTCTGGAAAGTAAAACATGTTTTAGTAGTAACTTTTGTGGTATAGCTACAATGAGACAGCCTTTTCTGTAGCACAACAATATGTTACAGCACAGTAATTGCTTCATCACAACAATAAGAGTAATAACTAAGATATCTATACGCAAAGCATTTCACTTTTGTTTATCATGAGGTAAGTACATTGGCTTCTGCAGAACTTAGCTTTCGGAGGAAAATAACTACGACACTTCCACAGAGATTATCTTACAACAAGACGCACATTTAGCGCTACAGGACATGCATTTCAGTGATTAATTTTGTACTTAAAACATTTATTTTTAAAGATTTTTGAATTACAAAGAAAGTTTTCCGTGATACATTTCATTCCATTGCTGTAATCTGTAACACCTGAGGGTATAATTACAATAATCCTCAGGGGGGTACACGCTTACTTTGTGTACCATGTGTTTGGCAAGCACAAGGAGCCCTAGCTAATATGGTATTTGCTTATACAATTTAACACATCGGTACCATATTTCTCCAACACAGAATTACACAGCCACCTGATTATTTAACAGAGAAACAAACATTTTTTTTACTACGTCAGTGACAGATGTTTACACAGTTACACAGTTGGGTAACTTCACACTTATGAAATTGTATTTTGTCTGTACTTTGTGAACTGTTCATATTTTTTCAGACCCATTGTGATATTATGAAATCTTTGAATTATATATTTGGTAAGGGAGCATGATTTTAAAGTATGTTTGAGGCAGATGACACTTTTGACATGCGCAGAGAATTTTTTTAATTATTGGAGGAAGCTACGACGATTTTGAGAGTTGACTGAGGTGTTATGATGTTATTATTACGATGACTATGTGTATTATGCTGTTGCGGTATGTTTATGATCAATAAGCTGGTGCTATATGAGGAATTTAATTATGCTATGTATTTATTATGATGAAATATTGAAGTGTCGTCGCAAGATTGACGTGTTGATGAATATGTATATGTGTAATAAGGTAAGGAGTAATGAATAGTGGTTAGGGACTCTGACTTGTGAAAAAGTATGTTGGAAACCAAGAATCGTACTTTAAGTGTTATGAAATGCATGTAAATGCATGAATGTATCACAGTGCCGACAAAAACGTTTTGAACACTGTTATATTCAAAGGATTTTGTTTCTACACATTTGTAACGTAAATTCTCGACCTGTGAAATTTTTATATGAGACTGTCACTGTAGCGGAAACTGCTGTCGTAAATATTTCGGTAAGAAAGGTAAGTGACCATGACGTAATGCGTTGTGAGTGGCCAGGTGTGCCAGCCGCCTTGAGAAAAGCCATTAGGGTGTGCATTTCAGAGGCACAGGTAGAAAAAAAAGGAAGGCCATTATCCTTGCTATTGACATTCCTTTGTAGAAAGCACCACAAATACGACACGCTCCTTACTAGGAAAGATACTTACATCTGCACACCTGATTATGACAAGCGTCTTTCTCAAGAATTGAGAGAATTTTTACTGCCTTATGAAATGCCATATGGCATGATGTTTCATGCTGTCCTTTGTACATATTTGCTCATTTTCTTTAATATCTAGTTTCTAGCTGCACTGCACCATTGTTTAAAATAAAATTTTATGAATGTACTAATATAGATATTTTATGCCTACAGATCCAGTAAACAATAACTTTAAAAAAAACGAAGGAGCACAAAAAGACATTTCCCTTCACAGGACTTGCATACATAATTTTCTTTTCAACTACTTGGTAATATTTTTTGTAGAATAAGTTGTGGTGCACCACTTTAATTACATAGACATTAAGATGTGAATATACATTTCCCTTGTCTGCATTGTTGTTTTTACTGTAATATTTTTTCTGCTTGAGCTATGTCATGTTTAGGTATAAGTTACTGCTGTTTGCCAGGCATAGTGTTACTGAATTTGACTTTGTGTTACTCTTCTAAGCTAGTTTTACTACTGATTTATTGTTCTTGTTTGCTGCACAGTGCCTTATATTAGTTGTAGTACTGCAATTGCTTTGCCTATTTAAAATTTTTGTCCTTGATGTTTGTGTTAATTGTTTTATGCTGCTGCATTGCCTCGTCCCTTAGTTTAGCATCTGAGCTCAGTAGATTTAAGTTAGCTTAAGAGGGGGTAGCCTATAAGAGAATGAGTTGCGATGAATTTGAAGAAATGAGAAGTTATATGCGAAAAATACAGAAAGCATGCTTGGATAGGATTTTTTTGGTGGAAGCAAAGGTTGAAATAAGACGAAAGATCTATGGAATGAAGTTTTGGGTTGGACTGCAGTAGCAAATGTAACACTGAAAACAAACCCTGTCCTTTCCTTTTGTGTTATCCCACTATGTGTTTGTGTACCCTTGTTTATTTGTTTTCTTCCTGTCTCTGTGTTGTTTCATAGATTTTTTTCTTATTTAATACTAAGCTACATTCACTATGATGAGGAATACTGTTATCTTCAAATATAATTGGCATTAATAATATGTTATTACCTTGTAAATATGCTTAGACATTATTTATTCTGTTTTGTTTTAATGCTCATGTGTGAAGTTGATGTTTCAAAAGTTATTCTGATCATTTATGTATGTACTCATCTCATAATTCCTGTAACACTGATGTATATGTTTATTTCGATTCTTTTGTAAAGCCTGTACTACAAATGTTATCTGTATTGTTCTGTTCTTTAATGATGTATTTTGTACCTTTGTTATTGTATTCTTATGTTATAAAATTGTAATTGACGCCAGTTCATCAAATTAAGTAACTTGTAAGCATTCATTTTACTGCACACATTTCTATTCGTCATAGTAATGCACAATATGTGAGAGGTTGGGACTGTTAATGTTTGCATGTGTGATAATAATTCAGCAAGGGACTGGATAACAGCATTGCTGGTTCAAAGGACATTTCCAAAAAAAAAAAAAATTGTGAGTGCACAAGTGGTGGTTCATGGACTTGCTATATTATCCGCAAGACTCTTCAATGGTGATTGTGCACCTGCACTGTCAAACAGATGGCTGCTGGCCATCTCTACATGGACTACAGTGGGTCTGCATCTTTGATGACCCACAAATACCATTATTTCTACAAGGACTACAGTGGGTCTGCATCTCTGATGACCCACCAACACCATACTCTCTACCAGGACTACAGTAGGTCTGCTCTGTGATGACCTACCTACCAATATTCTTCAAGACTTCGACTGACTCTGTTGTGGGTTTGCTCTGTTGTGGCCCATTACATGTCAGCATGTCAAGAGTCAGCACTGTCTTTCAGTTGGAAGGACAACACTACTTCTTCAAGACTGCATGGAAATCCACTACTTCCGTGTGCATTGTCTTTTACTGCTCAGACTTTGAAAAAAAAAACTCTGAAATTTTACTGTGATGAATGATCAGGACTATCTTTATGGACTGTGAGAAAATTTTAGCTTTTGACCAACATTGTATCAATAAGTGTGTGCATTTGATATCTTTGTTATTGTAATTCTGAAAAATTTTATCAAATCATTATTGGCCACTGCCCAAAACAATTTGTAAAATTTTTTGTGGGGAGCATAGGGGCTATGTAAGTAGGCTATTTATATTTTCTTATTGGCAACGTTACGTAGCGCTCTGTACGAGAATCACTGGCTGTGCTGTGTGCAGTCTGTGGCTAGTTTGCTTTGTTGTCTGCCATTGTAGTGTTGGGCAGCGGCAGCTGGATGTTAACAGCGCGTAGCGTTGCGCAGTTGGAGGTGAGCCGCCAGCAGTGGTGGATGTGGGGAGAGAGATGGCGGAGTTTTGAGATTTGTAATACTGAATGGCATGAACTGCTATATATATTATGATTATTAAGGTAAATACATTGTTTGTTCTCTATTAAAATCTTTCATTTGCTAACTATGCCTATCAGTAGTTAGTGCCTTCAGTAGTTTGAATCTTTTATTTAGCTGGCAGTAGTGGCGCTCGCCGTATTGCAGTAGTTCGAGTAACGGAGATTTTTGTGAGGTAAGTGATTTGTGAAAGGTATAGGTTAATGATAGTCAGGGCCATTCTTTTGCAGGGATTTTTGAAAGTCAGATTGCGTTGCGCTAAAAATATTGTGTGTCAGTTTAAGCACAGTCTCGTATAATTGTTCTAAGGGGACGTTTCAATGAATAGACGAAAATGGAGGATGTATGGCGACAGTTTCTTGAATTTCGGTTTTACTTGTCTTACAGCAGCCAGCTAGGAAGTTAAGACCGAACTTGACAAAACATTCATATTGAAGCACGTAACTAGAAACAAATTCAGTAGCTTTGTAGGAGTGCACATACAACTTTCCTGCCTAGAGGCAGATGCAGTATCAATAACCAGAAGTCTGATACGGAACCGGATGTGAACCTTGACAAAACAACCAAAAAAATACATCTACATCTCCATTTACACTCCGCAAGCCACCGAACGGTGAGTGGCGGAGGGCACTTTACTTGCCACTGTCATTAGCACCCTTTTCTGTTCCAGTCGCGTATGGTTCGCGGGAAGAACGGCTGTCGGAAAGCCTCCGTGCGCGCTTGAATCTCTCTAATTTTACATTCGTGATCACCTCGGGAGGTATAAGTAGGGGGAAGCAATATATTCGATATCTCATCCAGAAACGCACCCTCTCGAAACCTGGAGAGCAAGCTACACCGCGATGCCGAGCGTCTTTCTTGCAGAGTCTGCCACTTGAGTTTGCTAAACATCTTCGTAGCGCTATCACGCTTACTAAATAACCCTGTGACGAAACGCGCTTCTCTTCTTTGGATCTTCTCTATCTCCTCTGTCAACCCGGCGCGGTACGGATCCTACACTGATGACTCAAGTATAGGTCGAACGAGTGTTTTGTAAGCCACCTCCTTTGTTGATAAACTACATTTTCTAAGGACTCGCCCGATGAATCTCAACGTGGCACCCGCCTTACCAACAATTAATTTTATATGATCACTGGTTCAAATGGCTCTGAGCACTATGGGACTTAACATCTGAGGTCATCAGTCCCCTATAACTTAGAACTACTTAAACCTAACTAACCTAAGGACATCACACACATCCATGCCCGCGGCAGGATTCGAACCTGCGACCGTAGCGGTCGCGCAGTTCCGGACTGAAGCGCCTAGAACCGCTCGGCCACACCGGCCGTCATATGATCATTCCAGTTCAAATCGTTCCGTACGCAAGCTCCCAGATATTTTACAGAAGTAACTGCTACCAGTGTTTGTCCCGCCATCATAATATCATACGATAAAGGATCCTTTTTTCTATCTATTCGCTATACATTACATTTGTCTATGTTAAGGGTCAGTTTCAACTCCCTGCACCAAGTGCCTAACCGCTGCAGATCTTCCTGCAAAGTACCGAATTGTGGCCGAGCGGTTCTCGGCGCTTCAGTTTGGAACCGCGCGACCGCTACGGTCGCAGGTTCGAATCCTGCGTCGGGCATGTATGTGTGTGATGTCCTTAGGTTAGTTAGGTTTAAGTAGTTCTAAGTTCTAGGGGACTGATGACCACAGATGTTAAGTCCCATAGTGCTCAGAGCCATTTGAACAATTTTTGAAACTATCGAACTAAATAGTCACAGTACTGGTATACGAAATGACAGTTATAGCTAGGGTTACTGCCAATGCTCGTCTCACTCGTAACAAATAAATCAAATCGGAAGCTCACCAGATATATCCCAACAAAGATCCAGAAAGGACAGCGCGGAGCAGACACACAACTTCAACACGGTGTAGGTCCACTGTCCCCTCCAGGTTTGGTCGTTGCTGAAGCACACAACACGATTCTTCCCTCCGTACGCTCCCCATACGTCCAAAGGTTTGCAGCGGGCCGCAGCGGAGGTAATAATGGTTCACAATGCAGCAGCTCCCCTGAGTCTCTCTTCCGAGTATCACTGCTTCACTCAGAGCTGGTGACTTAGCTTCCGAACTTGTGCCACCCATCTACTGCAGGCACACTACACGCCTCGCCGCCAGATTAAAACTCTACTGCCTCACCCAGAGCGAACTGTTTCACCTTCCTGGTCTCTCTGTCACTGCCCTCCCGTCTCCTATCTCTGCGTGAAGCACGCTCTCCTAAGGCAAAGATGTCCTCTAGAGACCGTGGCCCGCAACGATTCACTATCTGAGGTATTTGATTTCCATGGATATACTGTGGATGAGTTTTATACTTGCATATTTCATCCTTTGTACTTTGAGGACAGTTAGTATTCCCAGCTGATTAAAAGAGATATCTGCTTGGTCTATGTCTGTGAACGTCATAAATAATTTTCATTTCTTTCTTTCGTGCAAAGAATACTTACCACAGAATACGCAAAATATATGAGTTCTAAATCGCTTAAGTTGGCAGTTATTCTTATGAATGCCGCGCGCGATTAGCCGAGTGGTCTTAGGCGCTGCAGTCGTGGACTGTGTGGCTGGTCCCAGCGGAGGTTCGAGTCCTCCCTCGGGCATGGGTGTGTGTGTGTTTGTCCTTAGGATAATTTAAGTTCAGTAGTGTGTAAGCTTAGGGACTGATGACCTTAGCAGTTAAGTCCCATAAGATTTCACACACATTTGAACATTTCTTATGACAAAAACAGGTCACTATATGGCTTTTCCAGTTTCTCATCAGTAGGCACATCTAAGAACTTAGAACTTTCTATCCAGTTTATTATTCCTAATTAGTTGCTAATAGAAGCTGCGATAGTTTTGACAGCATATATTTGAACTAATTGTGATCTTTCAAAGGTTAAAGCTAGCAATTTTTACAAATGTATAATTTTCTCTATAGATGTTTCTTAGTACCGCCTCACAAATATCCTTGTGTTACACGCAAACAGGACCAATTCTGTTCGTATGTAAAGTGCCAGGACATGGACACTTACACGTTAGCTTACCAACATTAGTATTAATAATAAAAGGACTGGCATGGGCATCAGATCATGACTCTATTGAATTATGATACATATGAGGCACTCTCGAGCAGTATTCCCTGCATGTTAGCATGATTGAGCCACTAACTTAAAGCGTTGGTGAAAAGTGTCGGAAGTTGAGTACTGTGGAATATAAAATCTGCAGATGGCCGTAGCTCGACGAGCCGCCGTGGGCGGCAGCTAGCGGTCACCGGAAACGCGGGACAATACGGCGCTTTTGGGGAGAGCCCGGCATCCGGAGCCACCTGTGCTGGGCAACACGTGGCGAAGACAGAAATTTCGTTTGCCTTGGGGCGTTATGACCTACTGCATCATTGGATGGATCTCAGAAATGCCGTTGGAGTGATTTCGGCGATGATAGAGCGTTCGACATTGGCCGAAACTGAGTATTCTTCCGCCGCCTTTTCGTACGCATGGGAGACGGGAGAAAATGAGGAGAGAGGGTTCTTCGCCTTCAGCCATCGAGCGGTGCTGACTTGGAGACGGCATCTTAGCCATCGTCTTCGGAGGGAGATATACGGTCTCTATCGCAACACTGCACCAACGCGTGTTCCGTGCGGAGTACTGCAGTTAGAGCTCTTTGTGTGCTCAAAAGCGAGAGTTTCATGAACGCTTAACCACTTCCAACAACTTACCTAATATTCTTGATCTGGTAGTTATCCTTGCGAGGTGTCGAGTCTTTATCAACGCAGCTGCCGGTAATAGGGGCGCGTAATTACAAATTGTTAATGTGCCATTCTCAGGAGTGTGTCGGTGGACAAAGAAATTCACATTTATTTGTAATTTTCGTCAGTTGTGGGGGATATAAAATTAAAATGCCAATATTACAATCGAATTATCGATTTCATTGTAGCTAGCTTTTACCCTGTCCCAGCAAGCTTTACATGTACTCTAGTCACTGCACAGCTTGCCCAGACGGGAAGGAAAGAAGGTTTGCGGTCTTCTATGTCAGCGATGGACAAATAAGCTTACACCTAATTCAAATAAATTTGCAGATCATTGACATAAAGGAAGAACAGTAGTGGGTCAATGACCGGCGCCTGTGGAAGCCAATGTAATTACTCCTTATGCAGACTCCAGATGGAGTCTGCTGTCGGACAACTACCTGACACTCAGTCATAGTATTTGGGCTAGAGAAACGAAAAGCATCGAGTACAGACAAACAGAGAGAGAGAGAGAGAGAGAGAGAGTGAGTGAGAGTAAGAGAGAAAGAGAGTTGTGAGAGAGAGAGATGGTGGTACATCTTTATTTGCACTGCAACCAAAGATTATAGCTAAAATTGTAGGACTGTCTTGGGCTGCCGCGTCGGTAGGGGCAGTCAACTGGACGGAAAGGGCGCGCACGAACTGGCTGCCCCGTCCCCCTCCGTTTGCCCAGCGCATGAGCAGTGTAGGGGAATCCGCTCCTCACCCCCCACCCCACCCATCGACAAGGGATATGCCTGTCACATCAGCGGCGCTGCCGCGTCAGCACGTCCTCTGGTCCTGCTGACTCCACGCGACTTCAGGCCGCTCGCTCCGTTCCACGCTGGCCGAGCCGGTCATTACGGGAACACTCGCACAAATATCCGCCATTACCGACCGCTAACGGCGGCCGCAGAAATGGGGAGAAACTTTTTCGCGGGCCAAATAAAGCCCGAAGGAAACCCATTATGTGCGGAGCCTTCGCGAATTGGCATCTTTAATACGTGACCTACATATTTTCCCTGTATTACTAGTCATTCAGCCCGAGACGTTTCAGAATAGTTCTTTTTCAGCGGCAAAACTTTTCCTATTACAGCTCTCTTGCCTTCCGTGGATGAGCAGCGGACAGCGAAGATCGAGAAACGTCTTAATAAAATAGAAGACGGCTCCTTGTACTTGAAACTACTAGGATAAAGACGCTGAACGCCTCGTACTTCTTGTAGTTGTAACTCTGCTAAATGTGCCATCCATTTCTTTTAAATTATCATTGTCTCCCCCACTCGTATAATGTATCTCATTAGAGGTGAATGTATCTTTGTTTTATCAATATACCATACATAATTAAAGAAAAGGCTTACTTTTGTGGTTGAGAGGAACTACCACTAAAGTTTCGTTTGACTTTTAATATTGTCCAGTAAGTTAAACTGAATCCATCCTACATCACTATCATACAATATCATTGATCTGCACCTGTGGTTCCCAAAATTTCTGCGATCATTACCCCTGATTATAACTGGATTTTAGCTAGTACCAACCCTGGCCCCCAACCACCACCAACATCAATACTGGCTTCTAACTAACTTTTGGAATGAAAAACATTTTCTGTGAACAGTTTTGTTTTTAAAATGTCGAAGGATAAGTGATATTTAGTGTACAGAGCGTTTTATTAAACCACGAATTAATGAGCCTATGACAGTTAGTACTGTTTATTTCCAAAAATCTTGTTCTATCGAATGACTAAGCAAATCGCAGTCCACAACCCCACAGCACCATAGTAATCATTAGATAGTTTTACTGCCACAGATATATATACAAATTTCAATGTAGGTGTCTGCTTTATTGGCTGGACTATGAGGAAGACGTTGTTTATCTATTCGTTTCATTAATTATAACCTCCATACATTGTGCCACACGTAAATGATACAATCTGAAACAACAAATGTAATGACTGGTAACTTACGTAATCGGTACTACAATAGTGGTAACAGTAACTACAGTTTAAAAATAATTACTTTCGTGACCGTTACACAATACAGTTATTTTTGTTTTATTGGTTCAAATGGCTCTGAGCACTATGGGACTCAACATCTTAGGTCATAAGTCCCCTAGGACTTAGAACTACTTAAACCTAACTAACCTAAGGACATCACACACACCCATGCCGAGGCAGGATTCGAGCCTGCGACCGTAGCAGTCCCGCGGTTCCGGACTGCAGCGCCAGAACCGCACGGCCCCCGCGGCCGGCTTTTTGTTTTATCCCTCTGAAAAAAGTATATCACTCTTGAAGACGTGGTTATCCCCATATTGGGAACCACTGTTCTACACCTTTGTGTTACCAAACGCCTATAAGCTAAATAGTTCGGTTACGTATCATATTACGTATGATACGTAATTGGGATCGAGTCTAGACACACAAAAATCTAATTTTGCAAATTGATACTACTAGCTATATAGCTTCTTGTTATCTTTCTTTTATGTTTCAATGTCTCAACACCAACTGATGCAGAGAAAACTGTTTGTCAATATTTCTGTCACATGAAAATTTCTCGTCGCTGGTTGTTACACGGTGCACCCTTGTTAATTCGTGACGGAGCAGCTGCTTTCTGTAATTTGATTTGAGGCTACCTAACGTAAAAGTTGCGAGTGAGGAAGAAACCAGAGAAACAATTAAAAAAAATCTGTGTGATTAATTACTTAATCGATTCCGATATAGCTGGAAGTATACGCATTTTAAACGACATCGCATTGTGTATATTATTTAAATCGGAGCAGACATATAAGGAAAAAAGAAAGCAGACTTGAGAGGTTTACTGAACAGTGCTGTGAGAGCACCTTTCTTCTACGAATAAGAGTTACCTATTAACAACTGTAAAAAAAAAAAAAAAATTCACCTGCTCGTTGATAGATTCTGAAGCCACAATTACTGAGCAAGTCATGTATCATGTAATCCTTGGAGGAATTAAGTACGTGTGTCAAGTTAACTACCGCTGAGGTGGTACACCATGTAGCGCAAGGAGCATTTTTAAACGGTACAGTCATCCCTTCAGTCACTGTGGAGATCTATTGCCCCATTTGCATGGCAGATACAGAAAATACAATCAGACTTCCAAAACGCACGGAAAAAAGATTCAAGTACTAGGACACGAACGGCGTAAACATATTTACCAACAGTTTATGCTGGCTTTGACGGCGGGATGAGCCTCAGCACTCTTTGTCGTAACCAAGATGAGTAAATTTAAGTCCCATGGGAATCGTGATATAGGTAGAATAGCACTAGGAAAATCAAGATGTAAAGTATTTCAAGATATCTGCTAGAAACATACAATGGTACGGAAAACAAGAACGCACTCGGACCCTTATGGTGTCCTGTGTTTCGGAATGTAGCCTTTCCTGTCAAGAACACAAATCACTGAAGAAACGAAATTGTTAGTTCTAGAACGAAAAAGGAAGTTGGCATCACCTTTCAGTACACGAAACGAAGAATACGAATAAGATACGCCCTCTGAGACAATAGTGACTAGATGGTCTGTGCGTCACCTATTTGCTGTGAAGTTAAAACTGAAAATTGAGGTGGCTATGTATTCTATGTTAGGGACATCTGTAACAGGCTAGTCTATTTGACATCTGTACAACACACAAGCGTTCCACAGTAGATCGTGTTGGCATGAACTCTCACAGGAGAGCCTATGAAGAATAGGATCACCATAATCGTGTATAGGGATTCCACGGGTTTCTTTTTCTGCTCAAAAGGAAATACCTCAGCTCAGGTGGTTCTGTGATCGTATAGGCTGTACATTCCTTGACTTGCGACAATGTGCGGTGGGTTTCCGGGTTCCGTTTAATAGGTCAGGAGTCCATCGCACACAGGAAGCGGCTACACGGGTAGCGGGGGCTGTGTGGAAGGGAGAGGGCGGTTTTTTAGGTTAGATGGTCTCAGGAAACCACAGAAAGGGCGTAAGTCTAAAAGGGGGCAAGTAAAACACAGTAAGGTAGCTGTATAAACGATCGGTATTGTAGTTCTAAATTGTCATTGCTGTGTTGGGAAAGAATCTGAGCTCCAAGCCCTAATTGGAAAGCACTGAGCCTGAAACACTTATAGGTACGGAAAGCTGGCTAAAGCCGGAAATAAGTTCATCCGGATTTTTTTTTAAACGACCTAACAATCTTCAGAAAGGATAGATTAAATACAGTTGGTGGTGGAGTATTTATTGCCGTCAGAAGTAACTTACCTTGTACCGAAATTGAATTAGATAGTTCCTGCGAAATACTATCGGTAGAGGTTACACCTGACAATCGGGCTAAACTATTAACAGGATCGTTTTACAGACCCCCGACTCGGAAGATACAGTTACTGAACAGTTCAAAGAAAGCGTGAGTCTCATTTCAAATAGGTACCCCACTCATATAATTATAGTAGGTGACGACTTCAACCTAACCTCGATATGCTGGAAAAATTATATGTTTAAAGGCGGCGGAAAGCATAAAACGTCATCCGAAATTGTACTGAATGCTTTCTCAGAAAATTATTTTGAACAATTAGTACATGAGCCACTCGAAGTGTAAATGGTTGCGAAAGCATCCTTGATCTCTTAGCAACAAATAATCCCGTACAAATAGGGATTATCATGACCAATACAGGGATTAGCGACCACAAGGCAGTTACTGCTAGGCTGAATACCGTAACACTCACTACCATCAAAAAGAAACGTAAAGTACATTTATTTAAAACAGCTGATAAAAATGCTCTTAACACCAGTCTCCACTCCTTCCGATCTGATCGCATAAGCGTATAAAAGATGTGGAATGATTTAAAAGAGATAGTATGGACGGAAATGGAGAGATATATACAACATAAATTATTAAGTGATGCTAGTGATCCCCCACGGTAACCAACACGGGTCAGATCGTTGTTGCAGAAGCAACGAAAGAAGCATGCCAAATTTAAAAGAACGCAAAATTTCCAAGATAGGCAAAGTTTTACAGAAGTTCGAAATACAGCGCGTACTTCAATGAGAGATGCTTTTAATAATTTGCACAACGAAATTCTGTCTCCAAATCTGCAGAAAGCCCGAAGAGATTCTGGTCATACATAAAGCACACCAGTGTCAACACGCAGTCAATACCTTCTCTGCGCGATAACAAGAAGACGAAGTAATTATTCCTGAATTCCAATACAAAACAACTGCGAAGATTACAAACATAGATTAGAAACATAGAAGTAGATATCCTCGGTGTAGCAAAGCAGCTTAAATCAATTAATAAAGGCCAAGCATTCGGTCCAGATTGTATACCAGTCAGGTTCCCTTCAGAGTATGCTGATGCGATAGCTCCATATTTAGCAATTATATACAACTGTTCGCTCACAGAAAGTTCCGTACCTAAAGACTGGCAAATGGTTAAAGTCACACCAATACTCAAAAAGGGAAATAGGAGTAATCCGCTGACTTACAGGCCTCCGAACTCGTCTCGACGATTGTCTGGTTGAAGGCATTTGCGACATTCATCGGTGAAGAGAACATGATGCCAGTCTGAGCGGTCCAATCGGCATGTTGTTGGGCCCATCTGTACCGCGCTGCATGGTGTGGTGTCGTGGTTGCAAAGATGGACCTCGCCATTGACGTCGGGATTGAAGTTGCGCATCATGCGCACAATTACAGTCGCAACAGGACGTCGTGTGGCAGCACGAAATGCATTATTCAACATGGTGGCATTGCTGTCAGGGTTCCTCCGAGCCGTTATCCGTAGGTAGCGGTCATCCTCTGCAGTAGTAGCCCTTCGGTCGCCTGAGCGAGGCATGGCATAGACAGTTCCTGTCTCTCTGTATCTCCTCCGTGTCCGAACAATAATGCTTTGGTACACCCCGAGACGCCTGCACATTTCCCTTGTTGAGAGCCCTTCCTGGTACAAAATAACAATGCAGACCCGATCGACCTGCGATATTGACCGTTCAAAAATGGTTCAAATGGCTCTGAGCACAATCGGACTCAACTTCTGAGGTCATCAGTTCCCTAGAAGTTAGAACTACTTAAATCTAACTTACCTAAGGACATCACGCACATCCATGGCAGAGGCTGGATTCGAACCTGCGACCGTAGCAGTCGCGCGGTTCCAGACTGTAGCGCCTAGAATCGCTCGGCCACCCCGGACGGCTTATTGACCGTGTAGGGATGGTTGAACTACAAACAACACGAGCCGTGTACTCCTTCCTGGTGGAATGATTATAACTGAACGGCTGTAGGACCCTTTCCATCTAATGGGCGCCGCTCATCCGTGGTTATTTACTTCTTTGGGCGGTTTAAGTTGCATCTCTGAACAGTCAAAGGAACTGTGTCTGTGATACAGTATCCACAGTCAACTTCTATCTTCAGGAGTTCTGGTAACCGGGGTGACGCAAATCTTTATTCGATGTGTGTAGAAAAAGCTCGACATTAGCTTTAGTTTGTTGGAAGGGCGGTTTTTTAGGTTAGATGGTCTCAGGAAACCACAGAAAGGGCTTAAGTCTAAAAGGGGGCAAGTAAAACACAGTAAGGTAGCTGTATAAACGATCGGTATTGTAGTTCTAAATTGTCATTGCTGTGTTGGGAAAGAATCTGAGCTCCAAGCCCTAATTGGAAAGCACTGAGCCTGAAACACTTATAGGTACGGAAAGCTGGCTAAAGCCGGAAATAAGTTCATCCGGAATTTTTTTTAAACGACCTAACAATCTTCAGAAAGGATAGATTAAATACAGTTGGTGGTGGAGTATTTATTGCCGTCAAAAGTAACTTACCTTGTACCGAAATTGAATTAGACAGTTCCTGCGAAATACTAGCGGTAGAGGTTACACCTGACAATCGGGCTAAACTATTAACAGGATCGTTTTACAGACCCCCGACTCGGAAGATACAGTTACTGAACAGTTCAAAGAAAGCGTGAGTCTCATTTCAAATAGGTACCCCACTCATATAATTATAGTAGGTGACGACTTCAACCTAACCTCGATATGCTGGAAAAATTATATGTTTAAAGGCGGCGGAAAGCATAAAACGTCATCCGAAATTGTACTGAATGCTTTCTCAGAAAATTATTTTGAACAATTAGTACATGAGCCACTCGAAGTGTAAATGGTTGCGAAAGCATCCTTGATCTCTTAGCAACAAATAATCCCGTACAAATAGGGATTATCATGACCAATACAGGGATTAGCGACCACAAGGCAGTTGCTGCTAGGCTGAATACCGTAACACCCACTACCATCAAAAAGAAACGTAAAGTACATTTATTTAAAACAGCTGATAAAAATGCTCTTAACACCAGTCTCCACTCCTTCCGATGTGATCGCATAAGCGCTACGTTTGTTCGACATTATTAAGTGCTGTCATTGTCATGCACCCCGTCTTAGCCAAAATTCATGACTTATATCATCTGAACCACGTGTAGTAAAATGAAATTGTTTCGCCGGGACATTCAGTGGCGTTTATGTATACTTTAAGCAAAATCTGTTGCGAATAGAGTTACTAGGTAAAGAAATAAATGAAGACGTCTTGTGTAATAATCAAGTTTTACTACAAAACAGCTTAAACTCTTTTCTTTCGTTATTTTGTTAGGGTACAACGACGAAAAGCTTTCGTTAAGATTTGAATTTATGTGCAAAATTTATTGGCAGTCGCTAAGTGCTCTCAATGTTAAACACCGGATGAACATAGTGTAGGTAGTTCGTGTGCAATGAGTTATGCTGCCTCCAGACATGCACACCGTTTATAACTGTAATATGTGTCTCAATGTGTTAAACGCAAGGGTATATCTCTTAATGAGTAGATTAAGACACTTTAAAATTTTCAAAAGCTCAGTAATTGTATGAAGTCCTGAAACTCCAATTCTTTTTTCTCTTTGGAGCCTCGGTATCGGTCATCGCGACCCGGGATAGGTGTGGATGACGGCTAGAAGCGAGGAGAAACCATTGAACTGGTCAGTCCCAGCGCAGGCGGAATTTCTACTCGGCGTGCGAGCAGGGTTGAATATGCAGACTGGGACACTTTCTCTGAACGCGGCAGTGGTGAGGCCTGGAGCTCTAACACTAGTGTTGCGTGGGGTGAAGTACCCTTCACCAAGATTTTTAACGTATTTGAATTATTTTAACATTGAAATTAATGGTGTGGTCGGCTGTAGGTTATTACTACGGAATAAAGTTAATATACCGTGGGAGTAGTAAAACTTAATATTATTTTTTAATTATAAGTAACATACCAGTTAGAAATATTGATTCATGCAATTCTGATTTCTCAACGAATGTAACACATTCACTAACAGACAAAAGTTGATTACAGTTACTCATGATTGGTCAAAAACGTGTTTAATTGTTGCCTATGTTTCTACTTCGTTGCTGACTGTTCGAGTATCTTGGTCGGCAAAACGAGGACAGCGCGAAAGTTGTCTGAATCTTTGGTGGGACATAGTAACCAAAAAATCTTTATCGCAGTACCGCCAGATGCCTAAATGTCATCCGACTTCAATCTACTTCCCTTATACGTTCCTGCTAAATACAGAAGCCCACAGACATCATTTTGTGCTTCGTTATAGTTGTTGGTACATTATCTCGTGAATACTTCTCCCTCTGACTCTGTGTGTACTTACTTGTAAACAAAATTATTTATTCAGTAGTATCAAAAAATATGAAGAGATTGAAACACTCTAATGGTCTAACTCTTTGTTTGGCATTACCAACGACAAATGGAGTATGGGTAAAAATATTGTGCCACCTTGTTCTAATATTAGGTCATGGAGATATTTTTCGCCATTTAGCCGTTGCATCTTTTCTCAGATAACAACTATCACTGACCTTTTCATCATTATTTCCATCTCCTTTCTACGCTTACGATTTGTGATGATCAGTGACAGTAACAGCATCCTCTACACAACTAACACCATAATCAATTGGGCCCTCATCAAGTACGTGAGCAGTGTTCGCTTTTTCCCCCCTTCTGGCCCATAATAATCCACATATAACAGCGTTTGATGTTAATTGTACAATCAAATGTGGTATCCTATACATAATACGCACAAAAAGGGAATGAAATAGCGAACTTCATTTTGATTTTTACTGGAAGAGATTGGTGTGTTGGGTTTTCACACAAAAATATGCATACTCAAAGTTGCTTCAACAGCTTCTCACAGATGCGTATTCCCATTTACTTTCACAAAAACACACTTGTACCTCTCTACTAACTCTCGTAACTGCTCAAAATGGTTCAAATAGCTCTGAGCACTATGGGACTTATCTTCTGAGGTCATCAGTCCCTTAGAACTTAGAACTACTTAAACCTACCTAACCTAAGGACATCACACACATCCATGCCCGCGGCAGGATTCGAACCTGCGACCGTAGGGGTCGCGCAGTTCGAGACTGTAGTGTCTAGAACCGCTCGGCCATCCCGGCCAGCTCGCAAGAGCTACCTGGTACCACAAAGCAGTGTCGTGCCATGTAGCATTTAACCACAGGAATTCGTCATAAGGGGTGTACCATACCTCCAAATGCCACTGCCGCGTTAAGCGATGTTTCAGTTGATCAACACCTTGGTAATGAATGCTTTGATATGTGATTATTTTTCAAAGTTTTCTAAGAATAACTAGTAGGGGAGATCACTGGTTTCTCTGATACTGCTTCAGAGCAACCGTATCGCATCACGTTACAGATGTCCCACTGCTGTCACGCAGCAGTCGATCATTCCAGTGGATATCCTTTTGTTCAGACGGTCCCCGGCATCGGGAGTCGCAGACGGTTTTTTGCCGTTGAAGAATCCGGCAGCGCACGGCGTCTTAGGGGGCGGGCAGGCGGTTCTTCCCACGCGAGGGAGGGATCTGTCCGGGGCGGGATTAGGAAGTGGCATTAGTGATTGATGGTCATTAGCGGACCGACACGATTATCGACCCCGCAGACCGTTCTTCCCTGCCACCCCCCGCCTCCCGGTGGGACGGCCGGCAATTTTTGCCGCGGGTCCGCCTCGCCCCGTTCTTCGGCTGCCGCCGCCGCCTCCCCCTTCGCAGACGACACGTGCCCGGCTTCGGCTCCCCTGCTTACTCGCAGCGAGGCGTTTCCACTTTTTGCCGGAGCGGCCCGCCGCGCCGCGCCGCGCCGCCCCGGATATCCGACATTATTACGCGCGCGCTTCCGCCGGGCCGGCCGGCCCTCGAGCAGGCCTCCCTCAGCCGGCGGACAAATCAGGCTGACCGAGCAGCCGGCCAACCAGAGACTTGCTGGCTGCAGCTCCCTCAAAAATAGACGTCGTCCTCATCCGAGCCGAGACGTCACAAGGCCTCTCGGAATGAGGGGTGTGTAGCAACGGGCCAGAGCTATGCTGGGCGAAGTAGGTAACTCACTCCATCGCAGATATAACCAAAATGAGTAAATGTGGTGCACCTCGGATAACCGACACTGGGGAAAGTGAAAAATAATACACTAATGGCCATTAAAATTTCTACACCAAGGAGAAATGCAGATGAAAAACGGGTATTCATTGGACAAATATATTACACTAGAACTGACATGTGATTACATTTTCACGCAATTTGGGTGCATAGATCCTGAGAAATCAGTACCCAGAACAACCACCTCTTGCCGTAATAACGGCCTTGATACGCCTGGGCATTGAGTCAAACAGAGCTTGGATGGTGTGTACAGGTACAACACGATACCACAGTTCATCAAGAGTAGTGACTGGCGTATTGTGACGAGCCAGTTGCTCGGCCACCATTGACCGGACGTTTTGAATTGGTGAGAGATCTGGAGAATGTGCTGGCCAGGGCAGCAGTCGAACATTTTCTGTATCCAGAGATGCCCGTACAGGACCTGCAACATGCGGTCTGGCATTATCCTACTGAAATGTAGGGTTTCGCAGGGATCGAATGAAGGGTAGAGCCACGGGTCGTAACACATTTGAAATGTAACGTCCATTGTTCAGAGTGCCGTAAGTGCGAACAAGAGGTGACCGAGACGTGTAACGAGTGGCACCCCATACCATCACGCCGCGTGACACGCCAGTATGGCGATGACGAATACACGCTTACAAGGTGCGTTCACCGCGATGTCGCCAAACACGGATGCGACCATCATGGTGCTCTAAACAGAAGCTGGATTCATCCTAAAAAATGACGTTTAGCCATTTGTGCACCCAGGTTCGTCGTTGAGTACACCATCGCAGGCGCTCTTGTCTGTAATGCACCGGCAAGTGTAACCGCAGTCATGGTCTCCGAGCTGATAGTCCTTGCTGCAGCAAACGTCGTTGAACTGTTCGTGCAGATGGTTGTTGTTTTGTAAACGTCCCCATCTGTTGACTCAGGAATCGAGACGTGGCTGCACGATCCGTTACAGCCATGCGGATAATATGGCTGTCATCTCGACTGCTAGTGATACGAGGCCGTTGGGATCCAGCACGGCGTTCCGTATTACCCTCCTGAACCCACCGATTCCATATTCTGCTGTCATTAGATCTCGACCAACGCGAGCAGCAATGTTGCGATACGATAATACGCAATCGCGTTAGGCTACAATCCGACCTTTATCAAAGACGGAAACGTGAAGGTACGCATTTCTCCTCCTTACACGAGGCATCACAACAACGTTTCACCAGGCAATGCCGGTCAACTGCTGATTGTGTGTGAAAAATCGGTTGGAAACTTTCCGCACGTTGTAGGTGTCGCCACCGGCGCCAACCTTGTGTGAATGCTCTGGAAAGCTAATCATTTGCAAATCGGAGCATCTTCTTCTTGTCGGTTAAAATTCGCGTCTGTAGCACGTCATCTTCGTGGTGTAGCAATTTTAATGGCCAGTAGTGTAGAAATATGCGTTCATCGCGATGTCTCCAAACAAGGATGCGACCATCATGATGAACCTGAATTCATCCAAAAAAAATGACGTTTTGCCATTCGTGCACCCAGGTTCGTCGTTGAGTACACCATCGCAGACGCTCCTGTCTGTGGGAGCAGCAATGTCGCGATACGATAAACCGCAGTCGCGATAGGCTACAATCCGACCTTTATCAAAGTCGGAAACGTGATGGTACGCATTTCTCCTCCTTACACGAGGCATCACAACAACGTTTCACCAAGTAACGCCGGTCAACTGCTGTTTGTGTATGAGAAATCGGTTGGAAACTTTCCTCATGTCAGCATGTTGTAGGTGTGGCCACCGGCGCCAAACTTGTGTGAATGCTCTGAAAAGCTAATCATTTGCATTTCACAGCATCTTCTTCCTGTCGGTTAAATTTCACGTCTGTAGCACGTCGTCTTCGTGGTGTAGCAATTTTAATGGCCAATGTAAAAGAAAGAGCTTATAACTCAGTAGGCACGAGGTCACTGAAATTCTTAAGGAACTGTGCTTGAATAGTAAAACCCCAGCTATAATTAAGAAATCACTGTTGTTAGTTTAAAACTGGAGTCAAACGGGGATATAGTCTCCCCCCCACTGCTCATTACCTGTACTTTATGAAAAGTCATTAGCATTTGCGGAGTTGGGTGAGTTCAGACAAGTGTAAACCTCCTAACAGACTAGCGTTTGCACATGACCTAGTCATTATTTGCAGACTCAATGGAAATAGCCAGTAGATAGAAGGAATTGCTGGAAGAAGAACGAGCTGAAAAAGGTGACTTGCAAATCTTCGCTGAGAAAACCAAATTTACAACTAATATAATAAGACTGCGGCAGCCCCCAAAATACTGAAAACTATATTCAGAAAAAGTGAGAGTACAGATTCAAATGTCTAGGAGAACGGGACATTTCGGAGAAAGAAGATATTAAAGCAAGAGTTAATAAGATGAAAACATCGTATTGGCTCCTAAAGGATCAGTAACATAAGAAGTCTTTATCACTCAATGCAAAATTTAGACACTCCATGCAGCAGAATGTTTAACTGCAAAATAAAAAGTGATCAAGGAATCACTGCAAATCACAGAAAATAATATAAATACTAAGGAAAATATTAGGATCAGAAAAACAGGAAACCCAGAACGGAAGACACTATAATAAAGAACTTCATAGAGATACTGAAAAAACTTGCAGGCAGGGATAAGAATATAAGAATCGCTTACTACGACGGCATTCAAACGATGAACCCCAAAGACTGAGAAAAATATTCTGCACTTATTTCGATAAAATAGAAAACAGATAAAGAAACTAGTCCAAAGAAACCGAAAGAAAAATTGACGAACTGCAAATAACTCCACTAGATACTAAAGAACAACTGCCACTCACAAAAAAGAAGGCAATATTACAAAAGTTTCCATGAATAACCCAAGACGAAGAATGGAACCAGTTGAACGGAAAGAAGAAGAGAGGAAGAAAAGAAAGAAGAAACACTTGAGTAAACGTAAGCCACTGTAGCTCATGCTTGAGAGAAGTGGTGGTAAGCGTGAGTAAGCACAATAACACAGTCAACGAAGATCAAAAATGGTTAACTAGAGGAAAAATTGTGTACACGCAAAGTTTTGAACAGTTGTAGGAGGGAGCATCATGAACTACGTCTTGTAAATACCCACCAGTGGTGTCCGAGAACTGGAAAGGCAGGAAGCAGGCGAATAAGTGTCAGTTTCGTAAGTTTTCTTGAATAACTCGAAAATCAGGACCTCTAGCGTAAACGTTTCTTAATGCAATATTGAACGACATAAAATATCCAACAAAAACTTTCTGTTCATTTTTTCTTTACGTCTGTGAGTTTTATCTTTCAGGGATGGATAAATCGCAGATTACCAAAATCAAGAGGAGGAGAACGAGATTACAACGAGGTTATTACAGATGGAGCACAAGCTCGTATTAGGGAAGAATGGAGTAGGAAATCGGCCGTACCCTTTCAGTGGACCATCACGGCATTTGCCTGATTTAAAAACAGTGTAATAGTATAAAATTAATGGTTATTGTGAAATGAAGTGGGTTAAGAACGCACATGCAAGTGCCACAGAGTAGTATAAAGGGATAAATTGCGTAACTTTGGATTTTTTCCTTGGTGGAAATTCTGGGCGTAAATTAGTGACCATCTTTGCGTTGGCGATAAAGCGTACCTCTGAGACGTTTACTTCCTGTGGGTTACCAAGGCCATAAGCAATACAACACTTCCAACTTAACTTCCTTGTCATGTATATTACAGTTTGCTGTTTGAGCTTTAATGTTTACTCAAGTTCTTTATTCAGTATAATTAACTTTGTCTTGAGTCGAGTGGCATAGTTTCTGTTTACTGAATTTAAGACTCTTTTATGTTTAGTAAGGTTTGTAATTTTACCTTTTAATTATTTTGAGGGGAATTCCTTGTATTAATATGTGTTTTGAAACTACGGTGTAGGTGGTTGACATGCCTCAGAAATGTTTCAAGGAAACACTGTTCTAATCTCTAGTCACTAAATAGTCCCTTGGAGGACTAAACTTATCATTTATTTGTTCTCTCTGTTTGACTCAAGTATGCATCTGGCCGTGAGGTTTTGGTTTAAGGTTTTCCTAAATTGTTTGGTAAGACGTTAATTATTATGCTTTTATGCTCCCTTACTAGTGACTTAAGACCTGTTTTAGGCAGTATTTTTTTGGGAATAATATATGCTACCTTATTTTATGATGTATCTTTGGGTTTATAGCCGTGATCTCTTAAGAAGGTGGCGATTGTTGTTCATATAATTTGTTTCCGTAACCTATATCTAATCTTTGTGGTGTTTGATAGCAGCGTCTCTTAGCCTCGTGAAGTGCTATCCCAACACTTTGGCGAATGCCGGCCGGTGTTGTGCCCTCGCACGTGCCTTTCGACTGTGTTTGAGACATATTCGCTGTTGCTATAGTGAAACTATTCACCTTGGCGTCTTTTCTTCTTTAAGATCCGCCTTTCCCTTATTGAGGCTCCGATGTAGTTGCTTTAACTTCTAAATATTCTGCCTAAAGGTCTATAACTGAGCAATGTTGTATTTAATCTTTGAGGTAGATCCTTAACCTGTTCAAATATTTGCTTATGTATATGGAATGCTGAGGAAAATTGTAATGTAATCCCCGTTCTCCTTAGGTTTGTATTTCTAATAATAACTTACCATATTTTTCTTGAGCTTAATTTGTCATTGTAGCCATTCTATGGATGTAATATAAGTTGTCAGATCAGCCGTGCTTCGGGGTTTATTCCAAATTACCAGTTCTTACCTTCATAACTGCGACTATTTAAGAAAATTGTGCAAGAGTTATCTTTTCTTTACTTAACGTTTAAGAGAGGTTTTATTACGATTTATTACTTATTTGTTGCTGGCACTAATTCCTTTCGGTAGCAAGAATTGGAAGTTTTCTCAAGTCAATCTATGGTTAATATTTAAAAAAGCCTATTTTCATTCAACATACTCTTATGTTCGGAGATATTTGGTGATTATCGTATTTCATTTTGTGCCATAATGTGCATTGGAAATTAAAAGCGATCATTCAAAGAACGAATAATTCAAGAATTTTGGGTCTACCCTTCCTTATGATTATTTTCCTATCCTAACCTGTATCTTGAGGCTTTAGTAGTAGCAGAGTGTGGTTACGTTCTTATTACGTAGAAGTGGGGAGGGGGACTATCTACCTCTTTAGCGTCATTTGTCCTCTGAAATGTCAAATTTCAGTACTAAACTCTTCCAACCGTTTCAGGGAACCACATATGGGCGTGGAACAGATAACTTGCTTGGGCATATCCTGTCTCAAGCGTGAGCATCTTGATTATGAATGACATGTATCCCCGTCGGGGATGGCGTCATGAAGCTAGCAGCCAGGTTATACACAGCATCGGATTACCCTCTTCACATTTCCCCTGACATTTGTGGTGTGGTAGGTGACGCTATTTCTAGTGCTTTCGTAGCTGTGGACGAAATGTCTCATTACACACAGTTTTGGAAGATAATCAGCACACTCGAAGGGAACTGTGTATGGTTCAGGCGCTTTTGTTTAATTGGAATAATCGCTTTGCTGGTTTAAGCCTTCCTGAGCTTAGCAATCAGCAACAGGAGACTTTTAAGAAATTACTTGGTGGAGAGAAAGATTTACAGGCAAGTACAGGTTCGGGGTTTGGATAGTGAAGTGGGTAGTGTGGGAGACGGCACTTCACCCAGTACACAGTCACAAGGCTTAAGACATTTTGATACTCAAGGCTATGGTAGGTCGGCTTCTGATTGATTTGCTAAAGTGCCTAATCCTATTATGTGTTCATTTACTGGTATTCCTGAATTAGCTATTGTTCAGTTAAATTAAGTTTGTGAAGTATTGCGGTTTTTACCACCAGTATCGATTGTAAGTGGTATATACAGTGTGATCATGTGTGTGTGAGACTATGGAGTGGTTGTTCTTTACTAATTAGGATCTTTGAAATTTCAGAGAGAAGATGAGGTTTGTAATGTACTTATTGTAAAAAACTTAATAATGTTTAAAAGTAATGAAACTTTATAAAATATGAATGTTACGAAAGAGAAATGTGTATGTAAAAAAACTGGTTCATGCTTAGGAATCTTGTATTGTATAGTAAAAAAAGGTGTAGGGAAGCCCCCTTCGCTGCTGAAGTGGCCTGGCGGACGCTAAAAGGTGGATCTGGCGGCCGATCTGGCCGGCTACTGGGGGAGCACGCTACGCAGTCAGTGACTAGCCGCTGTACGGTTAACATCGAGGGTGCCAAGTGAGGCATTTGAAAGCCAATTTATACTGAAATTACCTCGGATGTATTTTGGCTGTCGTATGGTGCTCTTGTTATTATGGAATGGCTCTAAAACGAGGATAATACGTCGCCAAGAAGTATTTATAAAGAGAACTCAACAGGAAGAGTGTGAGACCAGATAGCCGCCATGTGCTTGCCACCACTATTGCGCCACCGCTCCGCCTGCTTCAGGAACTCAGATATGTATCACAGTATGGACCAGTATGTTTGTGTGAGTGGTTTTCAATAATAATTCCAGTGATATAAACATGTGTGTGAAACTTAAAATAGTCCTGATCATGAAACCAATATAGGGTCCCATCCTAAACGTGCAGAAGACCGAGCAGCCTGTTTCTAATAACAACTGATTTTTGTCTGCATTAAATGTGCGAAAGCTCAGTGCCAAAGTGTATAAATGTTGCTAGTTAAATTACCTGCTTCACAGGTAGTGAGGAAGGCACACAAATTGAACTTACACGAAAGTAATTTTGCTTTGATTTTTATTATGAACTATTTTCGGAAGGTAATTGAACTTAATGTTTGAATTACTTGCTTTACGGTATGAACATATAAATTGTTTCAAGTAAGGTTAGAAATCAATATTGGCAAATTGCAATTTGTTTCTGAAATAGTCACAGAATATGCCTGTAAAGACAGTTCATGGGTTCCCACTATATTCTTTTCTATTATAAGAAAGATAAACGGAACATTGCACTTGCCAAAGAAATCTGGTACATTTCCACAATAGTGAGAGTATAAAAAGTGTTAATGTAGTGTTATTTAACTTCGTTTGTGGTGTTTGTATGTTAGTTAAACCAGGGCTCTTGTCATGCCCAGTTTTAGTCTGTGATGTCTTGAGTAACATCTTAGTGCTGAATTGGTTAATGATTGAGATAGTAACTATTATTGCTATGAGTGAAATATCATTTAACTTCCTACGATTACTGATTTGTGGAAATAGTAACTGCTGCTACCCACTATTCAGTAGTCCGGTAGTCATGTTTATTCATTGCACTATTTAAAAGGAGTATTAATGAAAGTCACTTTTGCATTTGACTCTCATTTTTCTTTAAACTTAATGTCTCAATGCCTAATTCGGCTGGCGACCGTTTGTTGCTTCTTTCATGTGAACTTCACTAGTTTCATTACTTCCAAAATAAAGCCTTTCAGTTTTCTATTAATTGCGAGAGTTACGAAATTACTCTTCGATACTCTCTACCCGTTAGGTAAACACACGATCAAAACATTTCTAAATTCCTCCAAAAGGGTAACACTAGCTTGCTATATAGTGTTCTACGAGGCTTTTACGTATCAGAAGTTAAGGTTCAGTTACAAGGAAACTGCGGCTCGCGTTATAGGCTGACTGTCCAATTTGAACT